>NC_088415.1:77819413-78564413 GCF_034236695.1 Oncorhynchus nerka | reverse complement strand
ACCCTACGCACAGCCCTGTAGTAAACCCTACGCACAGCCCTACGCACAGCCCTGTAGTAAACCCTACGCACAGCCCTGTAGTAAACCCTACGCACAGCCCTGTAGTAAACCCTACGCACAGCCCTGTAGTAAACCCTACGCACAGCCCTGTAATAAACCCTACGCACAGCCCAGTAATAAACCCTACGCACAGCCCTGTAATAAACCCTACGCACAGCCCAGTAATAAACCCTACGCACAGCCCTGTAATAAACCCTACGCACAGCCCTGTAATAAACCCTACGCACAGCCTTGCAATAAATCCTACGCACAGCCTTGCAATAAACCCTACGCACAGCCCAATAAACCCTACGCACAGCCCTGTAATAAACCCTACGCACAGCCCTGTAATAAACCCTACGCACAGCCCTGTAATAAACCCTACGCACAGCCCTGTAATAAACCCTACGCACAGCCCTGTAATAAACCCTACGCACAGCCCTGTAATAAACCCTACGCACAGCCCTGTAATAAACCCTACGCACAGCCCTGTAATAAACCCTACGCACAGCCCTGTAATAAACCCTACGCACAGCCCTGTAATAAACCCTACGCACAGCCCTGTAGTAAACCCTACGCACAGCCCTGTAGTAAACCCTACGCACAGCCCTGTAGTAAACCCTACGCACAGCCCTGTAGTAAACCCTACGCACAGCCCTGTAGTAAACCCTACGCACAGCCCTGTAGTAAACCCTACGCACAGCCCTGTAGTAAACCCTACGCACAGCCCTGTAGTAAACCCTACGCACAGCCCTGTAGTAAACCCTACGCACAGCCCTGTAGTAAACCCTACGCACAGCCCTGTAGTAAACCCTACGCACAGCCCTGTAGTAAACCCTACGCACAGCCCTGTAGTAAACCCTACGCACAGCCCTGTAGTAAACCCTACGCACAGCCCTGTAGTAAACCCTACGCACAGCCCTGTAGTAAACCCTACGCACAGCCCTGTAATAAACCCTACGCACAGCCTTGTAATAAACCCTACGCACAGCCCTGTAATAAACCCTACGCACAGCCCAGTAATAAACCCTACGCACAGCCCTGTAATAAACCCTACGCACAGCCCTGTAATAAACCCTACGCACAGCCCTGTAATAAACCCTACGCACAGCCTTGCAATAAACCCTACGCACAGCCTTGCAATAAACCCTACGCACAGCCCTGCAATAAACCCTACGCACAGCCCTGCAATAAACCCTACGCACAGCCCTGTAATAAACCCTACGCACAGCCCTGTAATAAACCCTACGCACAGCCCTGTAATAAACCCTACGCACAGCCCTGTAATAAACCCTACGCACAGCCCTGTAATAAACCCTACGCACAGCCCTGTAATAAACCCTACGCACAGCCCTGTAGTAAACCCTACGCACAGCCCTGTAATAAACCCTACGCACAGCCTTGTAATAAACCCTACGCACAGCCCTGTAATAAACCCTACGCACAGCCCAGTAATAAACCCTACGCACAGCCCTGTAATAAACCCTACGCACAGCCCTGCAATAAATCCTACGCACAGCCTTGCAATAAACCCTACGCACAGCCCTGTAATAAACCCTACGCACAGCCCTGTAGTAAACCCTACGCACAGCCCTGTAGTAAACCCTACGCACAGCCCTGTAATAAACCCTACGCACAGCCCTGTAATAAACCCTACGCACAGCCCTGTAATAAACCCTACGCACAGCCCAGTAATAAACCCTACGCACAGCCCTGCAATAAATCCTACGCACAGCCTTGCAATAAACCCTACGCACAGCCTTGCAATAAACCCTACGCACAGCCTTGCAATAAACCCTACGCACAGCCTTGCAATAAACCCTACGCACAGCCCTGTAATAAACCCTACGCACAGCCCTGTAATAAACCCTACGCACAGCCCTGTAATAAACCCTACGCACAGCCCTGTAATAAACCCTACGCACAGCCCTGTAATAAACCCTACGCACAGCCCTGTAGTAAACCCTACGCACAGCCCTGTAGTAAACCCTACGCACAGCCCTGTAGTAAACCCTACGCACAGCCCTGTAGTAAACCCTACGCACAGCCCTGTAGTAAACCCTACGCACAGCCCTGTAGTAAACCCTACGCACAGCCCTGTAGTAAACCCTACGCACAGCCCTGTAGTAAACCCTACGCACAGCCCTGTAGTAAACCCTACGCACAGCCCTGTAGTAAACCCTACGCACAGCCCTGTAGTAAACCCTACGCACAGCCCTGTAGTAAACCCTACGCACAGCCCTGTAGTAAACCCTACGCACAGCCCTGTAATAAACCCTACGCACAGCCCTGTAATAAACCCTACGCACAGCCCTGTAATAAACCCTACGCACAGCCCAGTAATAAACCCTACGCACAGCCCTGTAATAAACCCTACGCACAGCCCTGCAATAAATCCTACGCACAGCCTTGCAATAAACCCTACGCACAGCCTTGCAATAAACCCTACGCACAGCCTTGCAATAAACCCTACGCACAGCCCTGTAATAAACCCTACGCACAGCCCTGTAATAAACCCTACGCACAGCCCTGTAATAAACCCTACGCACAGCCCTGTAATAAACCCTACGCACAGCCCTGTAATAAACCCTACGCACAGCCCTGTAATAAACCCTACGCACAGCCCTGTAATAAACCCTACGCACAGCCCTGTAATAAACCCTACGCACAGCCCTGTAATAAACCCTACCCACAGCCCTGTAATAAACCCTACGCACAGCCCTGTAATAAACCCTACGCACAGCCCTGTAATAAACCCTACGCACAGCCCTGTAATAAACCCTACGCACAGCCCTGTAATAAACCCTACCCACAGCCCTGTAATAAACCCTACGCACAGCCCTGTAATAAACCCTACGCACAGCCCTGTAATAAACCCTACGCACAGCCCTGTAATAAACCCTACGCACAGCCCTGTAGTAAACCCTACGCACAGCCCTGTAGTAAACCCTACGCACAGCCCTGTAGTAAACCCTACGCACAGCCCTGTAGTAAACCCTACGCACAGCCCTGTAGTAAACCCTACGCACAGCCCTGTAGTAAACCCTACGCACAGCCCTGTAGTAAACCCTACGCACAGCCCTGTAGTAAACCCTACGCACAGCCCTGTAGTAAACCCTACGCACAGCCCTGTAGTAAACCCTACGCACAGCCCTGTAATAAACCCTACGCACAGCCCTGTAATAAACCCTACGCACAGCCCTGTAATAAACCCTACGCACAGCCTTGTAATAAACCCTACGCACAGCCTTGTAATAAACCCTACGCACAGCCCTGTAATAAACCCTACGCACAGCCTTGTAATAAACCCTACGCACAGCCCTGTAATAAACCCTACGCACAGCCTTGTAATAAACCCTACACAGCCTTGTAATAAACCCTACACAGCCTTGTAATAAACCCTACACACAGCCCTGTAATAAACCCTACACACAGCCCTGTAATAAACCCTACACACAGCAATCAGCTTTCACAAAGTGCATTTTATTGACTAGTTTAATTTCATTTGTAGTCCTGACTCCACTGGCTAAGCTGCCTGCTGAGGATGAGAACCCTGGTCACTGTCTGCTATTGGTCTACAGCTGGAGGTGATGATGGGAGCTAAAGTAAGGACCAAAGAGACTTGCTTCAATGTTTAGGAATGTGTAGGGTTCAAAGGTTATGGATGTAGGTGCATAAGGGTTCAAAGGTTAGAATGAAATGGTGATTTACAGGTTTGGGGGGTTGTTGTTGTTGACTCTGGGGTTGGTTCATGCCCTGTTGCCCCTGGAACTGCCCGTCCTGTCCGGAGACCCTGGACCCCAGGCAGAATTACACGCCTGGGAACAGACACACACAGAGATGTACAATAGCTTTAGTCACACACAAACAAAAACAACAAACACTGCTACACTCACAATGTGAGTATGGTAACACTTCACATTGACACTGGTACAGACACACTTATGAATGGACTCACATTGTTTTGTTGCCAGTGGGCTGGTGGTTTCTGGGGCATTCCAGAACTCTGCAGAGACTGCCACACATTACTGAACTCCTCATCTTTACCCTGCACTCACAGGGAGATTGATGTTACACACTCTACTACAGAGAAATGTGGCATTGTAGAGAAAAACTCAAACACAGAGAGAGCGAGCCAGAGAGGAGAGAGAATAAAAAGGCGTACCTTCGGATGGTGTTTCTGGCTGAGGGCATTGTGGTGCACATTTTTGTTCCCCTGAGTGTCTGCCCTGAGAATGTTTTGTCTGCCGTTCTGCTGCTGAGAGAGAGACAGACACAGAGGGAGACACAGAAGGCGAGAGAGACAGAGGGGGAGGGAGAGAGAGACAGAGGGGAGGAGAGAGAGGGAGAGACATGGGGAGGGAGGTAGGGAGGGAGAGACATGGGGAGGGAGAGACATGGGGAGGGAGGTAGGGGGAGAGACATGGGGAGGTAGGTAGGGAGGGAGAGACATGGGGAGGTAGGTAGGGAGGGAGAGACATGGGGAGGTAGGTAGGGAGGGAGAGACATGGGGAGGTAGGTAGGGAGGGAGAGACATGGGGAGGTAGGTAGGGAGGGAGAGACATGGGGAGGTAGGTAGGGAGGGAGAGACATGGGGGAGGTAGGTAGGGAGGGAGAGACATGGGGAGGTAGGTAGGGAGGGAGAGACATGGGGAGGTAGGTAGGGGAGGGAGAGACATGGGGAGGTAGGTAGGGAGGGAGAGACAAGGGGAGGTAGGTAGGGAGAGACATGGGGAGGTAGGTAGGGAGGGAGAGACATGGGGAGGGAGGTAGGGAGGGAGAGACATGGGGAGGTAGGTAGGGAGGGAGAGACATGGGGAGGGAGGTAGGGAGGGAGAGACATGGGGAGGGAGGTAGGGGGGAGAGACATGGGGAGGGAGGTAGGGAGGGGAGAAAGGGAGGGAGGTAGGGAGGGAGAGACATGGGTGGAGGGAGGGAGAGATATGGGGGGAGGGAGGGAGAGACATGGGGGGGGGGGAGAGACATGGGGGGGGAGGGGGAGAGACATGGGGGAGGGAGAGAGGGAGAGACATGGGGGGGAGGGAGGGAGAGACATGGGGGGGAGGGAGGGAGAGACATGGGGGGGAGGGAGGGAGAGACATGGGGGGGAGGGAGGGAGAGACATGGGGGGAGGGAGGGAGAGACATGGGGGAGGGAGGGAGAGACATGGGGGGGAGGGAGGGAGAGACATGGGGAGGGAGGGAGAGACATGGGGAGGGAGGGAGAGAGGGAGAGACATGGGGAGGGGAGAGACATGGGGAGGGAGAGACATGGGGAGGGAGGTAGGGAGGGAGAGACATGGGGAGGGAGGTAGGGAGGGAGAGACATGGGGAGGGAGAGACATGGGGAGGTAGGTAGGGAGGGAGAGACATGGGGAGGGAGAGACATGGGGAGGTAGGTAGGGAGGGAGAGACATGGGGAGGTAGGTAGGGAGGGAGAGACATGGGGAGGTAGGTAGGGAGGGAGAGACATGGGGAGGTAGGTAGGGAGGGAGAGACATGGGGAGGTAGGTAGGGAGGGAGAGACATGGGGAGGTAGGTAGGGAGGGAGAGACAAGGGGGAGGTAGGTAGGGAGAGACATGGGGAGGTAGGTAGGGAGGGAGAGACATGGGGAGGGAGGTAGGGAGGGGGAGAGACATGGGGAGGGAGGTAGGGAGGGAGAGAAAGGGGAGGGAGGTAGGGAGGGAGAGACATGGGGGGGGAGACATGGGGGAGGGAGGGAGAGACATGGGTGGAGGGAGGGAGAGACATGGGTGGAGGGAGGGAGAGACATGGGGGAGGGAGGGAGAGACATGGGGGAGGGAGGGAGAGACATGGGGGGAGGGAGGGAGAGACATGGGGGAGGGGGAGAGACATGGGGGAGGGGGGAGAGATGGGGGGAGAGACATGGGGGGAGGGAGGGAGAGACATGGGGGAGGGAGGGAGAGACATGGGGGGAGGGAGGGAGAGACATGGGGGGAGGGAGGGAGAGACATGGGGGGGAGGGAGGGAGAGACATGGGGGGGGGGGAGAGACATGGGGGAAGGAGGGAGAGACATGGGGGGGGGGGAGAGAGGGAGAGACATGGGGGAGGGAGGGAGAAACAGTGGGGAGGGAGGGAGAGACATGGGGGAGGGAGGGAGAAACAGTGGGGAGGGAGGGAGAGACATGGGAGGGAGGGACATGGGGGGAGGGAGGGAGAGACATGGGGAGGTAGGGAGGGAAAGTCTAATGAGTGGGAGATTTGACCCATTCTTATTTGAGTGTGTGTGTGTGTGTGTGTGTGTGTGTGTGTGTGTGTGTGTGTGTGTGTGTGTGTGTGTGTGTGTGTGAGAGAGACACGAGTACAGGTGTAATTTGCTCTACTCCAGTCCTACCTGTGTGGGTATGAAGGGTGAGCGTGGTGAGTGGTTGAGCCCAGACAGCTGTTCTTTGTTGTGTGCGTGGTGGTGGGAGGAGGCGGCAGGCTGGGGCTTGACGATGGCGGTCAGTTTGTGTGAACCCTGCTCAAAGCGGCATCCATGGCTCAGGTTGATTAAGGCACACGGAGGCAGCCTGTAGCCACGGCCCGACGCACACCTAGGCAGAATACAGTCACCCAGAACAACAGTCAGATCAGACAACAGACCACACCTAGGCAGAATACAGTCACCCAGAACAACAGTCAGATCAGACAACAGACCACACCTAGGCAGAATACAGTCACCCAGAACAACAGTCAGATCAGACAACAGACCACACCTAGGCAGAATACAGTCACCCAGAACAAGTCAGATCAGACAACAGACCACACCTAGGCAGAATACAGTCACCCAGAACAACAGTCAGATCAGACAACAGACCACGGTCAGGCAGAATACAGTCACCCAGAACAACAGTCAGATCAGACAACAGACCACGGTCAGGCAGAATACAGTCACCCAGAACAGTCAAGTGAGACAACAGACCACGGTCAGGAGAATACAGTCACCCAGAACAGTCAAGTGAGACAACAGACCACGGTCAGGAGAAAACAGTCACCCAGAACAACAGTCAGATCAGACAACAGACCACGGTCAGGCAGAATACAGTCACCCAGAACAGTCAAGTGAGACAACAGACCACGGTCAGGAGAATACAGTCACCCAGAACAGTCAAGTGAGACAACAGACCACGGTCAGGAGAAAACAGTCACCCAGAACAACAGTCAGATCAGACAACAGACCACGGTCAGGCAGAATACAGTCACCCAGAACAGTCAAGTGAGACAACAGACCACGGTCAGGGAGAATACAGTCACCCAAAACAGTCAAGTGAGACAACAGACCACGGTCAGGGAGAATACAGTCACCCAGAACAACAGTCAGATCAGACAACAGACCACGGTCAGGCAGAATATAGTCACCCAGAACAACAGTCAGATCAGACAACAGACCACGGTCAGGCAGAATATAGTCACCCAGAACAACAGTCAGATCAGACAACAGACCACGGTCAGGCAGAATACAGTCACCCAGAACACTCAAGTGAGACAACAGACCACGGTCAGGGAGAATACAGTCACCCAGAACAACAGTCAGATCAGACAACAGACCACGGTCAGGCAGAATATAGTCACCCAGAACAACAGTCAGATCAGACAACAGACCACGGTCAGGCAGAATACAGTCACCCAGAACACTCAAGTGAGACAACAGACCACGGTCAGGGAGAATACAGTCACCCAGAACAGTCAAGTGAGACAACAGACCACGGTCAGAAAACACAGGTACTTGGCATATAAAACACATAACCTAAAAGAAAATGTTTTGAGTCAAGGCCTGAAACACTTAACATAGACCTACGTGAAACAATGAAACACAGACAGACTGTACCTGATAGTAAGTCCCCCAGCAAACTCTTCATCAAACACAACCTCATACAAGATCTCAGCCTCCCGATCAGCTGCCACGGGAGAGAGGTTAACATCGGTTTAGAGACAGTTCAAAGACAAGAGGGTGGTCGTGTGTTTGTGTTTATGAGTGAGAGACACGTAACAGACAGTGGGTGTGTTGTATATGAGAGAGAGACACGTAACAGACAGTGGGTGTGTTGTATATGAGAGAGAGACGTAACAGACAGTGGGTGTGTTGTATATGAGAGAGAGAGACGTAACAGACAGTGGGTGTGTTGTATATGAGAGAGAGAGACGTAACAGACAGTGGGTGTGTTGTATATGAGAGAGAGAGACGTAACAGACAGTGGGTATGTTGTATATGAGAGAGACACGTAACAGACAGTGAGTGTGTTGTATATGAGAGAGAGACGTAACAGACAGTGGGTGTGTTGTATATGAGAGAGAGAGACGTAACAGACAGTGGGTGTGTTGTATATGAGAGAGAGAGACGTAACAGACAGTGAGTGTGTTGTATATGAGAGAGAGAGACGTAACAGACAGTGGGTGTGTTGTATATGAGAGAGAGACGTAACAGACAGTGGGTGTGTTGTATATGAGAGAGAGAGACGTAACAGACAGTGAGTGTGTTGTATATGAGAGAGAGACGTAACAGACAGTGGGTGTGTTGTATATGAGAGAGAGAGACGTAACAGACAGTGGGTGTGTTGTATATGAGAGAGAGAGACGTAACAGACAGTGGGTATGTTGTATATGAGAGAGACACGTAACAGACAGTGAGTGTGTTGTATATGAGAGAGAGACGTAACAGACAGTGAGTGTGTTGTATATGAGAGAGAGACGTAACAGACAGTGGGTGTGTTGTATATGAGAGAGAGACGTAACAGACAGTGGGTGTGTTGTATATGAGAGAGAGAGACGTAACAGACAGTGAGTGTGTTGTATATGAGAGAGAGAGACGTAACAGACAGTGGGTGTGTTGTATATGAGAGAGAGACGTAACAGACAGTGGGTGTGTTGTATATGAGAGAGAGAGATGTAACAGACAGTGAGTGTGTTGTATATGAGAGAGAGAGACGTAACAGACAGTGAGTGTGTTGTATATGAGAGAGAGACGTAACAGACAGTGGGTGTGTTGTATATGAGAGAGAGAGACGTAACAGACAGTGGGTGTGTTGTATATGAGAGAGAGAGACGTAACAGACAGTGAGTGTGTTGTATATGAGAGAGAGAGACGTAACAGACAGTGGGTGTGTTGTATATGAGAGAGAGACGTAACAGACAGTGGGTGTGTTGTATATGAGAGAGAGAGACGTAACAGACAGTGAGTGTGTTGTATATGAAGAGAGACGTAACAGACAGTGGGTGTGTTGTATATGAGAGAGAGAGACGTAACAGACAGTGGGTGTGTTGTATATGAGAGAGAGAGACGTAACAGACAGTGGGTGTGTTGTATATGAGAGAGAGAGACGTAACAGACAGTGAGTGTGTTGTATATGAGAGAGAGACGTAACAGACAGTGAGTGTGTTGTATATGAGAGAGAGAGACGTAACAGACAGTGGAGTGTGTTGTATATGAGAGAGAGACGTAACAGACAGTGAGTGTGTTGTATATGAGAGAGAGCGTAACAGACGTAACAGACAGTGGGTGTGTTGTATATGAGAGAGAGAGACGTAACAGACAGTGAGTGTGTTGTATATGAGAGAGAGAGAGAGACGTAACAGACAGTGAGTGTGTTGTATATGAGAGAGAGACGTAACAGACAGTGGGTGTGTTGTATATGAGAGAGAGAGACGTAACAGACAGTGGGTGTGTTGTATATGAGAGAGAGACGTAACAGACAGTGGGTGTGTTGTATATGAGAGAGAGACGTAACAGACAGTGGGTGTGTTGTATATGAGAGAGAGAGACGTAACAGACAGTGGGTGTGTTGTATATGAGAGAGAGAGACAGTGGGTGTGTTGTAACAGACAGTGGGTGTGTTGTATATGAGAGAGACGTAACAGACAGTGTGGTGTGTTGTATATGAGAGAGAGACGTAACAGACAGTGGGTGTGTTGTATATGAGAGAGAGACGTAACAGACAGTGAGTGTGTTGTATATGAGAGAGAGAGACGTAACAGACAGTGAGTGTGTTGTATATGAGAGAGAGACGTAACAGACAGTGGGTGTGTTGTATATGTAACAGACAGTGGGTGTGTTGTATATGAGAGAGAGACGTAACAGACAGTGAGTGTGTTGTATATGAGAGAGAGAGACGTAACAGACAGTGGGTGAGTGTGTTGTATATATAACAGAGAGAGAGACGTAACAGACAGTGGGTGTGTTGTATATGAGAGAGAGACGTAACAGACAGTGGGTGTGTTGTATATGAGAGAGAGACGTAACAGACAGTGAGTGTGTTGTATATGAGAGAGAGACGTAACAGACAGTGGGTGTGTTGTATATGAGAGAGAGACGTAACAGACAGTGAGTGTGTTGTATATGAGAGAGAGAGACGTAACAGACAGTGAGTGTGTTGTATATGAGAGAGAGACGTAACAGACAGTGGGTGTGTTGTATATGAGAGAGAGACGTAACAGACAGTGGGTGTGTTGTATATGAGAGAGAGAGACGTAACAGACAGTGAGTGTGTTGTATATGAGAGAGAGACGTAACAGACAGTGAGTGTGTTGTATATGAGAGAGAGAGACGTAACAGACAGTGAGTGTGTTGTATATGAGAGAGAGACGTAACAGACAGTGGGTGTGTTGTATATGAGAGAGAGACGTAACAGACAGTGAGTGTGTTGTATATGAGAGAGAGACGTAACAGACAGTGGGTGTGTTGTATATGAGAGAGAGACGTAACAGACAGTGAGTGTGTTGTATATGAGAGAGAGACGTAACAGACAGTGAGTGTGTTGTATATGAGAGAGAGAGACGTAACAGACAGTGAGTGTGTTGTATATGAGAGAGAGAGACGTAACAGACAGTGGGTGTGTTGTATATGAGAGAGAGAGACGTAACAGACAGTGGGTGTGTTGTATATGAGAGAGAGACGTAACAGACAGTGGGTGTGTTGTATATGAGAGAGAGACGTAACAGACAGTGAGTGTGTTGTATATGAGAGAGAGAGCGTAACAGACAGTGGGTGTGTTGTATATGAGAGAGAGACGTAACAGACAGTGAGTGTGTTGTATATGAGAGAGAGAGACGTAACAGACAGTGAGTGTGTTGTATATGAGAGAGAGAGACGTAACAGACAGTGGGTGTGTTGTATATGAGAGAGAGACGTAACAGACAGTGGGTGTGTTGTATATGAGAGAGAGAGACGTAACAGACAGTGAGTGTGTTGTATATGAGAGAGAGACGTAACAGACAGTGAGTGTGTTGTATATGAGAGAGAGACGTAACAGACAGTGAGTGTGTTGTATATGAGAGAGAGACGTAACAGACAGTGGGTGTGTTGTATATGAGAGAGAGACGTAACAGACAGTGAGTGTGTTGTATATGAGAGAGAGAGACGTAACAGACAGTGGGTGTGTTGTATATGAGAGAGAGACGTAACAGACAGTGAGTGTGTTGTATATGAGAGAGAGACGTAACAGACAGTGAGTGTGTTGTATATGAGAGAGAGACGTAACAGACAGTGGGTGTGTTGTATATGAGAGAGAGACAGTGGGTGTGTTGTAATGAGACAGTGGTGTGTGTTGTATATGAGTAACAGAGAGAGACGTAACAGACAGTGGTGTGTTGTATATGACATGAGAGAGAGACGTAACAGACAGTGGGTGTGTTGTATATGAGAGAGAGACGTAACAGACAGTGGGTGTGTTGTATATGAGAGAGAGACGTAACAGACATTGGGTGTGTTGTATATGAGAGAGAGACGTAACAGACAGTGGGTGTTTTGTATATGAGAGAGAGACGTAACAGACAGTGAGTGTGTTGTATATGAGAGAGAGAGACGTAACAGACAGTGGGTGTGTTGTATATGAGAGAGAGAGACGTAACAGACAGTGAGTGTGTTGTATATGAGAGAGAGACGTAACAGACAGTGGGTGTGTTGTATATGAGAGAGAGACGTAACAGACAGTGAGTGTGTTGTATATGAGAGAGAGACGTAACAGACAGTGGGTGTGTTGTATATGAGAGAGAGACGTAACAGACAGTGAGTGTGTTGTATATGAGAGAGAGAGACGTAACAGACAGTGAGTGTGTTGTATATGAGAGAGAGAGACGTAACAGACAGTGGGTGTGTTGTATATGAGAGAGAGACGTAACAGACAGTGAGTGTGTTGTATATGAGAGAGAGAGACGTAACAGACAGTGAGTGTGTTGTATATGAGAGAGAGAGACGTAACAGACAGTGAGTGTGTTGTATATGAGAGAGAGACGTAACAGACAGTGGGTGTGTTGTATATGAGAGAGAGACGTAACAGACAGTGGGTGTGTTGTATATGAGAGAGAGAGACGTAACAGACAGTGGGTGTGTTGTATATGAGAGAGAGAGACGTAACAGACAGTGGGTGTGTTGTATATGAGAGAGAGACGTAACAGACAGTGAGTGTGTTGTATATGAGAGAGAGAGACGTAACAGACAGTGGGTGTGTTGTATATGAGAGAGAGACGTAACAGACAGTGGGTGTGTTGTATATGAAAGAGAGAGACGTAACAGACAGTGGGTGTGACCACTCACCTCCCTTGATGCCGATGATGGTTCCTCTGAGGCCGAGGGGGACAGAGAAGCTCTCTCTGACGTTGACCACCCGGTCAAACAGGTGGTACTCTGCATCCGGGTCAGGGACCACACCATGCTGCTGCTCTAAGGGCTGGAGAGAGAGACACACACTACAGGATTCAGAGAAGTTGTGTGTGTTGGACCAATATGGAGGTTTTAATGTCCTTGTCACCCACTATATGACACAGACAAAGTATTAGATTTTCCTCTCCACACACAGGTAAAGACATTCCTCACCCTGAAGAGTAAATGTGGCTTCACGGTCACACGCACTTTCTTGCTGCTCTTCTTGACCTGAGAAACAGAGGGAGGTAAGAGGGACTACAGGAACACTAACAAAAGAAAGTCAATGAATCATTGACAGTGAAGGAAGGGCTTGTTGAGTAGTGTGTCTATCCATCTGCCTTATTCAGACAGATAAACAAGGGTAGAGGTGATGGATACATAGAAAAACGGAGGAGTAGACAGATTTTTATTTTCTTATTTCACCTTTATTCAACCAGGTAGGCTAGTTGAGAACAAGTTCTCATTTGCAACTGCGACCTGGCCAAGATAAAGCAGTGCGACACAAACACCAACACAGAGTTACATATAAACAAACGTACAGTCAATAACAATAATAGAAAAATCTATATACAGTGTGTGCAAATGTAATAAGATGGGGGAGGTAAGACAATAAATAAGCCATAGTGGCGAAATAAATACAATTTAGCGTCAACACTGGAGTGATAGATGTGCAGAAGATGAGTCTGCAAGTAGAGACACTGGGGTGCAAAGGAGCAAAAAAATAAATAACATTATGGGGATGAGGTAGTTGGATGGGCTATTTACAGATGGGCTGTGTACAGGTACAGATGGGCTGTGTACAGATACAGTGATCTGTGAGCTGCTCTGACAGCTGATGCTTAAAGTTAGTGAGGGAGATATAGGTCTCCAGCTTCAGTGATTTTTGCAATTCGTTCCAGTCATTGGCAGCAGAGAACTGGAAGGAAAGGGGGCAGAAGGAGGAATTGGCTATGGGTGTGACCAGTGAAATATGCCTGCTGGAGAGCGTGCTACGAGTGGGTGCTGCTATGGTGACCAGTGAGCTGAGATAAGGAGGGGATATACCTAGCCAAGAATTGTAGATGACCTGGAGCCAGTGGGTTTGACGACGAATATGAAGCGAGGGCCAGCCAATAAGAGCATACAGGTCGCAGTGGTGGGTAGTGTATGGGGCTTTGGTGACAAAATGGATGGCACTGTGATAGACTGCATCCGATTTGCTGAGTAGAGTATTGGAGGCTGTTTTGTAAATGACATCGCCAAAGTCAAGGATCGGTAGGATAGTCAGTTTTACGAGGGTATGTTTGGCATGAGTGAAGGCAGCTTGATAAATGATTGACAGAGAATATTGGTGACAGAGCCGAGGGAAGACCGATAAATGATTGACAGCCCCTAGTTACCTTAGCCACCTCCTCCTCGATCTGCTCCACGATGGCCGTGTCCAGGATCTGCAGGTCACATGACGCCCGGGCGATGTCGGCGACTGGGTGTGTCTTCAACCAGGAAGTGATCTCCTTCACCCTCTCCGCCCTGCCGGAAAATCATCACCACCACTACCATCACCACCACTACCCTCATTATTACTATAACTGTTACAATCTACTTCATCGTTACACACCAACTTACTCCTAGTGTTTTCTATGAGTGTTTAAGAACATCTGAATGTAAGTATTAAGTGTAAGTGTTGCAAGTTTACCTGTTATGACTATATGACAGTGGAAATGATGAATGTTAAATGCATGAACATGTATACCCGTTTTGGTCCACTCCGGGCCAGATGTCGTCCTCGTAGAAAACATCGTCGTGACTGTTCCTGGACACCAGGTCAAACACCTCAGAGAACCTACAGGAGACACACAAGGCAGGTTACACACACACACACTAATAATAACACGCACAATACTGTTTCACACACACCTATCCAAGTACTCAGCCATCAGATCCTCCACAGCGACAGAATAGAGCCACTCCTTCTCAGTTCTCTTGGTGTAACCTGGCACCTCCTCATTCTTCTTATTGAACTTCAGGTTCAGACCCACGTTAGCCTTCTGCTCCCCATGGGGACTGTGGAGGGAGGGAGAACAGGAGACACGGAGGGAGAACAGGAGACACGGAGGGAGAACAGGAGACACGGAGGGAGAACAGGAGACACGGAGGGAGAACAGGAGACACCGAGGGAGAACAGGAGACACGGAGGGAGAACAGGAGACACGGAGGGAGAACAGGAGACACGGAGGGAGAACAGGAGACACGGAGGGAGAACAGGAGACACGGAGGGAGAACAGGAGACACGGAGGGAGAACAGGAGACACGGAGGGAGAACAGGAGACACAGGGAGGGAGAACAGGAGACACGGAGGGAGAACAGGAGACACGGAGGGAGAACAGGAGACACGGAGGGAGAACAGGAGACACGGAGGGAGAACAGGAGACACGGAGGGAGAACAGGAGACACGGAGGGAGAACAGGAGACACGGAGGGAGAACAGGAGAAACAGAGAGAGAACAGGAGAAACAGAGGGAGAGAAACACGGTTTATTAGACACAAACCAACCAACCTATATGATCAACAGTAGGGAATCAAATAGAGAATAGGCTGTCATTTGAAATTTGTTCTCTCACTTTTTCTTGGATCCTCTGCCGACGAAGATGCTGCCAGAGAATCTGGAGACGAGGTAGCCGGTGATGCCGAGGCGTGAGGCCAGAACGTAGCCTGGACTGTACTTCACACAGTATTTCTACAGACAGACAGACAGACAGAAAGGAGGGTGAGCTTGGAAAGGGAGAATGTTTAGTAATGTGGTGAGGCAGGGGAGGAGTGTGAGAGAGGTGTTGTTTTGAGAATGACTTACATGCTGGTTCTGTATTAAGGATTCCATCGGTGGTTCACAGGGCACCGTGAACACCACCCGCACCCGTCCCTCTTTGATGACATCACTGGACTCCTGCACCTGTGTGACCAAAGGGAAAAGCATGAAAGGCTTCTCATAGATCCTCATTTCATGACTCCACACATTTAGCTTCGTCAGGACTGTTGTTTTTAAGAGGAGGAAAGGGTAATGGAAAACAACAACAACTGGCATAAAAGTAGAGACAGGAAACAGAAAGTTGTACCGACCTCTCCCATGGCACCGTAGTAGGGGTTCCCCACCATGAAAACCGTGGTCGTCGGGGGAAACAGCTCCTCCAGGGTCTTGAAGCGAGTGGACGACGAGTCAAAGGCTTTGATGTCCTGAGGGAGAGAGAGTTGTGTGTGTGTGAGACATCCTTATCGTAGGCATTTTCCTGAGATTGTTCATTACGATAAGCAGCCTATACCAGAGAAAAGTTAAGGGTGATTTTTATGGGACAATTGACGGCTACAACAATCAAACTAGTAGTAGTATTATTTAAAGGATAATTCCAACATTAATGTTTAAAGTTACCGTTTTATTTATTCTTATCGCACCAATTCTGGCAATTTATCACAGTATGGATTTGTCGTCTATAACGCCCAGCTCTAGCGTGTGTGTGTAGTAGGTCTTCCTGTGTGTGTACGCGCCTGTGCTTACCTTGACGATGGTCTGGTAGGGGAAGGGCAGTATCTGCTTGGACCACTGTTTCTCCAGGTGCACCTGTCCACTCTGCCCAGGTACATACTTCCTGCCTGTCAGCAGCTGGGTATACAAAACCACCGCCGTCTCATTCACCACGATGCCCTTACGCTTACCGAAACTGAGAGGGGAGACAGGTGGGAGGAGAGAGAAACAGAGGTATTGTGGTAGGGAGAGCAGTCAGGCAAAACACAGGTCTCCCTAGAGGAAGAGGTCTTCTGACCAAAATGGGTCTTCTTGGTGAAATAAAGGTCAAGATTTAAAAAATGTAATAAGACTCATAGGATGGAACTTCTACCAGAGAGAGTGCAGAAATCAAACATGCACAAGACCTCACTGAAAAACTGTTCCACTTTCATGGCAAATAGATGCTTACTGCTCAGTGATGCCCTGTACGTCCTTAACCCAGTCCTTCTGTTCCTTGTCACCGAGGTAGGTGACCTTAGTGGGGGGAGGAGAGTCCCTGTCGTACAGCTTCTGCATCCCTGCCGGCTCCTCCAGGAAGAACCTGAGGGGGACGGGTGAGTGATGGAGGGAAAGAGGAGAGAGAAAATGTAGGGGAAAGGAGGGTTGGAAGTAGGAGACAGATATTGATGAATATTGACAACTCGTGTACTTCAAAGTTATAGTCTAATGAGAAGTGAAGAAAGGGCAGAGCCAGAGGTGTTTGGTTGAGGGACAGTTCAGGTTTAGTACTGTAGTTCAGCCCTCATTAGACATGACCAGAACTGTGTGGCTCTTACTTGCTCTCCCCGTCAGACACTGCTACCACCCTGGCCTCCTCTAGGTGGGGCCAGTTGACAAACACAGACCGACCCAGGACCAGAGAGGCCACATTGTCACACACCTGAAATGGGGGGGAGGGGGGGTGAAAAACAATATCTACTACTTCTGCTTCAGACACATACTGTATATCTAACCGTCTTTGACTCTTCATAGAAACCAGACTGTCTTCACTCACAGGTTCCTCCTTGCTAGGTGTGATCTCCAGCATCATGTTCTCTCCTCGGCTGCTCTGCTGGAACACCACCACCCCGTGCTTCTTCTTATAGAACTATAGAGACAGAAGACACACATGAAACATCTACAGATGAAACATACAAAGTATTCCGACTCTAAGATTGGGGGAAAAAACGATCATCTTTGTCGATATTGGGGTGTAAATGGCAGCCGTGATAAAACAGTTAGCGAACCGACTTTGGTCAACTGAGTTCAACCCAGGATAACTGTTGACACTACACTTTTCACTCCACACATTTAGTAATGAAAGGATGCATTTGAAACTTCAATAAGCAGTAAAACTTTTGTATGACTTAATACAATTATTTTTGTAATAGGACGGGGGGGAAGGGCTTGTGCATTGATAAGCACACCAAAGATGACAAACGATATACGTAAGGAAGACAGCACCTCTAACAGCCCATTTCCCAACATAGCCCGCTGAAGAAGCAGGATAACTGTGTTTCATTTTGATGTGGCAGTGAATGGCCCAGGGACAGATGGTCTCACCGAGGAGCTCGCTGTTCCACCACTCCGACATGAACACAGTTACAGGCCCGGAAGCAGGATAACTGTGTTTCATTTTGATGTGGCAGTGAATGGTCCGGGGACAGATGGTCTCACCGAGGAGCTCGCTGTTCCACCACTCGGACATAAACACAGTTACAGGCCCGGAAGCAGGATAACTGTGTTTCATTTTGATGTGGCAGTGAATGGCCCGGGGACAGATGGTCTCAACGAGGAGCTCGCTGTTCCACCACTCCGACATGAACACAGTTACAGGCGGCAGCAGGTGCACAATCAATATCCATCTTCATAACATGAATGAAGCCTGAGCTGGAATGTGAAGCTGAGGCCAGGTTCAGGTACAACAGCTGACGTAAGACGAGACAAAACTAAACACTTTTAGAGTGTTGTGTTGCAGAACAGCTGACTGAACAACGGCCATTCAGATCAATAAGACCAAACGTTTCCACAGAAACGGCGTCTCTTTACAGTGACATGATCAAACTTTCAAACAAAGTAGTCCCTTGTTGTAGCAAGGTATTGTAGAGAACGAGTTTCGTGAAACACCACACACTTTGCAATTTGTCACAGAAATATCATCAAGCGAGTCTAGCTATTACTGTAGCGAATTGTAGTCTGTCTGTGGTACCTTGTGTCTGATGTGCTTTAAGGTGGGAAAGCCACAGAAGTAGAGCTGGCTGCTGTTGATGCTGCGCCCCACGTGGCTCAATGACACGTGCCACGCGTCCATGGGAACCGGTGTCACTCTGGAAACCACCAAACACATCACTGTATGTTAGGCTCATGGAATGTGCGTGTGTATAACTGTGAGTGTGTGTGTGTGTGTGAGCGTGTCTCACCTGACATGGCAGTGCATGATGTTGGGGAACAGGTCAGGCAGGGTGGAGGTGGAGGGGTAGTCTAGCTCAGCGTGGTAGCTGTACACAGCACACTGTGTGTGGCGGTTACGGGCCTTCTCAGCCTTGGTCATGTGATCGTTATAAGGCTCCATCGCAGCAAGCAAACATTTCTGGAAAGGAAACGTACAAATAAGCTAAATAAGACAAAGACATGTATGAAGTATGTAATTTACTTAGATTTATGTGTGTGTGTGTGTGTGTGTCTACGTACCTCGTCAATGAAGGGGATGAGCACCACAGCCTCCCACTCCTGTTGTTTCCCATTAAGGTCTGTCTTGAAGTCCAGAGGGTAATACTCAATGATGCTAGAACTCTCTGATGTCATCAGGTGCTGCACAAAGAACAAAATACAGGTATCAGAACTGTGTGTGTGTCATAGGTCCCCACAATGCTGCTTTGTGCGCGTGTGTCTGTCGGTCTGTTACCCTATAGCTCTGGGGCAGCAGGTCTTTGCTGGCAGAAGGCAGGACTCCCAGCAGCTGCTGGAAGGGCATAAAAGGCTTGCCCATGTCAAAGGTCAACTTCAGATGGGCTATGTTCCGCACATCTGACAGGAAGGGGGCATAGTGGTGCGGGTAATACCTAGAACAGAGGGAGGTATTAGTACACACGCAGAGACAGAGATCGACAGGAGAGCGCGCGAGAGGAGACGGGAGAGAGAGGGGATACGGGAGAGAGGAGAGAGAGGGGATACAGGAGATACAGGAGAGAGGGGAGACAAGGAAGACAAGGAGAGAGAGGGGAGATGGGAGAGAGAGGGGGGATACAGGAGAGAGAGGGGATACAGGAGATACAGGAGAGAGAGGGGATACAGGAGAGAGGGGGATACAGGAGATACAGGAGAGAGAGGGGATACAGGAGAGAGGGGGATACAGGAGATACAGGAGAGAGGGGGATACAGGAGATACAGGAGAGAGAGGGGGATACAGGAGAGAGGGAGGATACAGGAGAGAGAGGGGATACAGGAGATACAGGAGAGAAAGGAGAGACAAGGAAGACAAGGAGAGAGGGGGATACGGGAGAGAGAGGGGGATACAGGAGAGAAAGAGAGAGAGAGAGAGAGAGAGAGAGAGAGAGAGAGAGGATACAGGAGAGAGATGGGGGGAGATGGGAGAGAGAGAATGGATACAGGAGAGAGAGGGGCGATACAGGAGAGAGAGAGGGGAGACGGGAGAGAGGGGATACAGGAGAGAGAGAGAGGATACAGGGGAGAGAGAGAGAGGATACAGGGAGAGAGAGAGAGAGAGGATACAGGAGAGAGAGAGAGAGAGAGAGGATACAGGAGAGAGAGAGAGAGAGGACACAGGAGAGAGAGAGAGAGAGGACACAGGAGAGAGAGAGAGAGGACACAGGAGAGAGAGAGAGGACACAGGAGAGAGAGAGAGAGGACACAGGGGGAGAGAGAGAGGACACAGGGGGAGAGAGAGGACACAGGGGAGAGAGAGAGAGGACACAGGGGAGAGAGAGAGGACACAGGGGGAGAGAGAGAGGACACAGGAGAGAGAGAGGACACAGGAGAGAGAGAGAGGACACAGGAGAGAGAGAGAGGACACAGGAGAGAGAGAGAGGACACAGGAGAGAGAGAGAGGACACAGGAGAGAGAGAGAGGACACAGGAGAGAGAGAGAGGACACAGGAGAGAGAGAGAGGACACAGGAGAGAGAGAGAGGACACAGGAGAGAGAGAGGACACAGGGGAGAGAGAGAGGATACAGGAGAGAGAGGACACATGAGAGAGAGAGAGAGGATACAGGAGAGAGAGAGAGAGAGAGGATACAGGAGAGAGAGAGAGAGAGAGAGGATACAGGAGAGAGAGAGAGAGGATACAGGAGAGAGAGAGAGAGAGAGGATGCAGGAGAGAGAGAGAGAGAGGATACAGGAGAGAGAGAGAGAGAGGATACAGGAGAGAGAGAGGACACAGGAGAGAGAGAGAGGACACAGGGGAGAGAGAGAGGACACAGGGGAGAGAGAGAGGACACAGGGAGAGAGAGAGGACACAGGGGAGAGAGAGAGGACACAGGAGAGAGAGAGGACACAGGAGAGAGAGAGGACACAGAGAGAGAGAGAGGACACAGGGGAGAGAGAGAGAGGATACAGGAGAGAGAGAGAGAGAGGATACAGGGAGAGAGAGAGAGAGGATACAGGGGGGAGAGAGAGAGGATACAGGGAGAGAGAGAGGATAGGGGAGAGAGAGAGAGGACACAGGGAGAGAGAGAGAGGATACAGGGGAGGGAGAGAGAGAGGATACAGGGGAGAGAGAGAGAGGACACAGGAGAGAGAGAGAGAGGATACAGGGGAGGGAGAGAGAGGATACAGGGGAGAGAGAGAGAGGATACAGGGGAGAGAGAGAGAGGATACAGGAGAGAGAGAGAGAGAGGATACAGGAGAGAGAGAGAGGATACAGGGGAGAGAGAGAGGATACAGGGGAGAGAGAGAGGACACAGGGGAGAGAGAGAGGACACAGGGGAGAGAGAGAGGACACAGGGGAGAGAGAGAGGACACAGGAGAGAGAGAGAGGATACAGGAGAGAGAGAGAGGATACAGGGGAGAGAGAGAGAGGATACAGGGGAGAGAGAGAGGATACAGGGGAGAGAGAGAGAGGATACAGGGGAGAGAGAGAGAGGATACAGGGGAGAGAGAGAGAGGATACAGGGGAAAGAGAGAGAGGATACAGGGGAGAGAGAGAGAGGATACAGGGGAGAGAGAGAGAGGATACAGGGGAGAGAGAGAGGATACAGGGGAGAGAGAGAGAGGATACAGGAGCGAGAGAGAGAGAGGATACAGGAGAGAGAGGAGAGAGGGGAGAGGAACCTACCAGCTCCAGGATTGGACTCCATGGTAGTAGTAATGTAGGATCCACTGGATTCCCTCCACATAGCACAACGCCTGGTTGGCTAGAAACTCACTGAAAACAATAATACAAAAAAAAGTTTCAAAGATTGTCACGGCTAGGGCGGTCATGAAATTGTGTCAGCCGGTGATTGTCATGCAAATAACCACGGTAACTGACCGGTAAATAACAAATATGTTTGTTGAGCATCTCTGGCTTCCACACATAGCGTACAAGCCACTGATGCGGACATTTGGAACCTCTACATTTAAAAAAGTCTAATACATCCATTTAATATAGCCTACAGCATCACACTAAATCCATTTAATATAGCCTAAACCATTTAATATAGCCTTCACCATCACACTAAATCCATGTAATATAGCCTTCACCATCCCACTAAATCCATTTAATATAGCCTTCACCATCACACTAAATCCATGTAATATAGCCTTCACCATCACACTAAATCCATGTAATATAGCCTTCACCATCACACTAAATCCATTTAATATATCCTACACCATCACACTAAATCCATTTCATATATCCTTCACCATCACACTAAATCCATTTAATATAGCCTTCACCATCACACTAAATCCATTTCATATATCCTTCACCATCACACTAAATCCATTTCATATATCCTTCACCATCACACTAAATCCATTTAATATATCCTACACCATCACACTAAATCCATTTCATATATCCTACACCATCACACTAAATGCATTTAATATAGCCTACACCATCACACTAAATCCATTTCATATATCCTTCACCATCACACTAAATCCATTTAATATATCCTACACCATCACACTAAATCCATTTCATATATCCTACACAATCACACTAAATGCATTTAATATATCCTACACCATCACACTAAATCCATTTGATATATCCTACACCATCACACTAAATCCATTTAATATATCCTACACCATCACACTAAATCCATTTAATATAGCCTTCACCATCACACTAAATCCATGATGTATTTTAGGCACGTCTAAAGAATAAAAAACATCAGCTGGCGCACACCCAGAAAAGTGTGTTTGTGTAAAGGTGCTGACTAACAGCAAATAAACTACAACAAATGAAGAGTGGCTCACTCCATATATAAAGTCCCAGTAAGTTATTGGGTATTTCCCAATGTTTGGGCATCACTGTGCCTTCTTCAGGGTGATGTCATGAATACTTGAACCAGCTTATGTAGACAAACAGTGCAACCAATGACAATACTGAGGGGTGTGTCATAATGATTAAATTAATTAGGATGAATTAGTGAAACTGTTAAAAAAAAACAAGTTTATGGCATATTAAATATATTAGACTATTGTTATATAGAAACAATTGAATATTGTATATAATATTAGCATCAACATACATTATTGTTCAATTCAATTTCACATATTTAATTGTTTTGTATTTCATTTTTCCTATTTGTTGCATGTAATCTTTTGGTTCAACCTTAATGCATAATAAACATCATCAACAGGGGAACATATTAGGTGTACGCTGAAGAAAGAATATATCAATTTAGTATATATTCTTTATACAGCTTATTAGCATGAACTTTATATAGGAAATAAATATAGTAGTCCTAGCCTTTAGAAAGCTGAAAAGGATCCCATTTTTCTCACGTAATAGCATATCTTATAGAAATGTTAAGGAACAGGAACACTTATTTCATTCCATGCATCAACCAGGTATGAGGAGCTGGCTCTCACTGCCCAACAGGTGATCCTATGCCAAGCCTCTTATTACGTTTTCGATTAGATTTTCAATTGTATTCATATCAGAGTGATTAAAGGCTGCACAGAGTACCGGTCGTTAGCGGCTGGCCGTTAGGTACCGGTCGTTAGCGGCTGGCCGTTAGAACTGTATTCATATCAGAGTGATTAAAGGCTGCACAGAGTACCGGTCGTTAGCGGCTGGCCGTTAGGTACCGGTCGTTAGCGGCTGGCCGTTAGAACTGTATTCATATCAGAGTGATTAAAGGCTGCACAGAGTACCGGTCGTTAGCGGCTGGCCGTTAGAACTGTATTCATATCAGAGTGATTAAAGGCTGCACAGAGTACCGGTCGTTAGCGGCTCTCACGTTAGAACTGTATTCATATCAGAGTGATTAAAGGCTGCACAGAGTACCGGTCGTTAGCGGCTGGCCGTTAGAACTGTATTCATATCAGAGTGATTAAAGGCTGCACAGAGTACCGGTCGTTAGCGGCTGGCCGTTAGAACTGTATTCATATCAGAGTGATTAAAGGCTGCACAGAGTACCGGTCGTTAGCGGCTGGCCGTTAGAACTGTATTCATATCAGAGTGATTAAAGGCTGCACAGAGTACCGGTCGTTAGCGGCTGGCCGTTAGAACTGTATTCATATCAGAGTGATTAAAGGCTGCACAGAGTACCGGTCGTTAGCGGCTGGCCGTTAGAAAGTTTGGTAGGCTACTGATAATCTTTGCTAATTACCACCAGTGGCATCAGGGGGCAGTCTTGGAGAAGCCTAGTTACCGTGACTCAGTCAAATGGAATCTGACTGCAGTCATGACTGGTGTCTGCCGGTGTGGCGGTAATACAGTCACCGTAACAGCCCTAGTCACAGCTCTACAATGCCATCGTCTTTGCTTATCAAGTAGAAAAAAAAACATTCAAGTTCAGCCCAGCTTGGGGGCCAGAAACTTTTGTAAGAGCATTTCAAAACCGTTAGAGGTTGCAGGAAAATATTTTGAGAATGTTGGAAGGTTTGGTATACAACTCACTCTGAGACCACCTCCACTCCCATCTTGGTCATGTAGTAGGTGCGCTTGTACTGTCGGAACTCTGCTTCAAACATGTCTTCTTCCTCCCCATCCTCCTCAAAACCTCTGCTGGGGCCTCTGTCCTCATCCAGCGCAGCCAGACACAGAGAGTCTTTCTGCACACACACACACACACACACACACACAAACACACACACACACACAGGTCAGCAAGATCTTCATACATGCATTTGTAGAATCTGTGTGTGTGTGTCATGTCTCACCTGGTCTTTCTTCCTGGAATCCTTGCAGTGAGCCTCCTCTGCTGCCAGCCCTGCTGCCTCGTTCAAGTACTTGTTCCCCACCTTACTCTCAAACCACTTCAGATCCACAAACACCTCATTGAAGTGCTCCCTGTCAAACTAAGGGAGAGGAAGAGAGGGAAGACAAAGAGAGAAAGGGTAGCGAGAGATTGCAAAACAAATGTGAGAAAGAGTGTGAGACTGACAATCAGAAATGCATGGTAATGAAAAAAATGACACTGATAATGGATGCTGGTGTCTCTTACCTCTGACAGTTTCTCCAGGTACTTCTCAAAGTTACCCAGGTTCAGGTGACCATTCTCATTCAGGTATCCTGATGATGAGAAGAGACAACGAAATTGATTGCTTATTACTCACTATACTATCAGTAAAATGTTATACAGTTTAACTCAGTATCGGGTGTGTATTTTACCTGTCTGTGTGTGTGTGTGTGTGTGTGTGTGTGTCTGTGTGTGCGAGGGCTGTCCTCGACTCCCAAAAAATATTGATTGACCGAAAAGTCTTCTTTCAAGCAATCGAGTCTACTACATTTTTAAAAGGTCTATTTTCCCATACATAAACACACCGTGTGTCGTAATAACATCAACTATATGCACTGAACTTGCCTGACACTTTAAGCCACACATGTAAAACTCATTCCACGGAGGGTCGAGTGTCTGAGAGTTTTTGCTCCTCCCTTGTACTTGATTGATGAATTAAGGTCCCTGATTAGTAAGGAACTCATCTCAGCTGGTTGTCTAGGTCTTAATTGAAAGGAAAAAGCTATAGACACTAAGCCCTCCATGGAATGAGTTTGACACCACTACTTTAAAAGCACTGTTTGATGAAATGAGACACTAAAGCCTCAAGAGGGAGCACCAGATCAAGTAAAAATGTTTTTACAAAGTCTATTGTCTGTACTCGACGATCCTCCTCCCCGCTCCCTGTGGCCTTAGCAGATTCTGCCATTACGCTCCTGAACTTGAAGGTAATTGGTTACACTAGGGGTCTGTAACCTTCATGTGCAATGCCAACCTATCTTACCATTTCTGCCGATCTGCGTGCCAGTTATGGTTTTCATGTGCATATTTTCGTGGAACAGTTTCATTTGATTTAGAATAACAACTTCCTATCTCAATCATTGTCATGTGGTTAAATAAAAATTCTATCTAAATGAAAATACAAATCTAAAAGTAACTTCTATTGCCATTGCCAACCTTGTACAAACAGCATATATAAAGGCCCACATTTTTTTTACATTGCAGCCTGCAGGTAGAAAACATCCTGGTAAAAAATAAGTGTCCTATAAACCACGTTGGTTACACATGGCCTGTCTGCAAAGAACTTGTAACAATGTATCAACGGTGTCCTGCCTGTAGCTTGCACTAGCAAACCACAAATATTCTGGGCCCTCAAGACAGACACAGCTGTAGGCCATGAGTAAGGGATAAGAAGTCATCAGGTAGGCCTATTTTATGACGTTTCCAATGGTTCAGAGCATGACATTTTTATTTTTCACACCGAGTGGTTATCTAAAGGGAGAGAGCTGGAAAGACTTTTCAAATACATACTGAAACTATTGTCATTCTCAATGGATGTAAAAAACAGACTTTGTTTCCTTGCTGTTTGAGGTGAAGAAAAATGTACTTTGAGAAGCTCCACAGCTCATAAATTGTGGGGATTAAAGAGAATCAGAAATACTGTCAGATCCCCAAATGGGCACATTTATAAGCCTACATTTGCTCGCAGGCCAGGTAGCCTAGGCCTACTTCTATGGGTAATCAGGTGCACGTAGATAATCAGGTGTACTTATGTAGATTAAAAAATAATGTGGAATTGACAGACTTAACAATCAAAGGGCAAACTATTCACACAATGAAGTTATGAAACAATGAATGTGCAGGAATTGGCAGGAGAGAGAACATTCTGGAGAGAGATGTCCATTGTGCATCTTAGTTACACTCCTCTTCTTCTTAGACTGCAGCAATCACATGGCCTCCGCAATGGATTAGTCCACTGAGACAGGCGCGAATCAGACAGCTGTCTTGTGTGCCATAAATATATATATTTGCGACTGCTCGACTAAAAAAAATCTTGGTCAACCAACAGCCTTTTGACCAAACAATAAACCAGTCGACTAAATGGGGTCAGCCCTAATTTATGAGCTTGTCCATGTGTTCTCACCTCCTAGTGTTGGCAGCACACTGATGTAGGTGCGGTAGAGAAGAGGTAGGGCGTCGTGGTTTATGTGAAGATGAGGAAGATGAGGGATGAAGTCATTCCCAACAAGAAAGCCCATCAGGATCCAGTCATCTATGATTCGCTCCAGGTCGTACTCAAATGAGATCTTATTCTGTCAAACAACCAATCGAAAGAGATCTTATTGAGAAACAACCAACAGGATGAGATCTTACTGTAAGGAACAACCAATCATATGACCTTATTGTTATTCAAACCATTCATAGAGAACTGATAGTGTGAATTGATTACTTCTAGGGGAGTTTATTTTGCATCTACTATATTGGTCACACTCCAGCAAGATTTGAATGTATGAATGCGTCTTACCTTAACTTCAGAGAACTCGTAGTCTATGTACTCCCTAAATAGTGACAGGTGCAGTAGGTGGAAGGTTGTCTCCTCTGGAGCAGTTATTCTACAGGAGGACAATACATACTGATTACTAGGGATGGCATTGGAAATAATACCCAACAAAAATAGAAAAACGCAACAAGTGTTGCTCCCAGGTTTGATGAGCTGAAATAAAAGATCCCAGAAATAGTTCCATACGCACAAAAACCTATTTCTCTAAAATGTACGGAAATGTGTTCACATCCCTGTTAGTGAGCATTTCTCCTTTGCCAAGATAATCCATCCACCTGACGGGTATGGCATATTAAGAAGCTGATTAAACAGCATGATCATTACACATGTTCACCTTGTGATGGGGACAATAAAAGACCACTCTAAAATTTGCAGTTTTGTCACAACACAATGCCACAGATGCCTCAAGTTTTGAGGGAGTGTGCAATTGGCATGCTGACAGCAGGAATATCCACCAGAACTGTTGCCAGATCATTTCTATACCATAAGCTGCCTTCAATGTTGTTTTAAAGAATTTGGCAGTACATCCAACCGGCCTCACAACCGCAGACCATGTGTAACCACGCCAGCCCAGGACCTCCACATCCTGCTTCTTCACCTGTGGGATCGTCTGAGACCAGTCACTCTGAGTATTTCTGTCTGTAATGAAGCCCCTTTGTGGGGAGAAACTAATTCTGATTGGCTGGGCCTGGCTCCCAAGCGGGTGCACCCCATCCATTCATGTGAAATACATATTTCAAAGCCACTTATATTGGTCGCATACACATGTTTAGCAAATGTTATTGCAGGTGTAGCGAAATGTTCCTTGCGCCAACAGTGCATTAATGTCTAACAATACACACATCTAAAAAGTAAAAAGAATGGAATTCAGAAATATAGAATGGAAGAAATAAAATTTAAAAAGTTGCTTAGTAGCCTTGTTATGAACTATACCTCAAAATTGGTGCATGTTGCGTTTATATTTTTGTTCAGTATATTTCACCATTAAAATCATATCAAGACATTTCAGTTTTCCGGATAGTCAATTCTATTTAAAAAAAAAATGTAAATACATAATATTATCATTTAAAAATGTCTTTATACTCTCTTGAACAATCAGAATGATGCAAATTCTGAGGGCAGAGGAAAGCTACCACACCAGCAGACATGCTGCTATTCTCCGGTAGTTTTAGGCTAACAGCAACAGTGAAAGAGAAGTCTGATAGAACTAAATATCTTTCTGGTGAATGTTTTGCATTGATCCGTGTCAGGTCTTGAGGAACCCCGTTATGTGCATGCCTGTAATTGCCATTTCTCCAAAAAATGAACAAACAAGTAATCGAATACTAACGTCCGTTCAGATTTTCGAATAAGTGCCCATCGTTATACCTCTGTCTTACACACACACACACACACACACACAGAAACACACACACACACACACACACACACACAGCACTGTCTCTTGCACATGCCCACACACACCTTTTCTGGTTTTTCTTCCCTCCAAAGCGGACCTCTTCTCTGAGTAGGGAGAAGTGTGGCTCATGGCTCGTCAGACCTAACATCATCTGTAGGAGAGGAGTGAGAGATATCATAGTTAACACAACAGACCTTCCATCACCTGTAGGAGAGGAGTGAGAGATATCATAGTTAACACAACAGACCTTACATCACCTGTAGGAGAGGAGTGAGAGATATCATAGTTAACACAACAGACCTTACATCACCTGTAGGAGAGGAGTGAGAGATATCATAGTTAACACAACAGACCTTACATCACCTGTAGGAGAGGAGTGAGAGATATCATAGTTAACACAACAGACCTTACATCACCTGTAGGAGAGGAGTGAGAGATATCATAGTTAACACAACAGACCTTACATCACCTGTAGGAGAGGAGCGAGAGATATCATAGTTAACACAACAGACCTTACATCACCTGTAGGAGAGGAGTGAGAGATATCATAGTTAACACAACAGACCTTCCATCACCTGTAGGAGAGGAGTGAGAGATATCATAGTTAACACAACAGACCTTCCATCATCTGTAGGAGAGGAGCGAGAGATATCATAGTTAACACAACAGACCTTACATCACCTGTAGGAGAGGAGTGAGAGATATCATAGTTAACACAACAGACCTTACATCACCTGTAGGAGAGGAGTGAGAGATATCATAGTTAACACAACAGACCTTCCATCACCTGTAGGAGAGGAGTGAGAGATATCATAGTTAACACAACAGACCTTCCATCACCTGTAGGAGAGGAGTGAGAGATATCATAGTTAACACAACAGACCTTACATCACCTGTAGGAGAGGAGTGAGAGATATCATAGTTAACACAACAGACCTTACATCACCTGTAGGAGAGGAGTGAGAGATATCATAGTTAACACAACAGACCTTACATCACCTGTAGGAGAGGAGTGAGAGATATCATAGTTAACACAACAGACCTTACATCACCTGTAGGAGAGGAGTGAGAGATATCATAGTTAACACAACAGACCTTACATCACCTGTAGGAGAGGAGCGAGAGATATCATAGTAACACAACAGACCTTCCATCATCTGTAGGAGAGGAGTGAGAGATATCATAGTTAACACAACAGACATCACAGCATACCAGAGTTTGTGTAAATAGTAAGAGAACTGTAAAAAACTGACACTAAAATTACCAGAGACATACATATCACACACCCTCCCTGATACACATCTGTGCCATCTCTCTTACACACACACACACACACACACAAGCCACCCACCAGGTCAGCGTCCAGGCCATAGAGACAGTGGCGTGTGTTTGGGTCGTGGTCTGGCTTGGTGTTTTCCCAGCGGATAAACTCCATGATCTTATGTTCTCCTTCTCCTGGAGTCTGACAGGGAAACAGGCTTACAGTATTACCGTCTGACAGGGAAACACGCTTACAGTATTACCGTCTGACAGGGAAACAGGCTTACAGTATTACCGTCTGACAGGGAAACAGGCTTACAGTATTACCGTCTGACAGGGAAACAGGCTTACAGTATTACCGTCTGACAGGGAAACAGGCTTACAGTATTACCGTCTGACAGGGAAACAGTTAGGGCCGTTGAGGTGACCGTATTACCGTCTGAGAGAGAAACAGCTAGGGCCGTTGAGGTGACCGTATTACCGTTAGAGAGAAACAGTGTTACAGTTAGGGCTGTTGAGGTGACCGTATTACCGTCTGAGAGAGAAACAACTAGGGCTGTTGAGGTGACCGTATTACCGTCTGAGAGAGAAACAACTAGGGCCGTTGAGGTGACCGTATTACCGTCTGAGAGAGAAACAGTTAGGGCCGTTGAGGTGACCGTATTACCGTTAGAGAGAAACAGTGTTACAGTTAGGGCTGTTGAGGTGACCGTATTACCGTCTGAGAGAGAAACAACTAGGGCCGTTGAGGTGACCGTATTACCGTCTGAGAGAGAAACAACTAGGGCCGTTGAGGTGACCGTATTACCGTCTGAGAGAGAAACAGTTAGGGCTGTTGAGGTGACCGTATTACCGTTAGAGAGAAACAGCGTTACAGTTAGGGCCGTTGAGGTGACCGTATTACCGTTAGAGAGAAACAGCGTTACAGTTAGGGCCGTTGAGGTGACCGTATTACCGTCTGAGAGGGAAACAGTTAGGGCCGTTGAGGTGACCGTATTACCGTTAGAGAGAAACAGTGTTACAGTTAGGGCTGTTGAGGTGACCGTATTACCGTCTGAGAGAGAAACAACTAGGGCCGTTGAGGTGACCGTATTACCGTCTGAGAGAGAAACAGTTAGGGCCGTTGAGGTGACCGTATTACCGTCTGAGAGAGAAACAGTTAGGGCTGTTGAGGTGACCGTATTACCGTTAGAGAGAAACAGCGTTACAGTTAGGGCTGTTGAGGTGACCGTATTACCGTTAGAGAGAAACAGCGTTACAGTTAGGGCTGTTGAGGTGACCGTATTACCGTCTGAGAGAGAAACAACTAGGGCCGTTGAGGTGACCGTATTACGGTCTGAGAGAGAAACAGTTAGGGCCGTTGAGGTGACCATATTACCGTCTGAGAGAGAAACAACTAGGGCCGTTGAGGTGACCGTATTACCGTCTGAGAGAGAAACAGTTAGGGCTGTTGAGGTGACCGTATTACCGTTAGAGAGAAACAGCGTTACAGTTAGGGCCGTTGAGGTGACCGTATTACCGTCTGAGAGGGAAACAGTTAGGGCCGTTGAGGTGACCGTATTACCGTCTGACAGGGAAACAGCGTTACAGTTAGGGCTGTTGAGGTGACCGTATTACCGTTAGAGAGAAACAGCGTTACAGTTAGGGCCGTTGAGGTGACCGTATTACCGTTAGAGAGAAACAGCGTTACAGTTACGGCTGTTGAGGTGACCGTATTACCGCCTGAGAGAGAAACAGTTAGGGCTGTTGAGGTGACCGTATTACCGTCTGAGAGAGAAACAGTTAGGGCCGTTGAGGTGACCGTAATACCGTCTGAGAGAAACAGTGTTACAGTTAGGGCTGTTGAGGTGACCGTATTACCATCTGACAGGGAAACAGTGTTACAGTTAGGGCTGTTGAGGTGACCGTATTACCGTCTGAGAGAGAAACAGGTAGGGCTGTTGAGGTGACCGTATTACCGCCTGAGAGAGAAACAGTTAGGGCCGTTGAGGTGACCGTATTACCGTCTGACAGGGAAATAGTTAGGGCTGTTGAGGTGACCGTATTACCGTCTGAGAGAGAAACAGTTAGGGCCGTTGAGGTGACCGTATTACCGTCTGAGAGAAACAGCGTTACAGTTAGGGCTGTTGAGGTGACCGTATTACCGCCTGAGAGAAACAGCGTTACAGTTAGGGCCGTTGAGGTGACCGTATTACCGTCTGAGAGAGAAACAGTTAGGGCCGTTGAGGTGACCGTATTACCGTCTGAGAGAAACAGCGTTACAGTTAGGGCTGTTGAGGTGACCGTATTACCATTAGAGAGAAACAGTGTTACAGTTAGGGCAGTTGAGGTGACCGTATTACCGTCTGAGAGGGAAACAGTTAGGGCTGTTGAGGTGACCGTATTACCGTCTGAGAGAGAAACAGCTAGGGCCGTTGAGGTGACCGTATTACCGTCTGAGAGAGAAACAGTTAGGGCCGTTGAGGTGACCGTATTACCGTCTGAGAGAAACAGCGTTACAGTTAGGGCTGTTGAGGTGACCGTATTACCGTTAGAGAGAAACAGTGTTACAGTTAGGGCAGTTGAGGTGACCGTATTACCGTCTGACAGGGAAACAGTATTACAGTTAGGGCTGTTGAGGTGACCGTATTACCGTTAGAGAGAAACAGTGTTACAGTTAGGGCTGTTGAGGTGACCGTATTACCGTCTGAGAGGGAAACAGTTAGGGCTGTTGAGGTGACCGTATTACCGTTAGAGAGAAACAGTGTTACAGTTAGGGCTGTTGAGGTGACCGTATTACCGTCTGAGAGAAACAGTGTTACAGTTAGGGTCGTTGAGGTGACCGTAATACCGTCTGAGAGAGAAACAGCATTACAGTTAGGGCTGTTGAGGTGACCGTATTACCGTCTGAGAGAGAAACAGCGTTACAGTTAGGGCCGTTGAGGTGACCGTATTACCGTCTGAGAGAGAAACAGTTAGGGTCGTTGAGGTGACCGTAATACCGTTAGAGAGAAACAGCGTTACAGTTAGGGCTGTTGAGGTGACCGTATTACCGTCTGAGAGAGAAACAGTTAGGGCTGTTGAGGTGACCGTAATACCGTTAGAGAGAAACAGCGTTACAGTTAGGGCTGTTGAGGTGACCGTATTCCCGTTAGAGAGAAACAGTGTTACAGTTAGGGCTGTTGATGTGACCGTATTACCGTCTGAGAGAGAAACAGTTAGGGCCGTTGTGGTGACCGTAATACCGTCCGAGAGAGAAACAGTATTACAGTTAGGGTTGTTGAGGTGACCGTATTACCGTCTGACAGGGAAACAGTTAGGGCCGTTGAGGTGACCGTATTACCGTCTGACAGGGAAACAGTTAGGGCTGTTGAGGTGACCGTATTACCGTTACAGAGAAACAGTGTTACAGTTAGGGCTGTTGAGGTGACCGTATTACCGTCTGAGAGAGAAACAGTTAGGGTCGTTGAGGTGACCGTAATACCGTTAGAGAGAAACAGCGTTACAGTTAGGGCTGTTGAGGTGACCGTATTACCGTCTGAGAGAGAAACAGTTAGGGCCGTTGTGGTGACCGTAATACCGTCCGAGAGAGAAACAGTATTACAGTTAGGGTTGTTGACGTGACCGTATTACCGTCTGACAGGGAAACAGTTAGGGCCGTTGAGGTGACCGTATTACCGTCTGACAGGGAAACAGTTAGGGCTGTTGAGGTGACCGTATTACCGTTACAGAGAAACAGTGTTACAGTTAGGGCTGTTGAGGTGACCGTATTACCGTTAGAGAGAAACAGTGTTACAGTTAGGGCTGTTGAGGTGACCGTATTACCGTTAGAGAGAAACAGCGTTACAGTTAGGGCCGTTGAGGTGACCGTAATACCGCGACACTGGTAGTCATGAGTCATGACCACAGTCAAATTCAATGTGACTGTTGAGTCATGGTAATCTCCTCCTATGCACTCTGGACATAGTACCAACTCACTAATGATCATCAGGTCAGCCTGGTCGTCAGGGCTCCCGTGTCCCTCTAACCACTCTGACAGCAATGTAAATGCAATCGAATAATCACATCAAACATCATCAAAACAGTATCGTGCTTTTAAGGTCTTCGTCATTCACAATTAAAGTTGCCAAATAACTCTAAGGCTAGCATATACAGTGCATTCATCAAGTATTCTGACCCCTTGACTTTTTCCACATTGTTACATTACCGCCTTATTCTAAAATGGATTAAATAGTCCCCGCCCCCCCCATCAACCTACACACAATACTCCATAATGACAAAGCAAAAACAGGTTTAGAAATGTTTGCTAATTTATTAAAAATAAAACACTGAAATATCATATTTACATAAGTATTCAGACCCTTCACTCAGCACTTTGTTGAAGCACCTTTGGCAGTGATTACAGCCTCAAACCTTCTTGGGTATGACGCTACAAGCTTGGCACATTTGGGGAGTTTCTCCCACTCTTCTCTACAGATCATCTCAAGCTCTATCAGGTTGGATAGGAAGCGTCGCTGCACAGCTATTTTCAGGTCTCTCCAGAGATGTCAAATCAAATCCAATTTTATTTGTCAAATACACATGGTTAGCAGATGTTAATGCGAGTGTAGCGAAATGCTTGTGCTATTAGTTCCGACAATGCAGTAATAACCAACAAGTAATCTTTATTTTTTATATTTTACCTTTATTTAACCAGGCAAGTCAGTTAAGAACAAATTCTTATTTTCAATGACGGCCTAGGAACAGTGGGTTAACTGCCTGTTCAGGGGCAGAACGACAGATTTGTACCTTGTCAGCTCGAGGGTTTGAACTTGCAACCTTCCTGTTACTAGTGCAACGCTCTTAACCACTAGGCTACCCTGCCGTCCCATCTAACTAACAATTCCAAAACTACTACCTTATACACACAAGTGTAAGGGGATAAAGAATATGTACATAAAGATGTATGAATGAGTGATGGTACAGAGCGGCATAGGCAAGATACAGTAGATGGTATTGAGTGCAGTATATACATATGAGATGAGTATGTAAACAAAGTGGCATAGTTAAAGTGGCTAGTGATACATGTATTACATAAAGATGCAGTAGATGATATAGAGTACAGTATATACGTATACATATGAGATGAATAATGTAGGGTATGTAAACATTATATTAGGTAGCATTGTTTAAAGTGGCTAGTGATATATTTTACATCATTTCCCATCAATTCCCATTATTAAAGTGGCTGGAGTTGAGTCAGTGTGTTGGCAGCAGCCACTCAATGTTAGTGGTGGCTGTTTAGCAGTCTGATGGCCTTGAGATAGAAGCTGTTTTTCAGTCTCTCGGTCCCAGCTTTGATGCACCTGTACTGACCTCGCCTTCTGGATGATGGCGGGGTGAACAGGCAGTGGCTCGGGTGGTTGTTGTCCTTGATGATCGTTATGGCCTTCCTGTGACATCGGGTGGTGTAGGTGTCCTGGAAGGCAGGTACTTTGGCCCCGGTGATGCGTTGTGCAGACCTCACTAACCTCTGCAGAGCCTTACTGTTGTGGGCAGAGCAGTTGCCGTACCAGGCGGTGATACAGCCCGCCAGGATGCTCTTGATTGTGCATCTGTAGAAGTTTGTGAGTGCTTTTGGTGACAAGCCGAATTTCTTCAGCCTCCTGAGGTTGAAGAGGCGCTGCTGCGCCTTCTTCACGATGCTGTCTGTGTGAGTGGACCAATTCAGTTTGTCTGTGATGTGTATGCCGAGGAACTTAAAACTTGCTACCCTCTCCACTACTGTTCCATCGATGTGGATAGGGGGGTGTTCCCTCTGCTGTTTCCTGAAGTCCACAATCATCTCCTTAGTTTTGTTGACGTTGAGTGTGAGGTTATTTTCCTGACACCACACTCCGAGGGCCCTCACCTCCTCCCTGTAGGCCGTCTCGTCGTTGTTGATAATCAAGCCTACCACTGTTGTGTCGTCCGCAAACTTGATGATTGAGTTGGAGGCGTGCGTGGCCACGCAGTCGTGGGTGAACAGGGAGCACAGGAGAGGGCTCAGAACGCACCCTTGTGGGGCCCCAGTGTTGAGGATCAGCGGGGTGGAGATGTTGTTGCCTACCCTCACCACCTGGGGGCGGCCCGTCAGGAAGTCCCGTACCCAGTTGCCCGGTCTCGAGCTTGATGACGAGCTTGGAGGGTACTATGGTGTTAAATGCAGAGCTGTAGTCAATGAACAGCATTCTCACATAGGTATTCCTCTTGTCCAGATGGGTTAGGGCAGTGTGCAGTGTGGTTGAGATTGCATCGTCTGTGGACCTATTCGGGCGGTAAGCAAATTGGAGTGGGTCTAGGGTGTCAGGTAGGGTGGAGGTGATATGGTCCTTGACTAGTCTCTCAAAGCACTTCATGATGACGGAAATGAGTGCTACGGGGCGGTAGTCGTTTAGCTCAGTTAGCTTTCTTGGGAACAGGAACAATGGTGGCCCTCTTGAAGCATGTGGGAACAGCAGACTGGGATAAAGATTGATTGAATATGTCCGTAAACACACCAGCCAGCTGGTGTGCGCATGCTCTGAGGGCGCGGCTGGGGATGCCGTCTGGGCCTGCAGCCTTGCAAGGGTTAACACGTTTAAATGTTTTCCTCACATCGGCTGCAGTGAAGGAGAGTCCGCATGTTTTGGTTGTGGGCCGTGTCAGTGGCACTGTATATGTTTGATCGGGTTCATGTCCGGGCTCTGGCTGAGCCACTTAAGGACATTCAGAGGCTTGTCCCAAAGCCATTCCTGCGTCGTCTTGGCTGTGTGCTTAGGGTCGTTGTCCTGCGCCGACAGAGATGGCCGCCTCGCTTCGCGTTCCTAGGAAACTATGCAGTTTTTAGTTTTTTTACATGTTATTTCTTACATTAGTACCCCAGGTCATCTTAGGTTTCATTACATACAGTCGAGAAGAACAACTGAATATAAGATCAGCGTCAACTCACCATCAGTACGACCAAGAATATGATTTTCGCGACGCGGATCCTGTCAACCAGGACAACGGAATGGATCCCATGCGGCGACCCAAAAAAACGACTACGTAAAAGAGGGAAACGAGGCGCTCTTCTGGTCAGACTCCGGAGACGGGCACATCGTGCACCACTCCCTAGCATTCTTCTCGGCAATGTCCAGTCTCTTGAAAACAAGGTTGATGAAATCCGAGCAAGGGTAGCATTCCAGAGTGACATCAAAGACTAACGTTCTTTGCTTCACGGAAACATGGCTCACTGGAGAGACGCTATCGGAGGCGGTGCAGCCAGCGGGTTTCTCCACGCATCGCGCCGACAGAAACAAACATCTTTCTGGTAAGAAGAGGGGCGGGGGCGTATGCCTTATGGCTAACGAGACGTGGTGTGATCAAAGAAACATACAGGAACTCAAATCCTTCTGTTCACCTGATTTAGAATTCCTCACAATCAAATGTCGACCGCATTATCTACCAAGAGAACTCTCTTCGATTATAATCACAGCCGTATATATTCCCCCCCAAGCAGACACATCGATAGCTCTGAACGAACTTTATTTAACTCTTTGCAAACTGGAATCCATACATCCTGAGGCTGCATTCATTGTAGCTGGGGATTTTAACAAGGCTAATCTGAAAACAAGACTCCCTAAATTGTATCAGCATATCGATTGCGCAACCAGGGCCGGAAAAACCTTGGATCATTGTTACTCTAACTTCCGCGACGCATATAAGGCCCTGCCCCGCCCTCCTTTCGGAAAAGCTGACCACGACTCCATTTTGTTGATCCCTGCCTACAGACAGAAACTAAAACAAGAAGCTCCCACGCTGAGGTCTGTCCAACGCTGGTCCGACCAAGCTGATTCCACACTCCAAGACTGCTTCCATCACGTGGACTGGGATATGTTTCGTATTGCGTCAGATAACAACATTGACGAATACACTGATTCGGTGTGTGAGTTCATTAGAACGTGCGTTGCAGATGTCATTCCCATAGCAACGATTAAAACATTCCCTAACCAGAAACCGTGGATTGATGGCAGCATTCGCGTGAAACTGAAAGCGCGAACCACTGCTTTTAATCAGGGCAAGGTGACTGGTAACATGACCGAATACAAACAGTGCAGCTATTCCCTCCGCAAGGCTATCAAACAAGCTAAGCGTCAGTATAGAGACAAAGTAGAATCTCAATTCAACGGCTCAGACACAAGAGGTATGTGGCAGGGTCTAATTCTCTCCTTCTCTCTTTCTTTCTCTCGGAGGACCTGAGCCCTAGGACCATGCCCCAGGACTACCTGACATGATGACTCCTTGCTGTCCCCAGTCCACCTGACTGTGCTGCTGCTCCAGTTTCAACTGTTCTGCCTTATTATTATTCGACCATGCTGGTCATTTATGAACATTTGAACATCTTGGCCATGTTCTGTTATAATCTCCACCCGGCACAGCCAGCAGAGGACTGGCCTCCCCACATTGCCTGGTTCCGCTCTAGGTTTCTTCCTAGGTTTTGGCCTTTCTAGGGAGTTTTTCCTAGCCACCGTGCTTCTACACCTGCATTGCTTGCTGTTTGGGGTTTTAGAGGGTAGTAAGTTTTAAGTTCCTCGGCATACACATCACAGACAAACTGAATTTGTCCACTCGCACAGACAGCATCGTGAAGAAGGCGCAGCAGCGCCTCTTCAACCTCGGGAGGCTGAAGAAATTCGGCTTGTCACCAAAAGCACTCACAAACTTCTACAGATGCACAATCGAGAGCATCCTGGCGGGCTCAATCACCGCCTGGTACGGCAACTGCTCCGCCCACAACCGTAAGGCTCTCCAGAGGGTAGTGAGGTCTGCACAACGCATCACCGGGGGCAAACTACCTGCCTCACTAGCCACTTTAACTATGCCACTTTGTTTACATACTCATCTCATATGTATATACTGTACTCGATACCATCTACTGTATCTTGCCTATGCTGCTCTGTACCATCACTCATTCATACATCTTTATGTACATATTCTTTATCCCCTTACACTGTGTATAAGACAGTAGTTTTGGAATTGTTAGTTAGATTACTTGTTGGTTATTACTGCATTGTCGGAACTAGAAGCACAAGCATTTCGCTACACTCGCATTAACATCTGCTAACCATGTGTATGTGACAAATATAATTTGATTTGAGGTGAACCTTCGCCCCAGTCTGAGGTCCTGAGAGCGCTGGAGCAGGTTTTCATCAAGGATCTCTCTGTACTTTGCTCTGTTCATCTTTCCCTCGACCCTGACTAGTCTTCCAGTTCCTGCCGCTGAAAAACAACCCCACAGCATGATGCTGCGACCACCGTATTTTACCATAGGGATGGTGCCAGGTTTCCTCCAGACGTGACGTAATGTGCCTTTTACAGAGGAGTGGCTTCCGTCTGGCCACTCTACCATAAAGGCCTGATTTGTGGAGTGCTGCAGAGATGATGGTCCTTCAGGAAGGTTCTCCCATCTCCAAGGAACTCTGGAGCTATGTCAGTGACCATCGGGTTCTTGGTCACCTCCCTGACCAAGGCCCTTCTCCCCCGATTGCTCAGTTTGGCCAGCTCTAGGAAGTGTCTTGGTGGTTCTAAAAATGATTCTATTTAAGAATGATGAAGGCCACTGCGTTCTTTGGGACTGACCTGGCCACTGCGTTCTCTGAGGTGCTGACCTGTTGCACCCTCGACAACTACTATGATTATTATTATTTGACCATGCTGGTCATCTATGAACATTTGAACATCTTGGCCATGTTATGTTATAATCTCCACCCGGCACAGCCAGAAGAGGACTGACCACCCCTCATTGCCTTGTTCCGCTCTAGGTTTCTTCCTAGGTTTTGGCCTTTCTAGGGAGTTTTTCCTAGCCACCGTGCTTCTACACCTGCATTGCTTGCTGTTTGGGGTTTTAGGCTGGGTTTCTGTACAGCACTTTGAGATATCAGCTGAAGTAAGAAGGGCTATATAAATACATTTGATTTTTATTTGAATTCCTTCAACCTCATGGCTTGATTTTTGCTCTGACATGCACTGTCAACTGTGGGTCCTTATATAGAGAGGTGTGCCTTTCCAAATCATATCCAATCAATTAAATTTACCACAGGTGGACACCAAGTTGTAGAGGCATCTCAAGGATGATCGATGGAAACAGGATGCACCTGAGCTCAATGTCGAGTCTCATAGCAAAGGGCCTGAATACTTATGTAAATAATGTATTTCTTTCTAAAAATGTGCTAACATTTCTAAAAAACTGTTTTCACTTTGCCATTATGGGGTATGTGTGTAGATTGATGAGGGAAAACATTTAATTAATTTTGGAATATGGCTGTAACATAACAAAATGTGGAAAAAGGAAAGGGGTCTGAATACTTCCAGAATGCACTGTAGGACCTGTTTCAAATTATCACTTTTATGCTCAACATAGCCACTTCATATGCGCACTTCATATGCAATTACATGGAAAAATATGCTTTCTATTTTATTCAATATCTATTTTATAATCTTCTTACTATAAAATCATATAATGGCATGGGACTTATAAGCATATCTTGTTTGCTAGATGAACAAGCCTACATCCTATGGCATGGCACATAGTCAGATAACATACAGCAGGCCAACTAATATTATATTCTTCTGAAATACATTTTCTTCATGTTATAGTGTTTTTTTTACACCTGCCTAAAATAATGGATTTACTGTGATGATATACATTCAATTGATTTATTAGACTTTTTAAAATGTTGATGTTTTCAAAGGCATGCATCAGCAGCTTGTATGTGTGGAGGCCTAGAGATGCTAAATGTGTTTGTTAATTAACGGTAAATTACAGTGAAACCGGCAGTCTTTTCCATGACAATAACCAGCTGACAAAATGTCATGTCCGCCACAGCCCTAGTTACAGTCAGTCACCGAGTAAAACAGAAGTCACACGCACACTATGAAACATTTGTGGGGAAATCTGGGAAATGTGCAACAGAAACACACACTGACATACATACATACACACTGACAGACATACATGCACACTGACAGACATACATGCACACTGACAGACATACATGCACACAGAGCCCCCAGCCCTCACCTCGTGTCCAGAAAGGTAGACGTTAACTCCTTTCCAGGCATTGTCTGTGGACAGTTTACTGTTGACAAAGTACTTGAGCTGCTCCTGTAACCTGGCCATGAAGTCCGTCCCTACAGGAGAGATATGATGGGTCGTATTCATTAGGCACCAAACGGAAGAAAACAGACCAAAACTGGGAGGGACTACCGGAACTTAATAATAAGAAAAGCTTAATTTCCTTCTCTGTTGGAGAACATTTTGCTATGGTGTGCCCTAATGAATACAAACACCTTCATTCATGACACCTACATCCTAAAAACCTAGGATTTGGATGAGGGTATGAGCTGACAGATAGATAGGTGGAGAAGTGGATGGATTGTGTAGTAGGCTACATACCAGGTGTGATGCAGTTAGAGTCAAAGCGGGCCTCAGAGGGTAGGACCTCTCCTTTCTCTAGGGCCTTCTTTATCTTGTCCTCTGCTTCTTTGGCCGACCTTTACAAGAAACATGTTAATGAAGTGTGATCTATCACTATGCCACTCTGTCACAGATACAGCACATACAATTCAAATGAATGTATTATAATCATGATCATTACCTGAATCTCCTGCCTCTCTGCTGGTTCATCTTGGCCCGAGGAGCCACCCCATCCACGGCCATGAAGAACACCTTCCTGGGCTTGATGATCCTGAACAGCACCTCCAGATAGTGGAAGATGTCTGCAAAGATCTTCTCCTCCGAGATACGGAAGTGGACGTCCTCGTCATTGGGGTGGGAGCACTGGTGGATGATGCCATTCATATCCAGGTAGAGGTTGTCAAACTCCGGAATCTGGAGAAGAGGGGGGAAAGGGGGATGTTGGAGTAGTATGTCTATTAACCTATAGCAAGTGGATAATAGCATCAATCCTTGAATAATGGTGGAAGTGTATTTATGAGTTGAGGATAAAAACTAGTGGGATTAACTGGAAACAGTTGGAAGAAGTGCATTATTATTTAGGAAACATTAACATGCAGAGTTAACAGGCTTGTAGCTAAACCACAGCACGACTCAGGGCAGAGGGTCACAGAGTCATTCTGTGGCCTGGGGTCAACATTCCACTCCCTAATGCATATTGCATACCTACCAATCAGTAATGTAAATTACTTAGATACAAATACTTTAAAGTGCTACTTCGGTACTATTTTTGGGTATGTGTACTTTACTATTTATATTTTTGACAACTTTTACTCCACTACATTCCTAAAGACAATGCATTTTTTACTCCCATATATTTTCCAGACACCCAAAAGTACTCGTTACATTAATTGAACGCTCAGGCAGGACATCAATATGGTCCAATTCACGCAACTATTAATATAATGCGTACTTTTTCCACCAGTGATGGCGATACATTTGGGCTAACCTGGCAGTGATCTCGACAGTGTTGTATCAGGTCGACGACTGCAATGTGTTATTCACTAAATGTTTCTATTTAGCTACTTGACAAACGTAAAGTGTAGCTAGCTTACATAGGTCTTATTCACACACCGTAGACTTATTGTTATGATAATCTAAACGGAGCTGGTAGTAGTAGCATAAACTGGCTGGCTAAATAAGTACCTAGAGGGAAATGGAGTCAAACACGAAATTGGTTGGTAAATATTGGTTGGCTAACTAGCTATAGCTATGTTTATATTTACAATAAAATGTTGGGTTATGTATTACCATAATAATCATATCAGTAGCGAGTGCAGCAGAGTGGAAACAGCAATACGTGGATATGAACCCGTTATAGGCCTGCTATATTTCGCTTGCTAGCTAGCTGCAACAGTAACGTTATTAATAAGCAAAGTAGAATATCGATATCATACCTGATGTTCCTTGACAACTTCACTCAGGCAAGGGTATCGCTCTGAAATCCATCGATAGAATTTCGGCACTCCCATCTTGACCACAAACTCTTCCCTTTGAGCTAAATGTATACAATTTCAACGGTATAAGAGATGTGTAAAGTTACATGAGAAGTTGTGTTTGCTACAGGGTCCGGGATTTTGTTTCTGTAGCAGCTACGCTAACTAGCTGGCTGTAACTGTCCAGCCAGTAAAACAGTCCGGGTGGAATCAATGACGTAACAACCAGAAAGCCAGCTCTCAAACACAAAATTGTTAAATGTACTGTGTGATCAAATAGATATCATGTTTCAAATATTAATAAAACACGATTTAAACGTATAAATAACAAATCTAGGCTTGTTTTTCTTTTAATATGGTACTTTCATTCTTGTGCAATCATTTATTTGTTCCCGGCGATACACGCAGTTAGTAATTACTGGTTCCACGTCAGCACAAAGAAGCGGGACCAATGACGAACAACACAACATGCAACAATTTCAAAGATTTTACTGAGCTACAGTTCATATAAGGAAATCAGTCAATTGAAATGCATTAGGCCCTAATCTATGGATTCCACATGACTGTGAATACAGATGTGCATCTGTTTGTCAAAGATACCTTAAAAAAATAACAGGTAAGGGCGTGGATCATATAACCATTCAGCATCTGGTGTAACCACCATTTGCCTCATGCAGTGACGACACATCTCCTTCTCATAGAGTTGATCAGGCTATTGTGGCCTGTGGAATGTTTTCCCACTCCTCCTCAATGGCTGTGTGAAATTGCTGGATATTGGCGGGAACTGGAACACGTGCTCAATGGGTTACATTTCTGGTGAGTATGCAGGCCATTGTCAGATTCCAGTTATTGTGTACAGATCCTTGCGACATGGGCCATGCATTATCATGCTGAAACATGAGGTGATGGCTGTGAATGAATGGCACGACAATGGGCCTCAGTATCTCGTCACGGTATATCTGTGCATTCAAATTGCCATCAATTAAAATTAAATTGTGTTCATTGTCCATAGCTTATGCCTGCCCATACTATAACCCCACCATGGGGCACTCTGTTCACAACATTGACATCAGCAAACCGTTCGTCCACACAACGCCATCTGTTGAAAATGGGATTAATCTGGGAAGAGCACACTTCTCCAGTGTGCCAGTGGCCATCGAAGGTGAGCGTTTGCCCACTGAAGTCAGTTACGACGCAGTCAGGTCAAGACCCTGGTGAGGACGATGAGCACACAGATTAGCTTCCCTGATACTAGTTTCTGACAGTTTGTGCAGAAATTATTTGGTTGTACAAACCCACAGTTTCATCAGATGTCCCGGTAGTTGGTCTCAGACGATCCCGCGTGGTTACACTTTGTCTGCAGTTGTGAGGTCGGTTGGACGTACTGCCAAATTGTCTAAAACGACCTTGTGGCTTATGGTAGAGAAATTAACATTAATTTGGCAACAGCTCTGGTGGACATTCCTGCAGTCAGCATGGTAATTGCACACTCCCTCAAAATTTGAGACAATCTGGCATTGTCTTGTGTGACACAACTTCACATTTTAGAGTGGCTTTTTATTGTCCCCAGCACAAGGTACACCTGTGTAATTGTCATGCTGTTTAATCAGCTTCTTGATATGTCACACCTGTCAGGTGGATGGATTATCTTGGCAAATTAGAAATGCTCACTAACAGGGATGTAAATACATTTGTGCACAACGTTTTAGAGAAACAAGCTTTTTTAGCATTTTGGAACATTTCTGGGATCTTTTATTTTAGCTCATGAAACATGGGACCAACACTTTGCATGTTGCATTTCTATTTTTGTTCAAAATATTTACCCTCACCTCTCTCACCCATTGAAGTTACACTGTTTTCACAAAGCTGGCCAACCTACAAAGCTTGTTGACATGACGGTGAGGAACAATGCAAACAATAAGGCTCTGGCAATCTCTTCCACTGTTTCAAAAATGGCCATTGTTTAAAAAAAATCCATTGTATTTCAGGAAAAGCATTAAAGCGATGATATGTAGAATGACTCTAGAAATTGCTCCAGCCAGCATTTCAAGTAGGCTTACCCTACTGAGCTCTTTCATGTACTTCAGATTGTGTGGTTAGAAAATAATCAAGGGTGGGTTATCAAATCATGTTGTTTTCTTTTATTGTTTTGGAACCCTAACCAAATTGACCTTTTGAGTTCATCGGAGCGTATGAAAATCCTTAGATCACTGTGGTAAATTCAGAATCTAGATTTTTGCAATGAAAGATGACTTCTGTATATTTTATAACCAGTAGAAAAGTAATAAACAGGTAGCCTTTCCTGCAGTCTAATGACCAAATTGCCCTCTAGTGGCCTGATGTGATACAGCCTGGATTCGAACCAGGTACTATAGTGATGCCTCTTGCACTGAGATGCAGTGCCTTAGACCTGCGCAATTGTTATATTTCAGTCTTCTGTGATGTACAGTACCAGTCAAAAGTTAACACACCTACTCTTTCAAGGGTTTTTCTTTATTTTTACTATGTTCTACATTGTAGAATAATAGTGAAGACATCAAAACTACGAAATAACACATATAGAATCATGTTGTAACCAAAAAGGTGTTAAACAAGTATATATTATATTTGAGATTCTTCAAAGTAGCCACATTTTGCCTTGATGACAGCTTGGCGCACTCTTGGCATTCTCTCAACCAGCTTCATGAGGTAGTCACCTGGAATGCATTTCAATTAACAGGTGTGCCTTGTCATAAGTTAATATGTGGAATTTCTTTCTTTCTTAATGCGTTTCAGCCAATCAGTTGTGTTGTGACAAGGAAGGGGTGGTATACAGAAGATAGCCCGATTTGGTAGAAGGCCCAGGGAGAAACAGGGACCAGAGAGTTGGACGGACCAGGGAACATATATTGTTGAATTACAATGCCCATACCCCAAAATGTGTATTTGCAGTTTCCACCATATCAAGTAGGAGTGAACATACATGTTGAGTGGGAAGGTAGGAAATGCGAACGCAACCAAGGTATTTTGGTCACCAGACCTATAACGACAGAGGGCTTCCCAGATGCAGACACAGGAGGCAGATGGTTCGAGCCTCTGATATTTATTAAAATACAATGTGCAGGCAATAGGCAGGTCGAGGAAGTGTATTAACCAAGTCAGAGTCCGAAAGGTACAGGGGGGTAGGCGGGCTCGAGGTCAGGTAAAGCTGAATGGTCAGGCAGGCGGGCTCAGTGTCAGGGCAGGCAGAACAGGTCGGAACCGGGAGGGCTAGAAAAAAGAGACTAGGAAAACCATGCTCGTAGGCTTGACAAGACAAACTGGCAACAGACCAGGAGACAAGCACAAAGACAGGTGAAAGGGTGTGACCACACTGCTGTGGAGTGACCAGTTGACATCAGAAGTATATTGGGAAAGGAGCTTTGGGTTTTAGAGAACCTGATAGCCTTTTCCTGGACAAGGTGTTTCTGTGACGTTCTGAGGATAGTGGACGATGGAGCCAAGGACACCTGCCGGGAGGAAAAAGAAACGCACACAAACACACATTTTATCAAGACGTAAAACATACCTTAGAAATATAAACACAGTTAACTACTGGTGTTTACCTCAGTCACGCAACAGTCACTATGCCAAAATGGGAAATGTGAGATATGAGAGATGAGACCCAACAGGTGGTAGGAGACACAGGAGGCTGCTGAGGGGAGGACAGCTCATAATAATGGCTAGAACGGAGTAAATGGAATGGAATCAAACACCTGGAAACCATATGTTTGATGTATTTGATACTATTCCACTCCAGTCATTAACACAAGCCTGTTCTCCCCAATTAAGGTACCAACAACCTCCTGTGGTAGGAAACAGTTATAACCACTCAGCACTACAGCAGTGTAGGGTTCAAGTGTCCATCATTCTCTCACTGTTGGTTCTGTCTACTTTTGCATTACTATTCTGCTATAGTGGTCAATTTGGCCATTCCCATGATCTCTATTTCTATTGTGCAATGCAGATAGTGCATGAACATACACGTCACTCGTGTGCTAATGGCATAAGTGACATAGATGTACAACTGGGACACAATCAGGATTTACCAAAACAGCTGCTCACTATGTTGCTGAACATGTTTGAACAGCATCTTTCTAATGTATGAATGTCTAGGAAGCGTGGAATCCCAATCATTCACTGTCAGGATGAGGCCTTGCATTACATAGGTGATGACACCATACTCTGATCATGAATACTACCCTCGGCCCCAGGAATCACACTTCTGACAAAAAGGGAACTACCCGTGTAAGACATACAGACACACACCCACACCAGTAAGATAAACACACAGAGGCCAGTAGCATCAAAACATAAGGAAACTATTATAGAGGCTGTGTCCAGTCATGTTAATGTTTACAGGGTGTGGTTGAGGAAGCAACAAACCCATCTGTTAATATTTCATCTTCTATTAATCGTTCCATATTACTGTTAACCGAGAAACCGATGGGGAGAATGAGACTGAAGTGAAAACATTCTTACCTCCAGGGTGTCCTGAAACGTTGGGATCTAAAGAGAGATGGAGAAACAAGACTCATTATCTACTGGCTCTGCTGTAATCCAGCTACAGTGCCTTCAGAAAGAATTAACATACCTTGACTTTTTTTTCGCATTTGGTTGTGTTAAATCCTGAATTTAAAATTCATAAAATTGAGATTTTTTGTCACTGGCCTACACACAATACCCCATAATATCAAAGTGAAATTAATATTTTGGATTTCATTTAAACAAATTAATTTAAAAATGTTTAGTCATCTATCTGAGCAGCTAACCGATCGCTGCAGCTGTACATAGTCTATTGGTAAATAGCCCACCCATTTTCACCTACCTCATCCCCATACTGTTTTTATTTATTTACTTTTCTGCTCTTTTGCACACCAATATCTCTACCTGTACATGACCATCTGATCATTTATCACTCCAGTGTTAATCTGCAAAATTGTAATTATTCGCCTACCTCCTCATGCCTTTTTGCACACAATGTATATAGACTCCCCCTTTTCTTTCTACTGTGTTATTGACTTGTTAATTGTTTACTCCATGTGTAACTCTGTTGTCTGTTCACACTGCTATGCTTTATCTTGGCCAGGTCGCAGTTGCAAATGAGAACTTGTTCTCAACTAGCCTACCTGGTTAAATAAAGGTGAAATAAAAAATAAATAAAAAATAAGTATTCAACCCCTTTGTTAAGGCATGGGTAAATGAGTTCAGGAGTAAACATTTGCTTAACCAGTTACATAGTAAGTTGCATGGACTCACTCTGTGATAACAATAAGCTTTGACAAAAACAACATTGTGCCAGGTGTGAGGGTCGTCACCAACCCAGAGGATTTGGTGATCTCACTCTCCGAGGCCGGCGAGAAAAGGTCTTTAATCAGGACAACACCCACAAGGCCGCCGGGTCCCAAGGTATTCAAAAGAGCACAGAACAGCTGGCATGCATATTCATGGTCATGGCTACCTCTCCTTGTCCCAGGCTGTAATCCCCTCATGTTTTAAGATGACCACCATCATTCCTGTCCACAAGAACTCAAAGGCTTCATGCCACAATGACTACCGCCCTGTAGCACTCACTTCTGTTGACGACATTGAATGTTCCTGAGTGGCCAAATTACAGTTTTGACATAAAAATTGACTTTAAAATATATGGCAAGACTTGAAAATGGCTGTATAGCAATGATCAACAATCAACTTGACAGAGCTTGAAGAATTTTAAAAAGAACAATGTGAAAATATTGTACAATCCAGGTGTTTAAAGCTCTTAGAGACTTTTATTTTATACCTTTATTTGACTAGGCAAGTCAGTTAAGAACAAGTTCTTATTTTCAATGACGGCCTAGGAACAGTGGGTTAACTGCCTGTTCAGGGGCAGAACGACAGATTTGAACCTTGTCAGCTCGGGGATTTGAACTTGCAACCTTTCAGTTACTAGTCCAACACTCTAACCACTAGGCTACCCTTACCCAGAAAGACTCACAGCTGTAATCGCTGCCAAAGGTGCTTCTACAAAGTATTGACTCAGGGGTGTGAATACTTATGTAAATGAGATATTTCTGTGTTTCATTGTCTTTTTAAAATTATTTTTAATAATTCTCCCCAATTTCATAGTATCCAATTGGTAGTTACAGTCTGGTCTCATTGCTGGTTGAGAGGCGAAGGTCGAGAGCCATGCAAAACACAACCCAACAAAGCCGCACTGCTTCTTCCACTTAACCCAGAAGCCAGCCACACCAATGTGTCATAGGAAACACTGTTCACCTGGAGACCGTGTCAGCGTGCATGCGCCTGGCTCGCCACAGGAGTTGCTAGCGCGCGATGGGACAAGGACATCCCTGCCGGCCAAACCCGGACGATGCTGGGCCAATTGTGCCCCATGGGTCTCCCAGTCATGGCCGGCTGCGACAGAGCCTGGACTCGAACCAGGATCTCTAGTGGCACAGCTAGCTAGTGGCACAGCAATAAAGTGCCTTAAACCATTCAACCACTGCCCCACCCCGGAGGACCTGTATTTAATTTTCAATACATTTGCAACAATTTCTAAAAACATGTTTTCACTTTGTTATTATGGGGTATTGTGTGCAGATGAATTCAACCTGAATTCAGGCTGTACCACAACAAAACGTGGAATAAGTCAAGGGGTGTCAATACATTCTAAAAGGTACATGTTGTCATGGGGAAGGTTGTATGTACACAATTACTTTTATACAGCACAATAATGTTACCATCAAAGATCCAAAGTCACATATAGAATTGTACATAAAAGTATAAAGTACATAAACATGTAATTACATGCAATAACCTTTCTCCATAACTGTCACTTTGATCTATAATGTGTTGTTTAAATACAGATTATGAAAGCTATTCTGTAAATACCCCAGATTGGTTCTTTAAAGATCAGGGGGGACATCAAGCGATGAACCAGTATGGTATGCCTTATAATGTCACTCACCTTGTTGTTTAAAGATGAGGAAGCTTGTGGTAACCAGGGCAACAAAGGCCAGGCCTGCTAGCAAAGAAGCAAGGGCAGCCAGCATGGACATCCCTCCTTGAAAACACAACAGGAATTCCCCTGATTCACCTGCTTCATAACTAGTTAAACAAGGGACTAAAGAAAGGGAACAATCTGTGGATTTTGTGGCGTGTAGGCCTGAGGGTGTTTGTGTTGTTATGCCTTTTGTTACACCCAACACAAGCTTCACATTCATACATACAGTGTATAGGCATGTTATTATTACTCTTTATTTTTATTCGTTATTCACTGTGTATTTATTCTAGAGGTGGTACCAAGTCACTATTATTTGAGTCACAAGCAGGTCTCAACTCACAAGGTCCAAGTCTTTAGTTGAGTCCCAAGTAGAACGGTTCGAGTCAAGTCCAAGTCGTGCATTCAAAGAGCGAGTCGAGTCGAGTCATAAGTTTTGCAAGTCAAGTCTCTATGCAAGTAAAAAAAATCTATAAACGCAATGCCTTGTTCAACTACAAATAGAGGCCTTGGGACTATAAGGTTCTATCTGACATTTTAGTCAGAAATGAGTCACATATAATAGATCTTTAGATGGTTCTTCACATGTTTGTAAAGTTATATATATTTTTAAATAGATTTTAAGTGAAAATAATTAACAGCTAAAAAGTTCTATCTGCATAAACCCATTTGAACTTGGCGCTAGAAGGTTCTCTATCTCCCTCTAAGTATGGTCTAGGCTAGTCTGCCAGTAATAATGGCACACAAGCAAAAAGAACAACTGTCAGAATTCTTAAAGTAAATGATGTCACATCGTTGTTCAGTGATGACAGTAATTTGTCTAATGATCAAAATAAATTTCTTAATGTATCTGATGATGTGTTCTGACTCTATTTTGGTAAAACAGCGTTATTCTACCATTTATGTATGACTCTTTTTTTTAACTGAACATGTCTAATTCAGAAGTGTCAGACAGAACCTTATCTGCTATTGCACCACACTAAAAAAAAGTGGCTCAGGATTTTGATACTCTGCACTTTATGTACCTTTTAAGGTGAGGACTTTAATGGGTTATGAAAAAAAGTATTCACTACAAACCTCAGCGCAACTGTAGATAGTCACTAGGCACCACTCCAAAGGACATCTGGCTCACACCAAGGCTCGAACCCAGGACCTCTGCCTTGCTAGCAACCGTCCTCCTGAAGCATCTTACCAGTTGACGCTAAGTCTAAGTTCCACACATCTCCATGCACTACACACTGCCTTCTAATCTATACACTACTCTTTCAATGTACACTGTAAACATAGTGTCACCAAGTAGGCCCCCCTGTGACATTACCTCCAGTGGTGATGGGCTCAGAATGTGTGAGCTCCTTCATCAGTTTGGCACAGCTCTCATGGAGTTGAATCCTCTCCAGCCTCGTGCGCTCAGTGTCCTGGTCCCAAAGGTGTTTGAGCGCTAGGGCCTGTGGTACCTCAGCTGTCCAGGTGTCTGTGTTTCGGTCCAGAGTCAGGAAGTCATTCCCGTCAACCAGGAGCCGGTCAGTCAAATGCACTACTCGAAATCCGTCCAGTTTGCTTTCATGCACACGCAGGTACTGGTAAGTATGATTTTCTGGGCATGGATGGGAAAAAAGGAAAGGAATGGTTAAGAATGAATGTAACCTTGTCAGTCAAGGAGGTAGATTTGTCCCAGCATGGGCAATAAGTGTCAGGTCTCAGGTACCTGCCATTGTGCCCTTGAGGTTGTGCAACTGTGCTCTCAAAAGTTATGGTTTGTGTACTGTATGGGTGTGTTTCAGTAAGTTCATACAGTTATGCATTAGGCCTACTTGTCATGATGTTGTTGACATGTTCTTCTATCTCAAACGCCTGTTGAAAAGACTCGCTGTAGTTGCCCAACAATACAGCACGGAGAATGCCGTTGACGTCTTTCTCGCAGCTGGAGAGAGCGGCTCCGTTGATCAATACCTGCTCGACCTCACCGACCACTCCCGACCGCTGGAACTGAATGACCATGTCTACAACAAAACATATTAAAAAGCAAACATTTATAGACTATGCATTTGTTATGAACACCCTTATATCCACAACAGTCACAATAGTGGAGAATGTTGTGGTAAAATGAACATATTGTACAATAAATGAATGGAAAAGTGAGCAACGGAAACACTTACCCCTTTTAAAACCCCAACAAAGCTCGCAAATCAGAATGAATGTAAGTGGAAGTCGCATCTTTGCAGTCACTTCTCCCAACTAGAACGGGTATTCGAAATTATGCACTAGCTACTTCCAAGACGTTCTCCAAATGTAATAGATTAGTTATAAATATAACGGACTATTTCTTCTTGTTCTCCCTTGCAAATACAAACACGGAGAATGATAAAGGATACGCTAAGGTCGACGTGGTTATCAATCAAAGGTCCTCCATAGGTGTGCGTGCATATCCTCCGAACTTGACAATACAAGTGGTCTGTCTCTGTTGTCTTTTAAAAGCGCACTACGATTTTCAGTAGTTTGGGATGTGATTGGCTGATAGGTCAGAGCGAGGATGGTCCCTTTAAAATGAAAAAAATGGGTAGGTCCTTCACAAGAGCGCATCAAGGCAGCCTACCTTATTGGAGTGACATAGAGGCAGTTCATTGAAGCATTTTGCTTCCGAAACTGAATTGGAAATGCAAATGGAAAAATGATAAATCAATATCATGTCTGCAATTCCTTTTCCTAAATGGGTAAGCATTTTTTTGTGACACAATTATATTTGAAATGCAAAAAAAGATATAGCATTTTCATGATTGAGTATGCATATTGTCTGCCAATTTGATAAATAAATAACAAAGTGTGTTTGATATTTCATTTCCATGGTACCATCCAGTACAACACTGACACATTAAAAAGAATCTAACAGAAATGCTTAAATGACAATCATTTTTGCCATTTAATTTCCTTAATGTGAGCATGAATTCTGAACTAGCAATTTCAAATGCTTTTCCATAATCTGTGTGGTTTAAAGGTAAATATAGTACTTGGAATGCTATGTCCATATACAGTATGTATCTTCCTCTATTGTAAAGGTGGATCTTTTCAAACATCATGACTCTACGGGTACAAACATAACTAGAGCACAGATGAAATGTGTAGAGTTCAGTCTATTTGTGTCTGACTCATTGTCCCACAGCTGAACACAAGAGGGAAGATAGAGGAAGTTGCACACACTATCAAACCCCAGTATACAGTACATAGGCTACTGTGTGTGTGTGTGCAGTGGTGGATAAAGTACCCACAAATGTCATACTTGAGTTAAAGTAAATATACCTTAATAGAAAATGACTCAAGTAAAAGTAAGTCACCCAGTTAAATACTACTTGAGTAGAAGTCTAAAAGTATTTGATTTTAAATATTAAGTATCATAAGTAAATGGAATTTCTGAAATATTCATAAGTATCAAAAGTAAAAGTAAAAGTGTAAATCATTGTCACACCCTGACCAAAGAGAGCCTTTGTTTCTCTATGGTGTAGTAGGTCAGGGCGTGACTGGGGGGTATTCTAGTTTATTATTTATACGTGTGGTTCTAGGTTATTATTTTCTATGTTGGTGATTTGTATGATTCCCAATTAGAGGCAGCTGGTAATCGTTGTCTCTAATTGAGGATCAAATTTAAGTAGTTATTGTTCCCACCTGTGTTTGTGGGATATTGTTTTATATTTAGTGCACCACGTAGTCACGTTTTGTTGATTGATTTATTGTTTTTGCTAAGTTTCACTTTATAATAAATATGTGGAACTCAACATCCGCTGTGCCTTGGTCCATCTCTCCACACGACCGTGACAATCATTTCTATTTCCTTATATTAGGCAAACCAGACTGCACAATTTTCTTGTTTTTATTTTATTTTAAGGGTAGTCATGAGCACACTCCAACACTCAGACATAATTTACAAATTAAGCATTTGTGTTTAGTGAGTCCGCCAGATCACAGGCAGTAGGGATGATCAGATATGTTCTCCTGAATAGAGTGTGAATTTGACCATGTTCCTGCCCTGCTTAGCATTAAAAATGTAACAAGTACTTTTGGGTGTCAGGGAAAATGTATGGAGTAAAAAAGTACATATTTTCTTTAGAATGTAGTGAAGTAAAAGTTGTCAAAAATATAAATAGTAAAGTACAGATACCCCCAAAAACTACTTAAGTAGTACTTTACACCACTGTGTGTGTGTGTTAAGACAACAACAGGGAATTGCATTGTATTTTGTTCCTCCAAAGCATTTCCTGCAATATAAAGAAAACTAAATAAGTCAAGGAGCTAGCAGCTCACATGAAGAAGTGGTCAAAGAGCATGCTGTTATCTCCATGTACTAACTAGAGCATATTATGGTACACGTGATGCACAGGGAGTATATCAAAGAATGATCCCTCACATGCTCTAGAGAGTTTTACCACTGTGTGCTTCAGACAGCACAACACTGGGTCGGGAGGGTTGTAGTCCCACTCACCAGCAGTAGTGTCTGAAGAGATCATATCCTATAAAGTTTGGCACACAATGGAACGGAATACTGTTTTGGGTGTAAAGATCTGTGTCAAGATAATAAGAACAGCAGTGTCTTGGTCTCACTCTGTGTACTTTACATCAAGTGGAAAACCAGCCAGACAGGAAGCGACTTTATAAACATTGCCTGAGAGAGAGAGCCTTCTCATGCTTTGTTGATTTAAAAAAAGCTTTGGACTGAATTTGGCATGAGGGTCTGCTATACAAATTGATGGAAAGTGGTGTTAGGGGAAAAACATACAACGTTATGAAATCCATGTACACAAACAACAAGTGTGTGGGAAAAAATGACAAACAACACACACATTTCTTTCCACAGGGCTGTGTGGTGAGACAGGGATGCAACTTAAGCCCCGCCCTCTTCAACATATACATCAACAGATTGGCGAGGGTACTAGAACAGGCTGCAGCACCCGGCCTCTCCCTACTAGAATCTGAAGTCAAAGGTCTACTGTTTGCTGATGATCAATCTGGTGCTTCTGTCACCAACCACGGAAGGCCTACAGCAGCATCTAAATAATCTGCACAGATTCTGACAGTAAATCTCAGTAAGACAGAAATACTGAAGGTCCAAAAAAGGTCCAGATAACAAGATAATAAATACAAATTCCATCTAGACACTGTTGCCCTTAGAGCACACCAACAATTAGACATACCTCGGCCTACACATCAGCGCCACATGTAACTTCCACAAAGCTGTGAACGATCTGAGAGGCAAGGCAAGATGGGCCTTCTATGCCATCAAAAGGAACATCAAATTAGACATACCAATTAGGATCTGGCTAAAAATACTTGAATCAGTTATAGAACCCATTGCCATTTGTGGTTGTGAGGTCTGGGGTCCGCTCACCAACCAAAAATTCCAAATGAGACTGCATGCAGAATTCGGCAAAAATATCCTCTGTGTACAACGTAAAACACCAAATAATGCATGCAGAGCAGAATTAGGCCGATACCCACTAATGATCAAAATCCAAAAAAGAGCCATTAAATACGACAACCACCTAAAAGGAAGTGATGCCCAAACCTTGCATAACAAGCCATCACCTATAGAGAGATGAACCTGCAGAAGAGTCTGGGGCTCTGCTCGCAAACACAAATAGACCCCACAGAGCCCCAGGACAGCAACATAACTAGACCCAACCAGATCATGAGAAAACAAAAAGATAATTACTTGACACATTGGAAAGAATTAACAACAAAAAAACTGAGCAAACTAGAATGCTATTTGGCCCTAAACAGAGAGTACACAGTGGCAGAATACCCGACCACTGTGACTGATTATGTACAGACTCAGTGAGTATAGCCTCACTATTAAGAGAGACTACTCTCAAGGCAGACCTGGCTCTCAAGAGAAGACAGGTTATGTGCCCACTGCCCACAAAATGAGGTGGAAACGGAGCTGTACTTCCTAACCTCCTGCAAAATGTATTACCATATTAGAGACACATATTTCCCTCAGATTACACAGACCCACAAAGAACTCGAAAACAAATCCAATTTTGATAAACTCCCATATATATTGGGTGAAATACCACAGTATGCAATCACAGCAGCAATATTTTCAATATGTGTGACCTGTTGCCACAAGAAAATGGTGACCAGTGAAGAACAAACACTATTGTAAATACAACCCATATTTATGTTTAGTTATGTTACCTATTTGCACATCGTTACAACACTGTATATAGACCTAATATTATTTTGGAACTTTTCTGAGTGTAATGTTTACTGTTCATTTTCTATTGTTCATTTAACTTTTGTTTATTATCTCTTTCACTTGCGTTGGCAATGTAAACATGTGTTTTCCATGTCAATAAAGCCCTTAAATTTAAAATTGAAATAGAGAGAGACAGAGACAGAGCGGGAGGAAGGGATGATTTTTTAAACTTGAATATCGCACACACACAGCGGATGAATGGTATATTATGACCAGTGGCGCACCCCTTTAGATGGCGGCCTCCTGATTGACTGAGGAGATTACCAATCAAAAGGGAGGGTTATCAGGAAACAAACATGGCTACCCTGTTTGTTGGAGAGCCGCAAGAGATGGAAGGTGAGTGAACATTTTAAATACGGCATCTCAAATATTTTATCAAGAGTGATGAAATTGATATATGTATGCCCGAGGGTATTTTATTGTGTGCTACTTTGTCTCCTCCCTCCCTGAACATGCTAATGTTGTTAGCCAGATAGCTAGGTAGTAACGTTAGCTAGCTACCTTGCTTGTTAGCGTTGTCATTCAATAACGTCTTGTTTTCGTACGCAAGCAAACAACTATGTAGCTACATTAGCATGTCAATGTATTTTGTTTGAATGGCATCCTCGTTTAATGTATCTAGTTAACATTAGCCTAGCAACTAAGTGGGAACATTTCATGGTGATTGGTCTGTCAAGGTACGCTAGCTATCTGGTTGGTCCTTTCTGTCCAGTCAGTTAACGTGGAGATTTTACCTTTTCGGATTCTTCAACATCTAAAATAAAAATGTCAGATGCAGTCGGGAAAACTTGCTATCTTCTAAGCTCTAAACAAGATCTAATAGTATAAATATGTTGCTAATGATGAACATGCGACTGATCAGGTAGCAGTAGGTTGCAGACAGACGCCCATACCATAGCAGATCGCTTGAGTCTGCTACATGGGCGTTTGAGTTTTCCGTATAATGACCAAACTACATTTTAAGGGACTGCCTGATTGACCCTGGCTGTGCCTCCCCATCTGTCCTCTATGTGCAGTGGACCGGAAGGGTGAGTCAGAGGAGTCTGGAGATGATGAGACCAGGAGGAAGAGCATCAATGGGGAGGTTGATGCCAATCAGCCCCATACCACAGGTGGTGGCAATACACAAGCTATAGTTCCACAAGTATAGTGTCACGCTTCGTAGACACAAACTGAAGGAAAGATTTTGATTTAAACTGTTTGAGAACATTTTGTCCTATTGTAGCTAGCGCATACTTTTACTCTAGTTAGATGCTGTGTTAAGACACCCCTTGACATGTCTCTTTGTACACAGTTAAAGAGGAGTCTCCTGTTGAAATGGATACCATAACTCTGGACCCAGAGGAAGAGGTGAGGGAGGGGGAACAGTGTTATAATGGCGGCAGGTGGTTAAGTGCTCTGCCAGTAACCAAACTATTGCTGGTTCAAATCCCCGAGCCAACTACCGTAATTTCCGGACTATAAGCCGCTACTTTATTCCCACACTTTGAACCTCGCGGTTTATACAATGATGCGACTAATTTATGGATTTTTCCTGCTTTCACAAGATTCATGCCACCAAAAAACTGAGCACCGTCTCATAATGTGACGTAAATCGAGCGCGCTCAAACTTCCCATCATTCTGATTACGGTAGTAATTTTTTCACCCTCATCATGGCAAAGACACAGAGAAATGCGTATGATGCAGCTTTCAAGTTGAAGGCGCTCAATCTGGCTGTTGGAAAAGGAAATAGAGCTGCTGCATGGGAGCTTGGCCTTAATGAGTCGATTATAAGACTTTATAAACAGCAGCGTGAGGAACTGACTCAGTGCAAAAAGACAACAAACCTTTCAGAGGGAAGAAAAGCAGATGGCCCAAAGTATTTGCAGCCACTCGACTTCAGTGTAAATCGTGCATTTAAGGTGGCGCTCTGTGTTCAGTGGGAAGCTTGGATGACAAGTGGGGAGAAATCCTTCACTAAAACGGGCCGCATGTGAAGAGCAACTTATGGTCAAGTCTGCCAGTGGGTCCTGACAGCGTGGAGCATTGTCAAAAAATCCACTATCATCAACGGGTTTCGAAAGGCTGGACTGCTGCGTGTTGAAGGGGCAGCATGAGCTCAGCGGGGTATTTGCCTCCGGATGAAAGTGACGAGAGCGACAATGAAAACGATCCAACATCGGATGAAGCAATTCTGAGGCCATTCAACTCCGACACCGAAGGAGATGGTTTCAGTGCACATGATGAGGAAGATGGTGACCAATGACTTTACCGGTAGACTACTGTTTAATTTTTGTTACAAGCCATGTTTCGTTTAAAGGCTGTGTAAAGTTAATTTGTTTCAATGTACCGGTAGTCACCTGCGGCTTATAGACATGTGCGGCTTATTTATGTACAAAATACATATTTTTTTAATAATTCAGTGGGTGCGGTTTATATTTGGGTGTGCTTAATAGTCCAGCAATTACGGTAGGTTAAGAATCTTGATCAAGGCACTTAACTCTAATTAAAAATAAAACTGTCTGCTACATGACAGATAAAATAAGTTGCTGTAAGTTTGCCTCATGGAATTATGAATGCTATTCCAATGTAGTTCGCTACTGAATACCTACCCCTCTTATTCTCAGGATGTTGATCTTGTCCACTGTCGTATTGGGAAGATTGAGGGAATGGGGGTGTTGAGGAAGGCGAAGGTCAGTAGTTTGACTATTGGCTGTCACTCACCCATTGTAAACATCATATGGCTATTTTATTGGAACCATGGCTGACATCACAGTGGAATAATGGACTGTGAGCACAAACAGTATGACTAGATTTAATGTTGTGCGTGTCCAGACGCTCTCTCTAAGGCAGAACCTGATCAAGACGATTGAAAACCTGGAGACGTTAGTGATGCTGAAGGAACTTGATCTCTACGACAACCAGATCCGCAAACTTGAGAACCTGCAGACCCTCAAAGAGCTGGAGTGAGTCTGATGGGACCACACACGCCAGTGTTTCCCTCCCCATCAGCTGACCTAGAGATTGCCTCAATGATCACCCTTTAGTGTATTCCTCTCCCCATTTACACTGACTGACGCAACTGTTATTTCATGCACAGTTTCTGTACAGTTGACTTGCACTTGAATGTGTTTTGACTCTGCTCTCCAGCCAGCTGGACGTGTCCTTCAATCTACTGAGGAAGGTGGAGGGTCTGGAGCGTCTGACGGGGCTAAAGAAGCTCTTTCTGCTGCACAACAAGATCAGCCACATCGCCAACCTGGACCACCTCACCGGCCTGGAGATGTTGGAGCTGGGCTCCAACCGCATCCGGGTAAGACGGGTCAATTGCATATTCACATATATTGGGATGTCTTGGAATGGAATTGGAATGTGTAGAACATAATGTTTTTGTATTGGTATAGATTTGGTTTGAGTATTGTACCAGAAAATCATTGTTGCTTTAAAGAGGTGAGGAATGATTGCTTGACCTAACGTGTGTGCATGCCTCGTTGTTTCCAGCTAATAGAGAACTTGGACGGGCTGTCCTCGTTGACGAGTCTGTTTCTGGGAACCAATAAGATCACTCAGCTGCAGCATCTGGAAGGCCTTCACAACCTGACAGTCCTCAGCATCCAGGTATGTGTATATATCACACACTATGGTTTGGGTCAATTCTGGAAGTATTACACTTTTCAGTTGGGAATAATTGTAATTCGGTTTACTTTCTGAATTGATCATCACCACTGCTTCCTGTAATGTATTGTTTGAAAACACTGCAGAAATGTTAAATGCACATTTTCTTGCTTTAGTGACCCAACTGTTTGTGCTGTTTAGTCATGCTGAACTGTAGAAACTCATCTAATCATGATGATACAATGAGAGACATGTGGATTTTGGTCTCTGAGGATATGTTGTGTTCCTTTCTCTCCAGAGTAACCGCATCACCAAGATGGAGGGTCTGCAGGGTCTGGTCAACCTGAAGGAACTCTACCTGAGTCACAACGGCATCGAGGTCATTGAGGGCCTGGAGAACAATGTGAGTCGGTGTCAACGGCAACCACATGACTGTAGGGCCATGCACATTGCCATGGCGACTAATGAAATTACCCCAGGAATGCAATGTTTATGGAAGCCCAATAAACCGATGTGGTAAAATGTTCCACACACAGCCAATGCATGTAGTCATTGGTGATTACATGTACTGTAGTTATTGCTAAGAGTTGAATCAGTGTTTGCATGCTAGTTCAATGTCAATTGTTTCAGAAATCAAAGTGTGTCAATTTTGATGCTGTTTGGCCACATACAGAAAAAGCTCACAACTCTCGACATCGCATCCAACCGGGTAAAGAAAATTGAAAACATCAGCCATCTAACAGACCTACAGGAATTCTGGGTAAGAGAAGAGATTTAACGTTCATGGTGAATAGGAAAGAGAAATAATGGATGAGTCATTCAAGTGCTGAGGGATTGGAATATAGCCATAGACCACAGCTGAGGTCTGTTCTTATGCACGACGCACCGCGTGCCAGGGTAAAGCCCTTAGCCGTGGTATATTTGCAATATACCACAAACATCTGAGGTGCCTTATTGCTATTATAAACTAGTTACTAATGTAATTCAGAGCAGTTAAAATGTTTTCATCATGGTAAGTGGTCTGATATACCACGGCTGTCAGCATTCGGTGCTAGAATCACCCAGTTTATAATAAATAGAGCACTGTCACTTGTTGGAGGAATGAATTGGTTTGTTGCTGATTGGAAAATGTATTTGAATCACATGTCAACTCTTTCCCAGATGAATGATAATCAGCTAGAGAACTGGTCAGATCTAGATGAGCTGAAGAGTTCCAAGGCCCTGGAGACGGTGTACCTGGAGAGGAACCCCTTGCAGAAGGACCCCCAATATCGCAGGAAGATTATGCTGGCTCTGCCCACCGTACGCCAGATCGACGCCACGTTCATCCGCTTTTGACCGGGCCACACCTCACACCCCTACCTTGGTGTCCCTCCACTTACTGTTCTTCCCCTGCAACTGCAAAATAGACCTCAGCTTACTGCACACAGACTCATTCACCACAGGCACACACCGACAGATCCAGACGAGTGTCCTTGTATACCACATACACTCCAGCACACACACATTTCGACCATCACGTTTCACTTGCCTTACCGTCTCATGTGAAACACGCATGTACACACTTACACTCACCATCTGACCTATACTATTGTGTTAATGCATATTAATTTATTGTCAGAATTGGACTGGATAGGGGCTGGGAGGAGTGGGAGTGGCAGGGATGTCAAAAGGACTGCCCCCCCTCTTTTCCCCCTTTGGCTGTGGAGTAGGGAATAATTGCTCTGCCTGATTGTCCTTTTGTCTGGAGGGATTTAAAAGGAGAAGGCTGTCGGTCTTTCTCCCTTTGTTATTGAAATTGCACTGTACCTGGCAAGAAGGTGGGCTGGCGGTATTGCTGATGGTCTATTTAAGTGTTCGTCACATTTCCTTCAGGAAGTGCTAAACTCACCAGACAGTCTTATTTTAAAGAATAAAATATATATATATATATTAAATGTGACAATGGTAGCTGCTGCCTTTAGTGGTGCTAATATTGGTGTGTATGATACTTGGTGTGGTTGCTATGGGGATATTTAGCTCACCATAACACTAAGTTTCCCTCAAATTGTAGCTACGTTAAACAGACGCTGTATCTGTTGTTCAACGTGAAGGATTGAACTTAATTCACACCCTGTCATAAAGAAGCATACTCAGGTCCAATTCGGGACAATAAACTGGTCCAATTCGGGACAATAAAGCAAATGTGCTGTTCTGAATGCCAAATCATGGCAGCACCAAGAAACAAACCAGGGGTTTGTGCATTGGGAAAAAATGTAGCAGAGCATTTTGCAATGGGGCAAAATGGAACAAAGTTATTATTGGACAAGAGCGGATGTTTTGTGTTTCTTGGCTGATGAACATGACCCAATTACCAGAGAGTATAAACACATGTGAAGAGTGGGATTTTTGCTGTAAGATTTGTTCACAACTGTTTTCATTGATTAATTTGTTTTTATTTAGTTTCTTAAACGGATTTGTTTTGAATGGTTCAAAGACCAAGTTTGATTATTTACAATGTCCTAATTCAAATTAATCTGCAGTCTGAGCTATACTGAAAAATAAACAATTTCAAATATTTTACTGTGTTACAGTTCATATAAGAATCAGTCAATTGAAATAAATGAATTACATCCTAATTTATGGGTATACAGATATGCATCTGTTGGAGAAATACCTAAGAGAAAATGTAGGGGCGGGGATCAGAAAACCAGTCAGTATCTGGTGTGACCATTTGCCTCGTGCAGTGCGACATCTCCTTCGCATAGAGTTGATCAGGCTGATTGTGGAATGTTGTCCTACTCCTTCAATGGCTGAGACGTTTCTGGATATTGGCGCGAACTGGAACACGCTGTCTTACATGTCAATCCAGAGCATCCCAAACATGCTCAACGGGTGACATGTGTATTATCTTGTCATAGAAGAAATGCTCACTAACAGATGTAAACAAATTTGTGCACAATTTGAGAGAAATATGCTTTTTGTGGTTATGGAAAATTTCAGCTCATGAAACATGAGACCAACACTGGACATGCTGCGTTTTCATTTTTGTTCAGTGTATTGGTCCATAAGTAAATCTTACTGCTGTAAAAAAAAAAAAAAAACATTCAATGGTAGTGACATTCAGATTATGTAAAGGAAAATATGACCGTCTGTAAAAATATTTCCATCAAAGTGAAAAGCCCATGCATATACATGTATGGAGTCACCTATAGTTTGCACTTACTGGTACACTTCAAGGGAAACTTGGGACAGAAGTGAACAGTGTTTGTGAACAGAAATGGGCTCAGATTACCTATTGACTTGGATCAGTGGGCTCTGTCTGAGTGAATGTCTGTGTGGAATGTGGAAGGGAAGGAATGTGTTAACTTTTATTTACCAGATTGCTCAGGATCCGTATGTCCATGCAGTACACCAACAGACACAGAAGTTACCCCTAACCTCAGATCTAGGATCAGAAACTTTCTGTACCCAAATCAAATTTGAACCTAAACCAGTAGTGGAATGACCCTGTATCAGTGGTAAGGGACAACTTATATTATCTTGAGTGAAATGTTACCTATACAACTTGGGCTTATTCAAGAGAGTGCAACATTTAGAATGTTACAGATGGAAATGCAATGTATATTATTACAACTATTGACTCCTCCCTTTGCTAGACAAGTTGACAGTTCTATACAATGGATTTACATTTACATTACATTTAAGTCATTTAGCAGACGCTCTTATCCAGAGCGACTTACAAATTGGTGCATTCACCGATTTCTGCCCCACGACGGGTTCAGAGAACAATGCCACACAACTCACATTTTTTTTGCTCGCTTTTAGTTATGTTTGACAAAGTGCTCGGTTTACTGTTTTTGAACTGAATGTATTATAAAAGACTAAATAAAGTTACTTCAAATTAGATTGTTTTCCCACAAATGCTTACACCACTAAACTGACATGTTATTTTATTTTACCTTTATTTAACTAGGCAAGTCAGTTAAGAACAAATTCTTATTTTCAATGACGGCCTAGGAACAGTGGGTTAACTGCCTGTTCAGGGGCAGAACGACAGATTTGTACCTTGTCAGCTCGGGGTTACTAGTCCAACGCTCTAACCACTAGGCTACCCTGCTGCCCCAGGACCACTATGGCTGTGTTTACACAGTTAGGAAAATAATGTTGACCAATCAGGTCAGCTCTGAAAAATATCTAATAAGTAAAGATCTGATTTGATTGGTCAAAAGATCAATTAGTGGGGGGAAAATATCTGAATTGGGCTGCCTGTGTAAACACAGCCTTATACATGCACTGTATAAATTAGATTACATGTATTGACTATAACTACTGTACTAGTGTCAGTACTGTAACGACAGGAGAAAATACATTTCACTTAAAAGGATACCCTTGTAGTTCAACTGGTAATTTAAGTACATTTTGCAGTAGTTTAAATTTGAATATTGGTAGTGTTTTAAATAAGTCATCTCTTTTCAGCCATGAAGCACACAGGAGGTTGGTGGCACCTTAATTAGGATGGATGGGCTCATGGTAATGTCTGGAGCGGAATTGGTGGAATGGTATCAAACATTGTTCCCATTTGTTTGATTCCATTCCATTTGCTCTGTTCCAGCCATTTATGAGCCCCTCAGCCACTTCCACTGGTGTAGCTAACTACTGGAACTACACTATTTTTTTTGCAAAAATAAAATGGGTAGATAATTTCCTTCCTTTTTCTTTTTGCATCAGACCTGCCTAATTCTCATTTGAAACAGTTTTGTGTTTAATACACCAAATTCAAAATATAACACCAGAGTGATGTGTTTACCTCCTTATCTCACCTCGTTTGCTCACATTGTATATAGACTTATTTTTCTACTGTATTATTGACTGTATGTTTGTTTTACTCCATGTGTAACTCTGTGTTGTTGTATATGTCGAACTGCTTTGCTTTATCTTGGCCAGGTCGCAATTGTAAATGAGAACTTGTTCTCAACTTGCCTACCTGGTTAAATAAAGGTGAAATAAATACATAAAAAATACTGTATGGGCCTACTATACAGCCAATGTAGTCAAACCAGACACAGGGCAATGAAATACATTACCCACAATCGAACACGAGTCTTTGTGTTACACCGGCAGCTAGACAAAGCTCGCGAGTACAGAACGGTAGTACGTACGTGCATCATTTGTGTTGTTGTTGGTCGCGGTAAGATGGCGGCGCTCGGGGATGGATCAGCTCCGGCGGTGAATGGGTTAATACAACAGTTCACAGCGATTACAGGTACAATTAAATTTTCCTTTAATTCTTGCAATGTTCATTGTTAATGAGTTATGTTCCAAAAATGGTCATGTCGCCCAAGCATCACAGAAAGCTGTGCAGGAAACTGACGGGGCATCAGTGCTTACTGCCCCCTGTCATCAAGGGAAAAACGAACTGGAGCACACGACCGTCAAGTGTGTGTGTGATCACCAGACTGGAGCATCTAACTTAACAAAAATGATCCACAAGAAAGACTAGGATTGTCTTGGGATGATGCCTGACGCAAAACATGCTTTCTAGACTTTCCACAAAAGTAATTTAGATTCGAGGTGCAATAGCTAACGTTAGTCATGTTGTCTCGTTTTAATGGAATGGGCGTTGGGTATAACGTCTATCTAGTCGCGCTAACCTAGCCTAGGTTCCGCTTTATAACGCAATGGTTGCTGGAACATCTCCCGCCTGTCATGTTCAAGAAGCACCGGACCAGCCTCTCTCTGCTAAAGTTACACAAAGTTTGCATGGCTGAGATGGTAATTGAATTATTCTATATTATGTCGGTATAGATGGCAATTTGGCCAAATACATCCCATTTTTTTGTGATAGTATCCATGTTCTCTGTCGAGTATACTTCAAAAGTGAAAGGAACATGATAAAGTCTAACCATCTAAAGATACATGAAAGTTTAGATTGAATGTAAATTGCACATCATTTTAAGCAGTTCTTGATTACCATGCACGGAGATGAACCGTTCACATAGTGAAAGTACCAGGCATTATTCTGTTCTGCCAGTGCGTTTCTCAAACAAGAACAACGCATGCGCATAACTTTCTTTTTTTTGTGAGTGATCCTTGGGGTTCAGAGCTCGGAAAATATTTCATAATAGGCATTAAGTCAACCAACAAATTATTCAATCCATCAAAATATATTTTAGATTTAAATCAGTTAACTTTTTTAACATCCACATTTGATATTTCGGGGTGTGTGTGTCCGTGTCCATGCATGCTACTACACTCTCCCAGGTGCCACAGAGAGTGTGGGGAAGCATATGCTAGAAGCATGCAACAACAATCTAGAAATGGCAGTGACCATGTTCCTGGATGGAGGGGGGATCGCAGAGGAGCCCAGCACCAGCTCCAGTTCAGCAGGGGCCTCCAGCAGCAGAGCTCCCCCCGCAGAGTGAGTCAGTGGCCAGCTCCATCACTGCAGAGTCCTGATATAGAGCCTGTGTTGAAACAAACCCATACTTTGAGAGATCGCCAATACTGTCCCTGCTGTTTTTAATTAAAAGCATGTTAATAAGAAAATGAAAGGTCTGCTCTCCTGGAGTTTAAGTTTAATATTGTCTGTTTTTGTAGTGACCAAGTGCGGGCACCCATCCCTCAGAAGCAGGACATACTGGTAGAGCCAGAGCCTATGTTTGGAGGTACAGTACTGAAGTGCCACCCCTTCATTTGGCTTACCTGACTACAACTTGATCTCAATGGCGCTCCCTCTCTGTTTCCCCCTGTAGCCGTCTCAGTCCATCTAACTGTCTGTCCCTCTCTCTGCATCCATAACTCTCGCAGCACCAAAGCGACGAAGACCTGCCCGGTCCATATTTGACGGTTTTAGGGACTTCCAAACAGAAACAAGTAAGTAGCTTAGCGGTCTTTGTGTAGGTGTTTGTGTTTGCATAGAATGGGGGTTTGTGTGCTAAATCAATTTTCCTGAATTGTGCCACCCAGCCCTCAGGCATCAGGCATAGCACTACTTAAAGCTGTACTTGTGTTGTGATCATGGTCAGGTTTTCTTTTACAGTGAGCTCCAAAAGTCATTGTATGATTTCAAATCCAAAGGGCTGGAGTACAGAGCCAAAACAACAAGAAATGTGTCACTATCCCAATACTTTTGGAGCTTAATGTATACGCTAACGGCTTCTCTGCCCTCTCTCAGTCCGCCAGGAGCAGGAGCTGAGGAACGGCAGCGCGGTGGACAAGAAGCTCAGCACCCTGGCGGACCTGTTCCGGCCCCCCGTTGAGCTCATGCACAAAGGCAGCTTTGAGACGGTGAGGAGCCCCCTCCCCCTGGACACCCAAGCTCCCTAGACCTGGAGGACTGTCAGTCGACCCTCATCCAAACCACCCTAAGCTGAAAGGATTGGATGGGTTTCTAAGCAGTACGGCAACAATTCCACCGAGCTTGCCAGAGGGCAAGGTGGAGCTATTACCAAATTGCTCATACCTATCCGGCTCCTTTCTCTCTCTAGGCAAAGGACTGTGGTCAGCTGGAGAACAAGTGGCTGATGATCAACATCCAGAATGTGCAGGACTTTGCCTGCCAGTGTCTCAACAGAGACGTGTGGAGCAACGACGCGGTCCGGACCATCATCAGGGAGCATTTCATATTCTGGCAGGTATGCAGTGTGCACACAGACGGAGATGAACGTGCATTCACACATCAAGTCAAGCTTTATATAGCACATTTCAAACATGAATGCAACACAATGCACTTGACAGGAAAAAACGAATAAACAATGTAAATAAAAACTTAAATATTTACTACACAAGAAACATAAGAGGGAAACAAAAGAATAACAATTTGAAACTGAAAGACTAAAAAAGGACCCTAAGGAAAAGCAAAGCAAAAAATGTGTTTTTAAGATCCCTTTTAAATATGTCTACAGTTTCGGCCCACCTCAGGATCTCTGGCAGGCTATTCCAGAGGCATGGGGCATAGTAACTAAAAGCTGCCTCTCCATGCCTCTTGGTCATAGGCTTTGGGATAGTTAAAAGGCCAGTGCCAGAGGACCTGAAGGACCTACTGGATACATAACTTAAAAGCATGTCTGTAGTGGAGGAGGTTGAGAGCTTCAAGTTCCATGGTGTCCAACAAACTAACATGGTCCAAGCACACCAAGACAGTCATGAAGAGGGCACGACAAAACCTATTCCCCCTCAGGAGACTGAAAAGATTTGTCATGGGTCCTCAGATCCTCAAAAGGTTCTCCAGCTGCACCATCGAGAGCATCCTGACTGGTTGCATCACTGCCTGGTATGGCAACTGTTCGGCCTCTGACCGCAAGGCACCACAGAGGGTAGTGCAAACAGCCCAGTACATCACTGGGGCCATGCTTCTTGCCATCCAGGACCTCTACACCAGGCGGTGTCAGAGGAAGGCCTTAAAAATGGTCAAAGACTCCAGCCACCCTAGTCATAGACTGTTCTCTCTGCTACCGCACTGCAAGCGGTACCGGAGCGCCAAGTCTAGGTCTAAGAGTCTTCTAAACAGCTTCTACCCCGAAGCCATAAGACTCCTGAACATCTAATTAAATGGCTACCCAGACTATTTGCATTGCCCCCCCCCCCCTTACACCGCTGCTACTCTCTGTTGTTATCATCTATGCATAATAACTCTACCTACATGTACATATTACCTCAACTAACCGGTGCCCCCGCACATTGACTCTGCACCGGTAGTCCCCTGTATATAGTCTCCCTATTGTTATTTTACTGCTGCTCTTTAATTACTTGTTACTTTTATTTCTTATTCATATTTTTTTTTAACTGCATTTCTGGTTATGGGCTCGTAAGTATGTTCAATGTAAGGTCTGTTGTATTCGGCCAATATGACTAATAAAATTTGATATATATTGGGGTGCACAATCATGGATTGATTTGAAATGTCGCCTTACCATTCAGAAAAAGTTCATAACCAAGTTTCCATCCACAGTTTTATGCGAGTGAAGTCCACAAAAATAGTTGCATTAAATAGCCAATGTGCCTACTCTGGTCTTAGCACCTACGCTTTAGCCAACAGCTGGCAGTACGCAGTGTGGATGGGCAGTACGCAGTGTGGATGGGCAGTACGCAGTGTGGATGGGCAGTACGCAGTGTGGATGGGCAGTACGCAGTGTGGATGGGCAGTACGCAGTGTGGATGGGCAGTACGCAGTGTGGATGGGCAGTACACAGTGTGGATGGGCAGTATACAGTGTGGATGGGCAGTATGCAGTGTGGATGGGCAGTATGCAGTGTGGATGGGCAGTACGCAGTGTGGATGGGCAGTACGCAGTGTGGATGGGCAGTATGCAGTGTGGATGGGCAGTACGTAGTGTGGATGGGCAGTACGCAGTGTGGATGGGCAGTATACAGTGCATTCGGAAAGTATTCAGACCCCAGACTTTTTCCACATTTTGTTACGTTATAGCCTTACTCTAAAATGAATTAAATTGTTTGTTTTTTTCCCTCATCAATTTACACACACTACCCCATAATGACAAAGCAAAAACTGTGTGTGTGTGTGTGTGTGTGTGTGTGTGTATGTGTGATATATATATATATATATTTATTTTTTTGCAAATGTATAAAAACTGAAATATCACATTTAGATTAGTATTCTGACCCTTTACTCAGTACTTTGTTGAAGTACCTTTGGCAGCGATCACAGCCTCGAGTCTTCTTGGGTATGACACGACAAGCTAGCCAAACCTGTACTTGAGGGGTTTCTCCCACTCTTCTCTGCAGATCCTCTCAAACTCTGTCAGGTTGGATGGGAAGCGTCTCTGCACAACTATTTTTAGGTTTTTCCAGAGAATTTTGATCAGGTTTAAAGTTCGGGCTCTGGCTGGGCAGCTCAAGGACATTCAGAGACTTGTCCCAAAGCCATTCCTGCGTTGTCTTGGCTGTGTGCTTAGGGTCGTTATCCTGTTGGAAAGTGAACCTTTGGCCCAGTCTGAAGTCCTGAGTGCTCTGTAGCAGGTTTTCATCAAGGATCTCTCTGTACTTTGCTCCGTTGATCTTTGCCTCGATCCTGACTAGTCTCTGCCGCTGAAAAACATCCCCACAGCAAGATGCTGCCACCACCATGCTTCACCATAGGGATGGTGCTAGGTTTACTCCAGACGTGACGCTTGGCATTCAGGACAAAGATTTTAATCTTAGTTTCATCAGACCAGAGAATCTTATTTCCCATGGTCTGAGAGTCCTTAAGCAGGCTGTCGTGCCTTTTTTCTGAGGAGATGCTTCCGTCTGGCCACTCTACCATAAAGGCCTGATTGGTGAAGTGCTGCAGAGATGGTGTTCCTTCTGGAAGGTTCTCCCATCTCCACTGAGGAACTCTGGAGCGCTGTCAGAGTGACCATCGGGTTCTTGGTCACCTCCCTGATGAAGGCCCTTCTCCCCCGATTGCTTAATTTGGCCGGGCGGACAGCTCTAGGAAGAGTCTTGGTGGTTCCAAACTTCTTCCATTTAAGAATGATGGAGGTCACTGTGTTCTTGGGGACCGTCAATGCTGCAGAAATGTTTTTGTACCCTTCCCCAAATCTGTGCCTCGACACAATCCTGTCTCGGAGCTCTACGGACAATTCCTTTGATTTCATGGCTTGGTTTTTGCTCTGACATGCACTGTTAACTGTGAGATCTTTATATAGACAGGTGTGTGCCTTTTCCAAATCATGTCCAATTAGTTGAATCAGTTGACTCCAAGTTGTGAAAACTTCTCAAGGATGATTAATGGAAACAGGATGCAGCTGAGCTCAATTTCAAGTCTCATCGCAGAGTCTGAATACTAATATATATATATATATATATAAAAAAGGTATTTCTGTTTTTTATTTTAATACATTTGCAAGAAATTCCAAAAACCTGTTTTCACTTTTCCATTATGGGGTATTGTGTGTAGCTTGATGAGAAAAAACATACACTACAGCCTTTCTTAAATTGATCAAGTGTAACAAAATGGGGGTAAAAGTCAAGCGGTCTGAATACTTTCCGAATGCACTGCGTACCGCCTACCCACACTGCGTACCGCCTACCCACACTGCGTACCGCCTACCCACACTGCGTACCGCCTACCCACACTGCGTACCACCTACCCACACTGCGTACCGCCTACCCACACTGCAAACTGCCAGATGTTGGCTCAAGCGTAGGCACATTTGCTATTTAATGCAACAATTTTTTAGAAAAAACTATCGGTTGTGTTGAAAATGCGATGGAAACACATTGAACTTAGTACATAAAAACTTAAGCGAAAAAGTACATTTTGTGTGCACTACGTCAACACGCACTGATTTTTATCTGCAACGTGTCAGTTTGGTAGAAACACCACTGGTGGGAAAATGCACATTTTCTTTATGCAGTTTTAGAATATTCACATAAAAATCTATTTGCCGATTGGATGAAAAACTTTTGTTTTTCTCCTTCATAACTCTCATGGATACACAAGCTGCCACATCCACACACAGGTGCGCACACACGCACGCGCGTATGCACTGTGTGCCGTAGAGGCGTGTTGAGGGAGCTAGCCTGCTGTGTGTCTGCATTTTATGTGTTCGTGTGCACGTGTGTATTGACAGGTGTACCATGACAGTGAAGAGGGCCAGAGGTATATCCAGTTCTACAAGCTCAATAAGTTTCCCTATATCTCCATTTTGGATCCCCGCACAGGTGAGGCCAGCTCTGAGTCTCTTGAGTGTTTAAACAGTTACTAATATTAAAAAGGTATGACTGACGATGCTCGTGTTTGACCGTTCTGCAGGTCAGAAGATGGTGGAGTGGAACCAGTTGGACGCTGCGTCGTTTCTGGAACAGGTGACGGGCTTCTTGACGGAACACGGCCAGCTAGACGGCCCGGCGTCCAGCCACCCGCCCCTGGCCAAACGGGCCCGCTCCGTGAGTCTCTGCTCACTCTCTCTCTCCTTCTTATTAAATACTGTCCATATTGCTCATTCCAGTCACATCATTCCATTCTCTCACTCTGTTCACTCTCTCTCTCCATCACTTCTCTCTATCTCACACCTCTATTTGATGTGTTCTCTTTCTCTATGTCTGTCTTCTCGGTCTGTTTTATCCCAGGAAAGTCTGATAGACGCCAGTGAGGACAGCCAGTTGGAGGCAGCGATCAAAGCCTCTCTCCAGGAGACCCACTATGAGTCGTCCTCCGCCCCCGACCTCCCCGACTCCCCCCACTCTGTAGAGGTAGACTCGGATGGAGACTCAGACGAGGAGCCCTTCTCCGACAGCGAGGGCCTCATCTCTGTCGACGGCTCGGACAACGAGACAACAGAACCACAGGAGGGCAGCTCCTGCTCCACAGGCGGAGACACCCCTCCTGGACCAGCCCCTCCCACATCTGCAGCTGTAGCCCCCCAGCCCCCGCCACAGCCGGACAGCCCACCTGCCCGTCACAGGAAGTCCCCCCACAACGAGAACAGCCACAGGAAAGAGGAGAGCAAAAAGAACCACCTGGAGCCTCTGGCGGCTGCGCCGGCCCGCTCACAGGCCGACCCAGACTCAGAGCATCGTTCTGGGGAGAACCATCGCACCGCAACAGGCCAATGCTCCAAATCTGTTAAGACGGAAACCTCCGACCTCGACTGCCTTGATGACAATGGTACTAAAATGATGCCTGTGTGTGTGTCTGTGCATCATGTTCAAGTGTCTAGATTGTGTGTGCGTATCTACGTCTTCATCCGTCCCTACTCTGACTGCACTCTTTCTGTATTGTGTGTTCAGGTCCCAAGGCCAGACTGATGCTGCGCTATCCAGACGGACAGAGAGAGCAGATCGCCCTGTCGTCCAAGGCCAAACTTATGGTGAGAATGTACTCTTGTGCTAGACCTTGTGTTAAATTCAATTAATGAAGAAAAAAAATAATCAAAATCCTGGTCAATTTTCAGTTCAAGAATTGATGTTCAATTCATCACCTGATTTGACTGAGTGGAAATGCAGCTGATCCCAACCCCCGGTACACTATATATAAAAAAGTAGGTGGACACCCACCCCTTCAAATGTGTGGATTCAGCTGTTTCAGCCACACCCGTTGTTCACAGGTGTATAAAATTGAGCACACAGCCATGCAATCTCCATTGCCAAATATTAGCAGTAGAATGACCTTACTGAAGAGCTCAGTGACATTCAATGTGGCATCATCATAGGATGCCATCTTTCCAACAAGTCAGTTTGTCAAATATCTGCCCTGCTAGAGCTGCCCCGGGTCAACTATAAGTGCTGTTATTGTGAAGTGTAAACGTCTCGGAGCAACAATGGCTCAGCTGCAAAATGGGAGGCCACACAAGCTCACAGAACGGGTAGTGAGCTGTCCTCGGTTGCAGCACTCACTACTGAGTTCCAAACTGCCTCTGGAAGCAACGTCAGCACAATAACTGTTTGTCGGGAGCTTAATGAAATGGGTGTCCATGGCCGAGCAGCCGCACACAAGCCTAAAATCACCATGCGCAATGCCAAGCGTCTGCTGGAGTGGTGTAAAGCTAGCTACCATTGGACTCTGGAGCAGTAGAAACATGTTCTCTGGAGTGATGAATCACGCTTCACCATCTGGCTGTCCGACGGACTAAATAATGTTCTGGGGCTGTTTTTCATGGTTCGGGATAGGCCGCTTAGTTCCAGTGAAGGGAAATCTTAACTCTACAGCATACAATGACATTCTAGACAATTCAGTGCTTCCAACTGTCTGGCAACAGTTTGGAGAAGGCCCTTTCCTGTTTCAGCATGACAATGCCCCCGTGCACAAAACGAGGTCCATACATAAATGGTTTGTCGAGATCGGTGTGGAAGAACTTGACTGGCCTGCACAGAGCCCTGACCTTAACCCCATCGAACACCTTAGTGATGAATTGGAACACCGACTGTGAGCCAGGCCTAATCGCCCAACATCAGTGCCCAACCTCACTAATACTCGTGGCTGAATGGAAGCAAGTCCCCGCAGCAATGTTCTAACATTTAGTGGAAAGTCTTCCCAGAAGAGTGGAGGCTGTTATAGCAGCAAAGGGGGGACCAACTCCATATTAATGGCCATGATTTTGGAATGAGATGTTTGATGAGCAGGTGTCCACATACTTTTGGTCATGTAGTGTACATTAAGATATTATAAGACATTTATAAAGGCTCATACATGCATATAACTCTTTATAAAGCAGTTATAAAGCATTATTTAGTAAAGCGTTACCTACCTTCAACTGTGTCCTCCACCCCCCTCCAGGCTCTGGTTAGACATGTCCAGTCGAAGGGCTACCCCAACGAACGCTTCGAGCTCGTCACCAACTTCCCCCGACGGAAGCTGGCCCACTTGGACTATGACGTCACACTGCAGGAGGCAGGGCTTTGTCCACAGGAGACTGTATTTGTGCAGGAAAGGAACTAAGCCATGCATTTTCTATCTTCAGACCACGCCCATTTCACCAGTGACCCGGGAGGACGTTACAGGCCGCTACTCCTGGGCTTTTTTTATTTTGGAATTAGACCATGCCCCTATTTGGGGACACCGAACTGTGGATGAACTTCATTACCCATCATTCCACTGGGAGGAAGTGACTGGCCTGTGTACTCTTTTAGTAGGCATTGTTGTTCATCGTCAATTACCGAATGGATTCTATTCTGATTTTAGTTTTATTCTGAGGTAATAAACCAATCGGAGTAGAACACCTTAATGATACTGTTACAAATAAGCTGAGGCCCCTTAATAATGATCAGAGCTGGCATCAGAGCTGGCTCAGGAAAACTTTACAGACTATTATCCATAAAGGATGTCAAATGTCAGATATTTTTTTGAAGTTATTTTTTGATTCATGAACACCTACAGCCAGTTAAAGGAGCGACTTGAATTGATTGGTCCCAAATGTGCTCTTCTACGTGTTGATTGGGTGAGGAGGGGACTTTGAATACAGGAATTGATGGAGAGGGGTGTAGGGTCGTTCAAGGGATCCTTTTGGGGGTCCTCAACTGTCAACCTGCACTACAGGAGTGGTGTAGCGATTGACATTTAGTCTTAGTCGGTGTGTATATATATATATATATTTTTTTTTCTACCCCATTTCCAAGAAAATATGCTGAAATATAATCATAAAAACAAAGGGAAACTTGTTTGCTCTATTCCATTTCTACCATGTATTTGTCTATCTGCAATCTGTCTAAATTGTGACCACAACCTCAAAAGTATAGTGTTGGTGATGATGATCATTTCTTGATACCTCCGCCCTAATGTACCGAACGATCTGGGTCAGTGTAAGCAATGGGTGGTGCTGTTTGGTGTTATCACTCTTACTAGCCCAACTATAACTAATATCTATCTTGTCTAGTCAGATATGAGGGAGAGGTAACAAGTGGATTCTGATTGGGGCCATGTCCAATATTACTAATCTGTTTTAAAACTTTACCCACAGACTGGATATGTCTGTCACAGGGTTTCATCAACTTAGCTGTGAGCTAAGAATCATAACCGTGGGAGAGCTGTCAAGCTGTGGACTTCTGGTCTGAGTGAGAGGTTTAACATGGGGTCTTGTTGCATACAACTGTCTTGAATACATTTTGGAGTATTTGTATGGCGATTCCTAGAACCCAGTACATTGAATTTTATCCAAATCTAATTCAAATGTCAGGTCAGGTTAAAGGGATACTGCAAGATTTTGGCAATTAAGATGCTTTTTTTTTACTTACCCGGAGTCAGATGAACTCGTAGATACCATTTATACTGTACTTGTAGACTTCCAATGCTAGTTAGCATTGCTTCACGAAACTACCTATTAACTAACTTCATACTGCACGCAGACATAAAAATGTTATCCACAAGCTCATCTGACTGGGTAAGTTGAAAAATGACTTCATTACCAGAATCTCACAGTATCCCTTTAATCATTCTGGGAAGTCAAAGTCCCCATTTCAGTTATGTACAGTCGTGGCAAAAAGTTTTGAATGACACAAATATAAATTTTCACAAAGTCTGCTTCCTCAGTTTGTATGTTGGCAATTTGCATATACTCCAGAATGTTATGAAGAGTGATCAGATGAATTGCAATTAATTGCAAAGTCCCTCTTTACCATGCAAATGATCGGAATCACCCAAAAAACATTTCCGCTGCATTTCAGCCTTGCCACAAAAGGACCAGCTGACATCATGTCAGTGATTCTCTCGTTAACACAGGTGTGAGTGTTGACGAGGACAAGGCTGGAGATCTGTCATGCTGATTGAGTTTGAATAACAGACTGGAAGCTTTAAAAGGAGGGTGGTGCTTGGAATCATTGTTCTTCCTCTGTCAACCATGGTTACCTGCAAGGAAACACGTGCCATCATCATCGCTTTGCACAGAAAGGACTTCACAGGCAAAGATATTTGTGCCAGTAAGATTGCACCTAAATCAACCATTTATCGGATCATCAAGAACTTCAAGGAGAGTGGTTCAATTGTTGTGAAGGCGGCTTCAGGGCGCCCAAGAAAGTACAGCAAGCGCCAGGACGTCTCCTAAAGTTGATTCAGTTGTGGGATCGGGGCACCACCAGTACAGAGCTTGCTCAAGAATGGCAGCAGGCAGGTGTGAGTGCATCTGCACGCAGAGGTGAAGACTTTTGGAGGATGACCTTGTGTCAAGAAGGGCAGCAAAGAAGCCGCTTCTCTCCAGGAAAAACATCAGGGACAGACTGATATTCTGCAAAAGATACAGGGATTGGACTGCTGAGGACTGGGGTAAAGTCATTTTCTCTGATGAATCCCCTTTCCGATTGTTTGGGGCATCTGGAAAAAAGGTTGTCATGAGAAGACAAGGTGAGCGCTACCATCAGTCCTGTCATGCCAACAGTAAAGCATCCTGAGACCATTAATGTGTGGGGTTGCTTCTCAGCCAAGGGAGTGGGCTCACTCACAATATTGCCTAAGAACACAGCCATGAATAAAGAATGGTACCAACACATCCTCCGAGAGCAACTTCTCCCAACCATCCAGGAACAGTTTGGTGACGAACAATACCTTTTCCAGCATGATGGAGCACCTTGCCATAAGGCAAAGTGATGACTAAGTGGCTCGTGGAACAAAACATCTGTATTTTGGGTCCATGGCCAGGAAACTCCCCAGACCTTAATCCCATTGAGAGCTTGTGGTCAATCCTCAAGAGGCGGTTGGACAAACAAATTCTGACAACCTCCAAGCATTGATTATGCAAGAATGGGCTGCCATCAGTCAGGATGTGGCCCAGAAGTTAATTGACAGGTCTTGAAAAGACAGGTCAACACTGCAAATATTGACTCTTTGCATCAACTTAATGTAATTGTCAATAAAAGCCTTTGACACTTATGAAATGCTTGTAATTATACTTCAGTATTCCATAGTAACATCTGACAAAAATATCTAAAGACACTGAAGCAGCAAACTTTGTGAAAATGAATATTTGTGTCATTCTCAACTTTTGGCCACGACTGGTGACTACCCAGAGGTGGGGCCACCATAGAGATACTGCTGAGATACATAGATATACTATCTAACTTCCATTACATCCATAATTCTACACCCATTGTTGATACTTTGTTGACCTTTCAACCCTTGTTGACCTCCTTGCCCCTTGTTCTGGAACACCTGTGAGAGCAAAGGTCAGAGTTGAAAGAGGGATATCTGCAGCTGATTAAACAGGTGAGGTTGTTGACCCGGCTTCACTCTTTCTGTGCAGGACGTGAAGGACATCCCCTACTTTCCCCTCTTCTCATTTCTAGGAATGGAACAGTGCCACAGGAGGTTGGTTGGGGAGAACAGGCTAATGCTATTGGCTGGAGTGGAATGGTATTATGCGTTTGACATTCCATTCAATCTGTTCCGGACATTATTATGAGCCAGAGTATATGAGCAGAGTTGAGCTGTTGGAAATCCCAGTCATTGCATACTGCCCTGTATTTGCATACTGCCCTGGCACTCATCTTTTTGCCCGCTCCACAAAAAATGTCTCTGCGCTCAGAGGAAGAAAAGCTGCCATAGGCTATTTAACAAGGACCCATCTGATAATAGGCTATGTGGCCACCGTGTTTAAAAGTGAATCTTTTTTTCTAATCTATTGATGATCAGATACTAGTAACTGGCTCTGTTGTGCTCACATTTTACAGTTGATACAAAACTTTAGCATTGTTGCAAATGTAACCAGTGTGAAATGGCTGGCTAATTAGCAGTGTGTGCGAGTGGCATTTCAATCACTGACGTCTCACTCTGAGACCTTTAAGTAGTTGTTTCCCTTGCTCTGCGTGGGGCGATAAGTTACGATGCTTCGAGGGTGAACGTTGTCTGTGTTCAGAGGATTCCTGTTTTGAGCCCAGGTTAGGGCGAGGAGAGGGTGATTGAAGCAACATTGTCCTATTTCTTTGTCGACTCCTATCAATATATCTGTGCATTAATGTGGTGGCAGGTAGCCTAGTGGTTAGAGCGTTGGAATAGTAACCAAAATGTTGCAAGATTGAATCCCCAAGCTGACAAGGTAAAGATTTGTGAGGGTGCCCCTGAACAAGGCAGTTAACCCACTGTTCCTATTGAAAATAAGAATTTGTTCTTAACTGACTTGCCTAGTAAAAAAAAAAGTTTTTAAATGGTGGGGTAGGCTAAATAAAATCCACAGAATAGACATAATTGGAGTGGGAGAGAAGGCCGATGCTCCAACTTTGCTTTATTTTTTAATCCGCTCCAGCCTCGCTCCACTTCAGTTACATCCTCTGTAATGAGCAGCCTCCAATGGAAGGAGTGTAGCTGACCCAGAGGCTGAGGTCTTCAGAGAGAATGACAGAGCAGGGAGTATAAGACATGAGGATGTCCTAAAATGGACACTGGAAACAGGCCACCACTTTATTATTTCCATTCCATATCTAAAAGACCTGAACACAAAGGGCAGGTAATTCAGTAGACCCAGCTAGGTTAACGCGATGATTCAGCTCTGCAGCGGCTCAGATCCTCTCCCCATCACGTAACATAGGGAGAAAGACCCCATTCATTCCGCCTGACGAAACTCCCAGTGCAATCTCAGAAACGAGTCAATGGAGGTTAATGTGTGACTACTGACCTGTCTGGAGGCTGAGCACCACTGCAGTGGAGTCATGCACCTACCACAGGAGCAGCTCAGGTCAGGATAATCAGAGATATTGCCTGTATTGGGTTCGAGTTCAGGCTCTGTCGCAACCGATCGTGACCGGGAGACCCATCTACAAACCAGAGGTGGGAACACAGGTTCAAAGTGGTGTGGCAATATTCGTCTGTGTCTTTTCTGGTGCCTGGAGTTTTTCCTGAGCTCATGGCCTGGTCAGGTAAAACTCTGGGTCCTATTCGTCGTCTCCCGATTTTTAAATGCATTGGTGTCAGGCAGTTTGGTTATTTGGTTATTATGTGTTCAAAAATGTCTTTAATATAATTTAGTCATTACTCTTTCAGAATTTTTTACATCTCAAAACGGGATGCTGCCCCTTTAAGACAATTGCTTTCCAAAATAGATATTGAGCTGACTACAGTAGGCTAGCCAAGATGAACGCTAAAGTGCATTTTTGTAGCTTTCATTTTGCAGATTGAAAAGTACTGTGGCAAGTGCTGTCTCGCCACACATTTTCCCGGCGGCTCTGCTACAAACAGTCCCACATTTTTCAGAGAAAGCGAGCGAGAGAAGAACGCTGTTTAGGGTAAAAAGTCAATTTATTGCATCACGTGATACAATATACTTTCCACAAACCAGTCACTGTATGATGTCAATGTTATTTATCTATTTGATCAGGTACAGTATGCCTAACTGTATACTGCCCACATTTGTCATATAATTAAGCAATAAGGCACAAAGGGCAGTGCTGTATCATGAATACACTCACAGGTAAAAGACATTGTTCGGCCCGACGCGATTAATAATGATTTACATATTTTCATTAAAACATTATTTCGATAGTCAATTCATACAATTTCATTATTTCACCAGAAGATAAATTACGGACCAAAATCTGGTTGTTGTCAGTTCTTTTGGTCATTTTTCTACAAACTCGACCAAGTCGGGAGTTCTAAACAAAACATGTTCTATGTGTACGGGGCTTAATACAGTTGTATTCCAGACACTATGGGATACTCTGGGGAAGCCCATGGTAAATAGAATAAAAACATAGATTAAATGGACTGAAAAGAGGAAGAAAAATTAACAAAAAGTGCTGTAAACTGCTGTTACATGTGCTGACATGATTAAAGGTCTAGTAAACAGTACCTTTCGCGTTGTATTTTATATAATAAGCTCAAAGAAAGGGTAACAAATTTGGAGACACCGCTACGATTTATTTTCATGTGAGCACCGGCTCATATTCCTTGAACGGACATTGGGATAGTAGCTAGCTAGCAAACGTTCGCGGGCTATCCACCCAACGGATTGTAGCTATATTGCCTGCAATGTTGATGCCAGGTGAGTAGGACCATATGCGTCGAGAGAGGAAAACGTTGTTGGATGAAATCGAGCTGAGTTTATGGACTTTAACTGAAGACAATTTACGGCACCTGTGTGTACGTTGTGGAATAGGAGGTGTAGATGACTATAGTAAATGGAAAGAGCAATCGCGCGTTGCGGTGGAGGATTTAATGGAATCAGAGGATGATTGAATGTCATGGTTGCTTCTACTGAAATACGAAATCAAAGTAATATCGGACTCGGGAGGATACTGCAAACAGTCTGCCTACAAGTCCCAGCTAGTTGGCGCCAACAATGTAAGTGGACAGCGAATCCAGGCGAGAGACGGGAGCTGAGGCAGGACGAAAAGAAGGAGGGGCTCCTCAACCCAGCAGAGAAGTAGGCTCAGCTCCAGAAAGGCATATGCCACACAGAGAGAGTGGAGTGAGTATGTCCAGTTATAAAGACTTTAAAAATCATGGATAGATAGATCAGAATCAGAAAGGTAAGCTCAGCTTCAGCAGTCTAGAACATCATATTGAAAATGGAAGGAGAAAAGGGTACCATGAATTAGAAATCATAGAAGCAGTAATCAGAGATGTGAGCCCAGGGTTTAGGATGAAGAGTTATCTGGAGGGAAAAACATACATGACACGCTACACACTAAAGCCAATCTTGAGGACACATTATGAGGAGAAGGATGCTACTGAACTGTAGTCGACTAAGGCAACACAAGAGTCTGCCTTGGACTTCTGAGTCTTTGACCTGAGACAGTGTTATCAGCCTCAGCTCGTGCCCAATCAGGACTGAAATATGACACAGAGTTAGTCAAGAGCCAATGCCTGCAGGCCATTGTTATTGGGTAAACAAATGATAATGTCAGGGCAGAGATGAGAGTGCATCTCCAGAATATTAACACCAGTGATGAACTGTTGCTTGAGGAAATGCTAATTGCCCAGGGCAATGAAAGCGAATGCATGCAAACGGACAGGATTTCACGTAAGTTCACACCCACATGAGTGAATGCTCTACAGAGTGAGGATAACGGTGATAGTGGAGAGGAAGGTGCACAGGCAGAGTCCCCACAGACCACAGTCTGAAAACAAGAGAAATACAATCCCATCCTGAGTCAAATTGATGCGACCAATGAAGCAATCAAAAGAACTGACCTGTCAGCTAGCATCATTAGTACAGTCAGTGCAGGGCCAGGGTGACAGTTCAGTTAGGAATCGCTTTAACAGAATAAAAAAAACAAGTCCAACCAACAGAGAGAAAAGAAAATGCAAAAGTTGTTATAAGACTGGTCAACAGACTTGCCAGCATTGCTACAAATGTGGCAGTGATAACCATTTGGCAGAGGCAATGCACAGCCATCGGGAAACGCCTGGAGGTCACACCCATGGAACGAGGAGTGACCTCAGATACATCTAGTTCCATCCAGTGCTGCAGTGCAAAGGGAGAGAGAACCTCAGAGTTTAAGTTGTGCTCATTGTGACATCAAGCTGCCTATTGTTCCAAAGTGTGCCAACAGGATCATTGAAAACCGCACCAACCCACATGTGAGACTGCTCGCAAGACTGACCACAACTCCCCTTGTCCCATGACACAGAGAGAGTGGGGGCCAACTACCCCAGCTACCACAGGACATTGTAATATAGCATAGCTCATTGGTAAAAAATGTCAAGTGTGATGTTATATGGAGGATGTAAAGACTCTAGCACTATGGGACACAGGGGCTCATCATAAGTGAGGAATGGAGAAGCACACACAAATTAGCCCACTGGCAGAAGTTATGGGCAATACAGAGAAACTGGATCTGAGGGCAGCCAGTGGCACTGAAATTCCCTTTCTGTGTTGGATGGACATTTGTTTTAGTTTGCTTGATCCCTAAGCTGATGTCATTGCAGGAAAACAATTGAGGGTTCTGATATTAGTTACAAATGAAAAACTGGAGAAACCAATCATTGGGTTTAATGTAATTAAATAAATAGTTTCAAACAAAATGTAACAATGACCCGTCAGAGCTGATGTATACAGTAAAGATGCTAAGAAATGTGCTTAAGCTAGGACAGGGAAAGGCAAAGACTCTACTCAATCTGCTATAGCACTCAGAGTACACGGAGGTATGCTTGGTTACAGCAGTCAGACGTGACATTGTCATTCCAGGTGGACAAACAAAATGGATTCATCCCTGTATCTCAAGAGAAGCCTCCTTCAATGATAAAATTGTGTTATTTGAACCGGGCGTGAGAGTGATCTGTGGCCTGGACCTACAAAATCAGGTCGTGAAAACATCAAAACGCCCATCTCGAGAAGTTGACATTGCAGTAGTGAATACAATGGTGTGCCGTACACTATTGTCAATGTTGTGCACACTAGATGAAGAGAGAAAGGCCAACTGGGGTGATTATCTGAACAACGTCATTCACGCATATAATTGTACAACCAGTTAGAGGTCGACCGATTAATCGGCATGGCTGATTTAATTAGGGCCGATTTCAAGTTTTCATAACAATCGGTAATCAGCATTTTTGGACGCGGATTACATTGCAATCCACGAGGAGGCTGTGGCATGCTGACCTGACCACCTGTTACGTGAGTGCAGCGTCAAAAGGACCTTGTGGCTGCAAGGAGCCAAGGTAAGTTGCTAGCTAGCATTACATTTATCTTAAAAAACTATCAATCTTAACATAATCACTAGTTAACTACACATGGTTGATGATATTACTAGTTTAACTAGCGTGCCCTGCGTTGCATATAATCAATGCGGTGCCTGTTAATTTATCATCGAATCACAGCCTACTTCAACTTCGCCAAACGGGTGATGATTTAACAAAAGCGCACTCACGAAAAAGCACAATCGTTGCACCAATGTACCTAACCATAAACATCAATGCCTTTATTAAAATTAATACACAGGTATTTTTTTTAAACCTGCATATTTAGTTAAAAGAAATTAATGTTAGCAGGCAATATTGCCAACAATATTAACTAGGGAAATTGTGTCACTTCTCTTGCGTTCAGTGCAAGCAGAGTCAGGATATAATGCAGTAGTTTGGGCCGCCTGGATCGTTGCGAACTGTGTGAAGACCATTTCTTCCTAACAAAGACAATAATTAATTTGCCAGAATTTTACATAATTATGACATAACATTGAAGGTTGTGCAATGTAATAGCAATATTTAGACTTAGGGTTGCCACCCATTCGATAAAATATGGAACGGTTCCGTATTTCACTGAAAGAATAAACGTTTTGTTTTTCGAAATGAAAGGTTCCGGATTTGACCATATTAATGACCAAAGGCTCGTATTTCTGTATATTTATTATATTATAATTAAGTCTATGATTTGATAGAGCAGTCTGACTGAGCAGTGGTAGGCAGCAGCAGGCTCGTAAGCATTCATTCAAACAGCACTTTCCTGCGTTTGCCAGCAGCTCTTAGCAATGCTTGAGGCACAGCGCTGTTTATGACTTCAAGTCTATCAACTCGTGAGATTAAGCTGGCAATACTATAGTACCTATTAGAACATCCAATTATCAAAGTTATATGAAATATAAATGGTATAGAGAGAAATAGTCCAATAATTCCTATAATAACTACAACCTAAAACTTCTTAACTGGGAATATTGAAGAACTGGAAATATTGAACCACCAGCTTTCATATGTTCTGAGCAAGGAACTTAAACGGTAGCTTTTTTACATGGCACATAATGCACTTTTACTTTATTCTCCAACACTGTTTTTTTGCATTATTTAAACCAAATTGAACATGTTTCATTATTTATTTGAGACTGAATTTATTTTATTTATGTATTATATTATGTTAAAATAAGTGTTCATTCAGTATTGTTGTAATTGCCATTATTACATATATGTATGTGTATAAATATGTGTATATATGTTTGTGTATGTGTATATTTTTTTATTTATTTATCCATCCGTTATTTTACCAGGTAAGTTGACTGAGAACACATTCTCATTTGCAGCAACGACGTGGGAAATAGTTACAGGGGAGAGGAGGGAGATGAATGAGCCAATTGTAAACTGGGGATTATTAGGTGACCGTCATGGTTTGAGGGCCAGATTGGGATTTTAGCCAGGACACCAGGGTAACACCCCTACTCTTACGATAAGTGCCATGGGATCTTTAATGACCTCAGAGAGTCAGGACACCCGTTTAACGTCCCATCCGAAAGATTGCACCCTACACAGGGCAATCACTGCCCTGGGGAATTGGGATATTTTTTTAGACCAGAGGAAAGAGTGCCTCCTACTGGCCCTCCAACACCACTTCCAGCAGCATCTGGTCTCCCCATCCAAGAACTGACCAGGACCAACTCTGCTTAGCTTCAGAAGCAAGCAAGCAGTGGTAAGCGGGGTGGTATGCTGCTGGTATATATATATGTATGTGTGTATATATGTATGTGTGTATGTATGTGTATAAATATATGTATGTATTTGTATATATATATATGTATATGTGTATGTGTGTATATATGTATGTGTGTATATATACACTGCTCAAAAAAATAAAGGGAACACTTAAACAACACAATGTAACTCCAAGTCAATCACACTTCTGTGAAATCAAACTGTCCACTTAGGAAGCAACACTGATTGACACTACATTTCACATGCTGTTGTGCAAATGGAATAGACAACAGGTGGAAATTATAGGCAATTAGCAAGACACCCCCAATAAAGGAGTGGTTCTGCAGGTGGGGACCACAGACCACTTCTCAGTTCCAATGCTTCCTGGCTGATGTTTTGGTCACTTTTGAATGCTGGCGGTGCTTTCACTCTAGTGGTAGCATGAGACGGAGTCTACAACCCACACAAGTGGCTCAGGTAGTGCAGCTCATCCAGGATGACACATCAATGCAAGCTGTGGCAAGAAGGTTTGCTGTGTCTGTCAGCGTAGTGTCCAGAGCATGGAGGCACTACCAGGAGAAAGGCCAGAACATCAGGAGACATGGAGGAGGCCGTAGGAGGGCAACAACCCAGCAGCAGGACCGCTACCTCCGCCTTTGTGCAAGGAGGAGCACTGCCAGAGCCCTGCAAAATGACCTCCAGCAGGCCACAAATGTGCATGTGTCTGCTCAAACGGTCAGAAACAAACTCCACGAGGGTGGTATGAGGGCCCGACATCCACAGGTGGGGGTTGTGCTAACAGCCCAACACAGTGCAGGACATTTGGCATTTTCCAGAGAACACCAAGATTGGCAAATTCACCACTGGCGCCTTGTGTTCTTCAAAGATGAAAGCAGGTTCACACTGAGCACATGTGACAGACGTGGCAGTCTGGAGACGCCGTGGAGCACGTTCTGCTGCCTGCAACATCCTCCAGCATGACCGGTTTGGTGGTGGGTCAGTCATGGTGTGGGGTGGCATTTCTTTGGGGGGCCGCACAGCCCTCCATGTGCTCGCCAGAGGTAGCCTGACTGCCATTAAGTACCGAGATGAGATCCTCAGACCCCTTGTGATACCAAATGCTGGTGCGGTTGGCCCTGGGTTCCTCCTAATGCAAGACAATGCTAGAACTCATGTGGCTGGAGTGTGTCAGCAGTTCCTGCAAGAGGAAGGCATTGATGCTATGGACTGGCCTGCCCGATCCCCAGATCTGAATCCAATTGAGCACATCTGGGACATCATGTCTCACTCCATCCACCAACGCCACGTTGCACCACAGACAGTCCAGGAGTTGGCAGATGCTTTAGTCCAGGTCTGGGAGGAGATCCCTCAGGAGACCATCCGCCACCTCATCAGGAGCATGCCCAGGCGTTGTAGGGAGGTCATACAGGCACGTGGAGGCCACACACACACTACTGAGCCTCATTTTGACTTGTTTTAAGGACATTACATCAACGTTGGATCAGCCTGTAGTGTGGTTTTCCACTTTAATTTAGAGTGTGACTCCAAATCCAGACTTCCATGGGTTGATACATTTGATTTCCATTGATAATTTTTGTGTGATTTTGTTGTCAGCACATTCAACTATGTAAAGTAATAAGTATTTAATAAGAATATTTCATTAATTCAGGTCTAGGATGTGTTATTTTAGTGTTCAATTTATTTTTTTGAGCAGTGTATATATATGTGTGTATTACAGGTCGGCCGATTAATCGGATTGGCCGATTAATTAGGGCCGAGTTCAAGTTTTTATAACAATCGGAAATCGGTATTTTTGGGCGCCGATTTGCCCCCCATTTTTTTTACACCTTTATTTAATCTTTATTTAACTATGCAAGTCAGTTAAGAACACGTTCTTATTTTCAATGACGGTCTAGGAACGGTGGGTTAACTACCTCGTTCAGGGGCAGAAAGACAGATTTTCACCTTGTCAGCTCGGGGGATCGAATCTTGCAACCCTACAGTTAACTAGTCCAACGCAATAACGACCTGCCTCTCTCTCGTTGCACTCCACAAGGAGACTGACTGTTACGCAAATGCAGTAAGCCAAGGTAAATTGTTAGCTAGCATTAAACTTATTTTATAAAAAACAATCAATCATAATCACTAGTTAACTACACATGGTTGATGATATTACTAGATATTATCTAGCGTGTCCTGTGTTGCATATAATCTGACTGAGCATACAAGTATCTAAGTATCTGACTGAGCGATGGTAGGCAGAAGCAGGCACGTAAACATTCATACAAACAGCACTTTTGTGCGTCAAGCATTGCGCTGTTTATGACTTCAAGCCTATCAACTCCCGAGATGAGTCTGGTATGACCGAAGTGAAATGGCTGGCTAGTTAGCACGTGCTAATAGCGTTTCAAACTTCACTCGCTCTGAGCCTTGGGGTGGTTGTTTCCCTTGCTCTGCATGGGTAACCGCTGCTTTGAGGGTGGCTGTTGTCGTTGTATTGCTGGTTCGAGCCCAGCGAGGAGAGGGACGGAAGCTATACTGTTACACTGACAATACTAAAGTGCCTATAAGAACATCCAATAGTCAAAGGTTAATGAAATACAAATGGAATAGAGGGAAATAGTCCTATAATAACTACAACCTATAACTTCTTACCTAGGAATATTGAAGACTCATGTTAAAAGGAACCAGCTTTCATATGTTCTCATGTTCTGAGCAAGGAACTGAAACGTTAGCTTTCTTACATAGCACATATTGCACTTTTACGTTCTTCTCCAACACTTTGTTTTTGCATTATTTAAACCAAATTGAACATGTTTCATTATCTACTTGAGGCTAAATAGATTTTATTGATGTATTATATTAAGTTAAAATAAGTGTTCATTCAGTATTGTTGTAATTGTCATTATTATTTGTTTAAATCGGTATCGGCTTTTTTGGGTTGAAAAATCATAATCGGTCGACCTCTAGTGTGTATATATATGTATGTGTATATGTATATATATATGTATGTATGTGTATATATATGTATGTGTGTGTATATATGTATGTACAGTATCACAAAAGTGAGTACACCCCTCACATTTTTGTAAATATTTGAGTATAACTTTTCATGTGACAACAATGAAGAAATTACACTTTGCTACAATGTAAAGTAGTGAGTGTACAGCTTGTATAACAGTGTAAATTTGCTGTCCCCTCAAAATAACTCAACACACAGCCATTAATGTCTAAACCGCTGGCAACAAAAGTGAGTACACCCCTAAGTGAAAATGTCCAAATTGGGCCCAAAGTGTCAATATTTTGTGTGGCCACCATCATTTTCCAGCACTGCCTTAACCCTCTTGGGCATGGAGTTCACCAGAGCTTCACAGGTTGCCACTGGAGTCCTCTTCCACTCCTCCATGACGCCATCACGGAGCTGGTGGATGTTAGAGACATTGCACTCCTCCACCTTCCGTTTGAGGATGCCCCACAGATGCTAGCCAGTCTCCAGATCTCAACCCCATAGAAAATCTTTGGAGGGAGTTGAAAGTCCGTGTTGCCCAGCAACAGCCCCAAAACATCACTGCTCTAGTGGAGATCTGCATGGAAGAATGGGCCAAAATACCAGCAACAGTGTGTGAAAACCTTGTGAAGACTTACAGAAAACGTTTGACCTCTGTCATTGCCAACAAAGGGTATATAACAAAGTATTGAGATAAACTTTTGTTATTGAACAAATACTTATTTTCCACCATCATTTGCAAATAAATTCATTAAAAATCCTACAATATGATTTTCTGGATTTTTTCTTCTCATTTTGTCTGTCATAGTTGAAGTGTACCTATGATGAAAATTACAGTGGGAGAACTTGCTCAATTGGTGGCTGACTAAATACTTTTTTGGAAGGGCTCCACTACTACTTGTTGACCTTGTCTTTGGGTTACAGATAAAGGAACAGGAGAAATCATACCAGGATTATGCTAATAATTGGCAGCAACAGATGGCGGAAGCCTATGACATCGCTATTAGAAACATGGAGAAATCAACAGCAAAGGGAAAAGCCTACTACGATCGGAAGAAAATGAGTTCGGTTCTGGTCTCAGGGGATTGTGTACTGGTAAGGAACATGTCAGAAAGTGGGGGACCAGGAAAGCTAAGATCACACTGGGAGGACCAAATACACTTGGTGGTAACCAGGAAAGGTGATGATCGCCCTGTCTATGAGGTAAAACCCGAGAGGGGTACAGTCAGGGCCCGGGTTCTGCATCGCAAAGTCAGGTCGGGAAAACATCAAAACGCTCATCTCAAAAAGTTGACAGTGCAGTTGTGAATACTACCAAACACGACATTACCTCACCAAGACAAACCGTGATAGGGATATTACAGAGAGTAGTAGCGTGTCACCCGGTTCCTGTGCCCAGTGGAGAAAAGTTTACTGTAGCACGGGTTCAGGACAGATCCCCAGCGGAGCCTGGCCCTGACACCGGTCACATAGAGGGGTGGAACCACCTGTAGATGTTCAGCACTTTATCCAGGAACAACAAGAATTAGTCAAACGGATGCTCAGAGGGGAGTCAGACATTTTCACCAAAGATGACATGGACATACTGTAGGGTGTATTGAAAACATTGACTGATAACATACCAGTGGCAAAGAAATACAATGGTGTGTCACGCCCCTTGTATGCACAGGTGAAAAGCCACCTTCAGGGGCTCCTGAACAAAAACGTAGTCAGGAAGTCAACTTCATCATACGCATCACCTCTGGTCTGTGTACTGAAAAGGATGGGATTTTGACTTTGTGTTGATTACAAGGGATTGAACAAGAAGACTGTTCTGGACAGGCATCTCATACCCCGTATCCAGGAAATACTTGATGGCTTGGGAGGAAACTCACGGTTTACAATTTTAGATCAAGGAAAGGCATGCCACCAAGGCTTTGTGGGAGAGGAGTCCAGACAACACACTGCCTTCAGCACCCCTTGGGCCTTATATGAATGGAATAGAATTCCCTTGGGCTTATCAAACAGTCCCTCTGCCTTCCAATGAAGCATGGAGGAAAGTTTAGAGGGTATAAGAGATAGAATCTGTATACCATATTTGGATGATGTGCTTATTTTTAGTAATTTGAACAACACGTGAACGATGTCCGTCAGGTACTCAGACAGCTAAATAAATGGGTTATTAAACTCGGGGCTGATAAGTGTGACCTATTCAAGAATGAGGTCTGTTATTTAGGAAAAATAATTTCATCTGAGGGTTACAGAATGGATGTTAAATAAATTGTAGCAGTGCAAGAACTGGTAAACAGGCCACTGACAAAACGCGAGAGTGCTGAGGAAACTACTGGCGTTTCTAGGGTACGATAGGGGTTATGTACAGAACTTGTCACAGCATGCAAAATGTCTCTATGACCTACTAACAGTGAAGTCAGAGACCTCAGCATCTGGGAAGCGAAGGACAAAGGGAGCTATGCAGTCGGGACAGGCTCTGCCCCACCAGAAAGTTATATGGGAGGATGCTCACCAGAGAGTATTAGAACACTTGGTGAGTGTGTTGACTAATTCACCTGTGCTTGCTGACCCAGATTTCAACAACCCTTTTATCCTGCATGTTGATGCCTCTGAAGAGTGATTGGGAGGTGTGTTATACCAACGACAAAGTGTCAAACTGAGAGTCATTGGAAATGTCTCCTCACCCTGATACAAGCAGAGAGAAACTATCATCTTCACTCAGGGAAACTGGAAATCTTGGCCCTCAAATGGGCAAGCGGTTCCGAGATGACCTATTTTATGCTCCCTCTGTGACAGTGTACAGTGATAATAACCCCTTGACCTATGTACTAACTACAGCAATACTGAATGCCACCGGTCATCGCTGGGTGGCAGAGCTATCTGATTTCAATCTCACACTGAAGTATCGTCCTGGAAAGGTAACACTGACGCAGACTTTCTGTCACGTTTTCCTTTGCATGCTGAACATTACATGGAAGAATACAATGAGAAACACCCACCTGAGACGGTAAAAGCAACACTCAATAATGTTCAGACACAACAGAATGACTGTGTACCGTGGATATCCGCAGTCACACTAAGGCCATCAGTGCAAGATGAGCTGTCATGGTGGGGGGAACAGTTACAGACCGACTGTCTCCACATGGGCACAGGCAGGCTCAGTTAAAGGATGCAGCTGTTTGGAGAATCGTGGAACTGAAAAGTCAAAGGACTAAGCCTTAACCAACAGAATGTCAACAAGGGTCATACAAAGTCAAACAGTTACTGCAAGAGTGGAACAGGCTCCATGTCTCACCAGATGGATTATTGCAAAGGAAAACAGCAAAAAGGACACAATTTGTGATACCAAATCAGTACAGAACACTGATTTACAAGTACTTACACACTGAAATGGCCCATCTAGGAACAGAAAGAGTGTTGAACTTAGCAAAAAGAAAGAAATCCACTGTAATAACTTGGGCCCCAATGCAACATGTACGAGCTACAGCTCCTATCTAGATGATTTCAATTTACTATGTACATTTGGAGAAAAGCAGAGGGGGCTACGAGTACATTTTAGTTAACTTTACAAAATGTGCACAAGCCTATCCCATCGATAATAAGTCAGGGAAAAGTGCAGCAAAAATGCTTTTCGATGCTTTTTTTCCTAAAGTTTGGCTTTGTGTCAAAAATCCATCATGATTAGGGTAGAGAGTTTGAAAATCAGTTATTCAGAGCCTTGCAGAACTGTACAGGAATAGTCAATTCCAGAACCTTTCCATATCATTCTCAGGGGAATCCAGTGGAGAGATTTAACCATACACTGTTGTCAATGTTGCGCACACTAGATGAAGAGATAAAGGCCAACTGGGGTGATTATCTGAACAAGGTCATTCATGCATATAATTGTACCACCAGTGATGCTCCTGGGTTCTCACCGTATTTCCTGCTATTTGGAAGGGCTCCACTACTACCTGTTGACCTTGTCTTTGGGTTACAGATAAAGGAACAGGAGAAATCATACCAGGATTATGCTAATAATTGGCAGCAACAGATGGCTGAAGCCTATGACATCGCTATTAGAAACATGGAGAAATCAACAGCAAAGGGAAAAGCCTACTACGATCGGAAGAAAATTAGTTCGGTTCTGGTCTCAGGCGATTGTGTACTGGTAAGGAACATGTCAGAAAGTGGGGGACCGGGAAAGCTCAGATCACACTGGGAGGACCAAATACACTTGGTGGTAACCAGGAAAGGTGATGACCGCCCTGTCTATGAGGTAAAACCCGAGAGGGGTACAGTCAGGGCCCGGGTTCTGCATCGCAATATGCTAATGTCATGTAATTCCCTACCATTTGAGGAACCCGTTGAAACACCCAGAAGAGGTCTGTGGAGAAGGGAACCACCCCAGTGTAGAGGTATGTGGAGAAGGGAATCACCCCAGTGTAGAGGTATGTGGAGAAGGGAACCACCCCAGTGTAGAGGTATGTGGAGAAGGGAACCACCCCAGTGTAGAGGTACGTGGAGAAGGGAACCACCCCAGTGTAGAGGTACGTGGAGAAGGGAACCACCCCAGTGTAGAGGTATGTGGAGAAGGGAACCACCCCAGTGTAGAGGTACGTGGAGAAGGGAACCACCCCAGTGTAGAGGTATGTGGAGAAGGGAACCACCCCAGTGTAGAGGTATGTGGAGAAGGAAACCACCCCAGCAAAAGCAGCAAAATGCGGAGAGTGCAGAGTCTGAGAGCGCAGAGGAGGATTCTTATCCAGTATTCATCAATATGCCACGCAGGGATGAAGAGAGCTGACAGAGTAGCACACAGATAGTATCAGAGAATACTGAGGAACAGGGTCAGACTGATAGAAACTTGCTGTGAAGGAGTGCCAGCCTGTCCTCAGGGAGACCCCGGAGAAGACAGGGGTAAATATGGAAACAGCTGAGGGCTCAGAGACTCAATCATCCCATGATGAAGTGGACACTGATTCATTGGGGTCACCCATGACCTTGCCCCGTCGTTCAGCAGAGGAGGCCCAGAGACATTCTAACCTACAACACTTTAGGACAACCAAGCTCTTATCAGGATACCAACTAAAGATGTGTATATATTTTCTTGTTGACCTTTTCTAATCACAGTGTGATAATGTTTAGTGTGTGTTGCGTCTTTGCCCAGGTAGGTAGACTGGGCATGCCTATATAGTTATGAGTGTTTGTTCAGTTTTCTCAGGTGTTCTCATGACCAGTACTTACATCCTGTGTTTGTTTTCAGGCCAGTGAAATGTTTTGGACAACATTACATTTTTGTAAGGGGCTTAATACAGTTGTCTAAAATTGAATTTCAAATATTTTCTCACACAATACATTTGAAATATTTTCTCACCCAATACATTTCAAATATTTTTTCACACGTCCTGAGCAGCAAAGAGTCAGGGTCAATGTCACTATTGAACTCCAAACTTGACTCATTAGAGACTTGCAGGATTAAAACCTGACTGAAAGCTTTGTTCGTTCACTTAGTTAATTCACTAATGAAACCAAGTGCATTATTATAATTAACTATGACTCCACAACAACTTCTAATGTTTAATTTAGAATTGTTCAGATGTTTGATATATCTTAAGTTTTATGTTTTTGGCCCCACAAGTTCTACTTTTTTGCCCCACTGTACACTACTGTTCAAAAGTTTGGGGTCACTTAGAAATGACTTTGTTTTTCAAAGAAAAGCAATTTTTTGTCCATTTTATTAACATCAAATTGATCAGAAATGCAGTGTAGACATTGTTAATGTTGGAAATTACTATTGTAGCTGGAAACAGCTGATTTTTAATGGAATATCTACATAGGCGTACAGAGGCCCATTATCAGCAACCATCACTCCTGTGTTCCAATGGCACGTTGTGTTAGCTAATCCAAGTTTATCATTTTAAAAGGCTAATTGATCATTAGAAAACCCTTTTGCAATTATGTTAGCACAGCTGAAAACTGTTGTTCTGATTAAAGAAGCAATAAAACTGGCCTTCTTTAGACTAGTTGAGTATCTGGAGCAACGGCATTTGTGGGTTTGATTACAGGCTCAAAATGGCCAGAAACAAAGAACTTTCTTCTGAAACTCGTCAGTCTATTCTTGTTCTGAGAAATTAAGGCTATTCAATGTGAGGAATTGCCAAGAAACTGAAGATCTCGTACAACGCTGTTTACTACTCCCTTCACAGAACAGCTCAAACTGCCTCTAACCAGAATAGAAAGAGAAGTGGGAGGCCCCGGTGTACAACTGAGCAAGAAGACAAGTTCATTAGAGTGTCTAGTTTGAGAAACACAAGTCCTCAACTGGCAGCTTCATTAAATAGTACCCTCAAAACACCAGTCTCAACGTTGTGCACCGGGGCCTCCCACTCCTCCCACATGTTTCTATAGCCTACCAGTAGTGTCGGTCAAGCTATAGGCCTAATTGTGTCCATAGGCTTATCGACACTGTGCACATGTCCTGATGGACTCAAAAGCTACTTAAGTTCACTTGCGCCAATGTTTGAGGTAGGCCTAATTGGGATCGTCCTTTTTAACAGAGCTATAGAGCGTTGTCAGGAAGGCTGCTGTCATGGGTAGAAGTGGTGAAGATCCATGTCTGGGTGTTGGACAGATAGCCTGTTTGCGCGTTCGTAGGTCGACATCCTCGACAATAGAGTAGCAAGCAATGCGGAGGCTAGAGGGCCAGAGAAAAGTGGGGTATAAAAGTCAAGAGGATGGCATAGCCTAAATAACTCACGCTGTATTAGTAGTTAGGTTCGGACATGACCATGCCTCAACAGCAGAGCTGGAGAGCTTTGTATCCTGTAGCCTCTCATCTTGCATTTATTGGACTCAGAGCAGTGGTCATGTTTCTCCCCCCTGCAGTTGTGCGCATCTGTTTCGAAACGCTGCCTTTTAATGCAGGTAACCAACCAATGTGGAGACGTCAGGTGAAAGTCTGATGACCGTACTTCCTTGTTGAGACCTGCAGAGGGAATAAGTTCTCCAAAACCACTGGTATAGAGACAGACACCATGGAATACTGCATAAACCCGTGCTCAATCATTCATTTCACTAAATGGATAGTGTCATGACTTCCGCCTAAGTTGGTCCCTCTCCTTGTTCGGGCGGTGTTCGGCGGTAGACGTCACCGACCTTCTAGCCATCGCTGATCCATTTTTCATTTGTTTTGTCTTGTTGTTGTTTTGTCCATCACACCTGGTTCCAATCCCATCAATTATATATTGTGTTTTTAATTTAACCCTCTGTTTCCCTTTCATGTCCTTGTCAGTGATTGTTTGTTGTATGTTATTGTGCGAGTATGTTCTGGTGTGTGACGGGTTTTGTACCCTCTTATATTATTTTTGTATATTTTGGTTTTCAAGTTTTTTTTTGCATTTATTAAACTGCTCCGTTTATACCAAGTTCACTCTCCTGCGCCTGACTTCCCTGCCACCAGCACGCACCCATTACAGATAGGCTATTCTTTTGGCCTATTCAATAGTCGTTTTTCGTATCATAGGCTAATTGTCTAGTCAAAGTAATCTATATGGCATAGTAATGGCATAGTATCCCACACATCTTGATAAGTAAACATTGTAAACCATAGCCTAATAGCATTTCCAACTTGGTTGTTGAACTGTGAGGCTCTTTTCCCTGGGACTGTCACTGAAGGTGACTCAGTCCAGGAGACGCCGGACGGGTCAGGTCTTAAAAGCTTGGTTTCACATCTGAGAGTTTCAATGTGTTCATAGGTCTGTGGACAAAGCTCAGTTTTTACATCATACCTAATTATTGATGTAGTTCATATAGGCTCATCAGAAATGTCCAGATCCTGAAATATGCAAAACGAAGAAACTCTTCTCCATGGGTCATAACCACTGTGTAGATCATTGATCATAACCACTGTGTAGATCATTGATCATAACCACTGTGTAGATCATTGATCATAACCACTGTGTAGATCATTGATCATAACCACTGTGTAGTTCATTGATCATAACCACTGTGTAGATCATTGATCATAACCACTGTGTAGATCATTGATCATAACCGCGAAGTTCACCAGACAGCAGCTGCCTGCCCATGATTAAATGCCTCTATAATGCAATATCGAATGACATTCATGCTTTCCTATATAATCAAGTGGTTATGTCATCTAAGCTCGTAAGCACTGAAGCTTGTGGTAATCAGTTGCATGTTATTGAGCCTCTCCACAAGTATAGAAACTACAAGTTAAAGTGCTTAAGTTTGTAAAAGTGGAAGTGGAGTCCTCACTGACCTAGGCCAATTTGGATTGCGCACACGACCCACTGCAGTGAATGTCAAACATCAAATCATTGGAATGACAAACAAACAAATCTATAAATAACTTTAATATGTTTAATGGATTGCATAATATATAAGATCAAAAGCATGTTGAAAGACCCATTTATAATGTTTTGTGTTGTCAAGAAGCCATGACTGTTAATTAGCCAAAACGTACGGGTCAAACCAGAACAGATCACTAAAAACACAACATTTGAATAATAAAATAATTATTCAGTTTCTCATTTTTTTATATTTCCTTTAGACAATGAAAATAACATAACCGTTCATATGTTGTTTAATTTCAGATTCAAATAAAATAAAAAGAGGAATGACCCTTTACTTGTTTTTTAAATCTTGTTATCTAATAGGCCAAAAAGTACACAGACCCATAAACGAGAAAAGGAGTTGCTATCTGATTTTCGATTTTCGTTCTTAAAATTCAGAAACTTAATTTATTTACAGTTTTTACACTTCCAATTTACAGTTTTTACACTTCCTGATTTGAATGGAATAACCAATGAACGAAAAATACACGGACCAAGAATGAAGATCTGGTTAATGGCTCCACTGAATTTCTGGTTATATAAATGGAAAGGCTGCTCTCTATGTTGACCCAGAGCATTGCACCAATAACGGTGTGAACTTGTGCAACTTGGCCCAGCAACTAACGTAACAGTCTTTATCGCTGTTACTGCACTCTGACACTACTGACTCAGATCATGGGGTCAAAGTTCACATGATACTGTGTGTGTGTGTGTGTGTGTCAGAGATTGTGGGTGTATGTGTCAGAGATAGAGAGTGTGCGTTTGTGGGTGTGTGTGTCCAGCTGTGGTTATGCATATGACCAGCCACCTGATTCAAATCAATGGTCATGTCCTTGTCAGAATGTTTCTTAGTTTTAGAGTGTTTCTTTGTCAAACGCACAGAGTGTACTGCAGACCCTTTGTTATCCCAAACCCTGAGAAACAAACCCATGGAGAGGCTGGAGTACAGTCACAGTGCAGCGCACAGGGTGCAATTTTGCACAAAAGTTTGACCTTTTAAAAAGCCCTTGGCATCTGGCAAATGTCTGATTGGTGGTCTGCCTCTAACCTTTAAACTACCTTACTCTAAAGATTCCTGGACCTATCTAATTTGTGATAGGCCCTTCACTGTCCAGTTCTCTGCATGAATCAGCAAGTAGGGCATGAGTAGATAAATATCCATTGCCACTGGCCACTTGGATTGGATTATTAAAATGTACCAGTTGTTTGAATGAAACTCGCCTCCATTGTTCTGAGGCTAGAATGGAAAGCAGGACACCCCATCTCATTTCAGGGCCCATAGGGTGCTGTTTCTAGGACCAGGTCCCCCAAGCCCATATAATCCTATTCATTCTGATCTAAAAGGTCAAACTGATACTATATCAGTACTCCTACTATGAGACTCTTTGGGCCTGATTTAGACTTACGAATTCATGCGTTTCCTACGCATGCCTTTCCTACTCACTTCTCAATTGTTGTTATTCCGACTTACCTTATGAAGGCTCGTAACGTGATTTGCAGGCGTGGTTCCCTTGCACACTGAAAACCCTCCCACTTGCTGGCCAACAGATTATCTCGTAGAGTTTTCATTCAATAGGGTTTTCAGTACATTTATCTTAAACCAACACTTTAAATATGGTGTACCTTTAATAAAAATGTTGTTGACAGACTAGAATACATAGAGAGAACGAGTTCCAAAAATAGGGATCAATGAAATAATTTTAAAAAATGATATGTATATTCGTTTCCGTTTCAACACCAACTGGTAGATTAAAAAATACTCCAATTTTATAGATTATTTAGGCACCTTTTTGGGTTAGGATGGTATGAATCATTAAAAAAAACTAGTTTGAAGAGCATTCTGCAGTAAATATATTGATGAATTTAAAATCTAGTTGTTTGATTCCTTCTGAAAATTACCACATTCAGTTCTTTAACCCACGGTAATGTTGGAAGATTGGTGTGCATATATAGAATTATAATAGGGAAAATAGTGTACCACAGTAGCCTATAATGTGCCATTTAATTAGCCTACATGTCTTTTTTTATATTACCAACTGTCGCTAATGATCCTCAGCAACAACCACACTGCCGTGACGGCGTTTACAGAGAGAACTAAAAGGTAAACAAAACAATGCAATTAAATGGAATGATAATGTAGTCTATACCAACTGAAGGGAACTAACCGTACATTGGCAGTTGAATATGTGTGGTTATTAGGAAATAATGATAGTCGATACTGATAGTGGGGGTAGCCTATCAGAAAGTCAGGGTAGCCTATAATTAAGACATTCGAGAGTGCTCATCCCTGCAAGTTAAAAGGCTGTACAATTCAAATTCTGCATAATGGCACAGCATTTCATAAACTTTTCAGTGGGAAAGTTGATATGTTGATATGCTTCAGTTTGACTGGTTTCACATTTGTCTCCAGCTATTAGAAGGTCAACTATATCTAAAACAAGTGTCATTTATTTTTTAGAATTCTCTTATCCAAATGGGTTACTAATTTCCCTATATATTATGAATAGCTCTTATCAAGTAATAAATGACAGTGCGTGGAGAATGCTGTTATTTCTCTTTGGGTTGCAGACTACCTTAAAATCACATGACTTGGAGATTCCAAAATGTAGCCATTACAACCCCTTCCAAAACACTCCCAGACATTCTTACTGTAAGATCAGGGAAATAATATTACTTCCAGTCATCGGAGGCTAAAATAACAGTGGTTTATTGTGAAAGGATTCAAATAATATTTGATTTTAACAGGTACGTGTTGGCTGAAAAGGACAAGTAACATTAACAAAGGCAGGCTAATCTCTTGTGTTCTTTGCTAGGTCTCATTCGGAGAGCGGCCTGTACTTTAACTCCTGTGTTGGGTAATGTTGACTGTACAAACACCAGTCAAATATGTTTGCTTGGCAGTTAAACTGACAAAAAGAAAAAATTCTCTATACTCGCTCAGCGTTTCTGTCAATCATATTTCATACAATTGATTCATCAATTGATTCATCAATGATGTTAATATCATTTTATCAGTATGATCGCTTTTCTTCAAAGCGTATTTTACATTTGAGAACCATATTTATAGTACTACCAAGAGTTCAAGTCAAGTCTAATGCTTAAAAAACATTGTTCTATTGATGAAAAATATGACTTTCCTTTGAGTCGAGATGGGCTGTAGAGAATTAACGCTCAATTCAGGATTAACAGTAGCGACATAGATATGGTAGAATACAGAGTGGAGACATGAAACTGAGCAATCAACTGCCTACAACAAAGGTGCAACCATGCATTTGTGCATTGTGGCACTATCTGCTGTGCTTGCTTGACAACTACTATTCATGACAATGACATAAAAAAAGAGATGCCATGAGCATGAATTGAGGTAACAGAAGATTACTGTTCATGTTATTTGATCAGTGCTATATTGTGAGCAGGTGCTATCTATGGGGGAAGCTAAACTGCTGCTTGAGACACCAATTTTTCACCTATAGCATCTGTTGTAATGTATATGGAGTCCATCAGGCAGGTAGCCTACATGTAAACTCAGCAAAAAAAGAAACGTCCTCTCACTGTCAACTCTGTTTATTTTCAGCAAACTTAACAAACTTAGCAAGATTCAACAACAGACATAAACTGAACAAGTTCCACAGACATGTGACTACCAGAAATTGAATAATGTTTCCCTGAACAAAGGGAGGGTCAAAATCAAAAGTAACAGTCAGTATCTGGTGTGGCCACCAGCTGCATTAAGTACTGCAGTGCATCTCCTCCTCATGGACTGCACCAGATTTGCCAGTTCTTGCTGTGAGATGTTACCCCACTCTTCCACCAAGGCACCTGCAAGTTCCCAGACATTTCTGGGGGGAATGGCCCTAGCCCTCACCCTCCGATCCGACAGGTCCCAGACGTGCTCAATGGGATTGAGATCCGAACTCTTCGCTGGCCATGGCAGAACACTGACATTCCTGTCTTGCAGGAAATCAAGCACAGAACGAGCAGTATGGATGGTGGCATTGTCATGCTGGAGGTTTATGTCAGGATGAGCCTGCAGGAAGGGTACCACATGAGAGAGGATGTCTTCCCTGTAATGCACAGCATTGAGATTGCCTGTGTAACGGATGTGAAACTGCTAGCTAGTTAGCGGTGGTGCGCGCTAAATAGCATTTCAATCGGTGACGTCACTTGCTCTGAGACCTTGAAGTAGTGGTTCCCCTTGCTCTGCAAGGGCCGTGGCTTTTGTGGGGCGATGGGTAACGTTGCTTCGTGGGTGACTGTTGTTGATGTGTGCAGAGGGTCCCTGGTTCGCGCCCGGGTATGGGCGAGGGGACGGTCTAAAGTTATACTGTTACACCTGCAATGACAACAAGCTCAGTCAGATGATGCTGTGACACACCGCCCCAGACCATGACGGACCCTCCACCTCCAAATTGATCCCACTCCAGAGTACAGGCCTTCGGTGTAACGCTCATTCCTTAGACGTTAAACGTAAATCCGACCATCACCCCTGGTGAGACAAAACCGCGATTCGTCAGTGAAGAGCACTTTTTGCCAGTCCTGTCTGATGTTCGGTTGTACCGATCCTGTGCAGGTGTTGTTACACATGGTCTGCCACTACGAGGACGATCAGCTGTCCGTCCTGTCTCCCTGAAGTGCTGTCTTAGGAGTCTCACAGTACAGACATTGCAATGTATTGCCCTGGCCACATCTGCAGTCCTCATGCCTCCTTGCAGCATGCCTAAGGCATGTTCACGCAGATGAGCAGGGACCCTGGGCATCTTTCTTTTGGTGTTTTTCAGAGTCAGTAGAAAGGCCTCTTTAGTGTTCTAAATTGTCATAACTGTGACCTTAATTGCCTACCATCTGTAAGCTGTTAGTGTCTTAACGACCATTCCACAGATGCATGTTCATTAATTGTTTATGGTTCATTGAACAAGCATGGGAAACAGTGTTTAAAGCCTTTACAATGAAGATCTGTGAAGTTATTTGGATTTGTACTAATTATCTTTGAAAGACAGGGTCCTGAAAAAGGGATGTTTCTTTTTTTGCTGAGTTTAGAACATGGATGGGCAACTTTGATGGGGGTGGGAGCCACAAAAAATATGAACTCATCATGAGGTGCAGCAGTTACTCGTGGATCTGTGTGTCCACATGCTTGCCCCCTCTACTTCATCTGCTGTACCTCACCAGTCTGAAAAAGCTGGATAAGAAAAGGCTCATCCTCAGAAGTGAGGATTTAGTGCCAAGAAGCTTTTGGTTGTTTTCTCCACATTTTTTTTTCTTCCGAATGTATTTATTTTATCTTTATTTAACTAGGCAAGTCAGTTAAAGACAAATTCTTATTTTCAATGATGGCTTAGGAACAGTGGGTTAATAAACTGCCTTGTTCAGGGACAGAAATACATATTTTTACCTTGTCAGCTCGGGGATTCAATCTTGCAACCTTTTGGTTTACTAGTCCAACGATCTAACCACTAGGCTACCTGCGTTGTGGAGCTGGGAGGATATACACTCAATTTAATCTAATTTTGCTCTAATTCTCAAGAAAAGATACACCTGTGCCTTTTTTTGCCTGAACTACACATTGCTCAACATTTTGATTAGTGATGATGACTATGCTGCAAACACTTATAGATTGGAAGACTGCTTTGAAATAACAGTTGAAAAACATGAGATATTGCTTAATGTAGGACTATTTATTTTGTGAATTTCCATTATGTGGAAATGTCTGAAGTCTGAGTACACACAAAACCACACACACACAAACAGGGAGTGAGCAACGCGCGCCCACCCCGCCTGTGAACAATTAAACGCGCCATGTAACATATTGGGAAACACTAAACAAACTATGGCCTCTTTTCAGCTAAGTCACCGTGGATCCCACCGTGGATCCCAGCCTATTGGTTTTCTATAAAAGCCAGAGTTGCCTTCTAAAACGGCCTGCTTTTTCACTCCGGGAATTGTTGACTTGGAGACTTCAGGAACATGAAACTGCTTCTCGTCTCAGCGCTGCTGGGGTGCCTCGGTAAGTGGGTTTATACATGCAAAGACAATTACGCATGGAAAAATATCATTAGACATTGATTGCTGTAATGTATATTTCTCAATTTTATCATAGCATTTATTCTGTCCTCAGCTACGGTGTATGCTGCCCCAGCTGAGGGAACGGTTAGATGGTGCGTAAAGTCGGAAAAAGAGCTGAGGAAATGCCACGACGTCGCAGCCAGGGTGGCGGAGTTTTCATGCGTGAGGAGGGACGACTCTTTTGAATGCATCCAAACCATCAAGGTGAGAGACTAACTACTTATATCAGAATCTCTACTATTAAACAGTATTTTAATGTGTGACTTTTGTAATTTATGACTTGTTTCGTGTTCTTGTGCGTTTTACTTTTGCGCCAGCAAGGTCAGTGAATACAAAACTCAATGGCGTTGCATCGTTACGCACATGCTGCGTACTATTTTGCTCAAGAACCCTGTCGGCGTGTTCAAAGCGTGAGTTACGCGCATCATCTGGATATGTAGACAAAAAAGTTCCACATTCACCTTCTGCTACCATTTCTGTCAAGCCGTCTAAGCATATAGTTCGACGCATACTTTCAATAAATCCAACATATGCACCACACCGAATGCACTGCAACTGCCTCTGCAACGCAATGCTGCAAGACAAACGCAGCGTTTCATTGGAAGTGAATGTAGTTCTGGTGTACCAAAATGCAAGACCCTGTCGGTGTGTTCGATGTGTCACAGTAAGGTAAAGAGAGCTTTTATTTGTGCATGTTGTAGTTTACAATTCTTTTTGAGGGATAGTTTCTTGAAGTTTGACAAAAGGTTCAAATTAATAGTCTCATGTAGAATAGATAGCAGCCCATCTGTAATTTCCAGCCAGCACCAGTTGATCCGCTTGCATTAACAACCTTGTGAGGTGCAGGTCTATTGTTGGAGTGTTTTCTCTCTTTCTCCTTCACGGATGTCTTCTCTTTCTCCCTGCCAGAGGGAAGAGGCTGATGCTATCACTCTGGATGGAGGAGATATTTACATAGCTGGCCTCCACAATTACAACCTGCAGCCCATCATTGCAGAGGACTATGGTGAGGGTAAGCATCTCAAGACCAAGTTCAAGATTTCCTCAACTTTTTCTGTTAAATTGACTATGTTATACATATGGTTCTTTATAAGGCTTAGAGAAATGTTGAATCTATTTCGATTAGTGAATGGAAGAGACTGGGTATACAATGGCCCTTAGCACTTCAGTTGCAAAGATAGGCCAACAGAAAGTCTACACTTTGAATCGGATCAAATGGTTTCTGTCTGAATCTGGTTTCTGAACGCTGCATTGATGGCTCCTCTCCTGTCCATCAGACTCTGACACCTGCTATTACGCTGTGGCCGTGGCCAAAACGGGCACTGGATTTGGGTTCCTCGACCTCCGTGGCAAGAAGTCCTGCCACACCGGGTTGGGCAAATCTGCAGGCTGGAACATTCCCATCGGTACCCTGGTGACTGTGGGCCGGATCCAATGGGCCGGCATCGAGGACAGACCTGTGGAGTCGGGTGAGTGGCTGCAGTGCTTTTGGGTAGATTATTAATTTTGTTAATCTAGCAGGGACTATTATGCGTAATAATTTAATCTCAAACTTGATAGTTATCTTATTTTATTTAACCCTTATTTTACCAGGTAAGTTGACTGAACACATTCTCATTTAGAGCAACAACCTGGGGAATAGTTACAGGGGAGATTAATGAGCCAATTGTAAACTGGGGATGATCAGGTGGATGATTAGGTGACTATGATGGTATGATAAGTGCGATGGGATCTATAGTGACCACAGAGTCAGGACACCCGTTTAAAGTCCCATCTGAAAGACAGCACCATACACAGGGCAATGTCTCCAATCATTTGGATATTTCTTTAGACCAGAGGAAAGGGTGCTTCCTACTGGCCCTCCAACACCACTTCCAGCAGCATCTGGTCTCCCATCCAGGGACTGATCAGGACCAACCCTGCTTAGCTTCAGTGGCAAGCCATCAGTGGGATGCAGGGTGGTATGCTCCTGGCCCAAACAGTTGCCGTAGTCAATTGTTACCCGGTGGGGAATGTTTGGATTGTTGTGTTTATTCCTCTCTGTCAGTTGGTTAAATATGTGTTGTATATGCTGTACGTTCTGAATATAGCATACAGGGGCTGGTATGCTTAATCCAATCATAGGGTTTTCATAGTCTGCGTGTGTGTATTTGTTTGGCAGCGGTGAGCGACTTCTTCAATGCCAGCTGTGCTCCAGGAGCCAATACGGATTCTAATCTGTGCCAGTTGTGTAAGGGAGACTGCTCCAGATCTCACAATGAGCCCTACTATGACTATGCCGGGGCCTTCCAGTGAGTACCAGTCTTTTCCTACCCCTTACCATCTCTGAATAACTCCATGCTCTGTACACCCATACCTCTCAATCTACCCTATTTGGAATCTGCAGATATGTGTATCCTTTCTCCTTCTATCAGTAGTCTCCCTCTACCTGCTCTGGATTGGTCACTAACTGTGTGTATTTTCGCCTCACGAGGTGCCTGAAGGATGGAGCAGGAGAGGTTGCCTTCATCAAGCACCTGACTGTACCTGGTGAGTTTTTAAAGCATTAGCTAGCATACCGATATTGAATTTCAACTGTAAAATGCAAACTCTGGATCTAGAATTACAATTGTGGCAAAACTATGTTAATGCTTACAGTGTAAATGTTCAAACCACTAACACGTCACCTACTATACAACCTCCTATTACCTGCTTGCAGCCGCAGAGAAGGCAAGCTATGAGTTGCTGTGCAAGGACAACACCAGAGCTCCCATCGACAGCTACAAGACCTGCCACCTGGCCAGAGTACCCGCCCACGCTGTGGTCAGCCGCAAGGACACCAACCTGGCCAATCGCATCTACAGCAAGCTGATGGCCCTCACGGTACTGGACATTACTGTCACCTGTCATCGCTGTCACCTGAGTACTGATCTAGGATCAGTTGAGCCTTCTAGAGCATTATGAATATGACCATGGGTATCATTTAGCAAGCTTTTTCAGCATGTACTTTTACATTGTTTATTGAACAATCAGTCTCGCAGAATGCTTGTCCATTGTTTGACACTCGCTATAGGTGGCATGAATTTTTCACACCAGAAGTTTTAAACATTCTCCCCACAACTGTACAGAAATGTGATCAAATTTGCCATTGTGCTTTTAAAAACCGCCATGGTCCAGTTCCAACATCTCCAAATCATACAGCAAATGAGGGTGTTTCTGTTACCATCATAGGTGAAGAGGGCATTTCCAGGCGGGGTTGTAACACTTGTTCACGAACACACAATTATAGTACGGCTCTGCTTTATTAAGGAAAACATGCCATATGTTTGATCAATCCAAATACTTTGTTGCACACACAAATCCTAGAAGCTCCACGTACACCAGAATTTAGTGAGACATTAACACGCGCTTGATAAATGAGGCCCCACGTCCCAAATTAGCATTCCTACGCTGAGATTTTTCTGAATAAGGGCCCTGGAGACTTTTCTGACCATGTGACCTTGGGGCCCAGAGTGTTTCCACCTCAGGTCACATGTTCAGGATAAACTCTTGGCCCTAAACATCACAAATGACACTGACCAGGATGAACAACATCACACAAGAATGTGTGTTCACTCATTTGTGCCCCAACAGGACTTCAACCTGTTCTCCTCTGATGGTTATGCTGCCAAGAACCTGATGTTCAAGGACTCCACTCAGAGACTAGTACAGCTGCCAATGACCACCGACTCCTTCCTCTACCTGGGAGCTGAGTACATGAGCACTATACGCTCCCTGACAAAAGGTGAGGCCACACATGCATGCACACACACATACTTTTACAAGCACACACACACACACGTCTCAGACTGTTAGGTCATTGCTATCTCCCCAAAATTTGCTTTTCAGCGCAGGCCACCGGTGCCACCTCCAGGGCCATCAAATGGTGTGCCGTGGGCCATAACGAGAAGGTCAAGTGTGACTCCTGGACAATCAACAGCTTCACAGATGGTGACTCCAGGATCGAATGCCAGGACGCACCCACAGTGGATGAATGCATCAAGAAGATCATGGTAAGGCTATGGGAGAAGATCATGGTAAGGCTATGGGAGAAGAGATGTCCTCTGTGTCCTCGCTAGCTCTGTTGGTAGAGCATGACATGATAGTGGGTTCATTTCAAGGGACCACCCATAGGTAAACAATTTATACACGCATGACTAAGTCGCTTTGGAGAAGAGCGTCTGCTAATTATATATCATATTATTACTAGAGGGTGGGGGTGGATAAAAAACATTAACAAGGTGCTATGTGCACTTTATAGTTTGTCCTTTCGCAAGTAATTCCCTTAATCTAATCTTCTTTCATTCTTTCCGCTATTTCTATTTTGTTTCCTCTTTCCACAGCGTAAAGAGGCAGATGCCATAGCGGTGGATGGTGGGGAGGTGTTCACTGCTGGAAAATGTGGTCTGGTCCCTGTCATGGTGGAGCAGTATGATGCAGGTATGACGCACACACACATATCATCTATGTGTTTTCCCCTCTCTCTTTCTATCCTCTCCTGCTCTGCCTCAACAATGTTAACATGCTGATTTTTCTCTCTCTCCTCACAGTTCGGTGCAGCGACCCTGGTGGTAAGTACACATGCTTACACCTGCTCCCTCACCAAACACACACCATACTATAATGCTACAGTAAGATTTATTGGGGCCCCCGATCCCGGACCCCGATCAAGCCTAGTGCTGGACTTTCTCTTTCACCTCTCAGAGGCGTCATCCTACTTTGCTGTGGCGGTGGTAAAGAAGGGATCTGGGTTGACCTGGAAAACCCTGAAGGGCAGGAGGTCATGCCACACCGGCTTGGGCAGGACCGCAGGCTGGAACATACCCATGGGTCTTATCCATAGGGAGACTAGAAACTGTGACTTCAGTGAGTGGGCAGCTGTGTGTGTGTGTTTATAATGTGTCATTCTATACTTGTGTCCTGGTATATCTATGAATGTAGTATATCTCATATGGTGTCTCCTTCCTGAATTCAGCCACATACTTCAGTCAGGGCTGTGCTCCTGGATCTGAGGTGGACTCTCCCTTCTGTGCCCAGTGTAGGGGCAGTGGGCAGTCCGTGGGAGGAGATAGGGCCAGGTGCAAAGCCAGCTCTGAAGAGCAGTACTACGGCTATAGCGGAGCATTCAGGTACGGGGCGCCACCACAATGGTGGTTAATAGTGGAGCTGATAGTTGAGTCCTTCACCACGATCTTTCTAATAGTGATGGCGACTATACAAAACAAAATATATTTGTTGGCCTATAGTATATTTCTCACTCTTTTATATATCTAATGGTCTGTCTTGATATATCCTTCCAGATGTCTGGTTGAAGATGCTGGAGAGGTTGCCTTCATTAAACACACTATTGTACCAGAGATGACTGATGGTAAGTGTGTTTCTTATCCACATACAGATGTTCTGCTGCCCTATTTTCATCTCCCTCTCCTCCGCTTCACTCCTCTCACTCCTAGAGATGAATCTCAACTCATCGTTATTTCTCTCATACACTTTCTATGGCTCTCTATCTGTGGCTCTCTGTATCTGAAAACAAAGTCTTCAACTCTCTCCTTTCTATCTATCCATCCTTCCCTGTAGGTAGTGGTCCAGTTTGGGCACAGAACCTGAAGTCCTCTGACTTTGAACTACTCTGCCAGGATGGTACTACCCAGCCAGTCACAAATTTCCGTGAGTGCCACCTGGCCAAGGTGCCCGCCCATGCTGTGATAACACGCCCAGAGTCCCGTGGAGAGGTTGTGTCCATCCTTCTGGAGCAGCAGGTGGGTGTTAAGGCTTATAGCCAGATCTGTTTCTGCTTAAGACAACTCCTTAGTCAGTTTAGCCAAGGATGAGCAACTCTAGTACTAGAGGGATACAGAGTTTAAGGTTTTGTCTCAGCCCAGCACTAACCCACTGGCACATAAGCCTGTGCATAATGTGGCCCATTTCCACCCATGATCCCCAAGCTGATCTAAGATCAGTTTTGGTTCATTGGGGGGGTCTATTAAATACACATTTAGTGTAAGAAATAGTCTAAAATATAATTAAAGGTTTATCATTGATTTAACCACCAAGTAAATATTTTCTCCCTGTGTTTAGGCCAGGTTCGGCTCAAGCGGCAGCGATCCCTCATTTAAAATGTATCAGTCAGATTTAGGAAAGAACTTGCTCTTCAAGGATTCCACAAAGTGTCTCCAGGAGATCCCAAGCGGCACCAAATTCCAGGATTTCCTTGGGGAAGAGTACATGATCGCCATGCAATCGCTCAGGGAGTGCTCCGACAATACCTCAGGTAGAGTTACGTGACAACCTTACATGTGCACACGCACTGTATAAAGGACATATCTGCATCTGAAGCTAAAACCTGTTCTCCCATTCTCCCCTCAGATTTGGAGAAGGCATGCACTTTCCATTCCTGCCAGCAGAAGAAATAGTGGAGCTTACCTTTGTGGCAAACGCACACTCTCTCCCAACCCCTCAACACTCAAGAAACCTAAGCAGTGACTGTAGATGAAACTGTGAATTCAGTTGAGAATTTTTGTACAAAACAATCTTGTATGAAAATGTGCTTTACGTTCCTTTGATAAAACAAGTGTTAAATTAATTACGCTAAATTACTACTACTGTTTACCTTGTAGTTGAACTGTTAACCAAACCATAACCAGTTCTTGAAGTATTTCTAGGAGATTACAGTTTTCTGAAATAATAAAATCACCTTTTTTATTTGCCGTCCTGCTCATAAATTGCAGTCTAACCAAACCAAACACTGAGGTCCAATTCACATTTGTTTTGGTTGTTGTTCAATGAATTGGCCAACAGCTTTGGCTTACTTTCTTGAAATAAAGTGTACCCTTTTTCACAAGCTATCTTTTGTAATAATTGTATTGATGTAAATCTATAAAGTAATAGGTTTTATTAGTGTCAGACATGGTACCCAGCTTTGGTTTCTCATGAACACTCATGCGAATATATATATATATATACAGTCGTGGGCAAAAGTTGAGAATGACACAAATATGAATTTCCACAAAGTTTGCTGCTTCAGTGACTTTAGATATTTTTGTCAGATGTTACTATGGAATACTGAAGTATAATTACAAGCATTTCATAATTGTCAAAGGTTTTTATTGACAATTACATGAAGTTGATGCAAAGAGTCAATATTTGCAGTGTTGACCATTCTTTTTCAAGACCTCTGCAATCTTCCCTGGCATGCTGTCAATTAAACTTCTGGGCCACATCCTGACCGATGGCAGCCCATTCTTGCATAATCAATGCTTGGAGTTTGTCAGAATTTGTGGGGTTTTGTTTGTCCACTCGCCTCTTGAGGATTGACCACAAGTTCTCAATGAAATTAAGGTCTGGGGAGTTTCCTGGCCATGGACCCAAAATATCATTTATTTTTTTTTTTTTGTTCCCCGAGCCTTTTCACGTTTGCCTTATGGAAAGGTGCTCCATCATGCTGGAAAAGGCATTGTTCGTCACCAAACTGTTGGATGGTTGGGAGAAGTTGTTCTCAGAGGATGTGTTGGTACCATTCTTTATTCATGGCTGTGATCTTAGGCAAAACTGTAAGAGAGGCCACTCCCTTGGCTGAGAAGCAACCCCACACATGAATGGTCTCAGGATGACAGAGATCTCCAGCCTTGTCTTCGTGAACACTCACACCTGTATTAATGAGAGAATCACTGACGTGATGTCAGCTGTTCCTTTTGTGGAAGGGCTGAAATTCAGTGGAAATGTTTGTTTTGGGATTCAGTTCATTTGCATGGCAAATAGGGACTTTGCAATTAATTGCAATTCATCTGATCACTCATAACATTCTGGAGTATATGCAAATTCCCATCATACAAACTGAGGCAGCAGACTTTGAGAAAATTAATATTTGTGTCATTCTCAAAACTTTTGGCCATGACTGTACTACCCTTAAAGTTTGGGTCACTTAGAAATGTTAATGAAAGAAAAGCTATTTTTTGTTCATTAAAATAACAAAATTGATCAGAAATACAGTGTAGACATTGTTCATCTTGGAAATTACTATTGGAGCTAGAAAGCAGATTTTTCATGGAATACCTACATAGGCGTACAAAGGCCCATTATCAGCAACCATCACTCCTGTGTTCCAATGGCACGTTGTGTTAGCTAATCCAAGTTTATCATTTTAAAAGGCCAATTGATAATTAGAAAACCCTTTTGCAATTATGTTAGCACAGCTGAAAACTGTTGTTCTGATTAAAGAAGCAATACAACTGGCCTTCTTTAGACTAGTTGAGTATCTCGATTACAGGCTCAAAATGGGCAGAAACAAAGACCTTTCTTCTGAAACTCGTCAGTCTATTCTTGTTCTGAGAAATGAAGGCTATTCCATGTGAGAAAATGCCAAGAAACTGAAGATCTCGTACAACGCTGTGTACTACTCCCTTCACAGTACAGCTCAAACTGGCTCTAACCAGAATAGAAAGAGGAGCGGGAGCTCCTTGGTCATGTGACCTAATGACCTCAAACAAGGTTCAGAATGTCCACTGACTACTCTTTTATATTGCACACCCTTTGATTTGTCCCTTTACATCTCAGGTGATTTTGCATGAATTTTTAATTTCTTATTTCAATAGCTCCTTGGTCATGTGACCTACTGACCTCAAACTACTTTCAGAATGTCCACGGACTGGCGGAGACAGGCGCCACGAGGAGCCCAGTGCGGTAACGTGACCAATCCCGGAGAAGCTGGCGGAGCCCCTGGGAGAGTTCTCTTTCTTTGTGAAGGGCAGGACACCCTGGAATGGGTTCACCCCGAGAGAGGGGCCCAAGCCCTGGAAAGCGTCACGGTTCCGGCGGCATCTGGTGAGCTCTCGCTGGCCCTTGAAATTCCGGGGGAGAGGATGGAAATCTCGTGCCGGGCAGTACCCATATCCGTAGCAGATCTCCAAGGTGAACAGCCTCTGACATGTTAGAACAATGTAGGTAAGGGAAGACGGCAAAGTCAGATCCATAACTTGATCCATAACTTGAAAATAGTACCGTAGCCCTTGGAGGGTCTTCCAACCCCTACTCTGTGTGTTACCTATTTGAGGGAGTCTCTCCAACGGCTAGGAGACAAACTGTCTCTAGCATGTTAGTACATGGGGGTAAGGGAGATAACGAGGTAGCTCTCTAGCAGGGCTCTTCCAATCCCTCACTGTACGTCACCTGTTTTCAGGTGTCGCTAACGATGCAAATCAAACGGGAGTTACCGCGGTACTAGTCTATACGCAAAGAGAGCCCTGCAGATGGTGACGGCTGTTGATCGTTAACGGAAGGCGGCAGTCGGTCCTGGAATATGGAGCATTCCGTCAAGCATGAAAATGTGAGGGCGGTTCCACCAGACTGCATCCCTGGCTTTGGCTGGGAGGGGGAGTTAAGTCCTGGATGATGGCTGATGAAAGTGTAGTACTGGCCTCAGTCTGATCACAGAGCAGCTGTGGCGAAACGTTTCAACAAAGGTTTGAATCGAACGCTGGCTTTGGCTGGACCCGCTAACAGTGGAGCACTAAATAGAGATGGAAGGTCCGCCAGGGTGCGGGACTCTACACATTCTATGTGGGAGCTCTCCTCCATGCTCCTTGGAGCATGTAGTGGAGATGGCACGTGCCTTACCATTAGCTGACACTACCAGGCCCAGGCTTGCCTGAGTGTGGGACACCACACATTGTAGGTGGGGAAGTCTCCTCTACGCTCACTAGACTCGAGGCAGAGACCAAACCCATTGGCCCCGCAGTGATAGGATGGATCTGGCTCATGCCCTACGAAGTGGGGAGAGGTATCTCCAGTTTGTCTGGGGAGGGAGGCCAACATCTGATGTGGGTAGTACCATTCATGCCCATTGATTTGCTGTGGACCCATAAAACGTACGGAAGAAGCCTAGGTTCCCACTGGGCATGGATCACTGAATGTCAACTTGATGAAATTCAAAGGAGCATACCCACCTTTCGGCGGTCGCACTCAAATAACCCAGGCCGAACTCTGGGCAGCACTCAGGCTGTAGAGGTTGGAGTGGGGACTTAGTCTCTGAGCAGAAAAAAGCGGGCTGGTCACCTGGTGCACACAGCCTGTTTCATGTTCCTGACTGCGGGAATATTTTGTAGTCTTAGTGTCTGGGGAGGGGTGCTTAAGTGTGGGTGCCCCGGTTTGCAAGGTTATGGAGATGGCTGAGACCCGGCCGGGACACGGAGATGGGTGATTCCTAGTGAGAGGGGTGTTTGACTGAGTAGATGTGGAGGCCTGGAGGTCTATAGTTCCAGGTAGTAAGCTATACACTTTCAGGCCTGGGGAGAGGGTGGCAGGGATTGTAGGCCTAGAGTCAGAGGTCTCCAGGAAAATGGGGGCCTGCCTGGAGGTCAGGACAGCCCCAGGGAGAAGGCCCAACTGAATAGGTGTATGAGTGATCCTGTCCTTCAGGGGGGCAGAGCAGGCAAATTAATGTAAAATCGTGTGAGATTAAAATGTATAAACTAAAGGGTGTGTAGTGTGTAGGCCCACTGAATGTACATTCTGAAACTTGTTTGAGGTCAGTAGGTCACATGACCAAGGAGTTATTGAAATTAGAAATATAGAAAAACATAGGAAAATTTATGTAAAATCACCTGAGATGACAATTGATGAACAAAAGGGTATGCAATATATATAAGGCTAGTAAGTGGATGTTCTGAAAGCAGTTTCAGGGTTTTAGGTCACATGACCAAGGAGCTATTGAAGTAAAAAACATTGAAAAACATTGAAAATTAATGTAAAATCATGTGAGATGAAAATGGACAAACAAAATGTTGTATTACATATAAGGATACTCAGTGGATATTTTCAAAGTAGTTTGAGGGTTGGAGGTAGAGGTCGACCGATTAATCGGAATGGCCGATTAATTAGGGCCGATTTCAAGTTTTCATAACAATCGGAAATCGGAATTTTTGGGCGCCTATTTGCTGATTTTTTTTATTTACATTTATTTTCTTTTTTTTCTTTTGAAACCTTTATTTAACTAGGCAAGTCAGTTAAGAACACATTCTTAATTTCAATGACGGCCTAGGAACGATGGGTTAACTGCTTTGTTCAGGGACAGAACGACAGATTTTCACCTTGTCAGCTCGGGGGATACAATCTTGCAACCTTACAGTTAACTAGTCCAACGCAATAATGACCCGAGGAGAGGGATGGAAGCTATACTGTTACACTGGCAATACTAAAGTGCCTATAAGAACATCCAATAGTCAAAGGTTAATGAAATACAAATGGTATAGAGGGGAATAGTCCTATAATTCCTATAATAACTACAACCTAAAACTTCTTACCTGGGAATATTGAAGACTCATGTTAAAAGTGTTAGGGTTGCGTCAATCGAATCTGGCATCAGGACAGAAGGTGACACGGAGTCACCGAGAATCTTCTATGTTTTTTTATTATTAGTCAAGCAATAAATGGTAAATGCAATTTTCGTATATATACGGGTTCACTGTAACACCACGCAGGGCAGAACAGAGAACTGACTAGATCCTGACAAAGTTCTTCTAATATACTCTGACAAAAGTAGTTCCCGCTTCTGAGCTGGACGGTCAGAGTAGAGGCTGAGCGTGGTTTAGACTCACTCAGCCTATCGTTGGCGCACAGGCTGGTCGCAGCCCCCCAGGCGCTCCCATTGGCAGGTGTAGCTGTTGCTGGGCAGAATATCTTATGAGCCCACACCTCTGTTTCCCGTTATTGCCAAGTTTGAGTTCTAACAAAAGACAGTCTGTTTTCACAACACTATGCTCTGTATGTGTCCCCCACAACTCATGATACACCCAAGGTTAGCCATAGCCTTCCCGCTAGTCACACCATATGTTGCAAAATGTTACTTCCAGCACACACATACACCCTCATGATAGGCCAAGCACATTTTCAAAACCCCACAAAAGGAACCACCAACTTTCATATGTTCTCATGTTCTGAGCAAGGAACTGAAACGTTAGCTTTCTTACACAGCACATATTGCACTTTTACTTTCTTCTCCAACACTTTGTTTTTGCATTATTTAAACCAAATTGAACATGTTTCATTTTTTACTTGAGGCTAAATTGATTTTATTGATGTATTATATTAACTTAAAATAAGTGTTCATTCAGTATTGTTGTAATTGTCATTATTACGAAAACATTGTTAAAATCGGCCGATTAATCGGTATCGGCTTTTTTGGTCCTCCAATAATCGGTATCGGTATCAGCGTTGAAAAATCATAATCGGTCAACCTCTAGTTGTAGGTCATATGACTAAGGAGCTATTGAAATGTGAAACTTTTTAATATTCTCGTAAAATCTCATGAGATCCAAATAGAAAAAACAAAAGGGTCTGCAATCTGTAGGCCCACTGAGTGTACATTGTGAATCTTGTTTGAGGTGCGTGGGTCACATGAACAAGGCGCTATTGAATAAAAATATTTTAAAAAATAGAATGAGATGTAAATCGACAAAAAAAAGTGTGTGCAATATGTGTCTCTGCGCCATTGGGTTAGCTAGAACCAGTTTTGAAAGTTGGTTACAGAGCAATGGTTACAGAGCTATTGAAATTAGATTTTTTTTATTTGTCACTATGTTGACAGTCCCTAACTGTGGTTGGTGGACATAAGGAAATCTACATGCAAATATCCATCGAATATCCAACCTGAATCTGTCTTTACCTCGGTGCATGCTGCCCCAGCTGAGGGAAATGTGAAATGGTGCGTAATGTCGGAGCAAGAGTTGTAGAAATGCGTGGACCAGCAAATGCAGCGCAGTTTTCATATGTAAAGAGGGACGGCTCTTTTGAATGCCTCAAAGCCATCCAGGTGAGAGACTAACTATTTATATCAGAATCTTTACTGTCAAACAGTATTCAGGGGCCCACCTGTTTTGAGCCCAACATTTATATATATATATTTGTTTTGCTAAAAATGTTGGGCTATATATATATATATATTGGGTGGTTCACCTGTTTTGTGATTCATGTCATTTTGGCATGGTCTCTTTTTTGCTTTCTTGGATAAGGCTCCAAAATGCAGTTGCTTCATTGTAGCTCAGTGCTTTCTGTGGAGGTGGGGCAGCCAGCGGAAAAAAACAGTGTTGGGGTTAGTTATGTTCTCTAGTTGGGCTGTGACTGGCTCAGTGTTCTGTCACTCATGGGGACACTACTTCGCAACAAAATCTACAGGGAGAGCTCAGAAATTCAAGCCCCTTGTGTGCTGCCATAGATTTACATTAGAAGTGCCCATCCAAGAAGGATCAGGGTCATTGGCCACAGATAAAATGACGTCAAATCACGTTATATCTGCCATAGCTTTGATTGGACTGATCATGTCAACATCATACTTTCAAACTCGTAGCTAGCAAGCTAGACATGCAGTCATCAACATGAATCAAGTCGACAATCTACTGGCAAGCCCTTTTCAGTCCTTGTCATATGAATAGAAATTATAGATAAAACCGTATCCTTGCTCATTGGCCATTAGCCATGAACATTACACAACATGTTGGACATAGCAAATTCAACGATGAGTTGTTTGGAAGGACTCAGTGGCTAACTGCAAGCGTTGCAAAGCAATCACTAGCCTGCTATTCAGTGGAGAGGGTGTGTGTCCAAGTCTGGGTTTAAGGGTCTCTTTTCCAAGCATAAAAGGATAAACAGTCAACACCATGGTTGAATACATTGGCCATGCTGTCAATCCAAAATTACATCTGCCGAGTTCAAAACAACTGGAAACTCAGAACTGGGAAAGCTCAGACTTCAGTGAGTTCAAAACAACTGGGAAAATACGTTTTGAACAGTCATCCAACTCGGAATTCCAAGTCGGGGACTTGGACCTCTTTCTCAAGTTCCCAGTTGTCTTGAAAGCACCATAAATCCAGAGAATGCCAGACTATGACGTCAAATTTTGATAACAAAATATGCCCACAAGAAGGAACGCCGCACCACCTTCTTGTTCATTTGAGCACAGCACAACACAACAAGGTGAGTCCAAAAAATGTCTCTGTCTGCTGCTGCATAAATGATGTAATATACATTGTTGTATAGTAAGCTGTAGCACATGTGCCTCACCATAATAATTTGGTAAATTTACCTCTCTTAATTTCACCTACTGTTCTGACTTGGTGGTGCACATGTAGCCTATAGCCTGTTTTAGAGAAATGTAATCATCAAATATTGTAAGAGCTTTCATTGTCTGCTTATATGTCTGCTTATATGCCCCCTTTATTTATCCTACGGTTCTGACTTGGTGTACAGGGAAAATACTGTAAGAACGGCCCATGTTCTGAATTCTGTCGCTGTACATTTCAAAAGTGCTGAACAAATAGTATATTGACTATGCCCGTCCTAACTCGCTCATTAATGTCTTAATCTAAATTATGGATTGGCTCTTATCCGCTCATCGTTCCCTTATGCGATAGTTTGTACATCTCAATTGTCAGTAGAAACCACATTTGTTTAAGCAAGTCAGCTATATCAGCTATGTTTTTTAAAAAGGCAGTAAATGAGGCTGAATGAACTGTTTCGCTGCCAGACAAGGCTCAGCTGATAGCCAGGTGTAGCGGTGGTAAGGATTCACTACATTGTGCTGAAAAGGATGGTCTGCTGTTGGGACAGCTTTATGTAGGCCCTAACATACTGACCAAACCGCACATGCAAGTTGATTTTGTTCACCCAAACCAGACGCTATCAGGACACGCAGGTTACAATAACAAAACAAACTCTGAACCAATTATATTAATTTGCGGAAAGGTCAAAAAGCATTAAATATTTATGGCAATTTAGCTAGCTAGCTTGCAGTTGCTAGCTAATTTGTCCAGGGATATAAACAAATAACAATTAATCCACAGATAAAACGGTAAACCAAATTTGTTTCTCGTTATCTCTCCTCCTTGCTTCAGGCTTCATTTTCTACTTTGGGCTTTAAATGGCGGGTGACAACCAACTTTACAGCATTACTACAACCGACTGGAATGTGGACCTCAGCTAATCTTTCAATCAACCACGGGGGTATATGCTCCTCAAAACCAATGAGATGGCACGAGGGTAAATGCTCCTAAAAACCAATGAGGAGATTTGAGAGGCAGGAGTTAAAAAGTTTTGAGCATCACAAATAAACTCAGCAAAAAATGAAACGTCCTCTCACTGTCAACTGCGTTTATTTTCAACAAACTTAACATGTGTAAATATTTGTATGAACATAACAAGATTCAACAACTGAGAAATAAACTGAACAAGTTCCACAGACATGTGACTAACAGAAATAGAATAATGTGTCCCTGAACAAGGGGGGGTCAAAATCAAAAGTAACAGTCAGTATCTGGTGTGGCCACTAGCTGCATTAAGTAGTGCATCTCCTCCTCATGGACTGCACCAGATTTGCCCGTTCTTGCTGTGAGATGTTACCCCACTCATCCACCAAGGCACCTACAAGTTCCCAGACATTTCTGTGGGGAATGGCCCTAGCCCTCACCCTCCGATCCAACAGGTCCCAGACGTGCTCAATGGGATTGAGATCCGAACTCTTCGCTGGCCATGACAGAACACTGACATTCCTGTCTTGCAGAAAATCACGCACAGAACGAGAAGTATGGCTGGTGGCATTGTCATGCTGGAGGGTCATGTCAGGATGAGCCTGCAGGAAGGGTACCACATGAGGGAGGAGGATGTCTTCACTGTAACACACTTTGTTGAGATTGCCTGCAATGATAACAAGCTCAGTCCGATGATGCTGTGACATGCTGCCCCAGACCATGACGGCCCCCCACCTCCAAATCGATCCCGCTCCAGAGTACAGGCATCGGTGTAACGCTCATTCCTTCGATGATAAATGCTAATCCGACCATCACCCCTGGTGAGACAAAACCCCGACTCGTCAGTGAAGACCACTTTTTGCCAGTCCTGTCTGGTCCAGCGATGGTGGGTTTGTGCCCATAGACAACTTTGTTGTTGGTGATGTCTGGTGAGGACCTGCCTTACAACAGGCATACACGCCCTCAGTCCTGCCTCTCTCAGCCTATTATGGACAGTCTGAGCACTGATGGAGGGATTGTGGGTTCTTGATGTAACTCGGGCAATTGTTGTTGCCATCCTGTACCTGTCCCGCAGGTGTGATGTTCGGATATACCGATCCTGTGCAGGTGTTGTTACACGCGGTCTGCCACTGCGAGGACGATCAGCTGTCCGTACTGTCTCAGGCGTCTCACAGTACGAACATTGCAATTTATTGGCCTGGCCACATTTGCAGTCCTCATGCCTCCTTGCAGCATGCCTAAGGCACGTTCACACAGATGAGCAGGGACCCTGGGCATCTTCTTTTGGTGTTTTTCAGAGTCAGTAGAAAGGCCTCTTTAAAAAGGCCTAAGTTTTCATAACTGTGACCTTAATTGCCTACTGTCGGTAAGCTGTTAGTGTCTTAATGACCATTCCACAGGTGCATGTTCATTAATTGTTTATGGTTCATTGAAAAAGCATGGGAAACAGTGTATCACCCCTTTACAATGAAGATCTGTGAAGTTATTTGGATTTTTACAAATTATCTTTGAAAGACAGGGTCCTGAAAAAGGTGTTTCTTCTTTTGCTGAGTTTAGAACCAAGCTCTATTTTAGTGACCGGCTATGCACACGCTCGTGAGCAGTGTGGGTGCAATGATTGAATAACATGCGTGTACATTTATTTTGCAACCCTCGCGCACACGAAGTGAGTGGTGTAGTCAGCATGTAATAGTTTGTGGGCACCGTTATTCACCATAACATGCTGACCGCATGCACCATCGCGCAAGTTGATTTTGTTCACCCACATCAGACGCGACCAGGAAACGCAGGTTGAAATGTCAAAACAAACTCTGAACCAATTATATTAATTTTGGGAAAGGTCAGAAAACATTAAACATTTACGGCAATGTAGCTAGCTAGCTTGCTGTTGCTAGCTAATTTGTCCTGGGATATTAACATTGGGTTGTTATTTGACCTGAAATGCACAAGGTCCTCTACTCTACAATTAATCGACAGAAAAAAAAACATTAAACCGAATTTGTTTCTCCTCATCTCTCCAACTTCCTTCAGGCTTCTTTTTCTTCTTTGGACTTCATATGGCGTGGTTGGCAACCAACTTTACGTGCATTACCACAAAGAGGAACTGAGTTTGGACCTCAGTTTATCTTTCAATCACCCATCTGGGTATATGCTCCTAAAAACCAATGAGAACCAATTTCTATTTTAGCGCATGGCCACGCCGATGCTCGCTGACGTGCACAAGCAGTGTGGGTGCAGTGCAATGATTGAATAACATGTATGTGTATATTTGTTTTGCATTGTGGTCAGCATGTTATAGTGCAATTAATGTATTGTTTAGTGTTGTGTAGTGGCTTTGCTGGCATGCATCTTAAAGAAAATTTACATGCTAAAATCGGCACTGATTACTATCATAATTTAGGAGCATGTTCCTACTGAGAGGTTTGCGGTCATTTCTAGCGTATCACCGTCGACATGAAAAATTGTGAAGTCGAGGAAATTGACAGAGGAAGTACAGTACAATGCTCTTCTGTAAATGATAAATGGAGATTAGTAGAGTTGGCATACAAGACAAATCTACTCCTTTGTGCCCCACCAGAATACCAGATTATTATGAATGAACGATCACCACAGGACAATATTAGAAAATAAGGGGTTAGATACAGTATTGTAAATGAATTTTTCTTTCCTGAAAACCATAAATAAATTAGCATAATTTGGAGCAAATGCCGCTTCCATCGCCGTTCCCTGGCGTTGGAGCTAAAAAGAGCCAGCATACTTTAAAAAGTTCATTTTGGTTAATGTCAAAATAAAAGCAGAAGGGGGCAGCAGACCTTCAGGGCGTTTCTCTAGGTCAGGGGTGGGCAACTCCAGTCCTCAAGGGCCTGATTGGTGTCACACTTTTTCTCCATCCCTAGCAAACACAGTTGATTAATCAAATTGCATTATTAACTGAAGATCATGATTAGTTGATTATTGGAGTCAGGTGTGTTAGCTGGGGCTGGGGCAAAACTGTGACACCAATCAGGCTCTCGAGGACTGGAATTGCCTAGGCCTGATCTCGATAGTGGGAGAGGGCTTCTAGGCCTCCTGCATGAGGGATGTTCGTATAAAGAACATCCATATTTATAAGTATATCATTAGATTCAAATTTGACATTCTCAAGGATCTTTAATACATCATTGTTGTCACCCAATAATGCTGGAAGGGAAGGAACCAAATTTCTTATGAAAAAATCTACAAATTGGGATAGGGGTTCTGTGAGGCTGTCATTATCAGAGACTATAGGTCTCAGAGGAGGATCAGATAGTTTGTTGTGAATCTTAGGTAGGCCATAGTAAGCTGCACATACTGGGTGAGGGGTGATGAGGAAATCCCTCTCCTTTTCAGCAATCCAACATTGGTCTAAAGCAGGGGTTCCCAAACTGTTTCACTCGGGGCCCACCTTCCAGCATTTGGGAACATCACACGCAATTCTTTACATTTTGTCTAATGTGTATTCATGTAATATTTGAGTGACAAAAAAATTACAACATTATCTATGGGCAAAAAAACAAAATAAAAAAACATTAGCTGACATGGGCTAGTTGATTTCGGGCTCCCGAGTGGCGCAGTGGTCTAAGGCATTGCATCTCAGTGCAAGAGGCGTCATTACAGGCTGTATCACAACCGGCCATGATTGGGAGTCCCATAGGGCAGCACACAATTGGTCCAGTGTCATCCAGGTTAGGATTTGGCCAGGGTAGGCCATCATTGTAAATAAGAATTTGTTCTTAACTGACTTTTCCGTTTAAATAAAAATAAATCGAAATGTTTGCCACATTAACAGAGAAAATCGCCACAAAAGAACTGAAGAGGCACACACTGGAGAAAAACCAGAAGGATACTGAATACTACTCCAAGGGCATGGTCTATGACCTGCATGGTGTCAGATCCAGGTACTGATCCAAGTTCAGCCCTATGTGGTCCCAAAGGAACCGAGACACCAACTACTCATCTGTCAGCGAGAGAAAAACTTCTGATGCGAGCACTCTGTCGCATTATCTCTGTCTCTGCTTGGTCTTTTCAATGACAAGCCTGTCGCATGATCTCTGTCTCTGCTTGGTCTTTTCAATGACAAGCCTGTCGCATTATCTCTGTCTCTGCTTGGTCTTTTCAATGACAAGCCTGTCGCATTATCTCTGTCTCTGCTGGGTCTTTTCAATGACAAGCCTGTCGCATTATCTCTGTCTCTGCTTGGTCTTTTCAATGACAAGTCTGTCGCATTATCTCTGTCTCTGCTTGGTCTTTTCAATGACAAGCAACATGAGATCTAGAGAGCAATTGTTCAAAACATTCTCCCATCTCTGCATAAAATTACTGTCTTCTAAGCCAAAAGCGGGGGCTTTGTTAATTCTAAGCCCCAGAGGGATATGTTTCTCCCTCCAATACTCAGATAAGAGGCAAGACTCTTTCTTTCTCTGTTCTTCCAAGTCTCTGTTTAATTTGTCACTACCTTACACAGATGGGCAGGTTGACTCATAACTCGCAGTCATGCGGTTATATCCGTGTGGTGTTAGAGTTGCGTAAATTCGAATCTGGTATCAGGATAAATATAACAATGAGTCACCGATTTTATACTATGTATTTTTTATTAGCTAAGTAATAAATGGCAAACCCTCTGCACACATCAACTACAGTCACCCACGAAGCATCGTTACCCATCGCTCCACAAAAGCCGTGGCCCTTGCAGAGCAAGGGGAACCACTACTTCAAGGTCTCAGAAAGTGACGTCACCGATTGAACCGCTATTTAGCACGCACGACCGCTAACTAGCTAGCCGTTTCACATCCGTTACACTAACATTAGCCAAATTTGTAACATAATGTATGTTTTGCAAATTCGTAACATATTGTATGAATTGCAATCTGTAAAATATTGTACGATTTGCAATTCGTAACATATTATAAGAAATGGATGATGGACATCCACCAATTAATACATACCATACGAAACATAACAAATCATACTAAATGGAGTGTCTCAGATTCATGTACAGAATAATAAGAAATGCTCTGAGACCACATTGCATAAAATCTGATAGCATATTTCAACAGCATAAAATATGCATCCAAGCCTAACTGAAATCTGACAAGAAACATGTTGGGTAGTTTTCACAGCTATTCATTTCCTTAAAACCAGTTAAACTGATGCCATTTGGACGTTTTGCACAGAATATCTTTCTGTATTTTTATTTTTGTTATTACATTTTCTCCACGGCCCCAAACATCTTTGCTGCATGAGAGAAGCAGAGATGAAAGAGAAAACTGTACCAATGTCAACTACGTTGAAGCATTCATTCTATCGATGTATCACATTCTGGTGAGCAAATGCTTATTTACTAGCCTCGTTATTATGTCATTTTCTTCTGTTACTTTTTGATTTTATATATTTTTTAAACTTTAGTTTATTTAGTTAAAAAAACAACTATATTTCTTGAACTGCATTGTTGGTTGAGGGCTTGTAAGTAAGCATTTAACGGTAAGCTGTTGTATGTGACAAATCCTATTTGATTTGATTCTAAGGCAACAAGTCAGCTAATTTTTGTATTATTATAATAATTTTTGTATTTAACCTTTATTTAACTTGGCAAGTCAGTTAAGAACAAATTATTATTTACAATGACGGCCTACCCCGGCCAAACCCTACCCCGGCCAAACCCGGACGACGCGAGGCCAGTTGTGCGCCGCCCTATGGGACTCCCAATCAAGACCAGTTTCAAACCAGGGCCTGCAGTGACGCCTCTTGCACTGAGATGCAGTGCCTTAGACCGCTGCGCCAGTCGGGAGCAAAGGACAGAAGATAATCTGCATGTATCTAATCATAGACAAGTTGACTAACAAATACCCTACCAAAGTGTCAGAAATTATAAGCAGAAACATAGGCCTATCTGAAAGCCTGTTAAAAAGACAATCTGCCATCTTTGACTCTATAACGCATTTTCTATATTTTTGTTAGGGTCTGTTGCGGGCCTCAAATGTTCACATAGTCGGGCGGTGGCAGATGAGTTATTGGCATGTATAAAGGACATATCTGCATCTGAAGCTAAAACCTGTTCTCCCATTCTCCCCTCAGATTTGGAGAAGGCCTGCACTTTCCATTCCTGCCAGCAGAAAGAATAGTGGAGCTTACCTTTGTGGCAAACACACACTCTCTCTCCCAACCCCTCAACGTTCAAGCAACCTAAGCAGTAGATGAAACTGTGAATTCAGTTGAGAATTTGTTTTGTAAAAATGAACAAAACATTTAAAAAATATAGGACAAAACACACATCACGACAAGAGAGACAACACTACATAAAGAGAGACCTAAAGACAACAACATAGCAAGGCAGCAACATATGACAACACAGCATGTTATCAACACAACATAACAACAACATGGTAGCAACACAACATGGTAGCAGCACAAAACATGGTACAAACATTATTGGGCAAAGACAACAGCACGAAGGGCAAGAAGGTAGAGGCAACAATACATCACGCAAAGCAGCCACAACTGTGAGTAAGAGTGTCCATGATTGAGTCTTTGAATGAAGAGATTGAGATAAAACTGTCCAGTTTGAGTGTTTGTTGCAGCTTGTTCCAGTCGCTAGCTGCAGCGAACTGAAAAGAGGAGCGACACAGGGATGTGTGTGCTTTAGGGACTTTAAACAGAATGTGACTGGCAGAATAGGTGTTGTATGTGGAGGATAAGGGCTGCAGTAGATATCTCAGATAGGGGGGAGTGAGGCCTAAGTGGGTTTTATAAATAAGCATCAACCAGTGGGTCTTGCGATGGGTATACAGAGATTACTAGTTTGCAGAGGAGTATAAAGTGCAGTGATGTGTCCTTATAAGGAGCATTGGTGGCAAATCTGATGGCCAAATGGTAAATAACATCTAACCGCTCGAGAGCACCCTTACCTACCAATCTATAAATGATGTCTCCGTAATCTAGCATGGGTAGGATGGTCATCTGAATCAGGGTTAGTTTGGCAGCTGGGGTGAAAGAGGAGCTATTATGATAGAGGAAACAAAGTCTAGATTTAACTTTAGCTTGCAGCTTTGATATGTGCTGAGAGAAGGACCGTGTACCGTCTAGCCATACTCCCAAGTACTTGTATGAGGTGAATACCCCAAGCTCTAAACCCTCAGAGGTAGTAATAACACAACATTTGGATTTTAGTTTCCACTGTCACGTGATGGAGGTGGCAGCATCAAATAATAATTTTCCCGGAAGTGCCCATGCGTACCCGGGCACAGTCCTGCCGGCTCCAGCGGACGATAATGCATTGCACCATGGCTTCGCTGTAAACCGAATGAAACCCCCAGTATATTGTATTTTACCGGCAATCCGTTACCATCGGCGCCTTGATCATGGACCTCCGGTCCAGAGGCTTTTTTAGGAGGCATTGGAGTTGTCAATAGTAACCTTCAAGTGCGATATTAATACATTTTCTGCCCTGTCACTTTTGCACATTCTGGGAATTTAAAGACGAAGTGACAGCACTCACCTAGCTAGCTGCTAAGTCAATAAAGGCACACTTTCCATTTGGAGGAGAGGACAAGAAACTACATTAGCTACAATTTTAAGTAATGGACAATAGGTTATAAAATACAGTCTTTTTTCCATTGTTTATTCAAGTCTTCCCTCCGACCCCTCAGACACTTCATACCCGGTAAGAATATTGTGCTAAAGTTCGATACCTGCTATTACGCTGTGAAAGACTAACGCACGGATGAAGGCCCTGTTCTGTCAGTCCATTTTACAAGGTTTGCTAACTTGGCTAAATAGCTTGCTATCTTTCAGAAGAATAACTAACTAGCTAATGTTAGCGGCTAGAAATAATCTTGGCTTTAACTGTGTTTGTCTGTGTTCGTCAAAACGAGCCTGGTTAGTTAGTTAACCTTTGCATGAAATTGGGTTGGAACAACTCTCGAGTATTTCATTATTGAAGTTCGTTAGCTAGCCAGCTCAGGTCTGTGTTTGAAGTTGGTGAACGTATTGTTGTTAAATTAGCTAGCGAGCTAATGCTAGTCTAGAATGTTAGCAAGGTAACTTAATGAGATTTCGCAAATCTTTCATCAATTTGACAGTTCCCATCGAAACAAATGGTGTAGATTCACGCTTTACTTCCAAGATGCCAATCTGGCAATTTACTCGCAAGTAAGTGTATTTTTATCACACTGTTTTAAAATTGCTAGTTAACGTTGGTTAACCTGCCCATAAAGCTGTAGCCAAAGCAATTGTCATGCTGGGCTTTCAATGTGTGGCTTAGTCGGGCCTAGAATGAATACTCATTGGAAGACTAGCTTGGAAATTAACATGTGATTGAAAGTCTTAACTATTTCAGTTGGGTACAAATAAAGTGATATTTAATATTACAATCCACAATGTATATATGTGTAGACATGTCACTGCAGAATTTCAGGTGTACTTAAGTTGGCGAACTAATTTACTGTAGCTAGTCAAGTTCACTCACTCATTACTATGAGACACGTAGGCTACTACAGGCTAGCTAGCGGTGTGTGAAATCCACCATCAGTGGTCCTCCCCGGCATTGTTAGCACGCTAGAAGGCCTTGCTTGCAATTTGATCTACCAGTAACTAATGTTATACCTAATCTACCCAGGAAAACGTATAATGTTAGTTATCATACGTTCATTTAATGGTCTTTCGTTTTATTTAGCGCCAAAAACAGCCAGGGATGGGATAACATATGGAAGCTAACTGGTGGCTAACACCGGCTAGCTAGCTAGCTAGCCAGCCAGCCATATGACACGTCTTCTTAATGTGAGATGTCCTCTTTAGACCATGTGCTATCAGTTTGACACGACATCTTTTCATGCTTTAATTAATGGCATGTCAAACACTGTCGGGAAATTGCTTAAACATTTTAAAGGCCGCAATATACACGTACCCTGATTCCATGTTGGTCTACAATTCCACATTCCTCAAATGCGAAAGTGGAGTGTGTTGCTTCCCAGTAAAATTATAAATGTTATTTAAATTGTTTGTTGTCATCTGATGTTATGTGGACACCTCTGAGGAATCTGAAAAATTGTAACCAACACATGTCATAAGGTGAATGCACCAATTTGTAAGTCGCTCTGGATAAGAGCGTCTGCTAAATGACTTAAATGTAAATGTCCACAATATAGACAATCTGTTACAAGCAAATGGAGGCTACTGGCAAGTGAACTTTCACCTGAAAGACATTCATACTAAATAAATAGTTAGTTCAAAGTTAAAACAGTGAGTGAGATGTACAAGCTCAGGCTGGCGTGAACCTAATCCCCAATGGTGCAGAGAAGAGATTTGAATTCCACAACCCAGGAGCAGTTTATTTTTTGCAATTTCTAATTCGCAGACTTGTCATGTCAAATTCAGCTCTCTATCACAATCTCAGTCCCCCCAGATAGTCTCTCATTCTTAAAGGAAATGTTAGTTATTCCCTTGAGATGATAATAATCATGGTGTGACATGTTCTTTATTGGCACCATCTGCCAGGAGGATCAATAGATGGTTCTGTCTGTTGTGACTGGAGTGTAGCATAGTGAAACTGCCCCTGTAGTGATGTGGTAACTCCCATTAACCCAATGCACCCTCAGGAGTGAGTTGGTGTCTTTTTGTCTAAGGTCTAAATAGCGGTTTATGGGTATTTTGGAACTCGGCACAACAACTATGTGTCACTGGAATGGCATATTTAGACTGGACTTCGGGAAGCCCATGAAATGGTGTTCTAACACAAGGTCTAACCTATCTACTGTAACGTTTCCTACTTTGTAACACCAACTTGTGACCAGTGTCGGGTTATTTGGCACTATGCCTTACTGCCATGACCTACTACAGCAGACAAACACTCAGGGTTTCTCATGAATATGTCATTGGGTACTGAGGGTAGCTTCGTGAGGGCAACCGCAAGTTAACTTCTTAGGCGGTTGATACAGGGATTTCCCAAGTTGGCTTTCTGACCTTTCTGCTCTTTCGCTCACTGGGCATGGTGTCCAGGTGATTATTGTACATCTAGTGTGCCTAGCCTAGTCCAGCTGACCCAGTATCAATATGGAGATGAATGTCTTGGGGTTTTAAAAAAAAATCACCAAATTTTTTGCTCATTTTGGTAACTAACTTTGGTAACTTCCTCTTCCTCAGATCGGCTGGCAAGTCAGCGCCACCCTGATGCAGAACCACGTGAAATGAACAAACCACCGCAGCCTATAACGGGACCCACCTCTGTCCCACTCCCCTCCCCCCTCCCCTGGCCTGACACAGGTGAGAGCCAGTGACAAGACCCAGCTCGCTCTGACAGATCAGAGTAGCGTTCATTAGGCAAAAAACATGAGACAATGTTTTGAAACCGTGAGATTTTACATGGGTTTTATTCATTAGACAAAGACTTTTGCAAAATGTTTTGCAACAGAAAATGTTCACTCCAAATGGAAAACAGTTTGCAAAAAAAAACAGAGTTTCTATTGGACAAATTCCTATAGGTCCCTCCCCGTTTCATCTCATTTGCGTCAGTTTGGTTCCATTTGGTTCTTAGTGAATACAAAGATTAAACTGTTTACCATTTACTCTAGGAACAAAACAAAATCAAACAGGGAGTGTCCTACCTGCCTTTTGCACTGCTAAATGTTTCCCCTTGCAAAACGTTCTGCGACTATTAAATACACCCCTGAACTTGTCCAATAAGGATGATCATTTTTGTTTTCCTTTCTGAAGCGTTTTGCTACATTGTATCCTACTGAACACAACCCATCTTTGGCAGCAAGTTAGCTGGCTAATGTAGTTGTGTTTCTCTGCCTCCCCTCTTTCCCAGGCTACCTATGCCTCTGGACAGCCCACTTCTCTTGTCTTCGCCACCCAAACACCTCAACAAATGAATTCTGCACCGCAGCCACGACAGGTAGTGCGCTCTACTTCTTCTGCTACTCAATTGCTCCTTTCATTTTCCACTCTTTTGCCAACACTCTTTCAATGTCGACTCTTCTATGTCTTGCTGAGCTTCTATGTCTTGTGAGTGTAAGACCCCTACTTCAATTCTTTAAGGTCCAATGCAGCTGTTTTTTATCTAAATATCAAATGTTTTCTGGGTAACAATTAAGTACCTTACTATGATTGTTTCTTTTTGCTGTTTTAATTGAAAACAAAAATATATTTTCTCAAGCAAGAAATTTGCTAGGACTGTCTGAGTTAGGGGCCTAATTGGATGAACCTAATGGGAGGATATGAAACCTCTGAACTAGCTGTTATTGGCCAAGAGGTTTGAAACTCATTGTTATTGCTCTATTAACTTATACCGCCTTGTGACGTCGCCAGGCAGGCCAAAACTCCATCCCACCAAAACAGGCAGAAATTTCAGACGGTCTTTTCAAACAGCTCTTATACTCAAAGGGCATTATCATAATTTTCACAGTATTATTCCAATCTCAGTGTGGAAATGTACAGTACCAGTCAAAAGTTTGGACACACCTACTCATTCCAGGGTTTTTCTTTATTTTTGCTATTTTCTACATTGTAGAATAATAGTGAAGACATCTAAACTATGAAATAACACATATGGAATCATGTAGTAAACAAAAGTGTTAAACAAATCAAAATATATTTGTGATTCTTCAAAGTTGCCACCCTTTGCCTTGATGACAGCTTTGCACACTCTTGGTATTCTCTCAACCAGCTGCATGAGGTAGTCACCTGGAATGCCTTTCAATTAACAGGTGTGCCTGAAGTTAATTTGTAGAATTTCATTCCTTTCTAATGATTTTGTGCCAATCAGTTGTGTTGTGACAAGGTAGGGGTGGAATACAGAAGATAGTAAGGACTTTGTCTTTTTACCAAATAGGGCTATGGCAAGAACAACTCAAATAAGCAAAGAGAAACAACAGTCCATCATTACTTTAAGACATGGAGGTCAGTCAATCTAGAACATTTCAAGAACTTTGAAAGTTTCTTCAAGTGCAGTTGCAAATACTATCAAGCACTATGATGAAACTGGCTCTCATGAGGACCACCACAGGAAATGAAGACCCAGAGTTACCTCTGCTGCAGAGGATAAGTTCGTTAGAGTTACCAGCCTCAGAAATCGGGAAATAATTGCACCTCAGATTTCAGCCCAAAGAAATGCTTCAGAATTCAAGTAACAGACCCATCTCAACATCAACTGTTGAGAGGAGACTGCATGAGTCAGGCATTCATAGTCTAATTGATGCAAAGAACACCACTACTAAAGGATACCAATAAGAAGAGACTTGCTTGGGCCAAGAAACACAAGCAATTGACATTAGACTGGTGGAAATCTGTCCTTTCGTCTGAGTCCTAATTTGAGATTTTTGCTTCCAAACGCTGTGTCTTTGTGAGACGCAGAGTAACTGAACGGATCAGCTCCGCATGTGTGGTTTCCACTGTGAAGCATGGAGGTGTTGTGGGGGTGCTTTGCTGGTGACACTGTCAGTGATTTATTTAGAATTCAAGGCACAATTAACCAGCATGGCTACCACCGCATTCTGCAGCGATACGCCATCCCATCTGGTTTGCACTTAGTGGGACTATCATTTGTTTTTCAACAGGACAATGACCCAAAACTCACCTCCAGGCTGTGTAAGGGCTATTTGACCAAGAAGGTGAGAGACGGAGTGCTGCATCAGATGACCTGGTCTCCACAATCACCCGACTTCAACCCAATTGAGATGCTTTGGGATGAGTTGGACCGCAGAGTGAAGGAAAAGCAGTCAACAAGTGCTCAGCATATGTGTGAACTCCTTCAAGATTGTTGGAAAAGCATTCCAGGTGACTACCTCATGAGCTGGTTGAGTGAATGCCAAGAGTGTGCAAAGTTGACATCAAGGCAAAGGGTGGCTACTTTGAAGAATCTCAAATAAAATAAATCTATAAATAAATAAAATATATTTAACACTTTTTTTGGTTACTACATGATTCCATATGTGTTATTTCATAGTTATGATTTATTCACTATTATTCTACAATGTAGAAAATTGTAAAAAATAAAGAAAAACCCCTTGAATGTGTAGGTGTCCAAACTTTTGACTGCTACTGTATGTGTATATGTAACATACAAATCATGTTTTTGGCTGCACTGGGCCTTTTAACTCCAACTCTTGCTAAACTGTAACGCTTTGGTCCAACCTGTGTGTAACGGTCTTTCTGCTTAACCGCTTTGGTTTAGTGTGTGTGTGTGTTTTTTAAGGTCTATCTCACCACTCTCTGGCTACCAACCTTGACCTCTTGCTCTCTTTTTCTGTCCTCCCTCCCAGTTTGCCACCGGGCCCCGTGCTTTACACCAACAGGTACTAACTCCCTTTACCTTGCCCAAAATGTCTGCCGTTTCAATAGGACCGTAGTGCATTAATACACATTTCACTTTAGAGAAGGATGAGGCTCAACAACCTTTCTTAGTTCTGACCAGATCCAGCTGTAACTACACCCAAAACCACCTGATTGAATGAAATGTATATATTTTTTATCAATTAAGACCTTGAGTAGTGGAGTGCTAGAATCTGTCCCTCAGCCTTTTGTGGATCTCCAGGACCAGGGATTCCCCCAGTGAAGACATCCAGGCTGGTAACCCCATAGGCTACCCCTGGTAACACCTAATATGACACCACCCGCAGTAGGGCAGTTCAGTAAAGGTACTAGGCACCTCAGCAGTATGGTCTGCCGGTTTTACATTTCACCTGTATATGTGTAAATTGGTTACCCCAATCAAGCAAAGTGCTGGCCAAACCACTTGCTAGGCCTGCAAACAGAGGCATCGATGAAACTAGAAGACGTATGCTAACCCCTTGGGAATTTAAGTCTGTTACCCTCTAGCTTTATATTTCTGCAACGTCTTCATATTTTCTGATGGTCAGCTGCATGTGAAAGACTGATGTTTTGCACTGCTAACTGTAATGTCTGAGTGATTTACTCTTGCTTCTTACATTCTCTCTCACATTCCTTCCGCTCTCTATTTTTTAAATTTTTTATTACTTTTATCTTCCTATTTTTCTGTTGCCTTTCTGTCACCCTGCCCCCTTGTTCTCTGCTTGTGTGTTGTCCGGCTGAAGGGTGGATACAGGGCACTGCAGGTAACAGCTTCTCACTTCCTTCTCATCTGAGTGTATAGAACCTGAGGGCTGAATGCACAGCCACACAACAACAACCATGTCATACAGAGTCGATATTGTACAATTTTTAGGGTAGATGCGAGCTGTGATCAATGTTAAATTGTAGCAGACATTTCTTTCCACTCGGCCCTGTAGTTCCTAGTCTTTGATGTACTAACCTGGATGGATATGCCCCCCCGTGGAGTCTCAACTATCTGACACTTTCAGTATGTGACATTTTAGCCCTGCGGTGCACGTGCACACACACAAATATACTGACAGTTTCTGTCCCTCCCTCCCCCATTTTTCTCTAGCCTTACTATGCCAACAGGCCCACGATGCCCACCAGTGTCACCAGGGTCCAGACCAGCAGTGGGCCTCGTCCGGTTGGTCCCACCCACATCTACCAGCCCGGCTCCCAGATGATGATGATCCCTGGTCAGCAGCTGTCCTTTGCTGGCTCCCCTCAGGGCTACTTCATCCCCCCTGGACAGGTACCACAGCTGGTCATCACGTTATGCTAACGGTCAACTTGACTAGAATAAATGGTTGCAAGTTTTTGGAATTTCTGAAAATCTGGGAATTTTTGGAAAGTAAAAAAACAAAGTGCATCCCTAATTATCACACCGCTCATGCAGTATTCCAGCTGATAGTCTAAAGTCAAGAGGTAATGTTACATACTATTGTAGATATACCTAAATAGAGCAAACAGGGAGCTTGATCCCTTTAAGACAGGTAACTTGACACAGTTCTAAGTGTCCTCTCTGTCTCTCTGTAGTATCGGGCTCCCTACATGCCACCAAGTCCACAGTACCCTGTGACAAGTGGGACAGCAGGCTTCTACCCAGGCACCAGCCCGGCTGAATACCCCACCTATGGTAAGAGGCCCTGCTCTGAGCCGGGCCCCACCTGCCAAGCACAACCACCATGACTGCAACCATAATCTTGATTAGAATCACAGGCACGACAAGATCAGCAGCTGGAACGCGAACCTCAACCTACTATTGAACCGTTCAATGTCCGCTCGAACCACAACCGTGGCTACACTAGGTCCAATCACGATCTTACCTAGGACCATCACTGTAAATACTACCAAAACCACATCCATGACAAGAACTGGGGCCACATGCACCCAGAGATATCTTAGTCGGTTGGTCTTTGTGTCGGTTGGCCGGTCGATTTTAGGGTCGCTCTTAGGGGTCGGTTGGTCGATCTTTGGTCAGTTAGTTGATCAAATCAAATGTTATTGGTTGCATACACATATTTTGCAGATGTTATTGCAGGTGCAGCGAAATGCTTATGTTTCTAGCTTAAAAATGCAGTAATATCTAACAATACACACAAATCCCCCCCCCCCTCACAAAAAATAGATTAAGTAAAAACTTGCAATGTCAGAGTCCGGTATGTGTGTGTAAGTACAGTGAATTTGGAAAGTATTCAGACCCCTTGACTTTTTCCAAATTTTGTTACATTACAGCCTTATTCTAAAATGTATTTAAATAAACATTTCTCATCCATCTACACACAATAGCCCGTAATGACACGGAGAAAACTGGTTTTTAGAAATGTTTGCAAATATATTACAAATAAAAAATGGAAATATCACATTTACATAAGTATTCCGACCCTTTACGCAGTACTTTGTTGAAGCATCTTTGGCAGAAATTACAGCCACAAGTCTTGGGTTTGACACTACAAGCTTGGCACACCTGTATTTTGGGAGTTTCTCTTATTCTTCTATACAGATCCTCAAGCTCAGTCAGGCTGGATGGTGAGCGTCGCTGCACAGCTATTTTCAGGTCTCTCCAGAGATGTTCGATCGGGTTCAAGTCTGGGCTCTGGCTGGGTCACTCAAGGACATTCAGAGACTTGTACCGAAGCCACTCCTGCATTGCCTTGGCTCTGTGCTTAGGGTCGTTGTCTTGTTGGAAGCTAAATCTTGGCCCCAGTCTGAAGTCCTGAGTGCTTTGGAGCAGGTTTTCATCAAGGATCTCTCTACTTTGCTCTGCCTTTTGGCAAACTCCAAGTGGACTGTCGTGCCTTTTACTGAGGAGTGGCTTCCGTCTGGCTACTCGACCATAAATTCATGATTGGTGGAGTGCTGCAGAGAGTGTTGTCCTTCTGGAAGGTTCTCCCATCTCCACAGAGGAACTCTGGAGCTCTGTCAGTGACCAAGGCCCTTCTCCCCCAATTGCTCAGTTTGGCCGGGCGGCCAGCTCTAGGAAGAGTCTGGGTGGTTCTAAACGTCTTCCATTTAAGAATAATGGAGGTCACTGTGTTCTTAGGGACCTTTAATGCGCCAGACATTTTTTGGTACCCTTCCCCAGATCTGTGCCTCGACACAATCCTGTCTCGGAGCTCTACGGACAATTCCTTTGACCTCATGCCTTGGATTTTGCTCTGACCTGCACTGTCAACTGTGGGACCTTTATATAGACAGGAGTGGGCCTTTCCAAATCATGTCCAATGAATTGAATTTACCACAGGTGTACTCCAATCAAGTTGTAGAGGCATCTCAAGGATGGTCATTGGACACAGGATGCACCTGAGCTCAATTTAGATTCTCATAGCAAAGGGACTGAATGTAAATAAGGTATTTGTTTTATTGTTTATACATTTGCAAAAATCTCTAAACCTGTTTTAGATTTCTCATTATGGTGTATGTTGTGTAGATTAATGTGTCAAAACATTTATTCAATCCATTTTAGAATAAGGCTGGAACGTTACAAAATGTGGAAAGGGGTCTGAATACTTTCCGAAAGCACTGTATAATGGTGTGTATGGACAGTACATGAATAGAAAATGTATGTACTGCAGTAGTTTATATAGGATGAGCCTTGACTAGAATACAGTTAAATAGTTATGAAGTGGGTAGAAAAGTATGTGAACATATTGCAGCAGTCTCTAAGGTGCAGCGTTGCTTACCAGGTGGTAGCCAGCTCTTACAGTTGGTCGGTCACACATTTATCGGTCAATATATGAAATGTAGCAGACTCTCTTATCCAAAGTCACTTAGTCATGCGTGGATATATTTTACATATTGGTGGTCCCGAGAATCGAACCCACGACCCTGGCGTGACAAGTTCCATGCTCTACCAACTGAGCTACAAAGGACCACTAGTTGATCTTACAATTGCTCTTGCAGTTGCTCTTACGGTTGGCCAGTCAAGGTGGTCTTACGGTTGGTTCATTGCTGCGTGGCCTGGCAGGCTGTGTGTATGATGGTCTCTGTTCTCTCTTTAGGATCCAAGGCTGTGTGTGTGTGTGGGCTTTGGTTCTGCTCTATCAGTCTTCTCACCTGCTGCTTCTCACTGCCTTTAACACCCTGCTTACTTCCGGTTCCCTTCACTCACTCTGCATCTGTCTCTTCCTGTCCTCTCTTCTCTCCTCCCTTTAATTTTTCTTCCTTCCTTGCCTCGCTCCCTTCCTTCTTTCTTCCCTCTCCCCCCTGTTGTGTTCAGAGCCCTCTCTGGCTGTGAGGGAGAGGAGAGGGGGCGGGCGAGAGAATGGGCGTCTCTCTCTCCACGGTGCTCCTCTCACCTCCCAGCGCTACCCTGGTGAGTATGTGTGTGTGTGTCTGTGTACTTGCGTGTGCATGTGTGTTGCTTAGTATGTGCTGGGCTGCATCTTTGTCTGCCTAATATGTCTGCATAATGTGTTTTTTCCCTTGTGCACATGGTTTTGTTTTGCTGCGGATGCATGTGTGTATTTCAGTGCATGTTCAGTCTGTGTGAATGTCTCTTGCTCTTTTTGGGGTGTGTTTGACAAACCTCCCTTTCTCCCTCCCTCCCCCTACAGCAGGTGCCTACTACCCGGCCCAGCCCCAGTACAGCCACACACCCCCTGTCCAGACCGCGCCTGTCATAAGCCCTGCCCAGCCCCAGCAGCAGGCCTTGCCCCCTCAGCCGCCGACCCATCCACCGGCACCCAAGAGGGAGCGCGTAACGGTACTGTACCACACACTGTTGCATTTCCACTATGAGACTTTACCCCGGTGTTTGGCCTAACGACAGACTTGAGTTTCCACTAGGGATGTTAGCTGCCGAAAATACATTTGACAGGTCATGCTTGTCAGTCAATTTGCATAATTTAGTGGAAATAAATTGTCGAGTGTGTATTTTCGTTAGTTGTCATGCATCTTACTTATCACATTTGCACAGCATACAGAGCCTAGTTTGAGGAATGGAGTATCCTATCACCTGTCAGACAACCCAAGAGTAGCTCCTCACTGGAGTGAAACGTGCTTTTGTAAACCCAGTCATTGCTCAACTAATAATAATTATAAATGCAGTCGCATGTTAACTTTCATGGCCACAATTTAAATGGAGTTGTTTTTATTTGTCAATCTCAACTGGTAATTAAAGCGCGCCTCCCATTTTCCATTCGAGTGCCTAAGCAATAGTCAACATTAGGCAGGCTATCAGCGCGTCACCACCGCTTTGAGGCACTAATTGTCTGAAAGCTGAACACTTCAAATAATGAGTCATGTCTTACCTTGCTTCAAAGTAGCCTTGTGAAAATCCATCCATAGAAATGTGGAGACAGTTATTTTCTAAAGACTTCCTGATGCCCTTGTCTAGCTTTTCTCTCCTGCTCTATTTGTTTTCATATCAACTTTCCTTTGTTGTCCAGAAGCCAAAGGCACAATCCTAGTCATATTAGCAACCCATCCTAGTGGTTATTAGACTCCCCCTCTTTCTAACAGACATTTTCATTATGGAACCGCTCTCATTATGTGTACTGTTTAAAACAGTATTTTCCTGTCAATTACATTTTGGTAAATGTTTTAAATATAAGTTTTATTTGATGCTTCATTACAGGAGTTGAATCTACGCGGGCTGGTACCCGTGTCTCACTGGCTGGTACCCGTGTCTCACTGGCTGGTACCCGTGTCTCACTGGCTGGTACCCGTGTCTCACTGGCTGGTACCCGTGTCTCACTGGCTGGTACCCGTGTCTCACTGGCTGGTACCCGTGTCTCACTGGCTGGTACCCGTGTCTCACTGGCTGGTACCCGTGTCTCACAGGCTGGTACCCGTGTCTCACTGGGCCATGGCTCCGGTGTACTTGCGCTAGCTTGGAGCCAAGGCAAGGCCCTGAGTACTTTTCACCTGGCATTTACTATCGTTCGACCGATATGTGATTTTTGGGTCCGATACTGATTTTAGGGAGGCGAAAGTCTCCGTTTACCAGTATATTTCCTGATTTGTTTTTAGATGGAGTGAAAAATACATAAATCTTTTTTTATTTTATATATTTATTTATTTTACAAATTGTACTCCAAGGGATGAACAGATACTCTAAATTATGATTTCATAAATAAATTATTTAAGATTATTTTATTTGTGGTTTACATGATAACCACCAAAAACAACTATGTATCCTCTAAATCAAAGTAAATACAAAACACTTTCAGTTGACCTCCTAAGGCACAACTTAAAGATGTCTGTCTATGGTGGTGAATAAGAAGGCAGTAGTATTTGGGCTGAAGCACAAATAAACAAGAAGGGCTGAATGAATTAACCTGTAATCTGAAACTACACTATTCACAAGATCACAAACTATGCAGTGAAATCCTGTAACATGCCTTTCATAATGTCACCACTTAGTAGATTCACTACGGTGCTTTACAACAGTCAAAGGTCATGTAAAGAAACACTTTATGGCAACCTTGCAACAAGAGCTTGTTATGACACGCACACGCCAGCTGTTCATTATCAAAATGTTTTCTTACTGAAACCGTGATGTAAATTACACTGTTATTCAATACAAAATGTATTGGCTAATATATTTCAACTGCAAGTGGCATGCGCTCATGACTGAATTTTAATGCAGGAAAAAGCTGTGCAATTTTTTTAGCCACACGTTCTAATTTCGCGAGCTAACAATCTCTCATCATGACTGCAAGCATATGTCTTGAATGATAGATCTGCACCAACTAACTAAATAAACCCACTAACATAATAGGGCCAGACAGTAACACTGTTGATTTTGTATCAACGATGAGTCTGTGTTCTCTTTGGCTTCAGCTGGCTAGATGGACAGTTGGATCATTTTCCTTATCAAAAACATCTGTTTAGGCGATTGAGGCTGTTGATTCTGCTTTTCAGCCCTAGCTATGGTAACACCATTTCCCTAGTATATTAGCAGTGGAAAAGCCCTGTAAAGGGCGGAGGGTGTACAATGACCTTGCTGCTGAGGTCAATGCCGTTCAGGAGGAGGTAGAGTAGATGTTGCCCCTTAACGCTGATACGGGATCCGATATCTTCTCACCCCCCCCAATGGTTAAAGATAGAATCAGGGGAGGGCAATCTGATTTTAGATCAGAATTGGGCTTGGGGTAATGTGACCCTAGATGTGTGCTTAAGAGTAATTCCAACCATGTGCTAAAGACGGAGAGGAGACTGAACCAAGGGAAATGATTATCCCTTATTGTTGATGGGAGAAGAGAATGGGATTTTCATTATAGGCCTATTTAACCAGTGTTATGAGTGCAAAACTAAACGAAAACGAGCATTTCATTCACATTGAAAGTTCAGTCACTCCCAGTTTAGGTCCGTTTTCTTCTGTTTGGGTCTCGTGAATACGACCCAGGTTAGTCAGTTAATAGCACATTTTTAAACTCAGCAAAAAAAAGAAACGTCCTCTCACTGTCAACTGTGTTTTATTTTCAGCAAACTTAACATGTGTAAATATTTGTATGAACACAACAAGATTCAACAACTGAGACATAAACTGAACAAGTTCCACAGACCTGTGACTAACAGAAATGGAATAATGTGTCTCTGAATAAAGGGGGGAATAAAAACAGTCAGTATCTGGTGTGGCCACTAGCTGCATTAAGTACTGCAGTGCATCTCCTCCTCATGGACTGCACCAGATTTTCCAGTTCTTGCTGTTCTTGAGATGTTACCCCACTCTTCCACCAAGGCACCTGTAAGTTGCCGGACATTTCTGGGGGGAATGGCCCTAGCCCTCACCCTCCGATCCAACAGATCCCAGACGTGCTCAATGGGATTGAGATTTGGGATCTTCGCTGGCCATGGCAGAACCCTGACATTCCTGTCTTGCAGGAAATCACGCACAGAACGAGCCGTATGGCTGGTGGCGTTGTCATGCTGGAGGGTCATGTCCGGATGAGCCTGCAGGAAGTGTACCACATGAGGGAGGAGGTTTTCCCTGTAACGCACAGCGCTGAGATCGCCTGCAATGACAACAAGCTTAGTCCGATGATGCTGTGACACACCGCCCCAGACCATAACGGACCCACCACCTCCAAATCAATCCCGCTCCAGAGTACAGGCCTCAGTTTAACGCTCATTCCTTCGACGATAAACGCGAATCCGACCATCACCCCTGGTGAGACAAAACTACGACTCGTCAGTGAAGAGCACTTTTGCCAGTCCTGTCTGGTCCAGCGACGGTGGGTTTGTGCCCATAGGCGACGTTGTTGCTGGTTATGTCTGGTGAGGACCTTCAAGCCCTCAGTCCAGCCCCTCTCTCAGCCTATTGCAGACAGTCTGAGCACTGATGGAGGAATTGTGCGTTCCTGGTGTAACTCGGGCAGTTGTTGCCATCCTGTACCTGTCCCGCAGGTGTGATGTTCGGATGTACCGATCCTGTGCAGGTGTTACACGCGGTCTGCCACTGCGAGGACGATCAGCTGTCCGTCGTGTCTCAACGTAGCGCTGTCTTAGGCGTCTCACAGTACAGACATTGCAATTCATTGCCCTGGCCACATCTGCAGTCCTCATTCCTCCTTGCAGCATGCCTAAGGCACGTTCACGCAGATGAGCAGGGACCCTGTGCTTCTTTATTTTGGTGTTTTTCAGAGTTAGCAGGAAGGCCTCTTTAGTGTCCTAAGTTTTCATAACTGTGACCTTAATTGCCTACCGTCTGTAAGCTGTTAGTTTCTTAACGACTGTTCCACAGGTGCATGTTCATTAATTGTTTATGGTTCATTGAACAAGCATGGGAAACAATGTTTAAACCCTTTACAATGAAGATCTGTGAAGTTATTTGGATTTTTACAAATTATCTTTGAAAGACAGGGTCCTGAAAAATGACTTATTTTTTATTTATTTACAATGACTGCTTGGGCGCGATGTGATTTTCTTAATACAATAAATTAATTTCTAGAACTTTAGTATAGACTGTTTAACCTCATCCTGCGCCCCCCACCCTGTTCCTACCCCTTCTAGATCAGAATACGAGACCCCAACCAAGGGGGCCGTGATATCACAGAGGAGATCATGTCCGGGGGAAGGTCCACCTCCACCCCCCCTTCACAGGTACGCATCACAACTCACTGGAGCATGTAACGTTACAGAATGCACTGATAAACATTGTTGTCCAATAATTAGATTTCTTGCTGTTCACATGCCGAGACTTTGATTGGTATTTATCATATGAGGATATCAAACGATTAGAAAAAAAGCATAAATGTATCATATGAAACAGATGATTGTCCGTCAGATAGAACAGGGAATCTATCAGCTCTATACTTCCTAGTTGAATACATTTAACGTTAAGTGTTTCACATCACTTAATACATCCCCTGATTTCTCCTCATTGGAATCATTCCCAGTGATGACCTCACAATGCAAGTTTGGAATCCTGTGGCTTTGAGATGATTCCACAGCGATGATGTCATAAAGGAAACCAGGAAGTTTGGAATAGAAGCCAGATGTTCCATTCAGTGTTTATTTTTATGGTTGTGTGTTCTCTCCAACTCTCAACTTGGCTGGTTTTGATCAACCAGGCAAAAGGATAGCATTTGAAAAAAACATATTTTGTATCAAGTATATTTTTGCAATGCTAGTTTTGATGTTGCTTCCTGTTTTCGGCCCCTAGTCCTCCACCACAGAGGAAGAAGGTCCTGCCCAGACCAACGGGGAATTTACTAAACCCGTCACCATCGTGACGAGAACAGGTGAGCCTCCTCTCAGGTCTTGTGGTACTACAATGTTTATACAGCCACATTTTGCCCGCATGAATTACTGATTTGATCGTCAGTGATTGATTGCAGTACATTAAAGGTCCAAAACAGTTCCAAACTGATTTCCTTCTTTGTTGCAGATGAAAACGCAGAACCCGCGGATTGCACAGTGACGGCCGCCGAAGCCCTGCCTCCAGTGTTGTCAACTCCAGAGCCTACCACTGCAGCTGTCCCACTGGAGGCCAGACAGGAAACCGATGGCCAGGTTGCCCCGCTTACCGAACAGGTCGTCAGCGAATCGCATGCCCCGGTGGCGGGGATGAGGCCCGAGGTGCCCATCCCACAAAGGGAAGACCAGGCCCCTGCCGCCTCCCCCCTGACAGCTTCTACCTCCCCTCCCCCTGCAGAGGTACAGACTCCACCCCCTGCCACCGCCATGGCTCAGGCCAGCCACACAGTGGGCGCTGGTATGACCCCCGCGGTGAAGGCAGTGACCCCGGAAGGTCCTTCCACACAGGTAGAGCCTCTGGCTGCACCAGCATCTGTGGAGAAGCCTCTTGCCCAGGTAGCGGAGGAAGTAGTAGTGGTGGAGGAGAAGGTAGAAAAGGTCAAGAAGGAGCCGGCAGTTACCATCAATCCAGAGGTAGTAGTGGCTGTTGTGGTCATTAAAGAAGACACTAAACCCGCTCCACGACCTGTGACCCCCATCGCCATGGCAACGGGCGACGATTTCGTTCCGTCCTTGAAGTTGGTGGCGGCTGTGGAAGCGGCCACTAAAACTGAGAGCGTGGTGTTGCCGCCAGCGCCTAAACAGAAAGCCATGACCGAGCCCATTTCTGCCCCTGCTCATGCCGCCACTCCCTCTGTCCCGGAGGCGGAGCCTGCTGTGGCCCAAAAGAAGGTGGAGCAGCTGCCCCTGTCCAACGGCCTCCCCCAGGAGGACCCCGATGAGGTAGATGCCCCCGTTGCTGCAATAGAGCGCATTGCAACTGTAATCACAGAGCCTGCCGCTCCCCCACCTCAGGAAACTGCTAACCCTGCAGCTGCTGCCGTGGAGGAGGAGGAGGAGGAGGAGAAGAAAGAAGAGGAGGAGGAGGAGCAGAAAGAGGAGGATGCATCCCCAGTGCCCTTGTCCAGCAGCCCTTCAGAGGACTCGTCTATGCAAGGTGAGCAGGAAGGAGTTTTCCCTGTCAGGTCACTTGGTCAGAAAAACTGTAGTATTTACACCAAGGTTTTGGTGTGACTGAGGCACCCAGGGGTTCTTGGTGGTGTGGCTTCAGGTTTGACCCTTGGCACCCAGGGGTTCTTGGTGGTGTGGCTTCAGGTTTGACTCTTGGTGGTGTGGCTTCGGGTTTGACCCTTGGCACCCAGGGATTCTTGGTGTGGCTTCAGGTTTTTGATGTAACAAATGTAATGTAACATTCCTGTCTTCTCTCTTCTAGCTGCTGTGTCTGTGCCAAAGAAGAAGAGGAACATGAAGGAGCTGAACAAGAAGGAAGCCATCGGAGACATGCTGGATGCCTTCAAAGAGGTGTGTGTCTGTGTATGTGCATAGAATAGAGTAGCCTTATAAAGTCAAACTATCCTGAACAGTTGTCCTTGACCACTTTTCAAGGTGCACCAGTAGTAAACCTTGCTGTGAGTAACAATCTTACAGGTTTTCACTGCATGGTATCTGCAGCCAGCCTCTACTTCGATTGGACTGTTCATTGGGGTTGGGTGGTATCCAAATTTCAATATCGTCATACAGTTCTGCTCTCATCCCGGGATTTATGCTTTTACCGGTATAGTACACAAGGGGTCGCCCAAAAACACAAAAAAGCCAGTTGGGCGCCTATGACCAGAATGCTAACAAAATTAGAACAAGTAATAGCGAATTTGCATAGAGGCTTCTAGCTAAATATGCTAACGAGCACAACTGAAAATAAACTAATTGCAAAGGCAGACAATCCTGCTCATAAAGTTATACATACAGTGCTTTCGGAAAGTATTCAGACCCGTTCACTTTTTCCACACGTTACGTTACAGCCTTATACTAAAATGTATAGAATTTAAAAAAAATCCTCATCAATCTACACACTACCCCATAATGACAAAGCTAAAACTGGCACAGACACAGTAAATGGTCTGAATGCTTATGTAAATGTGATTTTTCAGTTTTTATTTGTAATAAATTTGCCAACATTTCAAAAATCTGTTTTGCTTTGTTGTTATGATGTGTTTGATTAGGGATGAAATAATTTTTATCCATTTTAGAATATTGCTGTAATGTGGATAAAGTGAAGGTCTGAATACTTTCTGAATCATCTGTATATGGGTAGGCGCTAGAGAGTTTGGACGTTTCCAAGCTAATGTAAACGAGAGACTCTGCAAATGAACGTTTTAATGCTTGCTTGTCTGAAGGAAGTACTGTACTGGCTCTGAAGCAGCATGTGTACATGCTGTGTTTGTGTGGAGTCTGGAGTCACTAGGGCAATGGTCCTGCCTGTTCTGCTCAGAGAAGAGGAGTTGGAGCAGACCGGGCCAAGAACGGTGAGGAGAACAAATGCTAGGAAATCAAGATAGCAGTGGCCGCTGTACAGAACTCATCCAAAGCGCTTTGACTTCTCAAACACGGTGGAAAGCTACACGATATGAGGCCCATCTCCTTACATAATTCAGCCACTTAAATAACTAGCAAGTTAAACAAAATTCATAGCTGAACTAACCTGTTACCGCTTTCTCCCGTTGCGCTATTTACAAACAAGTGACTGGCTCAACTGTTCTGGGGAACTAAGGTAAGATGCACAACAAGTGACTGGCTCAACTGTTCTGGGGAACTAAGGTAAGATGCACAACAAGTGACTGGCTCAACTGTTCTGGGGAACTAAGGTAAGATGCACAAGTGACTGGCTCAACTGTTCTGGGGAACTAAGGTAAGATGCACAAGTGACTGGCTCAACTGTTCTGGGGAACTAAGGTAAGATGCACAAGTGACTGGCTCAACTGTTCTGGGGAACTAAGGTAAGATGCACAACAAGTGACTGGCTCAACTGTTCTGGGGAACTAAGGTAAGATGCACAAGTGACTGGCTCAACTGTTCTGGGGAACTAAGGTAAGATGCACAACAAGTGACAGGCTCAACTGTTCTGGGGAACTAAGGTAAGATGCACAACAAGTGACTGGCTCAACTGTTCTGGGGAACTAAGGTAAGATGCACAAGTGACTGGCTCAACTGTTCTGGGGAACTAAGGTAAGATGCACAACAAGTGACTGGCTCAACTGTTCTGGGGAACTAAGGTAAGATGCACAACAAGTGACTGGCTCAACTGTTCTGGGGAACTAAGGTAAGATGTAAAGTAATCTAACAGGTGAAACGAAGAACTCCAATGTCCTAAAGTATTGCACAAGTTGGTTGCAGGTAATTACTTAAGTAGCTACAAATATAACAACTTATTGAACACAAAATAAATAATGACCTTAAAATACATTTCAATGGTATTGAAAAACCATCCCGTGGCTATTTCCAAATACCCCGGTATACTGTATATTGCCTAAGCCTACTGTTCATCAGTCAGAGCAGGAGCAACTCGGCAAATGGCATCGTTGGTCTTTGTGCCTGGAGTCCTGGTATGCCTGTCGAGACAAGCATTTCACTTCCCAGCAAGTTTTCATCATTAACCGACCAATTTGCTAATTAAAACTTGTATCTTAAAAATAGAAGGAATAAAAGGACTTTACACACCAGTGTTTTCCACTAGCACCGGCTGTCGGCTAAACTGACGATTTACGCTCCTTTTTCCACTTAGCTAGGCTACTTTTCAATTTACTCGGCAGAAAAGTCTGCCGAGCCCTCAGGAAAGATATGAGTCTTCTAGCGATCTATTGATCGGACAGACTCCTGTCAGTCAAAAAGTGAGCGCTCACGGAAACACTGCTGGTTTGACAGTGTTAGGTTCTCATTTTCAGAGTACAAACTCAACGGGCACTATGAAAGCTTTAAACCAAGTTTATTCTGCCCAGAGGGTCAATACCGCTGCATTAGACAAAAACCATGGTTTTATCCCTGGTAGTATACATACCCCACCTTGGGTGGAGTCTCCTCATCGCTACACATTGCATCATTATTGCTAGGCAGGGAGCTGAGTGATCTGTGCCTTAAACAGTTCCTCCCCTTATCAGTAGTGCCACGTGTGATAGTTTTCCCTGCGCCCAGCCTCTCCCAAGCTTCATTATGGCACCTCATGTCTCTTTTAGAATTAGTCATTAATAATAGTTAAAGCTCAAATCAAACCTATCAACAGTCTGCTGTCTGTCCTGCCTCTCGGTACCTGTGTGTGTGCTTATTTTGGAGAAATAATTGCAGTCAAATTTATTTACAGAGGGAGAGGGCATGATACTCCTTCGTCTCTGATTGTATTTGCACATCCCATTATAATGTGGCGACGATGAGTCAAAGTCCACTTAACCTATTGTTTACTGGCACATTAATTTCTCTTTTGCCTGTTTCAGGTGCAGCCACGGGGTGGTGGGGCATGGGCTATTGACTGCTTTGATTTAACAACAAGCTTGAATAGTTTTATTAAAGGTGTCCAACTGACTGAATATAGTCCATCTCATATCTTTGATATTCATGAATCATACAACATAGTTACACTGTGTACAAAACATTAGGAACACCTGCTCTTTCCATGACCGACTGACCAGGTGAATCCAGGTGAAGCTATTATGATCCCTTATTGATGTCTCTTGTTAAAACCAGTTTAATCAGTGTAGATGAAGGGAGGGAGATGGGTTAAAGAAGGATTTTTAAGCCTTTGAGACATGGATTGAGGGTGAATAGGCAAGACCAACAAGCCTTTTGAACGTGGTATGGTAGTGGGTGCAAGGCGCACCGGTTTGAGTGTGTCATGAAGTGCAACACCATGAAGTGCTGCATTTTTCACGCTTAAGTTTCCACGGTTTATCAAGAATGGCCCACCACCCAAAGGATATCCAGTCAACATGTCAACTGTAGCAAGCATTGGAGAACATGGGCCAGCATCCACGTGGAACGCTTTCTACACCTTGCAGAGTCCATGCCCGGGACAAATTGAGACTGTTCTGAGCGCAAAATGGGGTGCAACTCAATATTAGGAAGGTGTTCTTAATGTTTTGTGCACTCAGTGTGCCATCTCCATGGCATCGTAAACTAAAGATCTAGTTTGTATTTTCAATATGAAGTCCATCAGGACTTGCCAGACAGTGACGTTAGTGATTGGCTTGTCAGCAGCCTATCGCATCTGTAAGAGAGCCGTTCATTTGGCTCCCTAATTTGCATACTGGTAGTGTTTTTTTGGCAATTATTTGCAGATAAATGATAACATTCAATGAAGATGGTGAATACCATATCAACAGTCTGCTTTATTTTTCAATCATACCTATATTGCAGATAGCTGAAAATGCCTCTTAAGGAAGCTTGAAGCCTGTGGGTCAGTTGCTAAACAAGTGTTAAAAAAAAAAAAAAAAGATGGAGAAAAAAAAAGACATTCTGCAATTGAGTTGCATACACTTGTTGAAATTATTTTAGTTATTGAATTGCCGTTCCCTCTCTTAATTGAGCATCTGTTTTTATTCTAGACCCATCTGACACTTTTTCCAGTGACTAATCACACAATTTCTTGGGTTTAAAATTGTACCTTAAATCATTTTAAAGATAATTTGGCCACTTCATTTTTCTGTTTTTAATAAAATACATTAATTTAAAGAACAAACAAAAATACTTTAATCTCAAGAGGAGGAAGGTTTAAGGTCATAGTCCTAGACAATATCCAATTATGACTAACAATACACTGAATTCAGACATTTACAGTAACTTCAATTGTAAGTACAATCCCACACCAAATTTTTCAAATCTGGGAGGTAAACCCAATCAAATACTCAACAATTTCACTGTGTATTTTGGATGTAATCAAGGCATTAGAAGGTACCAGAGGCCACCAAAATAAATCTTCTTCTGCAAAAATGTCATAACAGCCCAGGGGAGCCTGGCTGGCTACTTTTTTTCTATTAGGCTGGCTACTCCATGTGCTTGTGGAAAACCACTGGTGACTCACCCCAAATCCCCTAACCTTAACCACGAAACTGACTTGAGGTCAGCATATAGGGTCTCAACTTCCTTCTACTCTCTTACCCTTCAATCTTCCTGTCCCTTCTCCCCTCTCGTCTGTACAGGAGGAGGCGGCGGCACCTGCCACCGAGCCGTCGTCTTCACCGCCGGAGCCCAGCCCTGTGGCCCTGACCTCCTTGCCGCCCGCCGACGCGCCAGACGAGACGTGGGAAGAGAAGGAGGACAAGCAGAACGCCGACACACCCCCACTCAAACCGGGCGACCTCAAGTATCAGTACAAAGGAGGTTGGTGGTCCCTTAGAAATGACTGAAGATATCAGTCAAGGATCTGTATCGGACTCAATGAATATCTAATATTCGTTGATTGATTCTTTGTGAGACGTGTCCTCATTTTTCCCGTCATATGAAATGTCTCATCGTTGAAATGGGCAATAAACTGTCTGTTTCTATAACATTTCCATCCACGGATTTTATGTGAGTCAAGTCATACCGTGTAAAAATAAATCACAACAGCTGTGATGGAAAAAGGAAGTGTCGGTACAATTACCAAAATGTCGACAGACAATAGGTTCATTCGACATAGTGGGATATTTTTATTGGTAAAATCAATTATGCAACAAATTGCGGCGGAAACAATTTCTTGTGTGATTTTTGATAGCATCGTGTGACTGCAAATTGTATAGTTGTTTTATGTTGTGTGGTCCTCTCACTATGACCTGAAAAAGCATGCACAGTTTAAAGGGCGACAGATGAAATAAGTCATGGTGAAAGTGCTGTGATTAGCTTGATTCTCCTTTCCAATAAATATTGAGTGTCTTGTGACATGATCACTGCTAATTAATCAATCTCAACATATATCTTAACCTGTCCACTTTATTAGTGAACTGTTGTCTAGAGTAGAGGTTGACCGATTATAATTTTTCACCTTGCGATACCGATTTTATTGAAGGACCAAAAAAAGCCGATACCGATTTATTTTTTTATATATATATATATAATAATGACAATTACAACAATACTGAATGAACACTTTTATTTGAACTTAATATAATACATCAATCAAATCAATTTAGCCTCAAATAAATAATGAAACATGTTCAATTTGGTTTAAATTTTGCAAAAACAAAGTGTTTTAGAAGAAAGTAAAATTGCAATATGTGCCATGTAAAAAAGCTACCGTTTAAGTTCCTTGTTCAGAACATGAGGACATATGAAAGCTGGTGGTTCAATATTTCCAGTTCTTCAATATTCCCAGTTAAGAAGTTTTAGGTTGTAGTTAGTATAGAAATTATGACGTGTCGACTATTTCTCTCTTGTCCATTTGTATTTCATGTACATTTTGACTATTGGATGTTCTTATAGGCACTTTAGTATTGCCAGCCTAATCTCGGGAGTTGATAGGCTTGAAGTCATAAACAGTGCTGTGCTTCAAGCATTGCGAAAAGCTGCTGGCAAACGGAGGAAAGTGTGGTTTGAATGAATGCTTACGAGCCTGCTGCTGCCTACCACCGCTCAGACTGCTCTATCAAATTATAGTATAATAATATAATAACCACAGAAATACGAGCCTTTGGTCATTAATATGGTCAAATCCGGAAACTATCATTTTGAAAAACAAAACGTTTATACTTTCAGTGAAATACGGAACCGTTCCATATTTTATCGAATGGGTGGCAACCCTAAGTCTAAATATTGCTATTACATTGCACAACTTTAATGTTATGTCATAATTATGTAAAATTCTGGCAAATTAATTACTGTCTTTGTTAGGAAGAAATGGTCTTCAAACTACTGCATTATACCCTGACTCTGCTTGCACTGAACGCAAGAGAAGTGACACAATTTCCCTAGTTAATATTGCCTGCTAACATGCATTTCTTTTAACTAAATATGGAGGTAAAAAAAATATACTTCTGTGTATTGATTTTAAGAAAGGCATTGATGTTTATGGTTAGGTACATTTTGTGCAACGAATGTGTTTTTTAAATCATCACCCGTTTGGTAAAGTAAGCTGTGATTCGATGATAAATTAACAGCCATTGATTAAATGCAACACAGGACAAGCTAGTTAACTACACATGGTTGATGATATTACTAGGTTAACTAGTGATTATGTAAAGATTGATTGTTTTTTAAGATACATTTAATGCTATCTAGCAACGTACCTTGGCTCATTGCAGCCACAAGGTCCTTTTGACGCTGCACTCGTGTTACAGGTGGTAAGCCTGCCACACAGTCTCCTCAAGGATTGCAATGTAATCGTTTGGATGGCGATTGTATTGCAATGTAATCGCCGTCCATAACAATTACCGATTGTTATGAAAACTTGAAATCGGCCCTAATTAATCACACATGCCGATTAATCGGTCGACCTCTAGTCTAGAGTGCATGTGCAAAAACCAGATTGGGCAAGTTTGCCCAAATTGTTTTTGTGACAAAACCATCGATGGACTGGAAAATGCAATGGAAACACATTGAACTTGTACTTTAGCGCATAAGTTGTTTTCACGTGCGCTACGTCATCAAGCACAGCCTTTTATCTGCCGTTCTGTTCTGATGGAAACAAACCTCAGGAAGGAAAATGTACATATTTTGTTAAGGCGGATATTATAATATTTGCATGAAAATCTATCACAAATTGAATGGAAACCTAGCTACTGTCAAAGATCCCCATTACTCATGTGTATGGCCAGCGTTATCCCTAATGAAATGCATGTCTCTTAGATTGGGTTGGGTGTGTTACAACAACACCGAAGCAGTATAAAGAGTCCTTTGTAGCCAATTCAAACTCTCCCGCTCCTCCACCCTTTCCTCCCAACAGAGCAATGGAAGCCTATCGACCCAGAGGAGAAGAAGAGGTACGACAGGGAGTTCCTGCTGGGTTGCCAGTTCATTAGTGCCAGCATGAACAAGCCTGAGGGCCTGCCTCTCATCACAGACGTTGTGCTAGATAAGGTAAACTATACCATCAAATGAATTAATTAATTTTCTGATCCAGTATTGTGATTTTATAGGCACCCAGTTAAAGGTATTATTCTAATATGTGTTAAGAAATTAAAGGGATTATGCTCTAGTGCAAATTTTAGTGTTTTGTTTTTATGTGGATTTTAACACCTCCCATGTCTCAATCATGTGCTTTTCTAGTATTTCTGTCCCAATGTTAATTTCAATGACAATCCAATGTCAAAATCATAGGTACATAATTCTCTCTTTCTCTGTGTAGGCGAATAAGACCCCCATGCGCCCAGCGGAGCCTGGTCGCAACATGAACGCCGGGCCAGACTTCACCCCCGCCTTCATGGGTAACCTGGGTAGACAGTCCTCTGGGGGAGGGGGACCACGGGGCCCTGGAAGGGACCACATGGGAGTGAGTATGGCAGTGTGTTGGGTGTGTGTCTGCATAGTGTCCTCTAACTCTATGGTCAGTGTATAGAGATCCTATAATTCAGGACCAAGATGGACTATTGTTTGGTCATGTTAATAGGATGCCCATTATAGTGTTCTATTTATTTATGTTGGTTCTATGTGTTTTCTGTGTGTGTTCGTCAGTATTTGTTAAGTATGTGGGCTGTTGGTGTGTGTGTCCGTGTCTCTTGGAAAGCATTAGTCATAGTTCAGAGTACATAGTACGTCACTCTCCAAATGTCTCTCTATCCTTCCTCCTATGTTTACTGATTTGAAAGGAAATGACTGGTGTAAGAAATATGGTGGAAACTCCCACTAGCCCATGCCTCTACCAATCTAATGCTATTACATTTGTGTGAAGTACTGAATTAGTGCACACGTCAGGAGAAAGGAGATGTCATTGGATGCACCCTTTTTTGTCACGTTTCTTTAAAACAAGTGATTTGATTGGATCATCAACCAATGATTTATTGTGAGCATTTAAAGATAACCATTGAATGGTGTTCTAAGATTTCCGTTGAGTGGAACTGGCCCTGCTCTCTACCTTGTTTCTGTCTAAAACTGTGCTCTGGTAGTGTATGATTGACAGCCCGGTGTGTTTCTTGAGTTCATAGACCTCATCTCCTCCCTCTTTATACCTCTTTCTCTCCCCCACCCTCTTTCTCCCTACCACTCTCTCCCCTTACAATCTATATCTCCTCTTCCCCCAGCCCCCCGGACCACGGCGCTCCCAGCAGGGCCAGCGCAAGGAGCCCCGCAAGATCATCACAATCTCCTCATCGCTAGGTGGCGAAGTGGAGCTCAACAAGGCGGAGAAGGCCTGGAAGCCCACAGTGAAGAAGGCTGTGACCCGGGGCCGAGGCGCCTCCCCCGAGGATGAGGAGAGCGACGACCCCGAGCAGGCCAAGACCCAGGAGCTGTTCAAGAGGGTCCGCTCCATCCTCAACAAGCTGACCCCTCAGATGTTCCAGCAACTGATGAAACAGGTCACAGAGCTGACCATCGACACGGAGGAGCGGCTGAAGGGAGTGATCGACCTGATCTTTGAGAAGGCCATCTCCGAGCCCAACTTCTCTGTGGCCTACGCAAACATGTGCCGCTGCCTTATGGGGGTGAGTGAAGTGTTTGGGCGGTCCGTGTTAGTCTTTTTATTTCCTTTCTCTCCCTCTATGTTGAGCCTTGTGTTTGGACCATTGCAGTCTATTGATGAAATTTAACAACTCGAGCTGAGGACAAGCCCTCTGCTTTCCTTTGATTCTGTCTTTATTCTACTGGACATAAACCAAACAGACCTTGAAGTAAACTAGTATTTCTCCTTGTTTCCTTTCATTGGCTCTTTCTAGTTGAAAGTGCCCACCACAGACAAGCCGGGAGTGACTGTAAACTTCCGCAAGCTGCTGCTCAACCGCTGTCAGAAAGAGTTTGAGAAGGACCAGGATGATGACGTCATCTTTGAGGCCAAACAGAAGGAGATGGAGGCTGCCAAAGAGGTAGGGGAGGATTCATTTCACATGACAATTTAGTCATTTAGCAAACGCGACATATATGCATTCTTCTTAAGATGGCTAGGTGAGAACACATCACAAGCCTTTCAAGTACATTTTTCCTCAAAGTATTTATCAGAGAAATCCATGCAAGTGAGAAAAGAAGTGGGGTTTTTGGGGGCGGGTGGTTCGATGTGTAATATTGAAAATAGATGCTGCCATTCTTTTTTATAATTCAAGATTCAACAAACTACTTTGATAGACAACCTGTGTAATAGATGCGTTTCCATTCTGTTTCACCCTCCTTTGTGAACTTTCAAACTAACCTCGGACCTCTCGTTTCCCAGGAGGAGAAAGCTGGTCTGAAGGCGACGTTGGAGGAGGCCAAAGACCAGGCGCGGCGGCGGTCGCTGGGCAACATCAAGTTCATCGGTGAGCTGTTCAAGCTGAAGATGCTGACGGAGGCCATCATGCACGACTGCATCGTCAAGCTGCTGAAGAACCACGACGAGGAATCGCTGGAGTGCCTCTGTAGACTGCTGTCCACCATCGGCAAGGACCTGGACTTTGAGAAAGCCAAGGTACGCAAAGAGAGTGAGACACACACACACAGGAGCAGACACACACTCACACTGACATAATTACCTTTACGGAAATTAGAATGGCCACACCCACCCGCCCCCAGTCTGACTGTCCCTCTGACCCCCCTAGCCCCGTATGGACCAGTACTTTGCCCAGATGGACAAGATCATCAAGGAGAAGAAGACCTCATCTAGGATCCGCTTCATGCTGCAGGACGTCATCGACCTCAGACGGGTACAACTACACCCCCCCATCCCTCTCTGTACAATGTTCTCTCTTCCTTTCTCCTTCTCCTCGTTTCTACTCATTTTCTCGCCGTCTTTCTCTTCCTCCATCTTTCTGTATCTTCCTTGCGCTCTATCTCTCTCATAATTCATTTCAGAGGGCTTTATTGACATGGGAAACGTTTAAATTGCCAAAAAAAGAGAAATGGACAATAAACAAAAGTGAAATAAAGAAGAAAAAACAGTGAACATTACACTCACAAAGGTTCCACAAGAATAAAGCCACTTCATATGTCTATAGTGTTCTAATGATGTGCAAATAGTTAAAGCACAGAAGGGAAAATAAATAAACATAAATATGGGTTGTAAACGCAGCAAAAAAATAAACGTCCTCTCACTGTCAACTGCGTTTATTCTCAGCAAACTTAACATGTGTAAAAATTTGTATGAACATAACACGATTCAACAGCTGAGACAAACTGAACAAGTTCCATAGACATGTGACTAACAGAAATTGAATAATGTGTCCCTGAACAAAGGGAGGTTCAAAATCAAAAGTAACAGTCAGAATCTGGTGTGGCCACCAGCTGCATTAAGTACTGCAGTGCATCTCCTCCTCATGGACTGCACCAGATTTGCCAGTTCTTGCTGTGAGATGTTACCCCACTCATCCACCAAGGCACCTACAAGTTCCCAGACATTTCTGGGGGGAATGTCCCTAGCCCTCACCCTCCGATCCAACAGGTCCCAGACGTGCTCAATGGGATTGAGATTTGGGATCTTCGCTGGCCATGGCAGAACACTGACATTCCTGTCTTGCAGGAAATCACACACAGAACGAGCAGTATGGCTGGTGGATTTGTCATGCTTAGAGGGTCATGTCAGGATGAGCCTGCAGGAAGGGTACCACATGAGGGAGGAGGATGTCTTCACTGTAACACACTTTGTTGAGATTGCCTGCAATGATAACAAGCTCAGTCCGATGATGCTGTGACACACCGCCCCAGACCATGATGGACCCTCCAGCTCCAAATCGATCCCGCTCCAGAGTACAGGCCTCGGTGTAACGCTTATTCCTTCGATGATAAACATGAATCAGACCTTCAACCAGGGTGAGGCAAAACCGTGACTCGTCAGTGAAAAGCACTTTTTGCCAGTCCTGTCTGGTCCAGCAACAGTGGGGCTGTGCCCATAGGTGACGTTGCCGGTGATGTCTGGTGAGGACCTGCCTTACAACAAGCCTACAAGTTCTCAGTTCAGCCTATTGCGGACAGTCTGAGCACTGATGGAGGAATTGTGCGTTCCTGGTGTAACTCGGGCAGTTGTTGCCATCCTGTACCTGTCCCGCAGGTGTGATGTTCGGATGTACCGATCCTGTGCAGGTGTTGTTACATGTGGTCTGCCACTGCGAGGACGATCAGCTGTCCGTCGTGTCACAACGTAGCGCTGTCTTAGGCGTCTCACAGTACGCACATTGCAATTTCTTCCCTGGCTTCATCTGCAGTCCTCAAGCCTCATTGCAGCATGCCTAAGGCACGTTCACGCAGATGTGCAGGGACCCTGGGCATCATTCTTTTGGTGTTTTTCAGAGTCAGTAGAAAGGCGTCTCTAGTGTCCTAAGTGTTTATAACTGTGCCTACAGTTTGCAAGCTGTTAGTGTCTTAATGACCCACAGGTGAGAAGCATGGGAAACGGTGTGTAAACCCTTTTACAATGGAGATGTGAAGTTATTGGATTTATTTGGAGTTAATTCGTAAAAATCCAAATATCTTTAAACGACAGGATCTTGATAAAGGGACGTTTGGGAATCGCTTCCTTTTAGTTGGTTGTAGAATTTAACAGCTCTTATCTGGGTTTTGATCATTAGGTATTGGCCTCATTCTGCTCTGAATGCATTATTTGGTGTTTTATGTTGTACACTGCATGCAGTCTCTCAATTTGGTGTTTGTCCCATTTTGTGAATTCTTGATTGGTGAGTGGACCCCAGACCTCACAACTGAAGTGCAATGGGTTCTATAACTGATTCAAGTATCTCTCTAGCTTTCTTTTGCTTTTCCTCCTGTTTATTTGTCTTCTGTGAAATAGTATCATTACCATCATGGCATCACAGTAATTACCATAGTAATTAACCATATGGCCCTGAAGCAGCATTGCTTATCTTAGACTTTAAAGAGTCATCTCCCTCCCTCTCCCTCCACCAGAGTGGCTGGGTGCCCCGGCGGGGGGAGCAGGGTCCTAAGACCATTGACCAGATCCACAAGGATGCTGAGCAGGAAGAACACATGCAGCAGGTCAAGGTTCAGCAGCAGCTCATGTCAAGGAACGACGGAGGAGGACGAGGAGGTGGTGGAGGGGGAAGAGACGGGAGGGGGGGAGACAGAGGAGGAAGGGATCAGGTGGGCCGCGGGGGCCAGCAGGTGGGAAGGGGCAGCCAGCCCCAGGACGAGGGCTGGAACACAGTGCCCATCTCCACCAAGAACAGACCCATCGATACCAGCCGGCTCAGCAAGATCACTAAGGTGAGGGGAGAGTTTCTTAATGTTTAGAACTACTAAAGGAACCTGTGTTTTCACTACATTACCAACACATGGGGTTCCTCATTCTGGGTGGGAATGTAAACAAATTGTACATATTGCCTTTTTGTGGCTCACAAGGATGCTTTTTGTATTTGCCATATAGAGCATGACAAGGTGGAGAGTTGTGTTGTCTGAATGCTTTGCCTGGATGTCATGCTGGTTGGACTTCCTTTTACTTTATTAGACATGTTTTATCAGATGTTTTACCAAGTCAAGACCCACTGAGATGGATATCATTTTGGTAAATCACCTATGCTCTCTTAACCTTTTGACCTCTTCCCCCACTAGCCTGGTGCTCTGGACTTCAGCAACCAGCTTCTTGCTCCCCAGCTCGGGGGTAAGGGCATGTGGGGCAGCTGGGGCAAGGGCAGCAGTGGAGGCACCACAGGAGCCAAGCCTGCCACTGGAGCTGAACCAGGTAGGGGCACGTTGAAACACACACACGGGCAAGACTAAACTTGGAGACGATAGGTCGACCGATTAATCGTAATGGCCGATTAATTAGGGCCGATTTCATAACAATTAGAAATCTGTATTTCTGGACACTGATTTGGCTATTAAAAAAATATATATACAGTGGTGAGAACAAGTATTTGATACACTGCCGATTTTGCAGGTTTTCCTACTTACAAAGCATGTAGAGGTCTGTAATTTTTTTGAGAGAGGGGGAGCGCGCGCGCGCGAGAGAGGGGGAGAGCGCGCGAGAGAGAGGGGGAGCGCGCGCGAGAGAGAGGGGAGAGCGCGAGAGAGAGAGGGGGAGAGCGGCGCGAGAGAGAGGGGGAGAGAGAGCGCGAGAGAGGGGGAGAGAGAGCGCGCGAGAGAGAGGGGGGAGAGCGCGAGAGAGGGGGGGGAGAGGCGAGCGCGAGAGAGTGGGGGGAGAGCGCGCGAGAGAGAGAGGGGGAGGAGAGCGCGCGCGAGAGAGAGGGGGGAGAGAGCGCGCGGGAGAGAGGAAAGCGGGGGAGAGAGGGGGAGAGAGAGAGCGCGCGAGAGAGGGAAGAGAGAGAGCGGCGGGAGAGAGGGGGAGAGAGCGCGCGCGCGCGAGAGAGGGGGGAGAGAGCGCGCGCGCGAGAGAGGGGGGAGAGAGCGCGCGCGAGAGAGGGAGAGAGGGGAGAGAGGGGGAGCGCGCGCGAGAGAGGGGGAGAGAGCGCGCGAGAGAGGGGGAGAGCGAGAGAGAGAGGGGAGCGCGCGAGAGAGGGAGAGAGCGCGCGAGAGAGAGGGGGAGAGTGCGAGGCCGCGAGAGAGGGGGAGCGGAGGGGGAGAGAGCGCGCGCGCGCGAGAGAGGGGGGAGAGAGCGCGCGAGAGAGAGGGGGAGAGAGAGAGCGCGCGAGAGAGGGGGAGAGAGAGCGCGCGAGAGAGAGGGGGAGGGAGCGCGCGAGAGAGAGGGGAGAGAGAGGGGGGAGAGAGCGCGAGAGAGAGGGGGGAGAGCGCGCGCGAGAGAGGGGGAGAGCGCGCGAGAGAGTGGGGGGAGAGCGCGCGAGAGGGGGAGAGCGCGAGAGAGTGGGGGAGAGCGCGCGAGAGGGGGAGAGCGCGCGCGCGCGCGAGAGAGAGGGGGAGAGAGCGCGAGAGAGAGAGAGGGGGGAGAGAGAGCGAGAGAGAGAGAGGGGGAGAGAGAGCGCGCGAGAGAGAGAGAGAGGGGGAGAGAGAGCGCGAGAGAGAGAGAGAGAGGGGGAGAGAGAGAGCGCGCGAGAGAGAGAGAGGGGGGAGAGAGCGCGCGCGAGAGAGAGAGGGGGAGAGCGAGAGCGCGAGAGGGAGAGAGAGAGCGAGAGAGAGAGAGAGCGCGGAGAGAGAGAGAGAGAGAGAGGGAGAGAGAGCGCGTCGCGAGAGAGAGAGAGAGAGGGGAGAGCGCGCGAGAGAGAGAGGAGGGAGAGCGCGCGAGAGAGAGAGAGAGAGAGAGAGAGAGAGAGAGAGAGCGCGCGAGAGAGAGCGCGAGAGAGAGCGCGCGAGAGAGAGGGGAGAGAGAGGAGAGACGGCGAGAGAGAGCGCGAGAGAGAGCGCGCGCGAGAGAGCGCGAGAGAGAGCGCGAGAGAGAGGGGGAGAGAGCGCGAGAGAGAGCGCCGAGAGAGAGCGCGCGCGCGGAGAGAGCGCGCGCGCGAGAGAGAGCGCGCGCGGAGAGAGCGCGAGAGAGCGTCGCACAGAGAGAGCGCTGGGCGAGAGAGAGCGCGCGAGAGAGCGCGCGAGAGAGAGCGCGCGAGAGAGAGAGGGGGGAGAGAGCGCGCGCGAGAGAGTGGGGAGAGAGCGCGCGAGAGAGAGAGCGAGCAGAGAGAGAGCGCGAGAGAGGAGAGAGCGCGCGGAGAGAGAGCGCGGAGCGCGCGCGCGGAGAGAGAGCGAGAGAGAGAGAGCGCGCGCGAGAGAGAGAGAGAGCGCCGCGAGAGAGAGCGCGGGAGAGCGCGAGAGAGAGAGGGGGAGAGAGCGCGCGAGAGAGAGAGAGAGAGAGAGAGAGAGCGCGCGAGAGAGAGAGAGAGGGCGCGCGCGCGAGAGAGAGCGAGAGCGCGCGCGCGAGAGAGAGCGCGAGAGAGAGAGAGAGCGCGCGAGAGAGAGAGAGAGAGAGAGAGAGCGCGCGAGAGAGAGAGCGCGCGCGAGAGAGAGCGCGCGCGAGGAGCGAGAGAGCGCGCGAGAGAGAGAGAGAGAGGCGCGAGAGAGAGAGAGAGAGAGAGAGCGCCGAGAGAGAGAGAGCGCGCGAGAGAGAGAGAGAGAGGCGCGCGCGAGAGAGAGAGCGAGAGCGCGCGAGAGAGAGAGAGCGCGCGAGAGAGAGAGAGCGCGCGCCGAGAGAGAGAGAGCGCGCGCGAGAGAGAGAGAGAGAGAGCGCGCGCGCGAGAGAGGAGAGAGAGAGAGCGCGCGCGAGAGAGAGGGAGAGAGAGAGCGCGCGAGAGAGAGGGGGGAGAGAGAGAGCGCGCGCGAGAGAGAGGGGGGAGAGAGAGAGGCGAGAGAGGGTGAGAGAGAGAGAGCGCGCGAGAGAGGGTGAGAGAGAGAGAGAGAGAGAGAGAGAGCGAGAGAGAGAGAGGAGCGAGAGAGAGAGGGGGAGAGCGAGAGAGAGAGGGGGAGGAGAGAGAGAGCGCGCGAGAGAGAGGGTGAGAGAGAGAGCGCGCGCGAGAGAGAGGGTGAGAGAGAGCGCGCGAGAGAGGGTGAGAGAGCGCGCGAGAGAGAGGGAGAGAGAAGCGCGAGAGAGAGGGTGAGAGAGCGCGAGAGAGAGGGGAGAGAGAGAGAGCGCGAGAGAGGGTGAGAGAGAGAGCGCGCGAGAGAGGGTGAGAGAGAGGGCGAGAGAGAGGGGGAGAGCGAGAGAGAGGGGGAGAGCGAGAGAGAGAGAGAGAGCGAGAGAGAGGGGGAGAGCGAGAGAGAGCGCGCGAGAGAGAGGGGAGAGCGAGAGAGAGAGGGCGAGAGAGAGCGCGCGAGAGAGAGGGTGAGAGAGCGCGAGAGAGAGGGTGAGAGAGAGAGAGCGCGCGAGAGAGGGTGAGAGAGCGCAGAGAGAGGGGAGAGAGAGAGCGCGAGAGAGAGGGGAGAGAGAGAGGGGGAGAGAGAGAGAGCGGAGAGAGAGGGGAGCGCGCGAGCGAGGGGGAGCGCGAGAGAGGGGGAGCGCGAGAGAGGGGGAGCGAGAGGGGGGGGGGCGTGCGAGAGAAAGAGGGAACGAGAGGGAGCGGGGGGGCGAGAGAGGGGAGCGAGAGAGGGGGGGCGAGAGAGAGGCAGCGAGCGTGAGGGAGAGCACGAGAGAGAGAGAATGGTCGGACCAACAGCAATAATAATAGTTGTAGTGGACATAGGATTACCATTAACAACAATATTAATGAGAACAACAATCCATTAAAACAATGGTAGTGGACCAGTGTCAACATGACTGAGAAGACACATGACATGGTATGAAAGACAAAACAAAACAAGATGGGAAATATTATCGACTTTACTTTGCACTTTTCACTGGCTGTCCCTCAGGTTGTTGCAGGAGGACACATATTTGGCTGCCAAAACTGCACATTTTGGCTTTTCACCCAATAAATATTAGATTTTTTTCTTCAGCTTTTATAGTTTCAAATTCTTTGTAATAGAATTATAATTTCTCTCTCTCTCTCTCTCTCTCTCTCGCAGCGGAGACTGGCCGTCCGGCCACCGGCAACCGTTTCTCTGCCCTGCAGCAGTCAGCTCCACCAGCATCCTCCTCAGACGCTGACCGCAGGGTACCCCAGAGGTCACTACTGCTCTTTCTATTTTTCCTTTTTTCTCTCTATTCTTCCTTCCTCTCCTTCCTGATCTTAATCTCCACCACTTCTCTCTTTCTCTCTGCCCGACTTGCTTACACACCTATTTTCTACCTCTTTCTCTTTCTTCCCCCACTTTCCCATCTCTTCTATTTCTCTCCCTCGTTTCTTTCCTCTTTCATATCTCTCCTCTCGCCTATTCCCTCAACACGCTCTCCCCCTCTCGCTCTATCCCCCTCTCGCTCGTAACGCGCTCTATCCCCCCTCTCGCTCGTAACGCGCTCTCTCCCCCTCTCGCTCGTAACGCGCTCTCTCCCCCTCTCGCTCGTAACGCGCTCTCTCCCCCTCTCGCTCGTAACGCGCTCTCTCCCCCTCTCGCTCGTAACGCGCTCTCTCCCCCTCTTGCTCGTAACGCGCTCTCTCCCCTCTTGCTCGTAACGCGCTCTCTCCCCTCTTGCTCGTAACACGCTCTCTCATCGCATGCGATCGCTTTCTCTCTCGTAACGATCGCGCTCTCTCTCTCTCTCGTAACGATCGCGCTCTCTCTCTCTCTCGTAACGATCGCGCTCTCTCTCTCTCTCGTAACGATCGCGCTCTCTCTCTCTCTCGTAACGATCGCGCTCTCTCTCGTAACGATCGCGCTCTCTCTCTCTCTCTCGTAACGATCGCTCTCTCTCGTAACGATCTCTCTCGTAACGATCGCGCTCTCTTTCTCTCTCGTAACGATCGCGCTCTCTCTCTCTCGTAACGATCGCGCTCTCTCTCTCTCTCGTAACGATCGCGCTCTCTCTCTCGTAACGATCGCGCTCTCTCTCGTAACGATCGCGCTCTCTCTCTCTCTCGTAACGATCGCGCTCTCTCTCGCTCTCGTAACGATCGCTCTCCCTCTCTCGTAACGATCGCCCTCCCTCTCTCGTAACGATCGCCCTCCCTCTCTCGTAACGATCGCCCTCCCTCTCTCGTAACGATCGCCCTCCCTCTCTCGTAACGATCGCCCTCCCTCTCTCGTAACGATCGCCCTCCCTCTCTCGTAACGATCGCCCTCCCTCTCTCGTAACGATCGCGCTCTCTCTCTCTCGTAACGATCGCGCTCTCTCTCTCTCGTAACGATCGCGCTCTCTCTCTCTCGTAACGATCGCGCTCTCTCTCTCTCGTAACGATCGCGCTCTCTCTCTCTCGTAACGATCGCGCTCTCTCTCTCTCTCGTAACGATCGCGCTCTCTCTCTCTCGTAACGATCGCGCTCTCTCTCTCTCGTAACGATCGCGCTCTCTCTCTCTCGTAACGATCGCGCTCTCTCTCTCTCGTAACGATCGCGCTCTCTCTCTCTCGTAACGATCGCGCTCTCTCTCTCTCGTAACGATCGCGCTCTCTCTCTCTCGTAACGATCGCGCTCTCTCTCTCGTAACGATCGCGCTCTCTCTCTCGTAACGATCGCGCTCTCTCTCTCGTAACGATCGCGCTCTCTCTCTCTCGTAACGATCGCGCTCTCTCTCTCTCGTAACGATCGCGCTCTCTCTCTCTCTCGTAACGATCGCTCTCTCTCGTAACGATCTCTCTCGTAACGATCGCGCTCTCTCTCTCTCGTAACGATCGCGTTCTCTCTCTCGTAACGATCGCGCTCTCTCTCTCTCGTAACGATCGCGCTCTCTCTCTCTCGTAACGATCGCGCTCTCTCTCTCTCGTAACGATCGCGCTCTCTCTCTCTCGTAACGATCGCGCTCTCTCTCTCTCGTAACGATCGCGCTCTCTCTCTCTCGTAACGATCGCGCTCTCTCTCTCTCGTAACGATCGCTCTCTCTCTCTCTCGTAACGATCGCGCTCTCTCTCTCTCTCGTAACGATCGCTCTCTCTCTCTCGTAACGATCGCTCTCGTAACGATCTCTCTCGTAACGATCGCTCTCTCTCTCGTAACGATCGCTCTCTCTCTCGTAACGATCGCTCTCTCTCTCGTAACGATCGCTCTCTCTCTCGTAACGATCGCTCTCTCTCTCGTAACGATCGCGCGCTCTCGCTCGTAACGATCGCGCGCTCTCGCTCGTAACGATCGCGCGCTCTCGCTCGTAACGATCGCTCGCTCTCGCTCGTAACGATCGCTCGCTCTCGCTCGTAACGATCGCTCTCTCCCGCTCGTAACGATCGCTCTCTCCCCTCGTAAAGCTCGCTCTCTCTCTCCCCTCCCCTTCTGTAGGTCCAGCTCCAGTCGTGACCGGGACAGGTTTGACCGCTTCGAGCGGCACGACAGCAGTCGTGACGAGCGTGGTGGCAGTCGCGACGCCCGCCCCCCTATCACTAAGCGCAGCTTCAGCCGCGAGACAGAGGAGCGTAGGGGCGATAGTTGCACCCCTACGGAACCCCCCGTCCGGCGCGTAGCCAGCATGACTGACGACAGAGACCGGGGAGGCAGCGGTAGCCGGGGAGGCAGCGGTAGCCGGGGAGGCAGCCGTAGCCGGGGAGGCAGCGGTAGCCGGGACAGGGCTCCCAGCAAGGAGGTTGTTGGTAGGAGATTATACACACACTACAACACATACACATGCAACTTGACACACTGCCTTCGCATACACATCCACGCATGCGCTCACATTGGATACATTTATACACTCTTAGTGTATGATGTGTGTTAGTGTATAACTGTGTGGTTATGTATAATTGTCTGTGTTAGTATATACTAGTGTGTGTTAATCTGACTATGGTTTGTGTTGTATCTGTGCAGTGAAGCGTGAGACAGCCCCCACCCCTCCCCCCGATGCTCCGACCAAACCGGCCGTGACCGAGGAGGAGCTGGAGAAGAAGTCCAGCGCCATCATCGAGGAGTACCTCCATCTCAATGACATGAAGGTACACACACCTCCATCTCAATGACATGAAGGTACACACACCTCCATCTCAATGACATGAAGGTACACACACACCCATCTCAATGACATGAAGGTACACACACACACCCATCTCAATGACATGAAGGTACACACACACCCATCTCAATGACATGAAGGTACACACACACACCCATCTCAATGACATGAAGGTACACACACCTCCATCTCAATGACATGAAGGTACACACACACACACACACACCCATCTCAATGACATGAAGGTACACACACCTCCATCTCAATGACATGCTCACTCACGCATCATCAGTTTCATGTCAATGACAAATATACACACACACATTTGGAGGCCATAGTAAAGCTAACTGCTGTATACTAAACTCCTGTCCTTCCCCCTCCGGCCCTGTAGGAGGCACTGCAGTGTGTAGTGGAGCTGAACAGCGCCCCGCTGCTCTTTGTGTTTGTGCGGAACGGTCTGGAGAACACTCTGGAGCGCAGCGCCATCGCCAGAGAACGCATGGGCCTGCTGCTGCACCAGCTCATCAAGGCTGGCACCCTGCCCACAACAGAGTACTACAAAGGGTAAGGGGGAGTATGTGTAGTACTTCCCTAGAGACCAGGTTGTGTGCTGGAGAGAGAGACAGACTGGGGAGGTCAGGGGGAAGAGCGAGCGAGGGAGGGGGGTAGGGAGAGAGAGGGCTGGGAGGGAGGGAGAAATTTAAAAAGAAAACCACTTTCTGACCATTTTAAATGCATAATATCTGAAAATGTAGCCAGCTAGACTCTCTTACCTGTTATACATGGATGGATGCTTCTCCCTCTCTGTCACAGATGCCATGGTTGCCCTTAGTTTGAAGATGTAATCCGGAGACAGGTGTCTTCGACTCCGTCTGCATATTTGCAATCTAACGCCAGAATTTTCTCCTTAGCTACCATACTCTAATTCCACTGATTTTAAAACTCGGTCCTCCAGAAAGTGGAGAGCACCACTTATGCAGTTATACTACGTGATATATATATATTTTTTAAGCTGCGTTAGAAAGGATTACCTACACATACTGACCAGCTCATTCTAGACAGAAGCGTGTTACATGGCAGACCAACCCGAACTTGTCTCTTGGCATGTCCAGCCCACTCATTATCTCAACCAATCATGGCTAGCGGGAAGGTTGCGGTCTTTATTCCGTGGCTAAACCAACTAGGCTCGTAATTTTAACAATTTTATTAGTTTTTACAGATGGGTTACAAGTTTGTTATTAAGGCACATGAAAGTTCATATGTTCCAGAAGGCATTTCTGCCAATAAACATGATTTAAAAAAATGTAGTTTACGTTCAAATGTGAAGTAGTGACGCCCGACATACGCCTAGTTTCCTGAAACGAGTCACAATTAGGCCCATACCCGCTAATGATCAATATCCAGAAAAGAGACATTAAATTCTACAACCACCTAAAAGGAAGCGATTCCCAAACTTTCCATAACAAAACCATCACCTACAGAGATGAACCTGGAGAAGAGTCCCCTAAGCAAGCTGGTCCTGGGGCTCTGTTCACAAACACACCCCACAGAGCCCCAGGACCGCAACACAATTAGATCCAAACAAATCATGAGAAAACAAAAAGATAATTACTTGACACATTAGAATGAATTAACAGAAAATCTGAGCAAACTAGAATGCTATTTGGCCCTAAACAGAGTACACAGTGTCAGAATACCTGACCACTGTGACTGACCCAAAATGTATGGAAATCTTTGACTATGTATAGACTCAGTGAGCATAGCCTTGCTATTGAGAAAGGCCGCAGTAGGCAGACATGGCTCTCAAGAGAAGACAGGCTATGTTCACACTGCCCACAAAATTAGGTGGAAGCTGAGCTGCACTTCCTAACCTCCTGCCCAATGTATGACCATATTAGAGAGACATATTTCCCTCAGATTACACAGACCTACAAAGAATTTTGAAAACAAACCCAATTTTGATAAACTCCCACATCTATTGGGTGTCGACAGAGCATTGCCACAAAAGTACTGTGTGCTTGTTAGAGAAAATAATTTAGAAGGGTCAATGTTAGTGCATGTGCGTATGCTATGAGTAAGGTTTTCACCTGGTTGTGTGTTTTCATCATAGGCTCCAAGAGATCCTGGAGGTGGCTGAGGACATGGCCATAGACATCCCCCACATCTGGCAATACCTGTCTGAGCTCATCAACCCCATGCTCCACGAGGGAGGCATCCCCATGGGACAGCTCTTCAGGTGAGGCCCAGACTTTATAGGCTGCGTAGGCCCAAACTGGAGGTCACTGTCATGTAAGTGTTGATGCCAGAAGGCTTTGACTGATGCTTCACTTATTGATGAATAGTTATCTGACAAGAGATGGTAATTCATAGAATGTTTGGGAATGACTTATAGATAGGAATTTGTGAAAATTCTATAGCAATATAGAATGAGATAGCTGACCTGTGTTTGGACAATGAATAGATACTGCAGTAAATACATCCTAATAAAAACATCTGTCTTGTCCAGGACCGGAGTCCACGTAGACCAGTGCGCCATAGCCAATCAGAGCTACTGTAGGCTTATATGCTAATAAGCCATTTGACACACGGCAAGTGTTGCCTACAATATTTATCAGACCCCTCCAGCGACTTCTATTGGTAAAAGATTCTAGCCACAAATGAAGCTACTTACACGGGCACGTCATCATTCACTTTGAACTGGACTGTGTGTTTACAGGCAGTAGCAACAGCCGACTTTAGATCAATAGAACACATTTGCCAAAATACACCTGAATGGATTTCTGCAAATATGTCAATACCACTTGGGAGTCCTCTTATATTTGGGAACTTAACAGTCATATTGATCAAACAACCATGAAAAGGTAGGTGCTCTCCCTCAGTTACCTGTGCAACAACTCTTAGCCAGAGCGAGATGAGCTAAACGCTACCGAGGGAACAGTAGATTCGTAAAACGTTGCTCTCCCCCGCTCAGAGGGTTAAGGGACCGTCTTAAAACTGCAACGCCTACATGACATATAGCTCTCAAATAAGTATGACTTTGTTCAGAGACCTCTGCTCTAGAATCCACAGCAATTAATTTTTTGACATTTTATTTCACTTTACAGAGAACTTCAATTGCGTCCATGAGTAGTTCAGGGACCTCACCTGTCCAATCTATGGCAATTGCTATTGTATTTTTTTTTTTACTTTGACTGTTTTCAAAGAATGTATTTTCTTAACCTCATAGTCCGCCCAAACCCGTATGCGGTAGCGTAACTACAGCCTCAAGCTCATTACCATAACGCAACGTTAGCGATTTCTAAAAATCGCAAATGAAATGAAATAAATATGCCTGTTCTCAAGCTTATCCTTTTCTTAACAATCCTGTCGTCTCAGATTTTCAAAATATGCTTTAGAACCAGAGAAAATCACTAATTTGTGTAAGAGTGGTGATAGCTAGCTTAGCATTAGCGTTAGCATTTAGCACGCAACATATTCACAAAAACCAGCCAAGGAATCAAATAAAATAATTTACCTTTGAAGAACTTCAGATGTTTCAATGAGGAGACTCTCAGTTACATAGCAGATGTCCAGTTTTTCCTGAAAGATTCTTGTGTAGGACACATCGTTCCCTTTTGTTACTATGCATTTGGCTACCGAAACTAACCGAAAATTCAGTCACCTACATGTCGAACTTTTTTCCGAATTAACTCCATAATATCGACTGAAACATGGAAAACGTTGTTTGAATCAATCCTGAAGGTGGTTTGTCATATTTCTCTCCATTGAAAGCACCGTCCTTGTAGCCTGGTTTGTTCTGAGATTTGAATGGAAAAATACCGGGACCTGACTTTTGCGCACCAATTGCCACACAGACACCAAGGGGGACACTTGGCAATTGTAGTCTCTTATGGTCAATCTTCCAATGATATGCCTACAAATACGTCACAATGCTGCAAAGACCTTGGGGAAACAAGAGAAAGAGTCCGTTCATTCCTGTCGCATTCACAGCCATATAAGGCGATCATGGAAAACGTAGCCTCAGAAATCCTGTGCATTTCCTGGTCGGTCATACATCTTGGTTTTGCCCGAAGCATTTGTTCTAAGGGACTCACAGTGAAAATATTTGCATTTCTGGAAACGTAAGACTGTCTTCTTTCCAAAACTATCAATTCCAAGCATATTCGAGCATCTTTTCGTGACAAAATATTGCGCTTAAAACGGGCACGTCTTTTTATCCAAAAATGAAATACTGCCCCTAGAGTCTTAACCTCTTAAGTCGACCCTCTACTTTTTTGAACATTCTGTTAAAAATCGCGCAACATTTCAGCACCCTGCTACTCATGCCAGGAATATAGTATATGCATTTGCTTAGTCTGTGTGGATAGAAAACACTCAGACGTTTAAAAAACTGGTTAAATCACTGCTGTGGCTTTACCAGAACGGCATTTACATCGAAAAGCACAGGAAAAACTGATCACTGAAAATGGGAAAATATATCCATGCGCTACTTGAACCCATTGATAAAGGTGAACCACAATTAATTGACTGAGGTTGCAGTACCTACAGCTTCCACACGGTGTCTAGAGTCTTGTCATTTCCCTTCGAGTTTTTTCTTGGTCAAACACATGCAGGACACCGTATCTCCTCCGGTCTAGGACCGGATATTTTCGTTGAGTTTCTAGCCGGACATTTTTCCAGACGGACAGCTAATGATCTTTACATCGCCTCCTGATGAATTTTATCGCTTATTAACGTTTACTAATACCTAAAGTTGCATTACAAACGTATTTCGAAGTGTTTTGTGAAAGTTTATCGTCGACTTTTTGAATTTTAAAAAATGACGTTACGTTTTGAAACGATGTTTTTTTCGTTTATCACACAGTCTACATATAACGATATCTAGGCTTTATATGGACCGATTTAATCGAAATAAAGACCCAAATAGTGTTTATGGGACATCTAGGAGTGCCAACAAAGAAGATGGTGAAAGGTAATGAATGTTTTCTATTTTATTGTGCGGTTTGTGTAACGCCGAAATGCTAATTATTTTGTTTACGTCCCCTGTGGGTCTTTTGGGGTGTTGCATGCCATCAGATAATAGCTTCTCATGCTTTCGCCGAAAAGCATTTTAAAAATCTGACTTGTTGCCTGGATTCACAACGAGTGTAGCTTTAATTCGATACCCTGCATGTGTATTTTAATGAACTTTTGAGTTTTAACTAATACTATTAGCATTTAGCGTAGCGCATTTGCATTTCCAGAGCTCTAGTTGGGACGCAAGCGTCCCGAGTAGAAGCAACAGGTTAACAGGTTAATGTATAAAAAAATACTTGTTAAAAACTTCAATAGCTTCCACCCCATATCACTTGCATGAATTAAACCAACTGTTACTGTTTCAGGGACCTCATCAATACAATCTCAGGCAACATTTTTTTTATTTATTTTTTATTTTTTTTATTATACATATGAAAGAAATGTCATAGAAAAAGGCCAAAGTTAAATACAAATGTAATTACTGTAGATTGTGCGGTGATAGAGGTTGGACGCTATTTACGTTTTATTTTGACATTTCATTTAAAATTGCCATAGTAAAAATAAAATAAAAAATCCAAATGTAATTGCCGTAGTTTGTACAAACGTTCAAGTTCAGTATAGCTAGATAAATTAATTCACATTTCTTGCCAGCTTACCACATGACACCTACATCTCTAGCTGTAGCCTTGGAAAAACATTATGGGGGGAAAAGGCAGCCACGAACCCACTCGTCCAATAACACCCTCCCAACAGCTAGTTAGCTAACGTTGGGCTCTGTGTTTTTAGCTTGCAAAATAAATGGCTACATAAATAGATAAGCTAGCCTATTGCCCATGTTATAACTGACTTGTGATCATTGCCTGCCTATGCTAGTTTGATTGTATAGACATACCCCGCCCTGGTTACCTCCGTCCCTTTTTGTCCAAAATATTGAGTAATTGAACCTGAAACAGAGCATCCTGAATGGCTAAACGAAGTTAGCGATGTACCAGGACAGATGGGATTTACAACCTGATAGCAATATTTGTTGGAGTTCCAAGATATTTATTGGTGAATTTGTAATTAGACATTTTGAGTCAAATAGAACCTATTTTTAAAACCTCTTATGAAGTTGGTTTTGTAGCATACATTGGGAATTTGATATTTTTGACTGATTATGATTGTCTGTTTGTTTCATATCTGCAAAGTAGTTAAAACGCTGTCAGTTCTACTTGAAGAGTGTGCCCAATAACCTTGCTGCTGTATGTGTGTCTACAGAGAGATCTCCAAGCCCCTGATTCCCCTGCGTAAGGCCGGTGTGCTGCTGGTGCACATCCTCAACTTACTCTGTAAAGAAATGGTGAGTGTCTGTATGAACGCCATGTGTATTATACTAGATCAGGGCTCTCAAACACTGTTCCTGGAGAGCTACCATCCTGTAGGTGTTCAATCCAACCCCAGTTGTAACTAACCTGATTCAGCTTATCAACCAGCTAATTATTAGAATCCAGTGCGCTAGATTATGGTTGTAGTGAACCTACAGGACGGTAGGGTTGAAGAACCCTGTACCAGATAGATATACAACTTTGTATGTGTTTGAAATGTGTGTAACCATGTCCATGAGTGGTGCATTGTGCACATTTGAAGATGTCTGTATGTGTTGACCACACACACACAGCGCCTACAGAAAGTATTCACACCCCTTGACTTGTTCCACATTTTGGCGTTACAGCCTGAATAAGAAATGGACTACATTGAGATTTTTGTCACTGGCCATGCTACCCCATAATGTCAACATGGAATTATTAAAAAATATGTATATATATTAATAAAACATTTTAAGCTGAAATGTTGTGAGTCAATAAGTATTCAACCCCTTTTGTTATGGCAAGTCTACGTTCAGGAGTAAAAAAATCCTCGCATAGAAGGGCACCTATTGATAGATGGGTAAAAAAAGAAGAAGCTAATAACCCTTAGAGCATGGTGCAGTTATTCATTTTACACTTTGGATAGTGTATCAATACACAGTCGCTACAAAGTTAAAAGGCGTCCTTCCTAACTCAGTTGCCGGAGGGGAAGGAAACCTCTCCGAGATTTCACCATGAGATCAATGGTGACTTTGAAACAGTACCAGAGTTTAATGGTTGTGAGTGGAGAACTGAGGATGGATCAACAACGTTGTAGTTACACCTCAATAAAATGTGTTATGGGAATGCTTGTAGTCCCAAAGGACTGGAGAGTTTTTCAGGATAAAAAAATAAACAGAATGGAGCTAAACACAGGCAAAATCCTAGAGGAAAACCTGGTTCAGTCTGCTTTCCACCAGACACTGAGAGATGAATTCACCTTCAGCAGGACAATAACCTAAAACACAAGGCCGTATATACACTGGAGTTGCTTACCAAGAAGACAGTGGTTTGAGTGGCCAAGCTCCAGTTTTTACTCAAATCTGCTTGAAAATCTAGCAATGATCCACAACCAGTTTTGACAGAGCAGAATTTTGAAAGGAATAATGGGCAAATATTGTACAATCCAGATGTGCAAAGCTCTTTGAGACTCACAACTGTAATTGCTGCCAAAGGTGACTAACGTATTGACGCAAGGGTATGAATACTTATGTAAATGAGATTTCTATTTCATTTTCAATCCATTTGTTTGCTAGAATTTCAAAAAATATGTTTTCACTTTGGCAATATGGTAGATGGGTGAGAAACATCTGTTTAATCCATTTTGAATTCAGGCTAACACAACAAAATGTGAAATAAGTCAAGGGATATGAATATTTTCTGGAGGCACTGAATGTACAAAACATTAGGAACCCCCCTTGCCCCAAAACAGCCTCAGCAGTTCGTCAGGGCATGGACTCTACAAGGTATAGTGTTCCACAGGGATGCTGAACCGTGTTGACGCCAATGCCTCCCACAGTTGTCAAGTTGGCTGGATATCCTTTGGGTGGTGGGCCATTCTTGATACACGGGAAACTGTTGAGCATGAAAAATCCAGAAGCGTTGCTCTTCTTGACAGTCTAACCTATGTGTCTTCTACCAAACCGTTCAAAGGCACTTACATTTTGTGTCTTGCCCATTCACCCTCTGAATGGAACCTATACACAATCCATGTCTTAATTGTCTCAAGGCTTTAAAACCCTACTTTAACCTGTCTCCTCTCCTTCATCTACATTGATTTGAAGTGGATTTAACAAGTGACATCAATAAGGGATCATAGCTTTCACCTGGTCAGTCTGTCATGGAAAGAGCAGGTGTTCCTTATGTTTTATATGCTGTGTGTGTATATAAATATTGTTTCTGTGTTAGACCCATAAGAAGGTGGGCGGTATGTGGATGGAAGCGGGGCTCAACTGGAGAGACTTCCTGCCAGAGGACGAGGATGTCAACAAGTTTGTGACTGAACAGGTCAGTGGGGGACAATGGGGTTTATTGCTGATCTGTTGTAAGTATTTGCTAATGAAATGTTTAGTTGGTGCCACGCAATCTGACTGTGCCATTTAAGGATGGACGACTGAAAATATGACTGTCCTTTATAAATGAGAGGAAACGTTGATGGGTTTACTGTCTCGTTCTATGAGTGTGTGTTCCATAGAGATAGTGTTCTTAATGTCATCCTATGGTGTGTTCTCTTTCCAGAAAATTGAGTTTACCCTGGGGGAGAAGTCAGACGGGACCAATCAGAAGACAACCATGAGTGGGGAGGAGCTTAGCAAACAGCTTGACAGACTGATCCAGGACAAGGCTAACAACCAGCGCATCAGAGACTGGGTCCAGGTCTGTATTCTCCTGTGTGTGTCCTGGTGTGGTGGGGGGTTTGTGTGTGTCCGTGGTGGGCGGTTTGTGTTTGTCCGTGGTGGGGGGGGGGTGTGTGTGTCCTGGTGGGTGTGTGGCCTGGTGGTGTGTGTGTGTGTGTCCGCGGTGTTTTTTTTTTGTGTGTCCGCGGTGGGGTGTGTGTGTCCGTCCGTCCATGGTGGGGGGGTGCGTGTCTGTGGGGGGGGGTCCTGGTGTGTGTGTGGCCTGGTGGTGTGTGTGCGCGTATGCAACTGTCTGAGTATCAACAGGTAAATTGAATGAGTTTGATTTGCATTCTAGGCACCACCATTTTACTCTTGGGAAACCAGTCTCTGTGTGGTAACTTTATCATCTCACCTACAGGCCAACCTGGACGAACAGCAGACGTCCGCCAACCAGTTTGTGCGCTCTCTGATGACATCCATTTGCCAGTCAGCCGTTATATGTGAGTATGCATTCCGAGCCCATATCTCGGGCCCTTCTGTTTGCATAGCTTAACAACGCCAACCTCCTTTCTTGGCATGCACCCTGTTCTCTGTGTTATGGAGGGACATAAAGTCCAGTGCTTTGTCTTCAGTGGCAAAACGTTTCCATTTTCTGGTTCTATCCTCAATTGCTGATATCTATGTCTGATTGGCAATGAGGGCATCAAGTTGGGTGTAGAATGAGTGTTGGTAGTTTGTGCCAGTCTAACTTTTGGTTAATATCCCTAAGAAAAGGGTTAACTGGTTGGAGACTAAGGAGGAAAAACACATCCATCCTTTCTCCCTTTGTATGTCACTTAGTCCTGCATGTTAGTGCTCGGAACCTTCGACTTTCACTGTACCCTGCAATAACACCGGCAACCCTGTAACTGTGACTAAGCACTCTGAATCTTAGTTTCTCTAGGCACTCACTCTCCATCTCTCCTTGCTTCCCTCCGTCCAGGTGAGAACCCATACAAGGTGGACGTGGAGCAGATTACCCAGAGGGCAAAGCTGCTGCAGCAGTACCTGAGTGACGAGAAGAAGGAACTGCAGGCCCTCTATGCCCTCCAGGCCCTCATGGTGCACATGGAGCAACCGGCCAGTGAGTACAGTATAGCACCGCAGTGTCTCTCACCTCAGTTCTGTGAGGTTGTGTATGATTGTGGATAGCGAGGCTAGAGTCACGCCTTTACAACCTCATTGTCCTGGTGTGCTAGAGTGCTCGTAAAGTAAACATTTTTGCCTATTCATTGGCTGTAGTCTCTTCTGACCCAGCCAATCACCAGCTCAGATACAGAACCTACATTTGTATGTTTTTTGTACTTTTACCCTTTTTTCTTCCCAATTTTGTGATATCCAATTGTTAGTCTTGTCTCGTTGTTGCAACTCCCCTATGGACTTGGGAGAGGCGAATGTCGAGAGCCGTGTGTCCTCCGAAATACGACCCTCCAAAGCCGCACTGCTTCTTGACACACTGCTCGCTTAACCCTGGAGGCCAGCCACACCAATGTGTCGGAGGAATCACCATACAGCTGGCGACCGAAGTCAGCGTGCATGAGTCCAGCCCGCCACAAGCAGTCGCTAGAGCTCGTAGGACATCCCGGCCGGCCAAACCCTCCCCTAACCCGGACGACGGTGGGCCAATTGTGCGCTGCCTCATTGGTCTCCCCGTCGCGGCAGGCTGCAACACAGCCTGGGATTTAACCCGGGTCTATAGTGACACCTCAAGCACTGCGATGTAGTTCCTGAGAGCGCCACTCGAGAGGCTCAGAACCTCCATTCTAATGTTTTTTTTATAGTGAATATCCACATTGTGGCAGTTTCTTCACATTTTGCGTAGAGTTTGTTTTTCACATTCCAGCCAACTGTCTAGTCTTATAAAAAAAAAATATATATATATATATATAGATACTTTCTTTTTGTTTAAAATGAGCTTTGGTGGTTTGTGTGAGTAAGAAATTGGATGGAGGGAGTATATATTGATTTGCTTTTCTGTGCCTAGCTAATGTGTTGTGGCTATTCTCTATCAATGTTCATGAGTCATGATTATGAAGCTTAACCATCATCTCTTCCTGTCACCCTCCCTTCACCAGATCTGCTGCGGATGTTCTTTGACACGCTTTACGACGAGGACGTGATCAAAGAGGAGGCCTTTTACAGGTGGGAGTCCAGCAAAGACCCAGCCGAGCAGACTGGAAAGGGTGTGGCCCTCAAGTCGGTCACCGCCTTCTTCACCTGGCTCCGTGATGCCGAAGAAGAGTCCGACAAAGACTAAACGGGCCTCACTCTAAAACAACCCCTCTACGGCCAGGGAGGGGTATTGCAAGGGGGGCCAAGGAGGGATTTGGACTCTGGCTCTTTAATGTTGCGGACTGATACCAATCCTCAACGAGGCTATTGAGAGCGGGACATACAATCACTTTCTCTCTCTTTCTCTCACTCTCACTTCGTCATTCTCTCTCCTTTCCCAGTTTTGTGATGGCGAGTGTCCGCCGAAAATGAAATAAACCTGAAAAATTATTCTTCCGGATTTTGCTTGTGTAAACGCGTGGGATAACTACTACGGTCATTGCGTATAAAACCCTTTTAACTTTATGTTCTTGAAAAACGTAAGCCACCACGCTGCTCTCTTTATAGTTCTAGACACAATTCTATTATGCAACATACTATATGACACGCAAAACGCATAGAGACAATGGTAGAGGTGTCATGTAGCATGCTTTTCCCCAGGAGTGGGGTATCATGCTGCGCCCGTGTGATGTCCGATCCAACACTATCTTGTTTATGGAGCGTGCAGCATGGTTTAAGTGTTTCTATTGGTGATTAAATGTGGAAAGGAGAAGCAGCAGACATGGTATGTTGGCTGATCAGCTGACATCAAATTATGTGGCTGACTATGGAGCCGCTGACTGGAGTTCTGAGCGAACTTTGTCTGTACCTTTTTCCCCACTTCCAGTTTACCGCTGTACTAGGACCTGTGTGAGGACAGAAACACAATGGAGGACTGATTGTGACCTTTGACCATTAGCCTCTGACCATGGCTACTGAGGGGAGGGAGAGGGGGGTCTTCTGTATGCTTCCTTAAACCCATCCTTTCACTTCCACCCCCAGTAGTCAATCCTGACTGAGATTCTTCATCTTTTACCTTTCTTGTACTTACATGATGAACTGTTGGGTGCTTTCTCTCTCTCTCTCGAGACCCCTGTCATATCGGTAAAGAAACACCTAACTAGAGGAAACTTAATGACAAGGTCACCATTTAAAACTTGAAACCTACAGAAATCAACTTGATGAAAAACAGAAATGATCCGAAAGCCTTTTCTACTCTGAGTAGAATCACATTTCAGGAGCGTTCTGTACATATATATATTACACTTTTTTCTGTTTTATTTTTCAGAAATAATAAAAATAAATTGCTGATGTACTGTAAACTTTCAAATGCCATGTATCTTTTTCCAACAGAAATGGCAGGTTGACGAGATGCAGAAAGGGGTGCTTTAGGTGATCCATTCATTAGTTTTATTGGAATTTTGTAAATATTTTTTCCCCTATTTTATTATTTAAGGAATAACTGCTTCTTTTTGCATCGGAAACTGGAAAAGATGAGGAAACAGAGCATTGCAAATAAAATACCGGAGTGGAGTTTGTAGCAGAAATAGTGTTTGTATGGTCACTAGTATACTTATTTTTCTTCTCTAGTTTAGCCTGCCAGAAGGATTGTACATGCCCACTAGGTGTAGCATTTTTCTATAGGGTTGAAATGTCTATCAGAGAGCCACATCAGGGGTTTATCAAAGGCTCAAGCACTCCATTATTGACAGAACATGGGTAGCTTTCTCATTCCCTGTGGGATTAACAAGGATGACGGTGCATCAAGTGGTGCACATGTTGGGATTTGGGAAATTTAGGTCAATCAACCGTCAAGTTTGCAGGTGGTTAGGATGGGTCCCGAGTGGTGCAACAGTCTAAGGCATTGCATCTCATTGCTAGAGGCGTCACTACAGACCCTGGTTTGATTCCAGGATGTATCGCAACCGGCCGTTATTGGGAGTCCCATAGGGCGGCGTACAATTGGCCCAGCATCGTCCGGGTTTGGCAAGAGGTAGGCGGTCATTGTAAATAAGAATTTGTTCTTGACTGACTTGGCTAGTTAAATAAAAAATAATGGTAGCCTATAATGATTAATAGCTTAATTTAGTCTCCAATTGCAGAGCATTCGGTAAGTATTGAGGGGGGAAAAACGTATTAAATCCATTTTAGAAAAAGGCTGTGACATAACACAATGTGGAAAAATTCAAGGGGTCTGAATACTTTCTAAAGGACTGTATATGTGGACTAGGTAGCCTACATTGACAGACGTACCACAAGTAATAGGCAACAAACAATTCGTGAGATGTGATCAATGGGGGGAACAGAATTGGTTGAAACAATGTCTTGCGTTAATGACGCCTGCCAACATCAGAGGGAACCATTTTGACAGAGCGCATATGTTTGAAGTGTGAAAGCTGGACTTTTTGAACTACAATACCGTGTTTTAGTATCGGGGGAACTAAACCGCACTGGGCACCATGGTAGCATCTGTTGATGTGATTTGAGACCAGCGCATTGTGATCATGTACGATACTCGACGATGCCACCACCTCCATTTGGTTTGCAGGCAGTGGCTGATTTTAGCAGGTAAATCTTGGTTGGGTAAAAAAAAGTTTTTTAATGCATGCCAGCAAAAACAATACATTAATTGCGCTATAACGATGACAAACGGTGCCAACAAACTGTTAGGGCCTACATAAAGCTGTTCAATCACTGCTACACCTGGTTATCAGCGGAGCCTTGTCTGGCAGCGAAACCATTCAGTCTCATTTACTGCCTTTTTATTTTATTTTTAAACATAGCTGATTTGGCTGACTTGCTTAAACAATTGTGGTTTCTAATGACAATTGAGATGTACAAAATATGGTATAAAGTGACGACGAGCGGATAAGAGGCAATCCATAATTTAGATTAAGACTAATGAGTGAGCTAGGACAGGCATAGTCAATAACTATTTGTTCTGCACTTCTGAAATGTACAGCTACAGAATAAAGAACACGGCCGTTCTTACGGTGTTCTCCCTGTACACCAACTTAGAACCATTGGATAAATAAAGGAGATAACCCGGAAGCCAGCCACATCAATGTGTCGGAGGAAACACTGTCGAACCGACGTCGACCTTCCGGCCCGCCACGAGTTGCTAGAGCACGATGAGACAAGGACATCCCGGCCGGCACTGGGCCAATTGTGCGTCGCTCCATGGGTGACACAGCCGGGATCGAACCCAGGGCTGCAGTTTCGCCTTAGCACTCATTGTTGATTTAGCGATTTCCAACTTGTTGTATAATGGTTATGGCCGATGAGCACCGATACATTTTATCTATAATTTTTCATAATATTACAAGGATTGAAAAGGATTTTCCAGTAGATTGCTGACTTGATGACTGCTTGTCTAGCTTGCTAGCTAAGATTTTGAAAGTATGATAGCTTTGATTGGACTGATCATGTTAAGGTAGATGGATATAACGTGATTTGATGTCATTTTATCTGTGGCCAATGACCTTGAGCTGCCTTGGATCCATGAGTGACAGAACACTGAGCCAATCACGGTGCAACTAGAGAACATTACTAACCCCATCACATTATGATGGCTGTTGTCGGTCTCAGCCATGTCACATCACCGGTGAGCAGACGCGTATCTGACATGGCCTTACAGTAAAATACTCCTATCCAAGAGACTGCATGCTTGCTTAGCCTATATCCCTTTCTCTGGCAGATAAAACAGCCCCCGCAATCTCAGAGAAAAGCCCCAGTGGTTAGCAGACACCCCCACAGGGCGGTGGGGTCCCTGATCTCTGGTGGCCCATGCTCCTGTCATTGTCTATTTTTGTTGTTGTTGAATAAGTCATTTTGACAGCAAACCTCCAAGTCATTCATAACCCTTTTTAATTTCCGTAAGTACTATGAAACAAAGTTTTTGTTTCTTGTGATTCAGGAATGTGACTGAAAAAGAGAGAAGATACTGATGGAAAGTATAAGGGAATATCAGTGAAGAAATGCTGTGGTCAAGGCTACGACGGTACCAGTGCAATGAGTGGAGCTTTGCTCAGGTGTTCAAAAGCCATTTCAGAACGAGAGCCTCATGCTTCTTATAGTTCTTTATGAGTTTTAAGTTTAGAAAACAATCTCTCTGCAGAAGCGATACTTACAGAGGTAAAAGCATCTTAATTACCGTAGCAACGTCAAGGGAACTAGTCAGAAGGGAGGGCTTCAAATACAGCAGTTCTGCAACATCTTTAATTGAGCTTCTTTATTGTCTTTTATGTTACGGAAAGAGATGAACTGCACAGGAAGCTCTGGGGAAAGGTTGTCTAGATACTGGACAGCCAATAAATTGGCAGACGCAAACAGATTAGCATCTTTAACAGACAACAGTTCTTAAGGGCTTGAAAAAATAAAGCTGTTTGCAATTTCGTTCAAACTGGTGAACAGGCGTTTGAGTTGTGTGGTTGCAATATCAACAGTCCCTTATCTTTGGTATATCTTGGCATGAATCAATCAAGACTTCATTTAAATAGTGTGCAGCGCAATAGACCTAATTCACAATGTCTCAGGAAAGTCTGGGCTGTCAATACTCAGTATCGAAAACAGTCGAGGTGTAACCTGGACCTACAGGCCGTGGTGAAAACATTTGCACACAAAAAAGGAGGACTTCAGCACCCAGGGGAGACTCAAGTTGGATTTAATTGAATTTACCTCAATATTGCAGCTGTTAGACAGACAAAACCTGCTGAGTTCAACAATAAATTACTGAATTTAGTGTTTGAATTTATCCTTAAGGCAACTACCTTTTCCCTCATTGTTAGGCTATTTTTGTTTATAAATAGAAGCTAAATACTGTATATAGCTATAGACGGTATACTGCATAATGAAACAATCCCTAGTGTTTTGAGGGTGGACTGGCTATATTATTTGGTTTTGCGCACAACTTTCTATCCAAGCTGGGAGAGAGCGCAAAGACGAGTCGTGATGTAGGTTCAGGTAACTTATATAGAGTAGTTGTAGGCCTATATTCAACAACAACAAAAGCAGATTAGTTGTTAGCTGATTAGCTGTTATATTGGAAAAAGTACTTGACAATCTGCAATGTTGAATTTCCAACTGTAATTACTGAACAAGTAATTAAATTATTACCGCCAGCCAGCAGTAAAAAAAAATAGCAGCATTGCTACACCGTGTATAGCTTCATGAAATGTTAGGCTAAACCTGAGAAAATGATGACCAAATAGGCCTACCAATAAACAAGCCTTTCATCGATTCGATAGACATGCAGCTGTATGTGTTGCAATTTTATCGGTATTCTATACTTTTATTTAATTGTGTTTTCAGGAAGGGGATGGGAAAACACCTAGTCATTCTCTGCAAACATCAAAGCAGGGACTCGCTTCTGTAGGCTCGTACAACATCCTTAAGAGTACGACCCTACATCACACAGGAAGCGGCTCAGGTCCTAATCCAGGCCCTTGTCATCTCCTGTCTGGACTACTGGGTAAGGGAGGGAGAGAGTCGACGGCGAGAGGAGGGTAAGGGAGGGGGGCGACGACGAGAGGAGGGGACAGCAGGGTAAGGGGGGCGATTAGAGGAGAAAACTAATGGCCGTATTTAACTTTTTGTTTTTTGAACATGATTTCTAGCTGAGATAAGTTCATTATGCTTCCAGAACTGTACCACTTACAATGCCTGTTAATGTTCAGACCGAGCGTTGCTACTCTTAATAAAACTCCCCCCAACAGAAGATGCCTTCGTCCAATGGCTCTTATGTGTAATGGCTCTGGCTCTTGTGTAGTGGCATGGCTCTTATGTGTAATGGCTCTGGCTCTTGTGTAATGGCATGGCTCTTATGTGTAATGGAACTGAGAGTCATTATCAAGGGCTAGATCTGCACCATCACATGCTCTGGGGAGCAGTCAAGTGTCCAGGTGCTGAAACACACGCAGGATTGTCTGTTTTTTCTCTCGCTATTCGCACATCGATTTCATGATCTTTATCTGGGCTGTGAGCAACATTTGAGGCGTATAGCAGACCACACAAATATTGAAAACACTCTAGCGCTGTAGTGTTAGTGACATACTGAGCATGACTGCTTTTTTTCCAGGTTAAATTTGAGGATTGTGAAATGATCTCAAAGTCAAGAAAGGCAGTCAGCATTCAAGAGATTGCTGCTCTGTCCAGATCCTCCTTAAATGGTAAGGGTCAGAAAGACACACACGGACCATCTCTCTAACCCAGGCCTCCTACTTTTCTTTCTCCAGGCATTTCCCAGGCGATGAAGGACCATGTGACCAAGCCAACATCCCTGCATGGTCATCCACCTCAAGTGGAAGGGTTGGCCCAAACCCACCAACCCCCTCCGCACACACTGCAACTCTCTACAGGAAGCTCGCTTCGCCGCAGGTGCATGTCCCTCCGCTAGCTCAGCTAGTAAAGTAGAGCCGGTGGCAGAGATACAAACCAATTAATACTTTCAATGTTGTCCTCTTTCAATATATTTTCTCATCTATTTTATATTTTAAGAGTAATGTTTACACCTTGGTGATTCTATTGTCCAACTAATTCTGCCATCAATTTGTTTTTAGTCATCAATAGCTCAGAATAGGATCTCATCAGAAATCTGTCCTCAGCAGTTACATTTTTTGTATTTATTTAACCCTTATTTTACATGGTAAATTGCCTGAGCACACATTCTCATTTACAGCAACGACCTGGGGAATAGTTACAGGGGAGAGGAAGGGGGATGAATGAGCCAATTGTAAGCTGGGGATCATTAGGTGACCATGATGGTATGAGGGTCAGATTGGGAATTTAGCCAGGACACCGGGGTTAACACCTCTACTCTTACGATAAGTGGCATGGGATCTTTTAGTGACGACAGAGAGCCAGGACACCCGTTTAACGTCCATCTGAAATACAGCACCCTACACATGTCTGCAATCACTGCCCTGGTGCATTGGGATAATTTTTTAGACCTACACCACTTCCAGCAGCATCTGGTCTCCCATCCAGGACTAATCCTGCTTAGCTTCTGAGGAAAGCCAGCAGTGGGATGCAGGGTGGTATGCTGCTGGTATATATGTAGTGGGATGCAGGGTGGTATGCTGCTGGTATATATGTAGTGGGATGCAGGGTGGTATGCTGCTGGTATATATGTAGTGGGATGCAGGGTGGTATGCTGCTGGTATATATGCAGTGGGATGCAGGGTGGTATGCTGCTGGTATATATGTAGTGGGATGCAGGGTGGTATGCTGCTGGTATATATGTAGTGGGATGCAGGGTGGTATGCTGCTGGTATATATGTAGTGGGATGCAGGGTGGTATGCTGCTGGTATATATGCAGTGGGATGCAGGGTGGTATGCTGCTGGTATATATGCAGTGGGATGCAGGGTGGTATGCTGCTGGTATATATGCAGTGGGATGCAGGGTGGTATGCTGCTGGTATATATGCAGTGGGATGCAGGGTGGTATGCTGCTGGTATATATGCAGTGGGATGCAGGGTGGTATGCTGCTGACAGTAGGCTAATCATTAGCATATGATTTGTGGGTCAAATGTAAAGTGGACCACCACCATGTGTTTGTGTGCACGTGTGTCGTGCCCCCCCTCTCATCCCTACACCTGTCCCACCGCTCCTCTAACCCCTGCATGTCACAGCTCAGATCTGTGTCCTGCCCCCTTCTGCTGTCACCTAGGCGATGACGGCCTGTCCTATGAGAGCCCAATAGATGGTAGCCAATTAGACTCTCCTCCAACTGTCACTTCACTGTCCCCATGGTGATACAGCCTACTGTTCACTCCCTAACTGTCTCTGAGACTACTGTCTGTCACTCTTTCCTGTGCTTGGTGTGTTTGATTACCACCTGTAAGGTTTGTGTGTGTGTCCTTCTCCAGGAGTGGCAGAGCAGTTTGCTATCGCTGAGGCAAAGCTGAAAACCTGGACCTCTGTGGCTATGACCAGAAAGACGATGACTAGGAGTTCCTCCAGAACAATAGAAACACACTCTCTACCCACAGCTCAGGTAAACACATGCATACAGTACACATCACCCAATATTCCTTACCTTTGTCATACTCATTGTGTTTTCAGTCATCAGTGCCACCTAGACTGTGCTATGCCCCAATATCTCTCTTCTTTCTTTCCCTCTGTTACTCACCCTCCCCTCATCCCTACATCTCTCTCGCCTCATCCATCTCCAGGTGTTCTGACACTTTGATTCTCCCTCAGACTTCAACGTCCAACCACGAGCCCCGAGTGCCATTCCAGGCCAAGACAGACAGCTTTGAAGTTCTAGCAGAAACAGCATGCACTGTGATAGGCCCACATCTCAGAACAACCGGCCTACTCCAGGGGGTGACCGGGCTAGCCCATTCCCTAATGGATGGTGAGGATCAGCCTGCACTGTGATAGGCCCACATCTCAGAACAACCCGCCTACTCCAGGGGGTGACCGGGCTAGCCCATTCCCTAGTGGATGGTGAGGATCAGCCTGCACTGTGATAGGCCCACATCTCAGAACAACCCGCCTACTCCAGGGGGTGAACGGGCTAGCCCATTCCCTAGTGGATGGTGAGGATCAGCCTGCACTGTGATAGGCCCACATCTCAGAACAACCCGCCTACTCCAGGGGGTGACCGGGCTAGCCCATTCCCTAGTGGATGGTGAGGAGCCTGCCTGAAGGCCCACATCTCAGAACAACCCGCCTACTCCAGGGGTGACCGGGCTAGCCCATTCCCTAGTGGATGGTGAGGATCAGCCTGCACTGTGATAGGCCCACATCTCAGAACAACCCGCCTACTCCAGGGGGTGACCGGGCTAGCCCATTCCCTAGTGGATGGTGAGGATCAGCCTGCACTGTGATAGGCCCACATCTCAGAACAACCCGCCTACTCCAGGGGGTGACCGGGCTAGCCCATTCCCTAGTGGATGGTGAGGATCAGCCTGCACTGTGATAGGCCCACATCTCAGAACAACCCGCCTACTCCAGGGGGTGACCGGGCTAGCCCATTCCCTAGTGGATGGTGAGGATCAGCCTGCACTGTGATAGGCCCACATCTCAGAACAACCCGCCTACTCCAGGGGGTGACCGGGCTAGCCCATTCCCTAGTGGATGGTGAGGATCAGCCTGCACTGTGATAGGCCCACATCTCAGAACAACCCGCCTACTCCAGGGGGTGACCGGGCTAGCCCATTCCCTAGTGGATGGTGAGGATCAGCCTGCACTGTGATAGGCCCACATCTCAGAACAACCCGCCTACTCCAGGGGGTGACCGGGCTAGCCCATTCCCTAGTGGATGGTGAGGATCAGCCTGCACTGTGATAGGCCCACATCTCAGAACAACCCGCCTACTCCAGGGGGTGACCGGGCTAGCCCATTCCCTAGTGGATGGTGGATGCCTGCACTGGATAGGCCCACATCCAGAACAACCCGCCTACTCCAGGGGGTGACCGGGCTAGCCCATTCCCTAGTGGATGGTGAGGATCAGCCTGCACTGTGATAGGCCCACATCTCAGAACAACCCGCCTACTCCAGGGGGTGACCGGGCTAGCCCATTCCCTAGTGGATGGTGAGGATCAGCCTGCACTGTGATAGGCCCACATCTCAGAACAACCCGCCTACTCCAGGGGGTGACCGGGCTAGCCCATTCCCTAGTGGATGGTGAGGATCAGCCTGCACTGTGATAGGCCCACATCTCAGAACAACGAACCCCCTACTCCAGGGGTGACCGGGCTAGCCCATTCCCTAGTGGATGGTGAGGATCAGCCTGCACTGTGATAGGCCCACATCTCAGAACAACCCGCCTACTCCAGGGGGTGACCGGGCTAGCCCATTCCCTAGTGGATGGTGAGGATCAGCCTGCACTTCATCGTCTACTAGTCTGACTGGAGGCCGACAATCATGAAGCAGTAGGTTTGACTCCTGCTATTCAACCTCTCACTCTGAGTTTCTTAGAGAGGAAGAAGAGGATAGGAGTGTAGAGAGTGGCTCTCCGACAGAGGCTCGTCAGGCGTGGCTTCGTTCCATTAAGAAGATAAGGTGGAAAGCATTTAAATGTGATGTTTCATCTTGTAGGTGTACACCTTGGATAGTCTGTCAACTCTTAGAAACACTTCCTTCAGAAGTTATTCACACCCCTTGACTTATTCTAGATTGTGTTGTTACAGCCTGAATTTACAATGGATTAAATAGAGATTTTGTGTCACTGGCCTACACACATTACCCCATAATGTCAAAGTGGAATTATATTTGTATATATATATTTTTTTAATTAATAAAAAATGAGAAGCTGAAATGTCTTGAGTCAAGTATTCAAGTGCTTTGTTATGGCAAGGAGTACAAATCTGGAGTAAAAATCTACTAAAGTCACAAATTGCATGGACTCTATGTGCAATAATAGTGTTTAATATGCTTTGAATGACCACCTCATCTCTGTACCCCCTCATCTCTGTACCCCACGCATAAAATGAATTGTAAGGTCCCTCAGTCGAGCAGTGAATTTCAAAAGCAGATTCAACCACAAAGACGTGTTCCAATGCCTCACAAAGAAAGGCCGCTATTGGTAGATGGGTAAAAATAAAAAAGCAGACATTGAATATCCCTTTGAGCATGGTGAAGTTTTTAATTACACTTTGGATGTGTAACAATACACCCAGTCACTACAAAGATACGTGTCCTTCACTCCGTTGCCGGAGAGGAAGGAAAGCGCTCAGGGATTCTACCATGAGGCCAATGGTAACTTTAAAACAGTTAGAGTTTAATGGTTGTGAAAAGAGAAAACTGAGGATGGATCAACAATATTGTAGTTACAAATATAGTTGATCCATCCTCAAATATTCCAAAACATCCTGTTTGTAATACGGCAGTAAAGTAAAACTGCAAACAAATTAACTTTATGTCCTGAATACAAATCCACATTACTGAGTATTTTCAAGCATGGTTGTGGCTGCGTCATGTTAAGGGTATGCTTGTCATCAGCAAGGACTAGGGAGGTTTTTTTTAGGATATAAAAAAGGATTAGAGCTAAGCACAGGCAAAATCCTAGAGGAAAACCTGGTTGTCTGATTTCCAACAGACACTGAGAGACAAATTCACCTTTCAGCAGGACAATAACTTAAAACATAATGCCAAATATATACTGTAATTGAATGTTCCTGAGAAAATCCATGGCAAGACTTAAAAATGGCTGCCCTAGCAATGATCAACAACCAACTTGACAGAGCTTGAAGACACTATGTAATTTAGTGATGTCTGGCCTTTACTTATCATCCTTCCTTCCCTTTGTCTCAGCTCTCGTCTCCCTGCACGTTCCCTCTCTTCGTTTTCTCTCACTTTCTCACAATCTTTGTCGATGTTACTATGTATTTGAGTGTTGAAACTGGATTACTGAGAAAAGTTTTGAATATTTCTGTGAAGTTTTATTTAATTGGTTCTCTATGGATTGTTAGACCATGCTGTGAAGTCATGTCATGGGGTTTGTCCTGGATAAATAAACATGATTTAAAAAATAAAATAAAAGATTTTCACTCTTTGATCATTTGCCCAACACACAGAACAGAGTTACATCTCAAAGTTTTGTTAATTTAATCCATCACTGATGTACAAAAAACAAATTGTCATGTTCTCTGAAAGATAACAATGGCTGTTAATCTCAAATGCATATTCTCCTATGCACAAGAGTGTGCAACGCATATACAGGCCGGGGAGATATAAAGAGAGAAACGTCGGACTTATTGCTTAACTAGATGTTCTGTTAATTAGCTTATTACACTCTACATTAAACTCTTTTGACATATTTTACATGGCGAGACACTACTTCACATTCTATCTGCATACAAAAGACAAATTATTGCACAACTGATTATTCTTTAAGATGAAAATGTACCAGTTGTGATTACATAGTTTTGAGCCATAATACATTTTAATTTTATTGTCAAGTGATTAATGATTTAACATGCATCTTGAATGACAGTGGAGAACAGTCACACACACGGTTTAATCTTTCAACCAAGGCTTTTATTGCTTATCTGCGGACGTGGAGAGTTATGACTGTGCTTCTAAGTTGGTAGTACATATTTCTAAAATGGTTGTGATGCCAGGCAGACTGTATAAATCATTTTCAGTGTGTGTGCGCGCTGTGTCTTAGGAATATTATTTTGTATGTTGGTGAACAAATATGTATTACTATGTGAGAGTGTGTGTGTGCTTAACTTCGATGTATTCTGAGTTTCACTGTTGTCTCTCCACATAACCAAAGTTATTAACACTAATTCCAGAGACATGTTGTGTGAAAAATCATTACCTATCGCTAGGAACGTAATGATACAAAATGTACTGTGACCAAAACACTGTTACAAGAAACTCCCTAACTTCTGTCCTACGACCTTAACGCCAGACAAGGCTACATGTACTTTGAGTTAAATGCATGTTAATGTGCTTCACAAATGTTTTTAACCCTGTGCATTTTATGACTGAGCGATGCCAATGCATTGGTCTTTTCTCAGCTGCCTTAAGGTGGTTACTTAACATTTTGTCTTAAATATCCCTTTTCCATCCCACTTTAAAGTCCTTCCCTCAGATATGAATGTAGCTACCATGTAAATACAGCACTTAGATTTTATAGACCATTTAATCCAAAGTGGGACCCTCCTTTCTCTTCCCTTTGTCTGGTCATGTTGTTCCTCCTCACCCTCTCTCTATCCCTTTGTCTGGTCATGTTGTTCCCTCTCTCTCACTCACTCATTTGGGGGAAAGTAGTGTCAATACCAGATGGCTGCATGGGCTATTCTAACAATCCTAAACCCTGTAGAAATAGCACTTGACCTTGTGGGGACTAACAAAATGTCCCCAGTTGGTCATATTTTCGTTCGTTTACTATTGTTGTGAGGAATCTGGTCTCTAAACACGTCCACACAAACACACACCAATACATCGTGGACACAGACATCCAGCTGGAAAGATTGAGGTGAAAATGACCTGTAAGGTTGTAGAAACCTCAACAAACCATTGAATCGTCCGTCACCCCTTCTGTCATTCCGATTGGTCCTCAGTGGTACTTCGCTCACACTGCAGTTCTGATTGGTCCATTTGCTGTATGTTCTCGGGCGGGGTTCCATGTTCCTTCGCCGGCTCCGATTGATAAGTCTCAGGGAGGTGGGGGTGGTCAAAATCACAGGCTAGCTCTGATTCGTCAGTGTGGGAAGGGCTGCACTCTAAGATAAACTCTTCTGTTTGGTCCTCTGTTAGTGAGAGGCTTTCCTGAAGAACCAATTCCGATGGCAGGTCCGTATTGTCAGCGGGGCTGGTTTCAAACTCCAAATCTGATTGGTCCTGTGTGAAGTGGACAGGACTCTCCTCATACATATCGTTCAATTGGTCCTCCATGTCAGGCGGGGTGGGGTCCCGTGGTAATGAGAGGCCTCTGTGGCGGTTCCAAAGCTTGTGTAGCTCTGTCACCTCCGAAACGTTGGTGGTGTTGTTGCCGCTGTCACGGAAACTGGCCAGTGGGGGGCGAACTTTCACTCCTGTCACGGTCACTGAGCCTTCTATGGCCTTACGAAGCTAGATATTGGACAGAGAGAGGAGAGGTAGAGATGGAGGAATGAAATAAGGAGCAAGGATGACAAAAGATGAGGGAGAGGATTGAAAGAAGAGTGGAGAGAGAGGATGGAACATTGTGGAGTCATATTACACTTTTGATTAGATCTTCAAATTTACAGGATTGTTGCCAAGGCAACCTTAATCTGCAGCAATTTCTGTAATGAGCAAATTGATTAGCCTGAGGTTACTGCTGATTCATGAAGCGCAATATTGTCCTTAGAACTGATCTAAGGTGATGACAATATTCAAACACAATCACAATCACAATCAAGCCAAAGTAAACAGGAAGGTTTCCTGTGATGTGCTTGTTGGGATTTTAAGATGAACTGCCCTCAATCACTCATAGCATGATGAAAATAGAAACTAATCAAACTACATGACATCACAGTGACATCAGAGTTCTAGTGCACAGGAACACCCACCTCCCTGAGGGAGACGACTCCCACCAGTCGTCCAGTACTGGTCACATAGGCATGGTCCAGCCCCAGCAAAGAGAATATGGTGTGAGTCTGAAGAAAGAGAAGGAGAAGGAGAAGGAGAGAGAGCACGAGACAGAGAGGGTAGAGCAGATTAGAAGGAACAACATGACCAGATAGAGGGATAAAACAAAGGAGATAGGGAAGAGAAAGGAAGGTCCCACTTTAGATTAAATGGCCTATAAAATCTAAGTGCTGTATTTACACTGCCGTTCAAAAGTTTGTGGTCACTTAGTAATGTTTTTGAAAGAAAAGCACATTTTTTGTTCATTACAATAACATCAAATTGATCAGAAATACAGTGTAGACATTGTTAATGTTGTAAATGATTATTGTAGCTAGAAAAGGCAGATTTTTAAAATCTGCATAGGCGTAGAGGCCCATTGTCAGCAACCATCACTCCTGTGTTCCAAAGGCACATTGTGTTAGCTAATCCAAGTTTAGTGAAGTGAGGAGGCGACTCTGGGATGCTGGCCTTCTAGGCAGAGTTGCAATGAAAAGGCCATATCTCAGACTGGCCAATAAAAAGAAAAGATTAAGATGGGCAAAATAACACAGACACAGGACAGACGAACTCTGCCTAGAAGGCCAGCATCCCGGAGTTGCCTCTTCGCTATGGACGTTGAGACTGGTGTTTTGCGGGTAGTATTTAATGAAGCTGCCAGTTGAGGACTTGTGAGGCGTCTGTTTCTCAAACTAGACACTCTAATGTACTTGTCCTCTTGCTCAGTTGTGCACCGGGGCCTCCCACTCCTCTTTCTATTCTGGTTAGGGCCAGTTTGCGCTGTTCTGTGAAAGGAGTAGTACACAGCGTTGTACGAGATCTTCAGTTTATTGGCAATTTCTCGCATGGAATAGCCTCATTTCTCAGAACAAGAATAGACTGAAGAGTTTCAGAAGAAAGGTCTTTGTTTCTGGCCATTTTGAGCCTGTAATCAAACCCACAAATGCTGATGCTCCAGATACTCAACTAGTCTAAAGAAGGACAGATTTATTGCTTCCTTAATCAGAACAACAGTTTTCAGCTGTGCTAACATAATTGCAAAAGGGTTTTCTAATGATCAATTAGCCTTTTAAAATGATCAACTTGGATTAGCTAACACAACGTGCCATTGGAACAAAGAAAAATGGCTTTTCTTTCAAAAACAAGGACATTTCTAAGTGACCCCAAACTTTTGAACAGCAGTGTACATGGTAGCTACATTCATATGGGGGTATGGAGAGAACGAGAGAGAGAGCAATAGATGACATCCATTAAAATGTCAATGAGAACAAATGGACTATTCAAAAAATGTCAGTCTAGTGCAGAGCCTTCTATTTGTAATGGAAGGCTCTGGTCTAGTGGAGCTGCGTGCCACATCACATTTCTGTCACCAACCCCATCAATTTAAAGGGACGTCAATTAACAATTTACTTGTTGCCTGGTATTAGATTTGAGTCATTTAGCAGACACTTATCCAGTGGATACACTCAAGCATTATAAACTAAAGAGTTCCTCCAAAAATAACGGATGACAGCTAGGTTGGTTGTGCAGATTGATAAGGGTTGATTGACAGGTGAACAGATGATGACACACCTTATGCAGAGACGTCCGCTCCACCAGCTGAAAAGGGGCTGGGTCAATCTTGCAGTTGTTGAAATCCACTGGCTCGTCCAACTGTTGCTCCTCCCACTCCGCTATCTGTGGTAGGGGATTCAGAACTCTCAACCAATGAGTGGGCTAGATTAACTTCGCCGGGCGCCCGTGTTGGAATGTTTTGCACCGGCTGAAACTTAATTACATTCCATTTGGAACCGGGTTGCCTGCCGGGCGTGAGCCATTGTGCCCCTCTGTGTCCGACGGTGAAGTGGGCTCAAGACAAAGGTGATAAATAAAATGTGTAGTAATTAGTCGATGTCTGTGTTTTCCCATGTTAAAGGGATCGCTTTGGATCAAATATGTTTTATCTGCCTTCCCAATGAAAATGTGTCAGAAAATTCTAACATTTATTTGATGGAAAAGAGATCTTGTATGACTCTGGACAATACACCACGCTGCCTTGTTGACAAAATCCCTCAATGATGACCGTCTAAAAACACATACAACCAATCACTGCATTTTAAAGTTATTGACAGTTAATCTAGTGTTCAGTCTTACTTCGTTTGTGGTCATGTCATCCTCGACTTCAGGAGACTCCTGAAAACAAAGAGAGACAGTGGTTACACCCCAGAGAGGATTCTACTGCCCAAAAGCCAGTTTTAGCATGGGAACCGCCATTGAGTACTTTCACCCTGTTTAAGTAGTCAACTGGGTGGGACTTCCAGAAGAATCACATAATTCCATCCAGGTCCTCAGGAGGGATCAGCCAATGAATTATACGTGTGATAAAACATTCCATAACTGCAGGAGGCAGTAAATCGCCAACCTTGTTTTTTTACCGGTTCAAACAACACACTCGAGGGAGCTTTATATGTAATGTAAGTGCCTTACTGTGTTTGGACACCAGGAAGAGTAGCTGCTGCCTTGTGGGGATACCTAATACCTAATAAATACAACAACAAAAAACTAATAGAAGTAGTAGAAGAAGAAAATGGACTACTTCAAAAATAGAGAGCAATAGTAATGGCATCTTTTTGTAGGCACGAACGGAGTCTAACTCTGCCATGGCTCGTTGGCCAAAGCCTATGAGGAAATTATTATTTTTATTTTTGTATTATTTTTTAAAATAAATGCTGAAAATCAGGTCTGTGGTAAACACAGGCTTAAGAGATCTTATACGTTTTGTTCTATGAGATAATCTTCCTCAGCTAACATCACTTTTTGTGAATTTGAATTTATGTAATCAAGACAAGCACATAAAGGCTTCATAATTCCTAAATGTCATGTTAACTGACTGATATTATCTCATAGAAAAAAGGGGATCGAGCACGCCCCCATTCTCATCGACGGGGCTGCAGTGGAGCAGGTTGAGAGCTTCAAGTTCCTTGGTGTCCACATCAACAATAAACTAACATGGTCCAAGCACACCATGACAGTCGTGAAGCGGGCACGACAAAACCTAATCCCCCTCAGGAGATGGAAAAAATTGGGCATGGGTCCTCAGACACTCAAAAGGTTCTACAGCTGCACCATCGAGAGGTTGCATCACTGCCTGGTATGGCAACTGCTCAGCCTCCGACCGCAAGGCACTACAGAGCGTAGTACAAACGGCCCAGTACATCACTGGGGCCAAGCCTCCTGCCATCCAGGACCTCTATACCAGGCGGTATAGTGTACTACACTTAGGTTGGAGTAATTAAAACTTGTTTATCAACCACTCCACAAATTTCTTGTTATAGTTTTGGCAAGTCAGTTAGGACATCTACTTTGTGCATGATACAAGTATTGTTTCCAGACAAATTATTTCACTTATAATTCACTGTATCACAATTCCAGTGGGTCAGAAGTTTACATATACTAAGTTGACTGTGCCTTTAAACAGCTTGGAAAATTCCAGAAAATGATGTCATGGCTTTAGAAGCTTCTGATAGGCTAATAGACATAATTTAATCAATTGGAGGTGTACCTGTGGATGTATTTCAAGGCCTACCTTCAAACTCAGTGCCTCTTTGTTTGACATCATGGGAAAATCAAAAGAAATCAGCCAAGACCTCAGAAAAAATATTGTAGACCTCCACAAGTCTGGTTCATCCTTGGGAGCAATTTCCAAACGCCTGAAGGTACCACGTTCATCTGTACAAACAGTAGTGCCCAAGTATAAACACCATGGGACCACGCAGCCGTCATACCGCTCAGGAAGGAGACACGTTCTGTCTCCTAGAAATGAACGTACTTTGGTGTGAAAAGTGAAAATCGATCCCAGAACAACAGCAATATACCTTGTGAATATGCTGGAGGAAACAGGTACAAAAGTATCTATATCCAAAGTAAAACAAGTTCTATATCAACATAACCTGAAAGGCCGCTCAGCAAGGAAGAAGCCACTGCTCCAAAACTGCCATAAAAAAGCCAGACTACGGTTTGCAACTGCACATGGGGACAAAGACTGTACTTGTTGGTGAAATGTCCTCTGGTCTGATGAAACAAAAATAGAACGGTTTGGCCATAATGACCATCGATATGTTTGGAGGAAAAAGGGGGAGGCTTGCAAGCCGAAGAACACCAGTCCAACCGTGAAGCACGGGGGTGGCAGCATCATGTTGTGGGGGTCATTTACTGCAGGAGGGACTGGCACACTTCACAAAATAGAGGGCAACATGAGGATGGAAAAGTATGTGAATATATTGAAGCAACATCTCAAGACATCAGTCAGGAAGTTAAAGCTTGGTCGCAAATGGGTCTTCCAAATGGACAATGACCCCAAGCATACTTCCAAAGTTGTGGCAAAATGGATTAAGGACAACAAAGTCAAGGTATTGGAGTGGCCATCACAAAGCCCTGACCTCAATCCTTTAGAAAAATTGTGGGCAGAACTGAAAAAGTGTGTGCGAGCAAGGAGGCCTACAAACCTGACTCCGTTACACCAGCTCTGTCAGGAGGAATGGGCCAAAATTTACCCAACTTATTGTGGGAAAATTGTGGAAGGCTACCCAAAACGTTTGACCCAAGTTAAACAATTTAAAGGCAATGCTACCAAATACTAATTGAGTGTATGTAAACTTCTGACCCACTGGGAATGTGATGAAAGAAATAAAAGCTGAAATAAATCATTCTCTCTACTATTATTCTGACATTTCACATTGTAAAAATAAAGTGGTGATCCTATCTGACCTAAGGGAATTTTTACTAGGATTAAATGTCAGGAATTGTCAAAAACTGAGTTTAAATGTATTTGGCTAAGGTGTATGTAAACTTCCGACTTCAACTGTATATATATATATTTTTTTAATGCTCCTCTTTATTTACTTGTTACTTTTATTTTGAAACTGCACTGTCGGTTAGGGGCTCATAAGTAAGCATTTCACTGTAAGGTCTACATCTGTTGTATTCAGAGCATGTGACTAATAGAATTTGATAACCAAACGTATAAGATCTCCTAAGTCTGTATTAACCTCAGGCCTTCTTTTCGGCGTATATCATAAAACCCCATTCTTTCCCCATTAATTTTCCCATAGGAATGGCCAGGACTACAAGCTGGCGAGCTCTTTGGAGATGACTTCAATTGCACTGCCCATGCTCTCACAGACACCACAAATGGGACAGATACAATGTTGCATCCTCTAACTATATCTAAGTTACACCAGCATACATACATGCAGAACCAGCACACGCACAAATATACAATATTTCCTTAACTAACATACCACCACTGCATACGACAATGAAAAATGAACACATAACAAACAACAACACCTAACACATAACCACATTCAGAAGTACATGCTTCTGCCCCTGTAACTACTCACTGTTGATTGAGCTTTTTGGCTAAATAATCAGATGAATCACTAAAATGACTCCGGTTTCAACTCAGGTTCGGTCAACTCTCCTTCTCGCCCTCGCTTTCTCTCCTTTCCTACACCAATCTCTCCCTTCATTACTCATTCCCTCTCTCTCTCGCAAGTGCTATGAAGCTACAGTATATTTTGGGTTGGTAGAAGTACTCAAAATGATTTGGATCGGTCACTTGCTCAATGCTAGGTCGCTAGGCAACGGTTACTTAGCAACTGTCTCTAAGAAGGGTGGCAGTCTTACCGCCACCATGGAGATCCTGACGCGTTTGGGCCCCCTGCTTTCAGGAGCCTCCAGCTCTGTCAGGCTCTTACAGTCAGGGAGGGAAGGGAGTAACAAACACATCATTAGCACAATGTTAGGACAACATTAAGATTCTCTGAGGAGAAAGTAGAGGTTGAGGTAGCATATGAGGATACAAGAATAGACACGCACACACACACACCTCGAGTAGCTCTCTTTCAGGGTCACCACAGGAGAGGGTCTGCTGAGAGCCTGAGAGAGGAGACGGAGTCAGCGTGTCTCTATTAATTGAGAGAGTGTGCATACTGTTGGTTGCCTCTGTGTTGTGAGTAGTAGGGACAGTTTTCATAGCCGACTTGAGTGGCAGCTGAGAGATGGACACAGCTTGGCTGAAGGAGGACTCCTCTGTTGAGATCTAGATAGAGAGACATGATTAGGGCTGTTGCGGTTACCGTATTACCGCCACAGCGGCATTCATGAGTCAAGACCACAATCAAATTCCACGTGACCGTTGAGTCACGATAATCTCCTCTTATGCACTCACCCAACTGGCTAATGACCATCAGGTCCTAATGGTCTGGTACTCAGGGCTCTACTGTCCCTCCATCAGGTCCTAATGGTCTGGTACTCAGCACTGTATTGTCCCTCAAACTACTCTGACATCAATGCAAATGCAATCTAAAATCACATCAAACACTTATCACCAAATTGTATCATGCTTTTAAAACTCACCTCACTGAAGTAAGTGTTCTTATAAGCCCAGACATTTCTATACGCCCAGACATTTCTATAGGCCCAGACATTTCTATATGCAATCCTGTGTGAAAGAGTTTTGAGGGTTGCCACTAAAAAAAGGAACCCAGCTATATTTATTTCTCAGCTGCTACTATATATATATATATATATATATATATATATATATATATATATATATATATATAATGCATTTGGATTACTGTTACAGTACATTTTGGGTTGGTTATTGGATTTGTTCTGACATTTCTAGATTATTGTATTTTTTTTTAATGATGTGTGTACCTGTTTGACATTATACTTTGTTAGGAGCTGCATTGCCTGCTGTTTGGGGTTTTAGGCTGGGTTTCTGTACAGCACTTTGAGATATCAGCTGATGTACGAAGGGCTATATAAATAAATTTGATTTGATTTAGTAACGTAAGCCTTTTGCTGCACTCACTATAACATATACTAAACCTGTGTACGCAACCAATAAACTTTTGATGTTTTGTTTCAGATAAAACTTGTGTGTTTTGTAGAGATGATCTGGATGATGTGTCCTGTCTCAAAGACTCCGTCAGCATCGCCTCCAACGACTCCTTCATGTCTGCTGCAGAGGTAAGACCCCCACACACACCTCACACTATTTATTTCTCAGCTGCTACTATATTTATTTCTCAGCTGCTACTATATTTATTTCTCAGCTGCTACTATATTCATTTCTCAGCTGCTACTATATTCATTTCTCAGCTGCTACTATATTCATTTCTCAGCTGCTACTATATTCATTTCTCAGCTGCTACTATATTCATTTCTCAGCTGCTACTATATTCATTTCTCAGCTGCTACTATATTCATTTCTCAGCTGCTACTATATTTATTTCTCAGCTGCTATTATATTTATTTCTCAGCTGCCACTATATTTATTTCTCAGCTGCTACTATATTTATTTCTCAGCTGCTAATATTAAGCACATGCTCCATTATAAGACCGGAGTACCCTACCTGGCATGATTGAAAAACCAACTGCGGAGCCTATTTGCTATTTGAGTGCATACAGATGACATGTACTTTTCTCCTGCTCCTATTCCATTTGTTAAATACACCATTCTAAATCCAAACAAATTTGACATACAAAGTAAAATTGAGAACAGTCTGATGGGTGAAAATATGATCACTTGATGAGAGAACAGCATGTGCAGCCTGAGGCAAGGAACAAAGCACAAACTTTTTATGTGACTTTCTCTAATCATCAGTAGCCTATAGTCGCATCATGCAGCCCATATGTTTTGATTTCTAAGATATTTTATGGTTTGTATCATTTACAACTAAAGTTGCCAAATTACTCTAAATCTAGCATATAGGACCAGTTTCAAATGAACACCTTTATGCTCAACATATAGCCACTTCAAATACACTCGCTCCGGAATGGGAAAAATATCCTTTCTATTTTATTCAAACTTCAATTATATTATTCTTACTATAAAATCATATAATATAACATAATGGCATGGGGCTTTTAGCATATGTGGTTTGATAAATGAACAAGCCTACAGCCTATGGCATGGCCCACAGCAAGATAACATATAGTAGGCCAACTCATATTCTGATCTTCTGAAATACATTTTCTTCATATCGTAATGTTTCTTTAGACCTGCCAAAAATAAATCATGGATTTATTGTGATGGTGTAGGCTATATTAAATGGATTTATTGTGATGGTGTAGGCTATATTAAATGGATTTATTGTGATGGTGTAGGCTATATTAAATGGATTTATTGTGATGGTGTAGGCTATATTAAATGGATTTATTGTGATGGTGTAGGCTATATTAAATGGATTTATTGTGATGGTGTAGGCTATATTAAATGGATTTATTGTGATGGTGTAGGCTATATTAAATGGATTTATTATACTTTTTAAAAATGTAGATGAATGTAGATGTTCCAAAGGCACACATCAGCGGCTATATTTGATTTATTGTGATGGAGGCTATATTAAATGGATTTATTGTGATAGGCTATATTAAAAATGTGTTGGCTATATTAAAAATATCATGAATCAGATGTTACCATGAGAGGCCTGGCAGTCTAAATGTGTTGTTAAATATCAGTCCCCAGTCAGCTCTACACATGATACATGCGTAAACACACGCAAGCACGCACACGTACAGGCACAGACGTAAGCACACACAAAGCACAGGTACACAGTGGTTAGAGGTACTCTAGAGAGTAGAAGGCATGCTGAAGTAAGATGGCGCGGACAGACATGGCAGCTCTGCTTCTAGCTCCTAAGCAACTTGCAGTATATTGTTTTTTTGTGTGTTATTTCTGACATTATTAACCCAGAAGTTTGTGTTATTACATATAGCCGAAAATAACTTTTGGATATCAGAGCAGCGGTAACTCACCAGTATTACAACCAGGAATACTACTTTCCTGATTTGGATCCTTTGTTCGTAACCCCCAGGGCAACTGAACTTATCCCAGAGGCTGCTCCAAGACGGCGCCGGCAGAGAAGAGGTATTCCGAGTATATTACTCGCTAATGTTCAGTCAGTGTCTTTCACTGTCTTTTTACAGTTGTTTTATTTCTTTACCTACCTATTGTTCACCTAATACCTTGTTGCACTATTGGTTAGAGCCTGTAAGTAAGCTGTAAGGCCTACACCTGTTGTATTCGGCACAAGTGACAAATAAACTTTGATTTGATTTGATTGCGTGATTGTGATAACACACAGAAACTCAAGTCCTTTTGTTCACCCAATCTTGAATACCTCACAATCAAAGAGAATTCTCTTCGGTTATAGTAACAGCCGTTCATATTCCCCCTCAAGCCGATACCACAACGGTCATCAAGGAACTACACTCGACTTTATGCGAACTGGAAACCACATATCCTGAGGCCGCATTTATTGTTCATGTCGATTTTAACAAAGAAAATTTGAGGAAAACGCTATCGAAATTCTATCAACACATTGACTGTTGTACTCACTCTGGAAAAACACTTGACCATTGCTACTCCCCCTTTTGAGATGCCTACAAGGCCTCCCAAGCCCTCCCTCTCGGCAAATCAGATCACAACTCCATTTTGCTCCTCCCTTCCTATAGGCAGAAACTCAAACAGGAAGTACCCATGATAAGGTCTTCTCAACGCTGGTCTGACCAATCAGAATCCATGCTTCAAGATTGTTTTGATATCACAGACTGGGATATGTTCCGGGTAGCCTCTGAGAATAACATTGATGTATACACGGACACGGTGACTGAGTTCATGAGGAAGTGTATAGGGGAAGTTGTTCCAACTGTGATTATTAAAACATACCCAAACCAGAAACCATGGATAGATGGCAGCATTCACACAAAACTGAAAGCACAAACCATCGCATTTAACCATGGCAAGATTACTGGGAATATGGCAAAACGTCAGCACAGAGACAAAGTGAAGTCACAATTCAACAGCTCAGACATGAGACGTATGCTGCAGGGCCTACAGGCAATCACAGATTACAAAGGGAAAACCATCCACATTGCGGACACCGAAGTCTTGCTCCCGGACAAGCCAAACATCTTCTTTGTCTGCTTTAAGGATAACACGGTGCCACAAATGCGGCCCTCCCCAAAGGAATGTGGGCTCTCGTTCTCTGTGGCCAACGTGATCCCAGTCTGCTGTCCCCACTTGCTTCAAGATGTCCACCTGAATGGCACGGTGGTCTAAGGCACTGCATCGCAGTGCTAGCTGTGTCACTAGAGATGCTGGGTTCGAGTCCAGGCTCTGTCACAGCCGGCCGCGACCGGGAGACCCCTGGGGTGGCGCACAATTGACCCCCCGTCGTCTGGGTGAGGGGAGAGTTTAGCCGGCAGGGATGTCCTTGTCCCATCGTGCACTAGCGACTCCTGTGACAGGCCGGGCACGGTGTACGCTGACAAGGTCACCAGGTGTACAGTGTTTCCTCTGACACATTGGTGCGGCTAGCTTCAAGGTTAGGTGGACATTGTCAAAAAGCAGTGTGGCTTGGTTGGGTTGTGTTTCAGAGGACGCACTACTCTCTACCGTCGCCTCTCCCGAGTCCGTACGGGAGTTTCAGATATGAGATAAGACTGTAACTACCAATTGGATACCACAAAATTGGGGAGAAAAAGGGGGTTAAAAAAAAAAACACAGGTAACTGAACTGAATGACTACCGCCCCGTAGCACTCACTTCTGTCATCATGAAGTGCTTTGAGAGGCTAGTTAAGGATCACCTCCACCTTCCCTGACACCCTAGACCCACTTCAATTTGCTTACCGCCCCAATAGAGCAACAGACGATTCCATTGCACTGCACACTTCCCTATCCCATCTGGACAAGAGTAATACCTATGTAAGAATGCTGGTCATTGACTATAACTCAGCCTTCAACACCATAGTACTCTCCAAGCTCATCATTAAGCTCGGGACCTTGGGGCTGAACTACGCCCTGTGCAACTGGCTCCTGGAGTTCCTGACGGGCTGAAGGTAGGAAACAACATCTCCACCCCACTGATCCTCGACACAGGGGTCCCACAAGGGTGAGTGCTCAGCTCCATCCTGTACTCCATGTTCCCGCTGATCCTTAACACAGGGGTCCCACAAGGGTGAGTGCTCAGCCCCCTCCTGTACTCCCTGTTCACCCATGACTGCGTGGCCAAACACGCCTCCAACTCAATCATCAAGTTTGCAGACTACACAACAGTAGTAGGCCTGAATAACAACAATGACGAGACAGCCTACAGGGAGGAGGTAAGGGCCCTAGTGGAGTGGTGCCAGGAAAATAACCTCTCCCTCAATGTCAACAAAATTAAAGAGCTGATCGTGGACTTCAAGAAACAGCAGAGGGAGCACACCCCTATCAATATCGAAGGGACAGCAGTGGAGAAGGTGAAAAGCTTCAAGTTCCTCGGCGTACACATCACTGACAATCTGAAATGGTCCATCCACACAGAGTGTGGTGAAGAAGGTGCAACAGTGCCTCTTCAACCTCAGGAGGCTGAAGAAATTTAGCTTGGCCCCTAAGACCCTCACAAACTTTTACAGATGCACAATTCAGAGCCTCCTGTCGGGCTGTATCACCGCCTGGTACGGAAACTGCAACACCCGCAACCGCAGGGCTCTCAAGAGGGTGGTGCAGTCTACCCAACGCATCACAGAGGGCACACTGCCTGCCCTCCAGGACACCTACAGCACCCAATGTCACAGGAAGGCCAAAAAGATCAAGGACATCACACACCCAAGCCACGGCCTGTTCACCCCGTTATCAACCAGAAAGCGAGGTCAGTACAGATGCATCAAAGTTGGAACTGAGAGACTGAATAACAGCTTCTATATCAAAGCCATCAAACTGTTAAATAGCCACCACTAGCTGGCTACCAACCCGGTTACTCAACCCTGATCTTAGAGGCTGCTGCCCTATATACATAGACGTGGAATCACTGGCCACTTTAAAAATGGAACACTAGTCACTTTAATAATGTTCACATACTTCTTTACTCATCTCATATGTATATACCTTATTCTACTCTACTGTATTTTAGTCAATGCCTTAGTCAATTTCTTAATTCCATTCTTTTACTTGTAGATTTGTGTGTATTATTGTGAATTGTTAAATATCACTGCACTGTTGGAGCTAGGAACACAAGCATTTCACTACACCTGCAATAACATCTGCTAAATATGTGTATGTGACCAATAACATTTGATTTGATTTCATACTGAAATCAGACAACCTTCACAGATGTCCTTTACCAAACATACCAAACCAGCCACACTCTGTAATACACCGTAAAACACTTACTTAACTCACACATTTACTGCAACCAATGTAAGTCCCAACACCTATCCACACATTATGTGTAATGAACTTTAAACATAGCTTCCCTACCTACCCCTCCACCCTTGAGGATGACAGTGACTTTAAGTCGCAGGCAGTGCTACCTCATCACGCGAGCGTGAGTCCGACTCACCTCCGCTACACTCACCACGAAGCGGACCCCATGGCGTGCGCTGTTACTGGTGCTGTTGGAATGTGTGTGTGTGCAGGGTGGGCTTAGGGGATTGTCCATGGTGCCCAGGTTGGACAGGTGTGTGTGTGTGTCCAGTGTATGTGTGTCATTGTCCTTGGCGTGCCTCCGGATGTGGTCTAGCCTGCGCGATGGACCCAGCTGGAGGGACAGGAGTGACTGGAGCTGAGAGCGCTCTATAGAACCCAACAGGATCATAGAATCTGGAGGACAGAGAGAAAGAGGGAGAGAGGGAGGGGAGAGAGGGATAGGATGATAAAGAGGGGAAAAAAAGAGAGAGGAAAATGGGAGAGAAAATAGCAAAGGATAATAAGGGAGAGAAGACCGGGGAAAGGGGAGAAAAAGAGGAAACAGTAAGGGAGAGTACTAAGCAGAGTACAGAAGAGATGGAATAGGACAGAAAGTCAAAAAGCTGGAAGACGTGGGAGAGAAAAAGGAAAGCAGTAGAGAATGACTATGTGTAATGGAGGAAGGATGCATCTTGAAATTATAGCAGACTATACACATATCCTTACCCGTGGACTCGACCAGGGCCAGTGTTTTGAGCTGTCCAATCAGCAGGACCTCCTGTACATCTCGATAGGAGGAGGAGAGAGTGATGTAACGCACGTCTCTAACCATGATGTCCTCCACACGGACGTTATACTTCCTGAAGGAGGTGAGGAGGAGAAGAGGGGAATAGGGTAAGAATGAAATGTCCGGAAGAAAGTTGGGAAAAAAAGAGAACAAAGAATATAGGGAGTATAATATAAAGTGAGGGAGATTGAGACACAAACAGATGGACAGAGACTCACTCGTGGTGCCCCATACCAAGCTCAGGGAGGTAGGGTAGTTTCTTGATCCTGATGATAGAGTCATACAGCGAGGGCTGGAGGGACTGGGCTACGGCGTTGGCCAGGATCACCGCTATCATCACCGGCAGGATGTGGCTGATCTGACCCGTCAGCTCAAACACGATGACTGCCGTCGACACTGTGTGAGTCACAGCCCCCGACAACGCTGCCGCACCTGGGGAGGAGGGATACAGAGAGTCTGGATGATAATGATGAAGATGAATATGGATTTTATCGTCTAATGTGGTGGAAAGCGACATTTATCTTTTTGCTTTCCACAGCCTCCCTAGACATACAGTGTCTTCGGAAAGTTCAGACCCCTTGACATTTTCCACATTTTGTAATGTTATAGCCTTATTCTAAAATTGATTAAATAGTTTTCCCCCCTCATCAATCTATACACAATACCCCATAATGACAAAGCAAAAATAGTTTTGAAATTTTTGCACATTTATAGGCAAATAAAAAAACTATTTCACATTTAAGTAAGTATTCAGACCCTTTACTCAGTACTTTGTTGAAGCACCTTTGGCAGTGATTGAGTCTTCTTGGGTATGACGCTACAAGCTTGGCACCCCTGTATTTGGAGATTTCCTTCCATTTTTCTCTGCAGATCCTCTCAAGCTCTTTCAGGTTGGAGGGCTAGTGTTGCTGCACAGCTATTTTCAGGTCTCTCCAGAGATGTTCGATCGGGTTCATGTCCGGGCTCTGACTGGGCCACTCCAGGACATTCAGAGACTTGTCCCGAAGCCACTCCTGCATTGTCATGGCTATGTGCCTAGGGTCGTTGTCCTGTCTGAGGTCCTGAGCACTCTGGATCAGGTTTTAATCAAGGATCTCTCTGTACTTTGCTCAGTTCATCTTTGCCTCGATCCTGACTAGTCTCCCAGTCCCTGCCGCTGAAAAACACCCCATAGCGTAATGCTGGCACCACCATGCTTCACCGCAGGGATGGTGCCAGGTTTCCTCCAGATGTGACACTTGGCATTCAGGCCAAAAAGTTCAATCTTGGTTTCATCAGACCAGAGAATCTTGTTTCTCATGGTCTGAGAGTCTTTAGGTGCCTTTTGGCAAACTCCAACCAGGCTGTCATGTGCCTTTTACTGAGGAGTGGCTTCCGTCTTGCCACTCTACCATAAAGGACTGATAGGTGGAGTGCTGCAGAGATGGTTGTCCTTTTGGAAGTTTCTCCCATCGCCATAGAGGAACTCTAGAGTTCTGTCAGAGTGACCATCGGGTTCTTGGTCACCTCCTTGATCAAGGCCATTCTCCCGATTGCTCAGTTTGGCCGGGCGGCCAGCTCTAGGAAGAGCCTTGGTGGTTCCAAACTTCTTCCATTTAAGAAATGTTTTGGTACCCCTCCCCAGATCCGTGCCTCGATGCAATCCTGTGTTTTCAACTGATTAAATAAAAATAAATCTTCAGCAATCTATACAAACGACCCCATAATGACAAAAAGAAAACATGTTTTTATACATCTTTTGCAAATGTATTAAAAAAATAAACAGAAATACCTTATTTACATAAGTATTAAGACCCTTTGCGATGAGATTTGAAATTGAGCTGCATCCTGTTCCCATTTTTGTATTTTATTGATTTAACCAGGTAGGCCCAGTTGAGAACATGTTCTCATTTACAACTGCGACCTGGCCAAGGTAAAGCAAAGCAGTGCGACAAAAACAACACATAAACAAACGTACAGTCAATAACACAAAATAAAAGAAAAATAGTAACATCTATGTACAGTGCGTGCAAATGTAGAAGATTAGGGAGGTAGGCAATAAATAAGCTATAGGAGGCGAAATAATTACAATTTAGCATAATACTGGAGTGATAGATGTGCAGGTAGAGATACTGGGGTGCAAGAGGGTAAGTAATAATATGGGGATGAGGTAGTTGGGAATGCTATTTACAGATTGGCTGTGTACAGGAACAGTGATCGGTAAGCTGCTCTGACAGCTGATGCTTAAAGTTACAGAGGGAGATATAAGATTTTTGCAATTTGTTCCAGCCATTGGCAGCAGAGAACTGGAAGGAAAGGCGGCCAAAGGAATGGTTGGCTTTGGGGATGACCAGTGCAATATACCTGCTGGAGTGCGTGCTACGGATGGGTGTTGCTATGGTGACCAGTGAGCTGAGATAAGGCGGGGCTTTACCTAGCAAAGACTTATAGATGACCTGGAGCCAATGGGTTTGGCGACGGATATGTAGTGAGGGCCAGCCAACGAGAGCATACAGGTCGCAGTGGTGGGTAGTATATGGGGCTTTGGTGATCAAACGGATGGCACTGTGATAGACTACATCCAGTTTGCTGAGTAGAGTGTTGGAGGCTATTTTGTAAATGACATTGCTGAAGTCAAGGATCGGTAGGATAGTCAGTTTTACGGGGGTTTATTTGGCAGCATGAGTGAAGGAGGTTTTGTTGTGAAATAGGAAGCAGATTCTACATTTAATTTCGGATTGGAGATGCTTAATGTGAGTCTGGAAGGAGAGTTTTACAGTCTAACCAGACACCTAGGTATTTGTAGTTGTCCACATTATATAGGTCAGAACCGTCCAGAACAGTGATGCTAGTCGGGCGGGAGGGTGCGGGCAGAAATCGGTTGAAGAGCATGCACTTAGTTTTACTAGCATTTAAAAGAAGTTGGAGGCCACGGAAGGAGTGTTGTATGGCGTTGAAGCTTGTTTTGATGTTTGTTAGCACAGTGTTCAAAGAAGGGCCAGATGTATACAGAAGGGTGTCGTCTGCGTAGAGGTGGATCAGAGAATCACCAGCAGCAAGAGCGACATCATTGATAAATTCAGAGAAGAGAGTCGGCCCGAGAATTGAACCCTGTGGCACCCTCATAGAGACTGCCAGAGGTCGGGACAACAGGCCCTCCGATTTGACACACTGAACTCTTTCTGAGAAGTAGTTGGTGAACCAAGCGAGGCAGTCATTTGAGTCTGAGTCTGCCCATAAGAATGCGGTGATTGAGTCGAAAGCCTTGGCCAGGTTGATGAAGACGGCTGCACAGTACTGTCTTTTATTGATGGCTGGTATGATATCGTTTCTGACCTTGAGCGTTGCTGAGGTGCACCCATGACCAGCTCGGAAACCAGATTGCATAGTGGAGAATGTACGGTGGGATTCGAAATGGTCGGTGATCTGTTTATTAACTTGGCTTTAGAAGATTTTAGAAAGACAGTGCAGGATGGATTTAGGTCTATAACAGTTTGGGTCTAGAGTGCCTCCCCCTTTGAAGAGCTATCCAATCTTTGGGGATCTCAGACGATACGAAAGAGAGGTTGAATAGGCTAGTAATTATTTTTCCAATTTTCGCCTAAAATGACATACCCAAATCTAACTGCCTGTAGCTCAAGGATTTTCATATTCTTGGTACCATTTGAAAAGAACTGTAGGTGGTGGGTCTTAAAGACACTCCCCATTATTGAGTTGGGGGACCTTAAGATTCATATGTTTTGCTGTAGGCCTTATAATAAGCTACTGTTGCTATGTGTCTAAACTCTGCCACTATACGTTGCACAAGCTATCTATATTAGTCTTTGTGGTTAAGCCCTGGCTGTTGTGAGAGTGTGCTTGCAGTCTAGGTTTGAGTCCGACCGAAACTAGATAAAGAGACAGAACCACTGTCTGGTTTTGACATTTTGATCTTGTGTGACAGTGGACAATGCTAATAAATTCAGAGAAGCTACTGTACTAGGTTGCCTTATAAGGTAAGCTCAACTTATTGGTACACACCTACATTGACGTAGGTGATCATATCACTAGGGAGTGATCACATGTATAAAATCAGTTGTGCCCTTAGGTGGGGAACAAACTTACTCGGAAACATGCATGCTATGTTCCCGTTGTCAACTTCTGTCTGCAATTGCATAAATATGCAGTTTTTCGCAGTAATAGCTACTTCTGTCTGCAATTGCATAAATATGCAGTTTTTCGCAGTAATAGCTACTGTAAATTGGACAGTGCAGTTATATTAACAAGAATTGAAGCTTTCAGCCGATATAAGACTCTTATATGTACCGACATTTGTTGTTTCTCTAGAATCAGCAATTGTGACAAGGAGCTGCAGGATTTAGAACGGTCCCGTTGACGGGACGCCTATCCCTCAGATGTTTTCATGTGTATTTGTTATCTTCACTGTTCTAAACAACACAACAAATGAAAACACAAGCTAGTGATTTGTGAATTCAATAGTCACATTTAGCCAACAAGTATTTCAGGTCAAATGTTTAATGAATTGTTCAAGGTCATGTACCGCTCATGGCCCACTAAACAAGAAAATCAATGAGGACCACATTTGTTTTTATTACACCCCAAAACCTGCTGACTTCAGAGAACAGAGAGCCAAGATGGAGCCTATGGAGAAGCTCAGTTTCACGTTTGGTTTCAGTGATAAGCAGACACGTTAGAGCCATAATGGAGCCTAAAGGTTAAGAAAAGGCATTATTTTTAATGCAACTGGTGAAGTGTGATACGGAGACACCCATTACTCACCCACAACAGCATAGCCACCAGGCACTATGGGATAGACACTGCCATCGGCATGGATGCCATCAGGGAACATGACTGCCATGGTCTCGCCTACCAGACGCCCAAATGCTGCACCTGCACATCACACAAATATATTGTTTGTAAACATGCAGGTGTTTTTACAAGTTCTCACACACAGCAAGTTACTTACCAATGAGGAAAACTGGCATGAAGGCCCCACATGGTACAGGCATGGTGGTAGCTACTGCAGACATCCAGAACTAGAGAGAAAGAAAGTCAGAAGTGTACAAGAGGAAACTGAAAATAAACACAGAATAGAGGCATAGTATCCTAATTTTCACACCAACACAATCACAAACAAATCTGACTCGCTTCTACCAAACCCACACACAAAAACTCTCTCTAGTTTAAAACACACACGTACCTTCATCACAATGAAGAAGATGAGAGTGATGAAGACATTGACCTGGGGGTGTTTCCAGGCGTGGGAGTGGCTGATGTAGTCAAACTCCTCGGCAACACCCTGGCGAGACCACGTGCGGTTGTCCAACAACGCCACCAGTGACTCATGCTGCGTCAGCTGAGGAGACAAGGACAGACAACTGTTAGGATTGGCATATACTGGATCAATCTCAATAGCTTAAATTGGCTTCCTTTCCTTATCTCCTTCCCTTCACTGATCGAAGAGGATAGGTGAAGACCACACAGGACACGTCCTTTCACAGAGAAAATGAAGTAGCCTCCACGAGGAGAAGAGGCTGCTTTAGACAATTGAGATGCATCCCTGTTCCAATACTTTGAAAGGTGTATCATACATTGTTGTTAACAGGCACAGATATTTAAAAAATGGAACTACTGACCTGTCCAGCCATGAACTGTCCAAACCCAGGGGGAAGGTAAGGGTTGAGATGACCAAGGTGACCATGGCAGGAAACACCAGACGTCTGACAGGGAGAGAGGAGCTGTGGGTTCATTAATGTTTGTGTGTGGCCAGCTCTAGCCTTTTCAGTGGCCCCAAGCAATTTTTTTTTTACTGGATGCCCCCCTAGTGGTCAAGGGCCTGTCATGTCCCACTGCCAAAAAGTGTCCCCCCCCCAGCTAACGTTAGCTAAAATAGTTTTATTTAGCTAACGTTAGCTAGCTACTGTAACTATTATTGTAGCTTTCTGTTTGTATGTAGCTTGCACTTCAATGGTATCCCACTGAGATTTTCTTGTATATTTCCAACCAGGCGAAGTACTATGAAGGCACCACTGATCCCGACAAGAGGCGCAACATTCAGAGAAATTCACAATTCAGGGTAACGTTAAGCAGTTAACTTCTATTAGATAACTGGACGGATTTAACTATGTACAACGATTTTTCAACAACCATTTTCCATACAGGGAAAGGGAGATACCTAGTCAGTTGTCCAACTGAATGTATTCAACTGAAATGTGTCTTCTGCATTTAACCCAACCCCTCTGAATCAGAGAGGTGTGGGTGGCTGCCATAATCGACATCCACATCTTTGGCGCCAGGGGAACAATGGGTTAACTGCCTTACTCAGGGGCAGAACGACAGATTCTTAGCTTGTCAGCTCAGGGATTCGATCCAGCAACCTTGCGGTTACAGGCCCAACACTCTAAATAGGCTATCCACATGTTGCTAGTTATGATACCGATCAAGGAGGTGGACTGGCGATGCCACCTCCAAGGTAATGATGGACATCTTCAACACCCACGGTTCTCCTGAGGTCATCTTGTGGGACCGAGGTCATGAATGCTGGAACAAGGTGCGGATGTTATATTCTGTCACCAGTGTTTTATTTGGATTTTTTACAATTTGTTTGTTTTTCCATGGTACATGGTTTGGTGAATGGACCAACCAGACCCTCAAGACTGCTATGGATAAGTCCCTTGATTGGTACCAGGAAGAGTGGGAGAACAACCTGAAGGTAATTCTCTTTGCACACAACAGCAGCATCCAGGCAGAGTATGGACGGGAGCCACAGCTGTTGACTGGGATAAACAATGCAATTGTATATAATGTACAAGCACTGCATATACGGTCTTTCAAATGTGTAATCGACTTAGTGTTTGTCTATTGCTATTTTTGTATAACGTCCTTTCAGATCACCACACCTGATGTGGTGGAAGTTGTCGAACCAGATCAGAACGCCTTTGAGGATCACATTCAGGCACGGACTGAGAAGGATGTGGAGTTTTTTTTGACGAGGTAAAAATTATTGTCCACTGTTAACTTTTTTTCTGGCCCTCCAAGAGATATGTAAGAAATGTATTTGTAATATGAAATATAATTTCACTTATTCTTCTTAATCAAGGTGAGACTGAACATGGACAAGGTGAAGGAGAAACAGGAGAGCTACCGGAGCAGAATCAAGAAGGGCACCAAGCGCTACGACATGTGAGCGAATGACTTGGTTTGGAAGAAGGACCAAAGGAAGGCGAGACCTGGGAAACCTCACTGCTCTTTCACCTCCTAGCCGGGGTCACCATCTATTAAAGTGAATATAACAAATCTCAGATAACTATTTGTATTTGCACATAAAATAACCTGAAGCTTGTTTTAGTTTCCCTAACACTGATATTTTTCTCATTATCTTCTGGTTACCTCGGGGGAAGCCAACAACTTATCCAGTTGGACGGTCGACCACTGACGCCCTACACTTCGCTGAAGTCCAATAGACAAAGTCTGTTAAGTTTGGTTGACATTAGAGAAAGCAAGAAAGGGTAGTTATGCCGAGTTTATAAAAATGTATCTCTTCATTTTCTCTCCAAATGCCTTTAGGACCATCGACCGTCCGAGCCCCCCAGGAGGTATCCCATCCACCAGAACCAGTGAGTTCGGATCAGTCTGATTCTTTGAGCTCTGAGTCAGAGTGGGGACCAGCTTGAGGTAGGCTATACCTTCCAAGTGTTGAAAAGTACATATCTCCCATTTATAACACTGCACTAATTCATCACATTTTTGCACAGTAAAGTGTAACTTTACTGTTTACATCTTTGTCTCCTACCCTGTTCCCTTTATTCTGCTCCTGTTCTCCAGGGCCTAGGGGTTCTGCCCAACACCCAGACGTGGAGCCACCTGATGTCCTCCATTACCAACCACCCTCCAACTTTTCATTACATCAGCTACTGTTATTGTCAAGTTGTCATTATCTGCTAAGAAAGAGCAAGAAAACTATCATACTGGGCACATCATATGTGAGATACACAGATGAACTAAAAACACTAGTACTGCAAACACTCAGAGCAGCAGTGCCTGGACTTTGCAGTCACGTCCCCCTTCCGAAACTGGCTGCCTGTTGAGAACAAGTGACAAGCACAACATTCCCACAGCAACCACCTCCTCAATATCCCCCACACACAGCAACCACCTCCTCAATATCCCACACACAGCAACCACCTCCTCAATATTCCACACACACAGCAACCACCTCCTCAATATCCCACACACACAGCAACCACCTCCTCAATATCCCACACACACAGCAACCACCTCCTCAATATTCCCCACAAACAGCAAACACCTCCTCAATATCCCACACACACAGCAACAACCACCTCCTCAATATCCCACACACACAGCAACAACCACCTCCTCAATATTCCACACACCAGAATTCAGTCATTTAGTCTGATTACCATGTGAGCGTACAAAAACATCTGCAAATAAATTAATAACACAACTGTACCAAAAAAGATCAAAGTTTATGTATTATAATCTTAAATATTGCCAGGTTGGTTTTCATTGTTGTATCCTAGGATCGACAATAGATACATATATTTTCAACCCCAAGGGTGTACTAATGAGCTATGTGAGTTAGAGTTTAAAAAAAATCAAGATAGAGGACTACTGAAATGATATTTCAGTGTAGGGAAGGGCAGGTGAAAATAAAACATGACAGCCAGACAAGCCAGTGTATGAATCAAATGGATTTGCATATGAATGGCGTGGAAATGATCCGACTTCATGATCTGTAAGGTAACTTTAATGCGTCAAGCAGATTACATGTTTTATTTGACATTTCCAAAACGTAGCAACGTTTAAGCATTGGATTTCATGTAATGTTAACAAGGTACCCAAAAGTAGTTAGAAGTAATGTTTTCATTTTATTATCTAAACAACTTGTTTAAACAGCGAAATTGTAATGGAAATCAGCCTTGTTTGCATAGTGATGATGAAAAGAACATAATTTAGGCTGTAATGATATCCAAAATTTTAATCATTTTGCCATCACACCGTTGATATAGCAACGGACGTAGTTTATAGAATCCCATTGTAACGCAGACAGCGAGCTGGCCCTAACTCTTTATACAATGAGGGGAGGAATGAGATAAACCGGGTAGTTTGGGTCTTGGATGCTGATTGGCGGAAACAGCATTCCAGCCATGTGTATATCAGACAATATACCACAGGCATGACGCAAAAATACTTGTTTATTGTTATATTCATGGTAACCGGTTTATAATAGCAATAAGTCACCTCGAGCCGGGCAAGGTGGAACAATCTGCCATTCTGCCCTTGAACAAGGCAGTTAACCCCCACAATAACTGCTCCCTGGGCGCTGATGACATGGACTGATTCAGAGGTGTTGGGTTACATGTGGACACATTTCAGTTGAATTCATTTAGCTGTGCAACTGACTAGGTATCCCCTTTCCCTTTTGGTATATGGCCAATATACCACTGCTAAAGGCTGCTTCCGTATTTTTTTACTGAAGAATGTGTTTGTATCATTATGTTTAGCTTTTTGTGTTTGCTCTTCATGTATTGTGTTATTGATGTGTATATAGTTACACTATACATACTGTAAGTGTTTGACAGGTCATCATTGTAAATAAGAACAAAATATTGTCCAATAAACCACACCTCGGGCCTTACTGCTTAATTATACAATCTGACCATAGATAACAATCTATAAACACATTCATTAGGGCACATCGCTGTGCTTTCCTGTGACTGAATTTCCTATTGACTAAACTCAGACATGACGGGAGAAGATAAGTGGAGCTGAGTTATCACCAGAAGGATCAGGTGAAGACAACAGTGGGTAGAGTCTCTCAGTGAAGGTGCAGTCCGTGAAAGAGTAGATATGAGACCTGGCCTCCACATCGTAAAACCTGACCCTTCTTATAATCTACAAACACGCCCACTTTCTGGGGCTTCTCTCTCATGGTGAGGGGAACTACAAGCTCAGTGCGAGCTCCATACTCATTCCTATTCCTCAGCTCTATAGTCCAGGCTCCAAATTCAGGACTCAGTACATTCATCCCTTTCCTGTTGATGGACTCTCTAGCCACTCCTAAGGCCCACCAAGTCTTCTCCTTCACCTGTACCTCATAGTAGAATTTCCCTGAAGAGAACCCCTCCATTCCTAACACACGGGGATGACAATCAAACCTCTCTGGGTTGTCAGGGAGTTCCTGCTTTATGGCTCCATATCTCACTTCTTTCCGGTCCTCAGACAGGATAAGATAAGGACATGCTGTGTCAGGGTCCTGCGTCACATCCACTGCATCCTCTTCAGCTTGATTTGAGGAAACATCTCCATCTCTTTATTGAGTGTCTCCTCCAGTTGAGACACAGCTCTCCTCACAGTCCCAACACACAGATCGCTGTGAACACCAGACCAGTTCTTGGTAGGTGGAAGGGTGGTATAGAGGGATGTGGAGCTCTGAAGGAGGTGGAGGTGGTCCTTAATATCTGAGAGCTACTCCAGCTCAGTGCTTCTGCTCTTTAGTTCAGTGATTTCTTGCTCCAGCTCTTCAATGAGCCTTTCAGCCTGTCTCTCGGCTGCTTTCTGCTTCTCCTCAACCACCTCAATGAGCTCAGCCTGGTTTCTCTCAATGGAACGAACCAGAGCAGCGAAGACCTGCAAACTGTCTGCTATCTCTCTCTCTGCGTCTCTCTTGCTGAGCTCTACTGCCTGTTCAATCTCCTTAACCTTCTTCAGTCTCTCCTGGATCATCTTCTGAAATGTATCCTTACTTTTCCCCATCTGAGCTTTCCTCTCTCCATACTCTTCCTCTATGGGGACAGTCTTATGAGTCTTGTGGTCTGTCTCGGTGCAGAACTGACACACACATGCTTGGTCTCTCTTACAGAACAGCTCCAGGGGTCTCTCATGCTTCTTACACACCCTGTCTTCCAGGTTCTCCACAGGGTCAATCAGCTTGTGCTTCTTTAAAGACACCACTATCCGATGATGCTCCAGGTGAGCCTCACAATAAGAGGTCAGACACATCAGACAGGACTTCAGGGCCATGTGCTTTGTCTCTGTGCAGATGTCACATGGTACTTCTCCAGATTTGTTGAGGGTTGTGGTTTGGGCTTGTCCTGGGGTGATGAGTGTGACATGAACTGGAGCTAACTCCTTGACTTGAGCAGCCTTCACAGAAGTGAAAGTGTTGAAAAAGGGATCTGGTCTCTTATAAACTGTATTTTTACATGTGGGACACTTGCACACGTCAGTGCTGTCCAAGTATCCTCTGATACAGGCCTTGCAGAAGTTGTGTCCACGGGGAGTGGTGACTGGCTCAGCGAACACATCCAGACAGATAGAACACTGGAGCTGCTCTTCAGGAGGAAGCCATAGCTGAGAACAGACCAAAAAAAACTACATCTGTTTTGGCCCCTCTGAAATAAGTCATTCTTTAAAAAATGTTTTTATTTTTATCATTGAATTGTTTGTCAGTGTGAACAATATAATAATACACTGTTTCATACAGTACCAGTCAAAAGTTTGGACACCTACTCATTCAAGGGTTTTTCTTTTTTACTATTTTCTACATTGTAGAATAATAGTGAAGACATCAAAACTATGAAATAACACATATGGAATCATGTAGTAACCAAAAGTGTTAGTCAAATCAAAACATATTATAGACTCTTCAAAAGTAGCTTGCCCACACTGACAGTGTCACCAGCAAAGCACCCTCACACCTCCTCCTCCATGCTTCACAGTAGGAACCACACATGTGGAGATCATCCCTTCACCTACTCTGCATCTCAACTATATTATGAGAGACCATCTACAGTCTCTAATATATTATCATAATACCTGCTAGATCTACTGTCTCATTTATATTATGACAAACCAGCTACATCTACTGTCTCTATTATGTTATGGCAGACCATCTATTGTCTTTATTATATTAAGACAGACCAGGCTAGATGTGCTGTCTCTATTTTATTATGACAGACCAGCTAGATCTACTGTCTCAATTATATTATGACAGATCAGCTAGATCTACTGTCTCAATTATATTATGACAGATCAGCTAGCTCTACGGTCTCAATTATATTATGACAGATCAGCTAGATCTACTGTCTCAATTATATTATGACAGACCAGCTAGATATATTTTCTTTGTTATATTATGGCAGACCAGCTAGATCTACTATCTAAATTATACTACGAACGACCAGCTAGATTAACTGTCTTTATTATATTATGACAGACCAGCTAGATCTACTGCCTCAATTCAATTATGGCAGACCAGCTAGATCTACTGTCTCAGTTATATTACGAAAGACCAGCTAGATTTACTGTCTGTAGTATATTATGGCAGACCAACTAGATCTACTGTCTCATTTATATTATGACAGACCAGCTACAACTACTGTATTAATTAAATTACAACAGACCAGCTATATCTATTGTCTCTATTACATTATGACAAAACAGCTAGATCTACTGTCTCTATTATATTATGACAGACCAGCTCTATCTACTGTCTTTATCATATTGCAACAGACCAGCTCTATCTACTGTCTCTATTATATTACGACAGACCAACTAGATATACTGTCTCTATTATAACTTGACATACCAGCTAGAGCTACTGTCTCAATTATATTATGACATACCAGCTATATAAACTGTCTCTATTATATTATGGCAGACCAGCTAGATCTACAGTCTCTTTTATATAATATGACAGAATAGCTAAATCTACTGTCTATTATATTACTACAGACCAGCTAGATCTACTGTCTCTATTATATTATGACAGACCAGTTACATCTACTGTCTCTATTATATTATGACAGACCAGCTAGATCTACTGTCTCTATTATATTATGACAGACCAGCTAGATCTACTGTCTCTATTATATTATGACAGACCAGCTACATCTACTGTCTCTATTATATTATGACAGACCAGCTAGTTCTAGTCTCTATTATATTATGTCAGATCAGCTAAATCTACTGTCTCAATTATATTACGAAAGTCAGGTAGATTTACTGTCTCTAGTATATGTGACAGACCAGCTAGATTTACTGTCTCTATTATATTATGACAGACCATCTACAGTCTCTAATATATTATGATAGACTTGTGAGATATACTGTCTGATTTATATTATGACAGACCAGCTATATCTACTGCCTCAATTATATTACGGCAGACCAGCTAGATCTCCCGTCTCAACTATATTATGGCAGACCAGCTAGATCTACTCTCTCAATTATACTACGAAAGACCAGGTAGATTTACTGTCTCTATTATATTATGACAGACCAGCTAGATCTACTGCCTATTTTATATTATAATAGACCTGCTAGATCTACTGCCTCAATTATATTATGACAGACCAGCTAGATCTAATCTCTATTATATTATGACAGACCAGCTCTATCTACTGTCTTTATCATATTGCAACAGACCAGCTCTATCTACTGTCTCTATTATATTACGACAGACCAACTAGATATACTGTCTCTATTATAACTTGACATACCAGCTAGAGCTACTGTCTCAATTATATTATGACATACCAGCTATATAAACTGTCTATTATATTATGGCAGACCAGCTAGATCTAGTCTCTTTTATATAATATGACAGAACAGCTAAATCTACTGTCTATTATATTACTACAGACCAGCTAGATCTACTGTCTCTATTATATTATGACAGACCAGCTACATCTACTGTCTCAATTATTTTATGACAGACCAGCTACATCTACTGTCTCTATTATATTATGACAGACCAGCTAGTTCTACAGTCTCTATTATATTATGTCAGATCAGCTACATCTACTGTCTCAATTATATTATGACAGACTAGCTAGAGCTAATGTCTCTACTATATTATGACCGACCAGCTAAATCTACTGTCTCAATTATATTATGGCAGACCATCTAGATTTACGGTCTCTAGTATATTATGACAGACCCGCTAGATTTACGGTCTCTAGTATATTATGACAGACCCGCTAGATGTACTGTCTCTAGTATATTATGACAGACCCGCTAGATTTACTGTCTCTATTATATTATGACAGACCAGCTACATCTACAGTCTTTATTATATTACGACAGACCAGCTAGATCTACTGTCTCTATTATTTTACAAGAGACCAGTTAGATCTACTGTCTCTACTTTTTTTTACGACAGACCAACTACATCTACAGTCTCTAATATATTATGATAGACCTGCCAGATCTGTTTAATTTATATTATGACAGACCAGCTATATCTACTGCCTCAATTATATTATGACAGACCAGCTACATCTACTGTCTCTATATGTTATGGCAGACCAGCTAGATCTACTGTCTCAATTATGTTACAAAAGAACAGCTAGATTTACTGTCTCTAGTATATTATGGCAGACCAACTAGATCTACTGCCTTCATGGTCAAATTTCTGCAAAGAAACCACTGCTGAAGGACACCAATCAGGAGAAAAAACTTGATTGGGCCAAGAAGCACAAGCAATGGACATTGGACCAGTGTAAATCTGTCCTTTGGTCTGATGAGTCCAAACTTGAGATTTTTGGTTACAACCGATGTCTTTTTGAGATTTTTTATTTAACTAGGCAAGTCAGTTAACCACTAGGCTACCCTGCCGCCCCAGCGTAGCCCAGTGGTTAGCGTTGGACTAGTAACCGAAAGGTTGCAAGTTCAAATCCCCGAGCTGACAAGGTACAAATCTGTCGTTCTGCCCCTGAACAAGGCAGTTAACCTACTGTTCCTAGGCCGTCATTAAAAATAAGAATTTGTTCTTAACTGACTTGCCTAGCTAAATAAAAAATCTCAAAAAGACACATCGGTTGTAACCAAAAATCTCAAATTTGGACTCATCAGACCAAAGGACAGATTTACACTGGTCTAATGTGCATTGCTCGTGTTTCTTGGCCCTATCAAGTTTCTTCTTGATATGTGTCCTTTAGCAGTGGTTTCTTTGCAGAAATTTGACCATGAAGGCCTGATCCATGCAGTTGATGTTGAGATGTGTCTGTTACTTTAACTCTGTGAAGCATTTATTTGGGCTGCAATCAGAGGTGCAGTTAACTCTAATGAACTTATCCTCTGCAGCAGAGGTAACTCTGGGTCTTCCTGTCCTGTGGCAGTCCTCATGAGAGCGAGTTTCATCATAGTGCTTGATGGTTTTTGCAACAACACTTGAAGAAACTTTTAAAGTTCTAGAAAATTTCCAGATTGACTGACCTTCATGGTAATGATGGACTGTCATTTCTCTTTTCTTATTTGAGCTGTTCATCTATTTTGATTTGATTCTATGTTATTTCATAGTTTTGATGTCTTTGCTATTATTCTACAATGTAGAAAATAATACAAATAAAGAAAAACCCTTGAATGAGTAGGTGTGTCCAAACTTTTGACTGGTAGCTATACCAGTTATCATGGGACATGTCAAGAATTATCATATCTTCTTTCTTTCTACTCACCTCAGCATGTGTTGACTTTGCTCTTTCTCTTCTTATGATTAGAAAAAAGTCAACATTGACTGGAGAGTAGATGTAGCTTTGTGAATAAGTCTAAAGGATTGTTCCTGTTCATAACATTCAGGTTTCCAGTTTACGTGGCCTTACAAAAACCCTCCCAATCAACTGACACGTCTGCTCTTTTACAAGTTGTCTCTCCCTTTCTGTTCATCTTTTATATAATACATTGCTGTTCAGGTATGAAAGATCTCAGGCCCGCTAGGGAAATTAGAGACGATACCTTGCAACAAAGCAGTTTTTAAATGGACCCAAACTGGACTTGAGAGAACTGCTGATTTCGACACTACCAAATGTCGAAATTGAACATTGTACTATTCAAACTCTCAACAGTGTTTTCCTGGGGGGATGCAGCGTGGGGTTCACATATAAGGCAAGCCGCCGTGTGTGTGTGTAGAGAACTAAACCTGCCACAATTATAAATAAATACACGCAGAAATAGATAAATAAATCCACACAATTAAATGAGCAAGGAAATAAAAAATACTGACTAAAATGAATACATTTTCTCTACATATCTGTATGTATTATCTATTTACTCGAAATGTAATTCATTTTAATATTTTATCTTTATTCATTCATGTAGTTTTTTCTCCAATATGGTAACATCAATCAAATGTCTGTGGGTGGAATCTAACACACCATTGGTTGATCGGTCACAATAACTATGAGCCACAATAGTGGAATTTGCATTCATCTTGAAAATAAAAGTACCCCATGAAACTGACGCAAACAGATACAAATATTGGAATCATGCCATATTTAGACTAGATAATGCTTTACAGGTTTGGAATGTTGTTTAAAAAAGTCCGTCTTTTTTTGAATTTATATATCAGTTTAAAATAACATTTAGGCTCTGTTAGACTTCAGAATTTAATTGGGGGACTACTGTATGCATTATACAACCTTCCCTAAGGATCTTGGATCCATGAAATGTTCACAACTATGAAGAGTTTACACAAATATTAGCATTGTAGCTATTATTGCAGGACTTTGACTGTAAAATCCCCTCACTATTCAGCCTATTGAACATTCATATTGCAACGTCCAGCTTTACCTACGGATCTTGGGTCCATGAAATGGGTATCAGCCTACTCAGTGACACCATCAGAACACAAATGTGAAGTGTATACACAAATTTGAGCGTTTTAGCTCCAGAGAACACGTTTCCACTGCTCCAGAGTCCAAAGGCGGCAAAGTTTACACCACTCCAGCCGACACTTGAAATTGCGCATGGTGACCTTAGGCTTGAGTGCGGCCATGGAAACCCAATTCATGAAGCTCTGTACGAACAGTTCTTGTGCTGACGTTGCTTCTTGAGGTAGTTTGGAACTTGGTAGTGAGTGCTGCAACCGATGACAGAAGATTTTAACGCGCTACGCTTTTCAGCCTTCAGCGGTCCCGTTCTGTGAGGTTGTGTGGCCTACCACTTAACGGCTGAGCCATTGTTGCTCCTAGATGTTTCTACTTCACAATAACAGCAGTTACAGTTGACCGGAGAAGTTCTAGCAGGGCACAAATTTGACGAACTGACTTGTTGGAAAGGTGGCCACCTATGACAGTGCCACATTGAAAGTCACTGAGCCCTTCAGTAAGGCCATTCTACTGACAATGTTTGTCTTTAGAGATTGCATGGCTGTGTGCTTGCTTTTTATACACCGGTCAGCAACTGGTGTGGCTGAAATAGCCAAATCTACTAATTTGAAGGGGTGTCCACACATTGCACAGTGAAATATAAGTATGCAATGATGAAGTCTAATACATCCATAGTGTGATTTTAACTTATGTCATTTTTTGTCAAATTAACTAATTGTTTTTTGTTGAATTCATATAACATGATAAACTGGGTGGTTCAAGCCCTGAATGCTGATTGGCTGAAAGCTGTTGTATTTCAGAATGTATACCACGGGTATGACAATTACATTGGTAACCAGTTTATAATAGCAATAAGGCAGTTACGGTCTGTGTCCAGGCACTCTGCGATGTGTCATGCATATTCAATTGACCATATACCACACTTCCTTGGGCCTTTCGCCTATTGCTTAATTATAACACAGCATTGTTGAATACTAGTTTCTGATTGGCTAGAAGGGCATTCTAGAATAGACATAAAACCAGATAACAGGAGAGTTGGAAAAGTTATTGGGACACCTTGCAATCATGATGCAATTTGCACCTACACATGCAGACCTTACTTGCTACAAAGTTACAGAAAGTTAAACCAACAATGACAAACTGAAATGGGATTCATTGTAAAAGCAGCTCCAAGGAGGATTTTTTTTTTTTTGTTGAGCATCTGACAACCTAACGTGGTGAGTGACAAACATACATTTCTCTGGTCCCTATGTTGCAGTCTTGACGCAAGTGGCGCTATACTGTCAAATCCTCCCACGCTTCTAGTTTGGGAGCAACTGTTTTCAGCAACTGGTATTTTTGAATTTGGTTGTCATATTGGCAAGTTTGCTAGCAACAAACTATTTAGCCTAGTGTTTGATATGCAATGCGATCTCCTCATAATGAACAGTGTTGAGTGACCTGACGAGAATGCAGACTTTTCTAGCTATGCCAGACAAAAATCAGGCATTATCAGCTCATTGTTATGGATATACAGTGGCTTGCAAAAGTATTCACCCCCCCCTTGGCATTTTTCCTATTTTCTTGCCTTACAACCTGGAATTAAAATACATTGAGGTTTATATCATGATTTTTTTTATTGTGAAGAAAACAAGAAAAAAAAACGAAACTTTAGCATGCAGAACCCCAAAGTCAATACTTTGTAGAGCCACCTTTTGCAGCAATGTCTCTATAAGCTTGGCACATCCAGCCACTGGTATTTTTGCCCATTCATCAAGGCAAAACTGCTCCAGATCCTTCAAGTTGGATGGGTTCCGCTGGTGTACAGCAATCTTTAAGTCATACCACAGATTCCCAATTGGATTGAGGTCTGGGCTTTGACTAGGCCATTCCAAGACATTTAAATATGTTTGCTTAAACCACTCAAGTGTTGCTTTAGCAGTGTGCTTTGGGTCATTGTCCTGCTGGAAGGTGAATCTCCGTCCCAGTCTCAAACCTCTGGAAGACAAACAGTTTTCCCTTAAGTATTTCCCTATATTTGGCGCCATCCATCATTCCTTCAATTCTGACCTGTTTCTCAGTCCCTGCCGATGAATAAAATCCCCACAGCATGATGCTGCCACCACCATGCTTCACTGTGGGGATGGTGCTCTCGGGGTGATGAGGTGTTGGGTTAGCGCCAGACATAGTGTTGTTCTTGATGGCAAACATTTTTTTGTTGTTGTCTCACCTGACCAGAGTATCTTCTTCCATATGTTTGGGGATTGTCACACATGCCGTTTGGTGAACACCAAACGTGTTTGCTTATTTTTTTCTTTAAGCAATGTATTTTTCTGCCCACTCTTCTGTAAAGCGTACGGCTTAAAGTGGTCCTATGGACATATACTCCAATCTCCGCTGTGGAGCTTTGCAGCTCCTTCAGGGTTATGATTGGTCTCTTTGTTGCCTCTGATTAATGCCCTCCTTGACTGGTCCGTGAGTTTTGGTGGGCGGCCCTCTCTTGGCAGGTTTGCTGTAGTGCCATATTCTTTTAATTTTTTAATAATGGATTTATTGGTGCTCAGTGGGATGTTCAAAGTTTCTGATATTTATTTATAACCCAACCCTGATCTGTACTTTTCCACAACTTCGTCCCTGGCCTGTTTGGAGAGCTCCTTGGTCTTCACGGTGCCGCTTGCTTGGTGGTGCCCTTTGCTTAGGGGTGTTGCAGACTCTGGGGCCTTTCAGAACATATACTGATATCATGTGACAGATCATGTGACACTTAAAGTCCACCTGTGTGCAATCTAACTAACTATATGACTTCTGAAGGTAATTGGTAGCACCAGATCTTATTTAAGGGCTTCGTAGCAAAGGGGGTGAATAGATATGCACACATCACTTTTCAATTGAATTGTCTTTCCATTTTACTTCACCAATTGACTCTTTTGTGTATGTCCATTACATGAAATCCAAATAAAAATACATTTCAATTACAGGTTGTAATGCAACAAAATAGGAAAAACGCCAAGGGGGATGAATAATTTTGTAAGGCACTGTTTGCAAATGAATGTCAAAAGAAAACAGCTGCTTTGCTGTTATTCTGGCTGCAGAGGTTGTGATTGTTAGCAGTAGCTTGCTGACTAGCTAGCAAGGGATAAGAACGTTGGCAGTGAGCATGGCAAACAGAACATAAAGAACGAACGATTGGGTCGCATCCATAAATATCGAAGGACCTACTGGGTTGCATCTCTAGCAATCAAAAGACAAAAGTATGAGCTTGCTTATACAAATATTTATTTTACTGGTAAATGTGTGCTTAGTATTGTTCTCTTTGATAACTGATATAAGCGGGATAAACCGCTTAAACAAACGAAACCAGAACAGAAACGTTTATTGCGTTGCATTTGTTTAAGCGGTTTATCCCATTTATATCACAGTTACCAAAGAAAACAATACTAAGCACACATTTACCAGTAAAATAAATATGACTTATATAAGCAAACTCATACTTTGATCTTATACAAAAATAAATCACTGCATTTGGCTCACACAGCCTCAGTCAGTTCCTCACCTTGTCCACTGTGTGCGCCTCTCTGTGACATAAGCTAAACATCTAGCTGGCTAGCTCAGTCTACACTGTACACTCAAAAATACAGAAAGGAGTGGGAATCAAACCCTGAATTCAAAGGCTGGTTGAAGCCGTTTATTGGAGATGATACACAGGCATACTGCCTGTATTGTAAAGGCTGATTTTTACGCCAAACTTAGTGATGTAAAAAAAACACATGACAACTCATAAACATACTCAAAATGCAAAGCCTTATAACAGTTCCACCCAAAACAAGCTGACATGGTTAAAAAAAATTGACTGCAAAAAAGGCTGAGGCCACCATGGCATTAGCTATCGCTGAACACTGTTCTGTTCCATGCTGGCATGTGATCACATTGGAGAAGCATGTAGAGCTGCTTTCTCAGACTCCACTGCTGCTTCCCACTTCAAAATGCACAGGACAAAGTGCACAGAAATGATTAATGGTGTTCTAGCACAATACTTTCTGAAAAAGTTGGCCGCAGGGGTGGGTGACCAGCGTTGCAGCATCCTCCTCAATGAGTCCACGGATTTAAGTGTTTCTAAGTACCTGGGGGTTGTGATAAGGTACTTTAGTGACACCAAGCAGACAATTGTATCAACATTTCTGGGGCTTATTGAGTTGGAGGGAGGAGATGCAAAATCTATAGCCCATGCTTTTGTGACTTTCCTCGAGAAGTCTTGTCTTAAAAAAGAGAAACACCTGGGGATAGGGACTGACAATGCCGCTGTTATGACGGGGATTAACAATGGGGTCCATAAAGTGCTGAAGGATTATGGCCTCAAATATCTGGTTTTTATTTGCCGTGTGTGCCACTCTGCAGCTTGCTGTAAGTCATGCTTCCAATGACACCATCCCCTGTAGTGTGGAGTACTTGGTATGAGACTTATAACTGGCCAACAAGGCCATATATGAGACCATCAACTGTTGGGAGAAACCTTTACAGATAACCAAGGTGTGTGCCACACATTGGCTCTCCATTGAACCTGCGGTTGCACGCGTTTTAGGCCAGTGGGAGGAGCTTAGGCTGCATTTCAGTCACCAAGTCCAGTGAACACTGCTACATGGCTGAGGTTTTATACTCCATGTACAGTGATCCTCAAAACATATTGTATCTGACTTTTTTGAAGTCCGTGCTGGGTGAGGTACAGTTGGCCATCAAGGCTTTTGAGGGAGAGCAAGTTGATCCTCTTAAGCTACTTGACAGCTTGGTTAGCCTGATCAAGTCTGTGAGCAGCAGGGTGCTGAATCCACCGGCAAATGTTGATGTACTAAAAGGGCCAATAATGGATACATCAGTCCCAAACCGTACCGTGGTTACCTTTTTAAGTCAAAGGCAGCTGAGCTCCACCTTGCGCCTGAGGATGAAAACAATGTCAGAAAGCGGTGTGTAGCCTTCACCATCTCCCTCACTAATAATGAGTTGAGGGTGACTGCCGGACAACATCGAAGCACTGCAGTACATGTCAGTTTTCAATTTGGAGGAAACTCTAAAGCACAATAAGAGCCCTGGAGAAATAGAAAAAAGCCACGCTCCTTGGTAGACAAGATTGTCCAGCAATGGTGGGCCATCCATCTTGGTAAACGGAATGGGACAACAACAAAAAACACACTGTGCTTCTGGAGTGAGATTTGGAAGTTCAGGGATGCAGCTGATATCAACCCGTTTCAAGAACTTGCCATGGCTGCTGTGTCTGTTGTCCTTGCCACACTCCAATGCTGAAGTCAAGAGAGTATTCAGCCAGAGTGGTAAAAAACAAACTTAGAAATCGGATGTCCTTGCAGACCCTTAACTCCATCCTGTACATTCGATATGGACTGAAGCTGTCTGATGAGCCTTGCTATGAGCACCAGCTGCCTGATAATGTTTTGCAGCTTTTTGGCTCATCAGCTGCTTGCTCATTTAAGTCAGCTCCCTCAGTTACTGAACCTGCCATAGAGAGCCTTGACCAAAATGACAATGACCCACTCTTTCTGTGAGCCAGCACAGGCTGTGTGTGTGTGGAGGGGGGGGGGTCCGATTTTTTTTTTAAACAATTAACCTGAATTATGGCCAGACTAGTTACCATAATTTTCCCACATTGCCATTGACAGTTTTTTTTTTTTATTGTCTCCTTTTGGTCCATTTAGATTATATACAAAAAAATGTAAAACATGTTATGGTTAAAAATGTAAGTAACTCCGCCAGAGTGTCTCTTTTGGGTCACTTCTACCGGTCCCAAGTCTGGATAAAGGAGGAGGGTTGGAATTGTGACAAAAAAAAAAAAATCGACAGAAAATCCCTTTGTAGTTCTAAATGTATATAGGGTGTTTTTTTTACTCACTTTGTCTCTTCCACGTTATTCCTTTATTCCTCTCTCCTACAGCGTCCATCACAATTACATGCACATGGCCAATTATGCAAATTAGGTGATGGCGTCATTTAGCGACTTTTAGGACAGCCAATAGCTACTTTCCTTACTGAGGAGTTGGCAATACTGTACAGTGGGTTGCTCTGGCAGTGCTGGCTGCTGTTGAAAACGACAGTATCTCCATATTATCTGCTTTGCCGTGTGGAGGTATGCAGACAATTTGGGTCAACTAGAGACATGTGTGAACGAATATCTTTGCTAGCTATTCATACAATTAATAAACTTGATTAAAAATGTAACTAGCCAGCTACCTTAACTGCAGGGGCCAAACTAGCTAACGTTAGTTTACTCCCACCATCAGAGTTCACCTTAGCTAGCTAAACAGACTAGCTAGGTTTCTAGAAAATAACAATTAACTAGATATATTGGTAGCTGTATTTGAAATTATAGCTAGTTAGACTATTCCGCAGTTTTTGTTAAACTACTTTGTTCCCCTGCCTGTTTATCAATTGGTGACAAAATTAGCAAGATAAATGCCTCTTAATTTCACAGCTAATAGGCTGTTTTCATATACACCTGCTTTATTAGGCTTGTGCACATTTACAAGTGTTTCATTGGCTAGTTAGCTAAGTTACTGAGCTAATTATTCATATTTTTGTTGCATTTCAGGTGCAGTGTTGACAGGCCAGGGACCAAATTCACAAAGAATCTCAGAGTAGAGTAGGAGTACTGATGTTAGGATTGTCTTCACATTGACTACAATTACATTGACAAGGAGGTTATCCTAGATCACTCTCTGAGATGTTTTGTGAATATGGACACTGGAAGAAAGCTGTTGCCCAATACCTTGCACAGCAGTCGCTTCACCACAGGACCCTAGAGCAGGCAAACCTTTTTATTTAACCAGGCAAGTCAGTTAAGAACAAATTCTTATTTTACAATGACAGCCTACCCTGGCCAAATCCTCCCCTAACGACGCTGGGCCAATTGTGCGACGCCCGATCCCGGCCGGTTGTGATACAGCCCAGGATAGAACCAGGGTCTGTAGTGACGCCTCAAGCACAAAGAGATGCTGTGCCTTAGACATCTGCGCCACTCGGGAGCCCAGGTAATGAATAATTTTGTTCCATCTAGGCTATAGTTCACTTAATCATTTGCTACATTGTGGAACGGTTTGTACTGAATGACACATTTTAACAAAACGTTCTTGTATGTTCTTAGACATACGTTTGCGCCGTTCAGTGGGTGTGTGGCTTGAAGCAACATATTTAAAGGGCAGCGGTATACTTTGAACCGACAACCCAAGCCTTTCCCATTTTTAAACTGGTCATTCAGTACAGCACCACTTCCGTTCAATTGAACGTTCTATGTACTGAAATCCGTACTGACCAACTGAGCTGATTTATCAGTTCAGTGATTGTCTTCCAGGTCAGTTTAATCAGAAACATTAAGCGCCTGCGGCACTCCAGGAAAAGGATTGCCTACCTCTGCCCTAGAGGTATTAGTCAATGCTTATTAACAGAATGTGAATTTCCATATCAATGACACTAACAAAAGGGTTGAATTGTTCAGCAACATGTGCAGTAAACGCTAACATGGCTTTGGTGATGAAAGGTACATAATGCATTTCATCTCCCCATCAGAGGATGTGACATGGGCCTGGATGGTGACACTTCTTCAAAGCAGCCTGAATGTAAACTATGCCCTTCCGTGGTACTGAAAGAAAGGGTCTTACCTGGGAGTACAGCAACACTGTCTCGCAGCCATTCTGTCAACATGTATTGTATGTAACCACTCAAATTATGCTACAGACAATCACAGACATTCACTTTGTCTACTTGTCCCATTCTTCAATCTGGTCAGGGATAGATATATCTCGTATACATGAATAAAAATGTATTAATCTAGACATGACTCTTTTACTCTAGGCCTTTTGAAGCATAAACTAAGGCTGCTTTCACACAGGCTGCCCAATTATGTTTTGTTTTTCACTAATTGGTCTTTTGACCACTCATATCAGCTCTGAACAACATCTGATGTCAAAACCCCAATTAGCCTATGTGTTGTCTTTGTTCAAAAGTTACCACAGAAGTTAGTGTGAAGACCAACATGACATGAAAAAGGTATTTTGTAATCTAACAAAATTAAACTTAGTTCATACAAAACTTTATGCATTTGGTCACCCCCAAAATGTGGCCTTTGAAAGCCTTGATAGTTGCATCCATCAGGGAACTATCTGCAGATAGCTGACAACAGGGTGGAAGGTTTTTTGGATGTACTGCGCTAGAGTTCCATTGCCCAGCAGACTCACCTGGAGATTAGGGGGATGGATATGTTAGTTTTGATAAAAGTCTGGGACTATTACAAGGAGGTGAGAGAATGAGTTTGTGTGTACAGTAAATCCAACCCAACCAGTGGCCCTGTATAATATGCTATGCTGTCACACAGGCAGACCGCCACAGTGAAGGAGGTTTACATAGTATACTTTTATGAGTGTAGCTTACTTCTCTGTGCTCTGGAGAGATGAAAGGTAGTTGGTCAGAAGGCTCGCAGGACAATTCTGTCTCTGTAGCACCTGGAGAGTGATAGAGGTAGTGTGCTAGAATGAGAACTTGGACCTCCCACTGGCCCAGCACCTCCTGCCTAGCATTATGCAATGTAAAGGAAAACAATATCATGACTTACTGACAGAGAGTGCTCCATGTTCCTGCTGGTAACAAGCCTCAACCTAGATGTAGAAAAATGTTCTGCCTCCACCAGGCTCCGAGAGATCAGATTACAAATGGCAGAGATTAACACAATTAAAATGGTACCTGTATTTAGGATTGATAAATGACAATAGGAGCGGATTTAAAAGTATACATGCCATTGTGTGTTATCGGCTACAACAAATTACATGGTTTACATGTGAATTTATAGCTTGATAAACTATTTTATAGCACCACTTCTCGTTTTCTCTAAGAATTGCTAAGGCAAAAAGCAATTCCACTATTGTAGCTAATCTGTACTGTGGCTACCTTCACATAGTTGATTTCCATCATGACATCATGCTCCTCATTTGATTGTAGTTAGCTTAGTTGCTCGTTTAGATGCCAGCGATTGAGACCTAATATTGCAACCAAACTGCTTCAAATATGTATTACGTCAAGAATTAGCCAAGGTATGTAGCTAACTAACTGACATCCCTATTAATTAAGTATGCATTCTATAATAAGTGATCTAGCCAACATGCATTACTTCTGACATGCCATGGCACTGCTTGCTTTACATTTGACAAATATTTCTGTACCGTAGCTAGCTAGATAATGATTTATGATAATTGCAGTTTAGTTCATTAGCTAACTAAGTGTGAGTCTGGCTGTTAAAACGCAGCTAGCTAGCCAACTCGACTTAATTATATGTAGCCGAGCTTGATACTCACTCAGTAACGTTCGTTTACAGTAACATGGTTTTCTGGGCAATCCCGGTCAAGTCCTTCCTACTCCCGTCTCTTGGTCTTCTTCTAGGTTCAAAACGATATGACTGTAGTCCGGTGGTTTATTGTCAAAAGTAACGCAGTCAACGGCTCAGTGTTCTACAACTGCTCACCTGCTTCTAAATCAAGGAAGAGCAATGTTTTTATGGTGCGCGTGCGGCACAGCTGCATATAATCGATTTTTATCTCCAACTTCAGCCCAAAAAACGGTAACAGATATTAATTCATAGATAGATATGCACTGCACATTACTTGTTGGGAAGGGGGGGCTAATCGGTTATACTGAACGCAGCCCAGGCAAGTGCAATCATGCAAGGTGCTTTGGCATTGATTCACGAATGGTGTGTTAGATACCACCCACATACGTTTGATTGACACCTCATTATCATATTGAAGGAAGACAGAAATAAAGAAATAATATAAATTAATCAAATGAGAGTGGGATTAATTATTAAAATAATGATTTATCTATTTGTGTGCATTCATTCATCCATTTATTTGTTCATCTATTTATTTGTGCATTTATCTATAATTACTGCAGATTTGGTCCTCCATATGTTTGTGTGTGTACAATATATAACAGTTCAATAGTATAATATTCACAGACTCACTTCCTAAGCAGGAACTTGTTGATGGTCTTCTGTTTCCTCATACACTCTACTATCAGTCTGTTCAGGTAGACAAATAGGGCCCCACCAAAACCACACGCAATCCTGAGGAGTTCACACAGTTCTAGGTTAATAGCCATTTACAGTGACGATACTGAGGAGTTTGAGCAGGGTGTGTAGAACACACAGGATACAGTAAACACACATGTACCCCAGGATGGCGAAGGCTGGCAACTCCTGGAGGTCAAAGGGGAAGTCCAGACGGAAACGTGTCTTAAAAAGAGCCGTGATGGTCTCTGAGAGAGACAGAGAGAATAACACCAGTCAGCTCTGACTAACTATTGGCTCAATGACCCCCCCCCCCCCCGCACACACACACACACCTCCTCACCTTCGTCCTGGTTCCACACAGCCAGTACTCTGAAGATGAAGGCGCTGAAGGTGGCAGCAAAAAAGCCCCTCCAGTAGTTCCTCACCGCAAAGAACGTTGACGTTACCTCAATGCTGAAGAGCACACCTGCAGCACACACACACAATCACTGTTGCAGTAACACCATTCATCACTTACTGTATTTTACTGCATTTCTCCCCAATGTATATTGTAAAGTACATAGACTTCCCATGGTTACGTACCTCCAATAGGGGCAGCAAAGCAGCATCCCACCCCTACTGCACACGCTGCTGATAGCATCTCTGTGTTCCTCAACTCATTCTGTAATAGGAACATACGCACACTCACAAACACCCACACATACATAAACACATATGTGCAAGCACACATAGTACACACATAGACACACATAGAAATACATAATGGAATTACAGAGAGTAATGTTGGAATTTAGATTAACAGAATAACATGAAGTAAAGGGAGATGTCATGTACCGTTTGTCGTATGTGTCATGATGGCATTCACATAGAACAGAATAGAAATGCTTGACTTGAAATGGAAAGGCGCTCACGTGACGCCCCAACAAACATGAAACAAGTGGACCCTGAGACGTGCACATACTTAGACACACGTGCACTCGTACCTTGTTTCCCTCAAAGGGCTCTTCCTTAAGCAGTAAGTGGGAAAAGACAGAAATCTGTGTGAGTACCTGAGAGTTAAATTGAAGAAAAGCAGAGACCAAAATCTGTTGGGAGAAATTATATTTATTGCTTTATTTTTTGGACAGAAAATGTATTCAATCTCCTATAATGATTGGGTTCAAACAGGATGAACCTCAACCCTGATCATTATGAAATTGTTCTAAAGTAAGACCGTCTGATTTGATGCTTGCTGACTTGAAATGTTCTTCCTCCATCTCCCTTTTCCTCCTCCCCCGCCTCCCCCTCCCCTCCTCCAGGTCTTGGGTGGTGTATGGCAGAGAGAGTACTCTCTTGGCAGACTGAGAACCATAGACAGGAGTCGTACTGTGTGCTGGAGCCCAGGGTCGGGCTCAGGTGAGTGGGGGTGAGTGTGTGTCCTGGAGGGTGGCAGGCTGGTCAGACAGATATCACACAGATACTAAAACCAAATTGAGTGTGTGTGTGTGTGGGGGGGGAACTGTCTCTCACCATGTAAATCCCACCAAACAACGCAGCCATGAATTTACTCAGGAGAGCTGCACACAGACTGGCCACATGAACGAACGGGCCCTGAGTGAGAGATTGGAGAAACGAGAAAGAGAGATGTAGGGGTCAAAGGATGACGAAGAGAAAGAACATGGAATGCAGAGTTAGTAATAGAGGAGAAAAGGGGGGAAAATAAGGCAGAACTAAAGCAATTTCAGACCAGGGCCCGTATTCATCAAGTGTCTCAGAGTAAGAGTGCTGAACCAGAATAAAGCTCCCCCGTCCATATAACCGTATTCATGATGATCTTATGGCAAAACTGCTCCTAGATCAGCACTTTATAAATTCGAGCCCAGGAATTTCAAACATTTCACTTTTTCCCGTAACAGTCCACTAGGGGTTTCCCACCTCCTTTCCCAGGGGCATGCCACTGCCCAGAGCACAGGTCAGCCCGATAACCTTGGCCACAAAGGTTTTAAAGGTGAGATACTCCTTAAGTACCACACCTCTAAGAATGGTCTTCATCTCTGGGATACCCGAACCTGAGGAAAAGGAGGAGGTGAGAGGGGGGGGGGGGTGGAAGAGAGGAGGACGAGGGCGAGGGAGGTGGGATAGGAGGAGGGCGAGGACGGAGAGTGCGGTAAAATGTATATTCAGAGATCCACTTCAAGATTATTTATGAATTCAAGGCAGTCATTACTAGTGGTTTCAAGGATATTGTCAAGGATGTCCTGAAGTTGTATAACTTCTGTCAACTACCCATGTGGACTGAGTCAACGCCATACATCTGTGACCTTTAAATAATATTGCACAGTGTTTCATTCTGTATGCAAATTAGCTATTTAAATATATGTGAGTGAGCATGATTAGGAATAAATGTAGATGTAAGATTACAGTGAATGAGTGTGTGTGCGTTCCACACTTGAGTATCTTACCCACAGCCTGCGGGGCCAGTATCTGTGTGAACCCTGCTGAGAAAGTGATGAGCACCACTGGGTAGGTGACCCAGGCCAGGTACTGCAGGAGCATGTTACTGTTCAGTCCCCTGTACATCCACTTCTGAGCTACAGCGCAGAGACACACACAGATAAATCAAACCTATTAAAGGGCACATTCCAAAATTTAGGAATATCTCACCCTCTCTCTCTCCCTCCTTCCATTCCCTATGGTGTTGTCCATTACCCAACAGACCCAGGAATATCTCTCCCTCCCTCCCTCACCTTGTTGACAGAAGGCTATAGCGTAGTCCATCACCCAGCTGACCAGGGCCATGACCAGACCCAGGAGGATGAGAAAGATCCAGTCCTCGCCCACACGAGAGATCAGGAACTTCTGACAGCGAGAAGTACACACTGGAGAAAGGAGAGAGGGGGTGGGAGAGAGAGGGGAGAGGAAGATTAAAAAGACAACAGCTTAAAATAAGAGAGAAATAGTCACTGTAACAAGACAGAGAGCATTAAAAAAAGACATGGAGTGATGAGAAATGGAGAAGGAACACTGTGTGAAAAGCAAGTGGGGTGGAGAGACGGATAGAAATGCATCACAACTTGTTGAGCTGAATGAATAAAGGAATGAGTGGACTTAGAGATGGGTGGAAAGAGAGATATATAAGGCCGCTAAACACACAGGAAGCGAGTGACGAAAGAGAGATAAAAGGGATGTGTGGAGAGAAGGAGGAAAGGTGAATGGTTGCTCTCAGGTGGATGAGAGAGGAGTAACTGGATGTCCCTGAAGACCAAATCAAACATCGAAGAGAACACAGTGTCTTGAGGGACACAGTCTATGAATGCTCTAGATACTGAACCGGTGTTAGCGATTTGGTGCCAGAGATGTAGCGGAGTCAGGCGCTACATCTCTGGCACCAAATCGCTGAGTTTACTCACAAAAATTCAAGCAAGATTCCAAATAGGAAAATGCATACAAACTAACACCTACAACAACCACTAAGACACCAACAATCACGGACAGAACAGAAATGTATGCCAGAGGGTTAAATAAGGAACATGATATGGGAATTGAAACCAGGTGTGTGTAATACAGACAAAACAAAACAAAAATGAAACATGGATCGGTGGTGACGTCGACCGCTGAACACCACCCGAACAAGGAGAGGGGCCGACTTCAAGGGGAGGGGCCGACTTCAAGGAGAGGGGCCGACTTCAAGGGGAGGGGCCGGCTTCAAGGAGAGGGGCCGACTTCAAGGAGAGGGGCCGACTTCGGGGGAAGTTGTGACAACCGGTGGAATTCCAGACTTCCAGTTCACATAAAAAGGAGAATAAATTGGGTCCAATGAAGCTTCTTTTAGCTGACCTAACTTTGTTTCTTAAATGTTTCTTGAGTGCTTTAAACAGTTGAAGTCGGAAGTTTACATAAACCTTACCCAAATACATTTAAACTCAGTTTTTCACAATTCCTGACATTTAAGCCGAGTAAAAATTTCCTGTCTTAGATCAGTTAGGATCACCACTTTATTTTGAGAATGTGAAATGTCAGAATAATAGTAGAGACAATGATTTCTTTCAGCTTTTATTTATTTCATCACATTCCCAGTGGGTCAGAAGTTTACATCCACTCAATTTGTATTTGGTAGCATTGCCTTTCAATTGTTTAACTTGGGTCAAATGTTTCAGGTAGCCTTCCACAAGCTTCCCACAATAAGTTGGGTGAAGTTTGGCCCATTCCTCCTCACAGAGTTGGTGTAACTGAGTCAGGTTTGCAGGCCTCCTTGCTCGCACAAGTATGCTTGGAGTCATTGTCCATTTGGAAGACCCATTTGCGGCCAAGCTTTAACTTCCTACTGATGTCTTGAGATATATCCACATAATTTTACTACCTCATGATGCCATCTATTCTGTGAAGCGCACCAGTCCCGCCTGCAGCAAAGCACCCCCACAACATGATACTGCCATCCCTGTGCTTCACGGTTGGGATGGTGTTCTTCGGCTTGCAAGCCTCCCTCTTTTTCCTCCAAACATAATGGTCATTATGGCCAAACAGTTCTATTTTTGATTCATCCCAGAGGACATTTCTCCAAAAAGTACGATCTTCGTCACCATGTGCAGTTGCAAACCATAGTCTGGCTTTTTTATGGCGGTTTTGGAGCAGTGGCTTCTTCCTTGCTGAGCGGCCTTTCAGGTTATGTCGATATAGGACTCGTTTTACTGTGGATATAGATACTTTTGTACCTGTTTCCTCCAGCATCTTCACAAGGTCCTTTGCTGTTGTTCTGGGATTGATTTTATTTGCACTTTTCACTTTTCCGGACGTTCATCTCTAGGAGAAAGAACGCGTTTCCTTCCTGAGCGGTGTGATGAATGTGTGGTCCCATGGTGTTTATACTTACATTTACATTTACATTTAAGTCATTTAGCAGACGCTCTTATCCAGAGCGACTTACAAATTGGTGCTTTCACCTTATGACATCCAGTGGAACAGCCACTTTACAATAGTGCATCTAGGTCTTTTAAGGGGGGGGGGGGTGAGAAGGATTACTTTATCCTATCCTAGGTATTCCTTAAAGAGGTAGTAGTACTTGCATACTACTGTTTGTACAGATGAACGTGGTACCTTCAGGTGTTTAAAAATTGCTCCCAAGGATGAACCAGACTTGTGGAGGTCTTGGCTGATTCTGAGGTCTTGGCTGATTTCTTTTGATTTTCCCATGATGCCAAGCAAAGAGGCATTGAGTTTGAAGGTAGGCCTTGAAATACATCCACAAGTACACCTCCAATTGACTCAAATGATGTCATTTAGCCTATTAGAAGCTTCTAAAGCCGTGACATAATTTTCTGGAATTTTCCAAGCTGTTTAAAGGCACAGTCAACTTAGTGTATGTAAACCCACTCCCTTTTTGTTTACAAGGCCCTACTCATAAACGTCCATATTATCTAACTTTGCTGTTCACAGGATTGGATCATTCTTGAGGTTCCTAGGGTCTACAACGAGCTAGGTAAATCTGCTTTTAGTTTTAATGCACCATATTGCTGGAACAAAATTTGACATACATTTCATCTTGATGATGCCGTTGGTGCAATTTAAAGCATTTATTGGGGACTCATTGTTATCTTTTCGTAAAACATCTGGTTGTAGTAAATAGCCAACCTGTATACTAAGGAGATCCTGAGGGAAATTGACGAGTACCAACAGCTTTACGCTATGGAGGAGCAACATACTCATGGAAAGATCTGACTACTTCACAAAATATATTTAACCCGACAAAAAAAGAAAAACAGATTTAACTACAGACACAGACAATTTACTTACCGTTGAAGTAGAGGCTAGTGCTCTGGCTGGAACCCATGCGACACTGGAAAAGTTGTGTGAGGAGGTAGCAGGGCTGAGGGGGAGTTTGGAGTTCAGCCAGAATGAAATTCTTACGCTCCAAGGAGATAGAAAACAAGGCACCAACAGCCAAGGTAAAAATCCACGATTCCAACATGGATTGTCTACTCAGGGAAAACATGGTGATGAAGGAGTCGCTACTAGACTTCACTAGTAATAGCATGCATGAAAATCATTTTTTTCTGGGATTCCTGATAATAATCCAGAGGGCGCGATCAGAGATTTCATGAAATCCGCATTAAAACTTCCTATAGAGACTGTAAACAAGGTGGCTTTCCACCGAGCACACAGACTTGGAGCTCGGAGTGACAAGACCAAGGGTCCCCGACCGATCATTGCAAAATTTGAACACTACCAACAAAAGGAGCTGATCTAAAGCAGAGGAAGGGAGCTTAAAGGGACCCAATTCAGTCTCAATGACCAATTTCCAAGGGAGGTAAACGAACGTCGTAAGAGACTCTATCTAGTACAAAGGCAACAAAAAGGGACAAGGGTAAGTGTTCCTTTCTCATTGTGGACAAACTCTTTATAGATGGACAGCTATTCTGAGACAGCTCCATAACACCATGGCTGTACAAAATTCTACAGGAACTTCAGGTTATGAAAAAAAGAAAGTATGGGAACTGTAAAAATATCTGAACACTATGAAGTGGATATGAACACACACGTACTCAATTACATGCTCGCTTACACATACGGACTTATACATACACACACACACACACACCTGATCTCGCTCTCTTCTCTTCTCTCCCTCCCTCTATTGTCCAGAACTGTTTTATATTTTAATGTGTTTGTTTGTCTATCTTTTTAATGTATTTGTCTACAAGTTTATATATGTTTACAACAAGCAAGGGGAAGATAATATATACTGTTTACAGGAAACACTACATCCTTAAATGATTATACCAATTTATTGAACTTACAGGCAACAAATGATTATCAAATCATTATGGTAGGAGACTATAACACAGTGTTAAGTACCTCAATGGACCGTAAAGGTAATCACTCCACAAACTATCATCACCGTGCCCTTAAGGAAATCACAAATATTATGGATGTCACACTCTGATCTGTTTCACCTGTCCCTGTGATTGTCTCCACCCCTTCCAGGTGTCGCTTATGTTCGCCAGTGTATTTATCCCTGTGTTTCCTGTCTCTCTGTGCCAGTTCGTCTTGTATGATTAGTCAAATCAACCAGCGTGGTTTTTCCTGTACTCTTTTGCCAGTCTCCCCTGGTTTTGACCACTGCCTGACTCTGGACTACTTTTCCGCCTGCCTGATCATTCTGCCTGCCCTGACCTTGAATCTGCCTCCCCTTCGGTGCCTATTGGATACAAAAGAGGAGGAAAAAGAACTTGAGGAACTTATCTATTATCAATCTAATGTAATCTATTACAAAAATTAAGCAAACTGGATGGAATATGGAGAACAATGCACAAAACTCTTCCTGAATCTCCAATACTGGAACGCTAACGAAAATAATTTGCAGAAACTCGTTACTGAAGACTGAGTCATCTATGGTTCTCCGAATTATATTTTTAAAAGAGGAAGCTAATTATTTTAGACAGATGTTTTCTTTTCCGACTCATCCTCTCCCACTGAATGAAGATTACGGTAAGGAATTATTTCCAAAATAAATAAATAAATAAATGGAAAATTAACAAATGTACAGAAAGATCAGTGCGAAGGCCAGATTAGAGAAATAGCTTTTTGAGGCTGTTAAATCGTTTCAGTCTGGAAAAACCCCAGGGCTTGATGGCATACCGATAGAGGTGTATCAAGCCTTTTTTGATATACTAAAAGCTCCATTGTTAGTTTTAACTAATGGTAGTCTGTCAGGTACTTAGCAGGAAGGTCTGATTTCTCTTTTAAAACAAGACCCAGATGGCAAATATAAAGATCCCTTCTATCTAAAAAACTGGAGGCCCCTTACACTTCAATGTTGTGATGGAAAAATACTAGTGAAATGCATAGCACTCAGAATTAAAAGGGTTTTACCAGGTATTGTTCATCCTGATCAGACAGGATTTTTACATGGACGATACATTGGAGATGATATACGACAACTACTAGAAATAATAGAACATCATGAAACATCTAAGCCAGGACTGGTATTTATAGTGGATTTTGAAAAGGCATTTGATAAAGTAAGACTGGATTTTATTTATAAATGACTTTTTTCAATTTCGGTAATTCTATTATAAAATGGGTAAAAATAATGTATAGCAACCCCAGGTGTAAAATAGTAAATAACGGCTTCTTCTCCGAGTTTTGAATTATCAAGAGGAGTTAAACAAGGGTGTCCGCTGTCACCATATCTATTTGTTATAGCCATCGCAATGCTAGCTATTAAAATCAGATCCAATAACAACATTAGAGGAATAGAAACCCAAGGCTTAAAAACAAAGGTGTCCATGAGTGCCGATGACTCAAGTTTTATATTAAGTCCACAAGCTAGATGCAATGTCTCATTGAAGATCTAGATAACGTTTCTGTACTCTCTGGACTAAAACCAAAGTGTACAATATTACATATTGGATCTTTAAAAAATACAACTTTTACATTACCCTGCAGTTTACCTATAAAATGGGCTGATGGTGAAGTAGACATACTTGTGAATTCATATCACAAAAGATACAAATAAGCTCTCCACAATGATTTTCAATAGAACACTTGTAAAATAGACAAGAGCCTGCAACCATGGACCTGACTATTTATGGAAAAATTGCCCTGATTAACTCCTTAGTCAAATCTCAGTTTACTCATTTACTTATGGCGCTGCATACTCCTGACAATTTGTTTTTCAGATCATATGAGCAAAATATATTTTGCTTTATCTGGGATGCCAAACCAATAAAGAGTGCCTATCAATAAAAATAAAGAGTGCCTATCTATATAATGAATGTGAATTGGGTGGGTTGAGATGATCAAATATAAAAGCACTAAACCTCTCTCTAAAAGCTTCACTTATTCAAAAGTTTTACTTGAACCCTAAATGGTTCTCAAGTAGATTACTAAGAAAAGCTCATCCATTGTTTAAAAATGGCCTTTTTGCCTTTGTGCAGATTGTCATGTCTCATTTTCGATTAATTGAAAATTATACTTTTTTCCGAAGTATCTCTTTTTCAAACAAGCATTGCAGAGCTGGCTACAATTTCAATTTCATCTCCCTGAAAAGATAGAACAAATATTATGGCTGAACTCAAATGTGCGGGTTGATAAAATACCTGTATTTATGGGAAAGATGTTTGAAAATGGCATTTTGTTATTAAATTATATTGTAAATTGGAATGGTAGAGTTATGTCCTTCATTGAGTTATCCGAATTGTACGGGAAGGTCTGCTCAATCCAAGAGTACAACCAAATGATTACAGCATTATCCTAAAAATAGAGGAGGCAGGTGGCAGCGGGAGGAGCTAGGGAACTGCCCAATATAAAGGATCAAAACTGGCGGAGGAATAAAAATACCATAAATAGGAAAGTATACCAGTTTCATTTGAGGACCAGGATGTTGACAACTGTGTCATACAGATTGCAAAATAGTTGGGAAGAGATTTTTGATGTACCGATTCCATGGTGCCTGAGTTGATATATACAGTATAACAACACAAGATTCAAGACCTTTGTTTTTCAGTTAAAGTTATTATTTAGAATTCTTGCCACGAACAAAATGTTGAATATTTGAGGCATAAAATCATCGAAGCTCTGCAGATTTTGTTGTGAGGATACAGAATCAATAGACTATTTATTTTTGTATTGCCCTCAGGTAGCCTGTTTCTGGTCTCAGGTTCAGGAATGGCTGAAAATGCATAGCATTGATCTAAAATTGACCCTAGAAATAGTACTGTTAGGAGATCTGGAGAGACCGGGTCAGTCAATTACTAATATACTAATACTCTTAGTAAAAGTATTTATCGTTAACTCGCAATCTGTGGATTCGATTAGATAGATTGAAACTGCATGTTAAACATCACAGCATAGTTGAAAGATATGTGTTGCGTAGAAACCCGAAGTGGGTGGCCAGCAGAGATAGATTGGATGGGCTGAGGGAAGCTGAGTTTTGGGATGTGGAATTGGAGACAAGTGGGAGTGGAGTTTCTGTGCGAGAGATAGAATGATGGTCAAAGTTTTTTTTTTAAAGTAAAAATTAAACATAATAAAAAGTTTGGCTGATGCCGTGCAGGTGTTTGTACACATGCATATATACACACTCATGCAAAGAAACGCATACAAGAACACACACATACATGTAATAGTGCCAGACATGCACACAAACATATACAGTTGGCATTGCTGTTATGATTTTAGTTATCCTTGATGTTCTTTGTTTATTTTTGTTTTTTTTATTATTATTTAATTTTTGCATTGTTGTTTGCTGTTTTCTTTTGTCTTTCTTTTTTCTCTTTAGTTCATTCTCTTGGTTGTTGGTCCATTGTGGGGTTCTTGGGGGTTGGGAATGGAATTAATTGTATTTTTAATTTTTCTTCAGGGGGGGACTGTGGGAGGGGTCTGGAATGATCGAGGGACAACTATTGGGGAACTGTGGGGGGATCTTGGGGGGTTGGGAGTCTGTTGGATGACTGGTATGATGTAGTTGTTGAGCGGCTTCACTGTAGGTACAGTGGGGCAAAAAAGTATTTAGTCAGCCACCAATTGTGCAAGTTCTCCAACTTAAAAAGATGAGAGAGGCCTGTAGTTTTCATCATAGGTACACTTCAACTATGACAGACAAAATGAGAATTTCTTTTCCAAAAATCACATTGTAGGATTTTTTATGAATTGATTTGCAAATGATGGTGGAATTTTTTAAAATTTTAATTTCACCTTTATTTAACCAGGTAGGCTAGTTGAGAACAAGTTCTCATTTGCAACTGCGACCTGGCCAAGATAAAGCATAACAGTGTGAACAGACAACACAGAGTTACACATGGAATAAACAATTAACAAGTCAATAACACAGTAGAAAAAAAAAAAAAATGGGCAGTCTATATACAATGTGTGCAAAAGGCATGAGGAGGTAGGCAAATAATACAATTTTGCAGATTAACACTGGGGTGATAAATGATCAGATGGTCATGTACAGGTAGAGATATTGGTGTGCAAAAGAGCAGAAAAGTAAATAAATAAATTTAAAAAAACAGTATAAAAACAGTATGGGAATGAGGTAGGTGAAAATGGGTGGGCTATTTACCAATAGACTATGTACAGCTGCAGCGATCGGTTAGCTGCTCGGATAGCTGATGTTTGAAGTTGGTGAGGGAGATAAAAGTCTCCAACTTCAGCGATTTTTGCAGTTCGTTCCAGTCACAGGCAGCAGAGTACTGGAACGAAAGGCAGCCAAATGAGGTGTTGGCTTTAGGGATGATCAGTGAGATACACCTGCTGGAGCGTGTGCTACGGATGGGTGTTGCCATCGTGACCAGTGAACTGAGATAAGGCGGAGCTTTACCTAGCATGGACTTGTAGATGACCTGGAGCCAGTGGGTCTGGCAACGAATATGTAGCGAGGGCCAGCCGACTAGAGCATACAAGTCGCAGTGGTGGGTGGTATAAGGTGCTTTGGTGACAAAACGGATGGCACTATGATAGACTGCATCCAGTTTGCTGAGTAGAGTGTTGGAAGCCATTTTGTAGATGACATCGCCGAAATCGAGGATCGGTAGGATAGTCAGTTTTACTAGGGTAAGCTTGGCGGCGTGAGTGAAGGAGGCTTTGTTGCGGAATGAAAGCCGACTCTTGATTTGATTTTCGATTGGAGATGTTTGATGTGAGTCTGGAAGGAGAGTTTGCAGTCTAGCCAGACACCTAAGTATGTGTGAAGTACAGAGATGAGGTAGTCACTCAAAAATCCTGTTAAACACTATTATTGCACGTAAAAAGGACGTCATGCTCACAAACACAAGTGACTGTCCTCCCTCAAGAGTCTTAGCCGGTCGCGCCACCTCAAAAGCTAGCTACACATACAGAGTTAGTCCATGCAACTTACGTGACTTGTTAAGCACATTTTTACTCCTGAACTTATTTAAGCTTGCTATAACAAAGAGGTTGAATACTTAGACTCAGGACATTTCATCTTTTAATATTTAATTAATTTGGAAAAAATATGATTCCACTTTGACATTATGGGTTATTGTGTGTATGCCAGAGACAAAAAAATCTAAATGTTATGCATTTTTAATTCAGACTAACACAACAACTTTTGTGAATACTTTCTGACAGCACTGAAAGTCCACGGCAGAGGTAGTGCCGACAGTGCCTTCGGAAAGTATTCAGACCACTTGACTTTTTCTGCATTTTGTTACGTTACAGCCTTATTCTACTTTTTTGTAAATCAATCTACACACAGTACCTCATAATGACAAAGCAAAAACGGGTTTTAGGATTTTTTTGCAAATTTATAAAAATAAAATCACATTTACATACAGTGGGAGAACAAGTATTTGATACACTGCCGATTTTGCAGGTTTTCCTACTTGCAAAGCATGTAGAGGTCTGTAATTTTTATCATAGGTACACTTCAACTGCGAGAGACGGAATCTAAAACAAAAATCCAGAAAATCACATTGTATGATTTTTAAATCATTCATTTGCATTTTATTGCATGATATAAGTATTTGATACATCAGAAAAACATAACTTAATATTTGGTACAGAGACCTTTGTTTGCAATTACAGAGATCACATGTTTCCTGTAGTTCTTGACCAGGTTTGCACACACTGCAGCAGGGATTTTGGCCCACTCCTCCATACCGACCTTCTCCAGATCCTTCAGATTTCGGGGCTGTCGCTGGGCAATATGGACTTTCAGCTCCCTACAAAGATTTTCTATTGGGTTCAGGTCTGGAGACTGGCTAGGCCACTCCAGGACCTTGAGATGCTTCTTACGGAGCCACTCCTTAGTTGCCCTGGCTGTGTGTTTCGGGTCGTTGTCATGCTGGAAGACCCAGCCACGACCCATCTTCAATGCTCATACTGAGGGAAGGAGGTTGTTGGCCAAGATCTCGCGATACATGGCCCCATCCATCCTCCCCTCAATACGGTGCAGTCGTCCTGTCCCCTTTGCAGAAAAGCATCCCCAAAGAATGTTTCCACCTCCATGCTTCACGGTTGGGATGGTGTTCTTGGGGTTGTACTCATCCTTCTACTTCCTCCAAACACGGCGAGTGGAGTTTAGACCAAAAAGCTCTATTTTTGTCTCATCAGACCACATGACCTTCCGTGGGCACCCTGATTCTAGTTTGTGAGCTAGACAGTCTACTGCCTGGGAAAGTCTCCCACTCAGAAGTATGAGATGGGTAGGGGGACGGGGGTAGGTTGACCTCCGGTCTCCTCACTGGAAGCCCGAGGTTGGGGGGAGTGGGGGAACTATCAAATAGCGCACCTCTAACTTTGTACAGTACTAATGCAATTAGCAAAAGGTTTCACATACATATTGTTGCATTTTCTTCTGGTTTATGCAAAATCGTTCTACTACACCTGCATTGCTTGCTGTTTGGGGTTTTAGGCTGGGTTTCTGTACAGCACTTTGTGACATCAGCTGATGTAAGAAGGGCTTTATAAATACATTTGATTGATTGATGGTTAAAAATAATAGAAAACCAGTCTGCACACCACCAAGCTGAATTTGTTTAGTCTTGAGTCTTGGTTGACAGTATTGGGGGATGGGTAATGTATTGATGCTCAAGTGTCAAATAAACATGTCTTTGTTACTTCTTTTTGATATTTATGAGTCTTATTTTTGTTTATATTTTTATATTTATATATTTTTAAATGTTATGATTATTTATGTCTGAATAAAAAATAGTTGTTTTTTTCCCAGGGGGGTGGGGGGGTGGGCCCAGGGAGCCACACACACACTCACACACACACACACACACACACACACTAGTTTGGCATGTGGTGGGTGGCCCTCTGCCCGGTGCTTGGCTCTCCTCTGCCCGGGCAACTTGGCTCTCCTCTGCCCGGGCAACTTGGCTCTCCTCTGCCCGGGCAACTTGGCACTCCTCTGCCCGGGCAGCTTGGTTCTCCTCTGCCCGGTGCTTGGCTCTCCTCTGCCCGGGCAACTTGGCTCTCCTCTGCCCGGGCAACTTGGCTCTCCTCTGCCCGGGCAACTTGGCTCTCCTCTGCCCGGGCAGCTTGGCTCTCCTCTGCCCGGTGCTTGGCTCTCCTCTGCCCAGGCAACTTGGCTGTCCTTATATTCGCAGCCACAGTAGTGTGACAGTCTTCGTCTTCTTCTCAACCCAAAAGCAAAAACAGACAGTCTGCCAGATACACTGTGTAATGAATTGCTTATTCTGTTTCGGGAATATGAATCGTACAAACATACTGTAAATTATAGAATGACATTTAGGCCAAAGATATCAAAACAAATATGAGTGTAATCTCCCTCAGCAGAACAGTCACTAGCAAGCAGTGCACAAAATGGGAAAAGCCTATTTTATGACAAGGCACTGCCACATCTCAAAAATCTCCAAGAATATGACCACTCATATTTACTGACCTGTGTAATGACCTCAATAGGACCACTCATATTTACTGACCTGTGTAATGACCTCAAAAGGACCACTCATATTTACTGACCTGTCTAATGACCTCAATATGACCACTCATATTTACTGACCTGTGTAATGACCTCAATATGACCACTCATATTTACTGACCTGTGTAATGACCTCAAAATGACCACTCATATTTACTGACCTGTCTAATGACCTCAATATGACCACTCATATTTACCAACCTAATGACCACTCATATTTACTGACCTGTCTAAGGACCTCAATATGACCACTCATATTTACCAACCTAATGACCACTCATATTTACTGACCTGTGTAATGACCTCAATATGACCACTCATATTTACTGACCTGTCTAATGACCTCAATATGACCACTCATATTTACTGACCTGTGTAATGACCTCAAAAGGACCACTCATATTTACTGACCTGTCTAATGACCTCAATATGACCACTCATATTTACCAACCTAATGACCACTCATATTTACTGACCTGTCTAATGACCTCAATATGACCACTCATATTTACCAACCTAATGAAAACTCATATTTACCAACCTAATGACCACTCATATTTACCAACCTAATGACCACTCATATTTACCAACCTAATGACCACTCATATTTACCAACCTAATGACCACTCATATTTACTGACCTGTCTAATGACCTCAATATGACCACTCATATTTACTGACCTGTGTAATGACCTCAAAAGGACCACTCATATTTACATTTACATTTACATTTACTGACCTGTCTAATGACCTCAATATGACCACTCATATTTACCAACCTAATGACCACTCATATTTACTGACCTGTGTAATGACCTCAATATGACCACTCATATTTACTGACCTGTCTAATGACCTCAATAGGACCACTCATATTTACTGACCTGTCTAATGACCTCAATAGGACCACTCATATTTACTGACCTGTGTAATGACCTCAATAGGACCACTCATATTTACTGACCTGTCTAATGACCTCAATATGACCACTCATATTTACTGACCTGTGTAATGACCTCAATAGGACCACTCATATTTACTGACCTGTCTAATGACCTCAATAGGACCACTCATATTTACTGACCTGTGTAATGACCTCAATATGACCACTCATATTTACTGACCTGTCTAATGACCTCAACATGACCACTCATATTTACCAACCTAATGACCACTCATATTTACTGACCTGTCTAATGACCTCAATAGGACCACTCATATTTACTGACCTGTGTAATGACCTCAATATGACCACTCATATTTACTGACCTGTGTAATGAGTGAGGGATCACTGTGATCCAATGACCTCTCCTATAAGTGCACCACCACTGAACTGACAGCATTGACCTACGCTGAGTGTACAAAACATTATGAACACCTGCTCTTTCCATGACATAGACTGACCAAGTGAATCCAGGTGAAAACTATGATCCCTTATTGATGTCACTTGTTAAATCCACGTCAATCCATGTAGCTGAAGGGGAGGAGACAGGTTAAAGAAGGATTTTTAAGCCTTGAGACAATTGAGACATGGATTGTGTGTGCCATTCTGAAGGTGCCAAAGATTTAAGTGCCTTTGAACGGGATATCAACATGAGCCATCTTGTAAAGTCCATTCCAAATCAAATCAAAGTTTATTTGTCAAGTGCGCCGAATACAACAGTGACCTTACAGTGAAATCCTTACTTACAGGCTTGAACCAATAGTGCAAAAAAGGTATTGGGTGAACAATAGGTAAGTAAAGAAATAAAACAACAGTAAAAAGACAGGCTATATACAGTAGTGAGGCTATAAAAGTAGTGAGGCTACATACAGACACCGGTTAGTCAGGCTGTTTGAGGTAGTATGTACATGTAGATATGGTTAAAGTGACTATGCATATATTATGAACAGAGAGTAGCAGTAGTGTAAAAGAGGGGTTGGCGGGTGGTGGGTGGGACACAATGCAGATAGCCCGGTTAACCAATGTCCGGGAGCACTGGTTGGTCGGCCCAATTGAGGTAGTATGTACATGAATGTATAGTTAAAGTGACTATGCATATACGGTAAACAGAGAGTAGTAGCAGCGTAAAAAGAGGGATTGGGGGAGGCACACAATGCAAATAATCTGGGTAGCCATTTGATTACATGTTCAGGAATCTTATGGCTTGGGGGTAATAACTGGTGAGAAGCCTTTTTGACCTAGACTTGGCACTCCGGTACCGCTAGTAGAGAGGTAGTAGAGAGAGTAGAGAGAACAGTCTATGACTGGGGTGGCTGAGATCTTTGACAATTTTTAGGGCCTTCCTCTGACACTGCCTGGTGTAGAGGTCCTGGATGGAAGGCAGCTTAGCCCTGGTGATGTACTGGGCAGTACGCACTACCCTCTGTAGTGCCTTGCGGTCAGAGCAATTGCCGTACCAGGCAGTGATGCAATCATGCTCTTGATGTTGCAGCTGTAGAACCTTTTGAGGATCTCAGGAACCATGCCAAATCGTTTTAGTCTCCTGAGGGGGAATAGGCTTTGTCGTGCCCTCTTCACGACTGTCTTGGTGTGTTTGGACCATTCTAGTTTGTTGTTGATGTGGACAAGGAAAAACCTGCTCCACAACAGCCCCGTCGATGAGAATGGGTGCGTGCTCAGTCCTCCTTTTCCTGTAGTCCACAATCATCTCCTTAGTCTTGGTTACGTTGAGGGATAGGTTGTTATTCTGGCACCACCCGGCCAGGTCTCTGACCTCCTCCCTATAGGATGTCTTGTCATTGTCGGTGATCAGGCATACCACTTTTGTGTCGTCTGCAAACTTAATGATGGTGTTGGAGTTGTGCCTGGCCATGCAGTCGTGTGTGAACAGGGAGTACAGGAGGGGACTGAGCACGCACCCCTGGGGAGCTCCAGTGTTGAGGATCAGCGTGGCAGAGCTGATGCTACCTACCCTCACCACCTGGGGGTGGCCCGTCAGGAAGTCCAGGATCCAGTGGCAGAAGTAGGTGTTTAGTCCCAGGATCCTTAGCTTAGTGATGAGCTTTGAGGGTACTATGGTGTTGAACGCTGAGCTGTAGTCAGTGAATAGCATTCTCACATAAGTGTTCCTTTTGTCCAGTTGGGAAAGGCAGTGTGGAGTGCAATACAGATTGCATCATCTGTGGATCTGTTTGGGCAGTATGAAAATTGGAGTGGGTCTAGGGTTTCTGGGATAATGGTCTTGATGTGAGCCATTACCAACCTTTCAAAGCACTTCATGGCTACGGACGTGAGTGCTACGGGTCTGTAGTCATTTAGGCAGGTTGCCTTTGTGTTCTTGGGCACAGGGACTATGGTGGTCTGCTTGAAACATGTTGGTATTACAGACTCAATCAAGGACATGTTGAAAATGTCAGTGAAGACACCTGCCAGTTGGTCAGCACATGCCCGGTGCAGACGTCCTAGTAATCCGTCTGGCCCAGCAGCCTTGTGTATGTTGACCTGTTTAAAGGTCTTACTCACATCAGCTACAGAGAGCATGATCACACAGTCATCCGGAACAGCTGATGCTCTCATGTATTCTTCAGTGTTGCTTGCCTCAAAGTGAGCATAGAAGTGATTTAGCTCGTCTGGTAGGCTCGTGTCACTGGGCAGCTCGCGGCTGTGCTTCCCTTTGTAGTCTGTAATAGTTTGCAAGCCCTGACACATGAGACGGCATTGGAGCCGGTGTAGTAGGATTCAATCTTAGCCCTGTATCGACGCTTTGCCTGTTTGATGGTTCATCGCAGGATTTCTTGTAAGCTTCCGGGTTAGAGTCCCGGACCTTGAATGCGGCAGCTCTACCCTTTAGCTCAGTGTGAATGTTACCTGTAATCCATGGCTTCTGGTTGGGGTATGTACGTACAGTCACTGTGGAGACGACGTCCTAGATGCACTTATTGATAAAGCCAGTGACTGATGTGATGTACTCCTCAATGCCATCGGAAGAATCCTGGAACATGTTCCAGTCTGTGAAAGCAAAACAGTCCTGTAGTTTAGCATCTGCTTCCTGCTCTAATTTTTGCTTGTAAGCAGGAATTAGGAGGAAAGAGTAGTGGTCAGATTTACCAAATGGAGGGCGAAGGAGAGCTTTGTACGCTTCTGTGTGTGTAGAGTACAGGTTATCTATAATTTTTTCCCCTCTGGTTGCACATTTAACATGTTGATGGAAATTTGGTAGAACTGATTTAAGTTTCCCTGCATTAATGTCTCCAGCCACTAGGAGCACCACCTCTGGGTGAGTGGTTTCCTGTTTGCTTATTTCCTTATACAGCTGACTGAGTGCGGTCTTAGTGCCAGCATCTGTCTGTGGTGGTAAATAAACAGCCACGAAAAGTTTAGCTGAAAACGCTCTAGGCAAGTAGTGTGGCTGCAATTTATCCCAATATACTCCACTTCAGGTGAGCGAAATCTAGAGACTTCCTTAGATTTCGTGCAAAAGCTGTTGTTTACAAAAATGCACAGACCGACCCCTCGTCTTACCGGAGTGTGCTGTTCTATTTTGCCGGTGCAGTGTGTACCCCGCTAGCTGAATATCCATGTCGTCATTCAGCCACGATTCCCGTGAAACATAGGATATCACAGTTTTTGATGTCCCGTTGGTAGGATATTCGTGATCGTACCTTGTCTAGTTTATTCCCAGACGAACTGAGGCTGTTCTGACAGCAAAGGGATGGGGGGGGGGTGTAACTCACAGTAGGTTGGTGGCACCTTATTTGAGGACAGGCTCATGGTAATGGCTGGAGCGGAATTAGCTGAATGGTAGCAAATACATAAAACACAGTTTCTAGGTGTTTGATGCCATTCCATTTGCTCCGTTCCAGGCATTGTTGAGCTATCCTCCCCTCAACAGCCTCCACTGGTGCAACTCAATATTAGGAAGGTGTTCTTAATGTTTTGTATACTCAGTTTATGCTCATTGTATTATATAAAATACAGTAGATGGCCGATGGTGGTGAGTGAGATGAGTCAGTCACACTGGATTATACATTAGCCTAGCATGTTAGCGAGATCTCCCTCTTGAGCTAACCCACGCGCACTCTCCAAAGCTAACGGTCATGAGCCGCTCAGCCTTTTGCGGAGTGTGTAGGCTGGGCTCTAAAACCCTCTGGATTTTGGAGTAGAACAGAGGCACATACTCCTACACACACACCCACATATACAGAACAGAGGCACAAACTCATCATCCTACTCCTAAGAGGTAAGGTATTGTGGTGTAGGTGGGAGAATGGCTGGGTTCTGCTCTCCTCCTGTTGTACAACATGTACAAGAACGTGGCAAGATATCGCTAGTACACAAGAGTCATATTTAAGAGAGTCCTTTATTTTTTACATTAAAAAAATATATACACAATACTAGTCAAAAGTTTGGACACACCTACTCATTCAAGGGTTTTTCTTTATTTCTACATTGTAGAATCGTTTCCCCCCCCTGCAAGAGTATTTATTGACTTAAATTGGAGATAATGGTAACAAAGGAAGTGCCTGTACACAGAAGCCACATTTACTACTTAAACAAAATTGAAGTGATATATAGATATACACACACACCACTATAGAGAAATTATGGCTTTACATTAAGCGCCCTTTCCAAACAGTGAAAAAAATATAAAAATTCAACCAACTACATTACTCCGCTGCTCCATCCTCAGGTGTTGGTTCAGACTGCAGAAGCCTCTTTCTGAGTTCTTTGGTTTCCTCCATGAGCAGATCACACTTCTGCTGTAGCTCAGACAGCCCCAAACGGAGGGTCTCGGCATCTGCAGTCTCCACACCAGCAACACCAAGGTGATGCTTTGGAAAGTTCAAAGAATTATTAGGTTTCTCGGTCTCTTCGTATAGGGCCACCAAGACATTGGTGAGAGTGTCAAGAACACCCGCTTTTTCGAGATACCTTCGAAATTGTTCCCACTTAGTTTCAGAACCTCTGTAATAAGACAGTATGCCTGGCGACCAAATATGTTGCGTTATGAAGTTAAGTAAACTATCTACAGCTGGAAAGATTTATCATTGTAGAATAATAGTGAAGACATCAAAACTATGAAATAACATATGGAATCATGTAGTAACCAAACAAATCAAAATATATTTTATATTTGAGATTCTTCAAAATTAGCCACCCTTTGCCTTGATGGCAGGTTTGCACACTCTTGGCATTCTCTCAACCAGCTTCATGAGGTAGTCACCTTGGAATGCATTTCAATTAACAGGTGTTAAAAGTTAATTTGCTTCCCAAATTGTGTCAAGTTGGCTGGATGTCGTTTGGATGGATGACCATTCTTGATACACACAGGAAACTGTTGAGTGTGAAGAACCCAGCAGCGTTGCAGTTCTGGCACCTACTACCATACCCCAGTCAACCCCTCAAAGGCACACAAACAATCCATGTCTCAAGGCATACAAAACCTTCTTTAACCCGTCTTCTCTTCATCTACACTTATTGAAGTGGATTTAACAAGAGACATCAATAAGGGATCATAGCTTTCACCTGGATTCAGTTGGTCAGTCCATGTCATGGAAAGAGCAGGTGTTCATAATGTTTTGTACACTCAGCGTAGGTCAACGCTGTCAGTTCGGTGGTGGTGCACTTATAGGAGAGGTCATTGGATCACAGTGATCCCTCACTCATTACACAGGACAGTAAATGAGTGGTCCTATTGAGGTCATTAGACAGGTCAGTAAATATGAGTGGTCACACGGAGGTCATTAGACAGGTCAGTAAATATGAGTGGTCATTAGGTTGGTAAATATGAGTGGTCATGTTGAGGTCAGTTGGTCACTCACCATGACACTTGGCGCAGGGGTCTTTCTCATACTCTAGCAGCTCTGCCGACCGGCTGCGAACGCTGGTGGACCTCCGCAGTACCCCGCCATCACGCAGGCGGGCCGCCTCCTCCTTGGCATACACACCGAGCTCCTGTGTGTAACGCCCATACATCTGAACAAGAGGGGTGGGGAAGGAGGGAGAGAGAGAGAGAATATTATTCATTTTCAAGTATTCAAAGGGACCCTCATTATACTCAACCAGCTCCTGAGTCCTGTTTAATATAATACATTAATCCATGGGAGAGAGAAGGACAGAGGGGGGGAGAAGAGGGGGAGGTCAAGAGAAAGTTAGAGACAGAAGGAATGAGAAATGGCATTTCAATAGTATTAAAAAGCAGGGGTGTCCAACTCATTCCACGGATGGCAAGGTGCCTGCAGGTTTTTGTTTTTTACTTTCAACCTAGACAACCAGGTGAGGGGAGCTCATTACTAATCAGTGAGGGTAATTCATCAATCAAGCACAAGGGAGGAGTGAAAACACGCAGACACTTGGCCCTCCGTGAAATGAGTTTGTCACGTGGTCTATATATCTAAAAAAAAAAATATGAAAGAGAGGGGACAAGAATAGGAAGCAACTTCATACTATTGAGATGGATCAAAAGAGGACAAGTATACCATTAATCAATTTCAAAATATTCAAATGTATCCATTTGATAGAAACAATTCCTAGGTGCTGATCGCTCCCTAGAGCCAAACGAGCTATCAATGAGCTGCACCTGCCAGGCCCTGACTGATTAACTACCCAGGGATGCCTTCCAGGCCCTGACAAACTACCCAGGGATGCATTCCAGGCCCTGACTGATTAACTACCCAGGGATGCCTTCCAGGCCCTGACTGATTAACTACCCAGGGATGCCTTCCAGGCCCTGACTGATTAACTACCCAGGGATGCCTTCCAGGCCCTGACTGATTAACTACCCAGGGATACCTTCCAGGCCCTGACTGATTAACTACCCAGGGATGCCTTCCAGGCCCTGACTGATTAACTACCCAGGGATGCCTGCCAGGCCCTAACTGATTAATTGATGGTGACAGCTCGACTCTTAACGAGGAGGGGCGGGGCATCTGCCAAACAAACATACTCAATCAGGTATAAAAGCCTCAGCGAGCCCTGAGTAAGTTCTGTGGATATGATTGTGTAGTATAATGGCATCATCAGCAAGGTGTGTAGTTGTGGTGCTGGCTGTGTTTGTGCACTGCAGTAGTGCAAATACTTGGGGAATGCTACTACAGAAGCACCAGGCTCCAGTTGTTCAGCAGGCCCAGAAGGTGAGGCAGCAGCCTCCGACCAGGCCAGTAACATATGACCAGCAGGCCAAGAAGCTGAAAAACCAGCCCCAGTGGTCACCTCAGTGGGTTACCCAGGGACCTGATGCCACAACTCCTATTGAGAAATGCCAAGTGAAAAAGGAAGAGCGACTTACTTGTGGTGTCCCTGATCTTACTCTTGCTCAATGTGAGGCAATCAACTGCTGCTTTGAGTGGCGGTGCTACTATGGGAAAGCAGGTGACTGTTTTGGCTTTTCCCTTCATTTATTTTACAATTTGCCAATCCTTTGTATTTGCTCCTGCCTAGCTTGTAAGACTTCCATTTAATCCTTTGTATTTGCTCCTGCCTAGCTTGTAAGACTTCCATTTAATCCTTTGTATTTGCTCCTGCCTAGCTTGTAAGACTTCCATTTATGGAGTTATATAAGTGCCAACATGTGTTGTGAATTAAATGTTCTGTTGGCTCTATCATGACTTTCTAGAGTGGCACATGAGTAATTACTCATATCCTTTCTGTGCCCACTCCTTCCTCAGTGACTGTACAGTGCACCAGAGATGGTCAGTTTGTTGTTGTGGTGGCCAGGGATGCCACTCTCCCCAACCTGGACCTTGATACCATCAGTCTGCTTGGACCGCAAGATACACTCTGTAAGCCTGTTGGCACCACTAAAGCCTTTGCCATATACCAGTTCCCTGTCACAGCCTGTGGCACCACTCTTGTGGTGGGTAAATATCTTTCTCAATGTGATGCAATGTAAATCTTGACCACCTAGGAAGTGTTTTATAAACCCAATCCATTGTTTTCAATTTAGGCCTTGGTCAATGCTGCTGGGGTTCTATTCTGCCTGGTAGTTTTGAGTCCTCTCACCTGGTGTGTGTGTCCCTCAGAATTAGTCCCAGAGTAACAGTTTAAAAGTTCTGGATTTCATGATCGAAATGAATTTGACTAGTCCCATTCCAAATCCATGATTTGTCTGTTTTTAGGAATTGAATCCCATCTGATATAAAATAATAATCTAGAGAATGCAGGGCCCTGCATTAATTTAACCCTCCTGTTCATTTCATGTTAATTGTGTTCCCTGTCCAAAATGACTGACACATTATAGCTGATTATAAATCTATAATGTTATCACCTGATGTGCTGATATTAATTTAAGTTCTTGTGAACATTACAAGTTTTGAATTATATTTGTGGCCTGTGGGCCTCATTGACTTAAAAAAAAGCATAATTTATGGGTAATGTTGACTATCAAATTCTCATAGAAACAGTGCTAATTATCAGACTACTTCGTCAATTTTTTATCAAGGACATTTGTTTTGATACGGTTTCACATTTTTAAAAATAGTGGCACAAAATAACCTGTTCCAGGTTAACACTGACATGATAGTAAAAGGATATGAGAACTTTACCACAATACAAAATGAATGTCTGAACACATTCACAGAATGTGAACAATGTTTTTTCTTTAATCAATGGTTCCGTTGTGAGTTCTCATGCACATGTTGGACAATACAAGGTTGTTGCATGTGCCTTGCAAATATATGCATTGCATTTATGGCACATGCTGCTCGTTATGACATCTCTTGGTGCACACAGATTGCACTTCTGTCTCTGGCAGCTGTAGCTCTTGCTTCTTGCCCTTGTATCTCTCACCAATCCAGCAAAGGCTGGTGTTGGTGCAAGGTATTTGCCTTTGAATGGAGTAGTTTTTCCTCTTGAAGAATTTCCCTACTTCCAGCCTGTATTCACACCAGACTCGTTTTAGGCCGACACAGCTAAGATGTTGAAGAACACCATGGGCCAACGTGCCGTCATCCTCTTAGTATGTAACCTGAGTGCAACAATCCGTGAATAAAATGAGTACGTACAAGTGATACGTCATAGTAACTTGAGAAATGTCTTAAGTGTTTTAATTTATCACATCTAAAACATATTTACATATTGAATAGAATTGACTCCATATTGTTCACAAATTCAATGAGAATTTTGCCAAACATATCTCTTATTGTGCAGCTTAAACAATCTGGTAAGGGGAGAAGGTACATGAGATTTCAAAGATGATAACATACTTTATCAAGGTTGTCAACTCTCACTTGGTTCCTGTTGTAATCCAGCACAGTGGCATCCCTGTGCAATTGTCATCAGGAGCACTTTTTTTTCCTTTGGGCAGTAGGGCACAAGTGTTGAAGGCATATTTAGAGGAAAAACAATCCCTGTCCTTGGTAGTAAGGCAGGAGGTAACTCTGGCTTGTTCCTTCTGACTGTCCCCACCATGGTCATTTTTTTGGAGCAGCTCCTGACCTAGAGCATATGGGGTGATAATTGTCACACGTTGTGCCCCTGGAGACCTTCAGTCACTTCCAGGACCACCTGGTTTCCCTGGTTCCTTTCAGGAACACCGTCAGCAGGTTTCCCGGCGTAACCCTGCATCTTCCAGGCGTAACTTGTCCTGGCATCACATGCTGCCCAGATCTTTAGTCCATATTTAGATGGCTTGCTTGGCATTTTCGATCAGGAACACCACAGGTGTACAAGTTTAAAAAAAAAAAAATTTTTAAACACAATTTAATCATCAATGCCCTGTGTGGACAAAGTCATGGAACCTTATGACAATCAGATTTAAATTAATTACATTTTTCAAAGAACTTGTAAATCAGTCCAATTCAACAGGCAAAGCCTGGATGTTAGACCCATTGGCCAATGCTGAATGTTATGTTTTGTCCATTGCAGGAGGAAAGTGGCTATGTGGTCTATGAGAACAAGATGATATCTTCCTATGAAGTGGAGATTGGACCTCGAGGTTCAATCACTAGAGACAGCCACTTTGAGTGAGTCTTCCCTCATGAAATGAAGTTCCCTTTGGCCAATTCCACTTGAGGCCTAAGTGAAATGGCCAGTACAATATTTTTAGAATTCTTTTCATACTGAATTATTTCTTAAAGGCATTTTCTGTTAGTATCATTGATTCACAGCTTGAGTCAGAATGTACTAGCCCACCCTGAGTCTGTGGAACACAGTTCTGGCCTTTACATCACTGTCAACATGTTTTCTTCTAGGCTGCAGTTCCAGTGTAAGTACTCTGACACTGCGGTGGAGTTTTTGGTGGTTGAGGTGAATGCTCTTCCTCCCCCTGCTCCAGTCACTGCTACTGGACTTGTCCGAGTAGAGCTCCGACTGGCCAGCGGACAATGTTACAATGAGGGATGTGTGGAAGGTAAACTGGAGAAATGGTTTTAGAAGATTAAAAATCTTGCTGTGATAGCTTATCCCTGACAGGAAATTGCTTTGTCATACAAGGGGTGGGTGCAGGCTTTGACTCAAGCCAAACTAACACCTGATTCTACAAATCCTAGTATTAAATTCCGGCTTTGTTGCAGCCGATGGGTTACTACTTAGGTGGAACAAATGCCTGTTCCAACAATCTGTTTAAGATGGCCAGCACTGTTCTGAAACTGCTGCACTTCAGCTTTTTCTGTGAATGCTACCCTTTGTCCACAGAAGTGGAAGCCTACAGGTCATACTACAGTGAGGCAGACTACCCAGTTTCCCAGCTCCTGAAGGATCCAGTGTATGCAGAGGTTCACATCTTGGGGAGGACCGACTCTAACCTGGTCCTGAATCTGGACTACTGCTGGGCCACCTCCACCCCCAGTCCCCTCAGCTTGCCCAAGTGGGACCTCCTGGTTGATGGGTAACTAGAGAAACAAGATGGTTACCTTGCTACTTGATGTGTTAGATCAATGTTCAACTGGTGCTTACATGTAACCTGTAAAGTAACTGCAATCTTCCAACCAGGATTTCTGAAACCTGGGAAGGTTTCTGGAATTGTCCCACCTTATTCCTAACAATTATTTTCTCCAGGTGTCCGTACCAGGATGACCGTTACCTGACCAATGTAATCCCTGTGGATGGCTCCTCTGGCCTTGAGTTCCTGACCCACTACAAACGCTTCACGGTCAAGATGTTCACCTTTGTGGATGCAGACACTTTGGCCCCTTTGAAGGACAGGGTACTGTACTTTATTACAGCAGGAGTACTCTAATCAGGGTCTCATGGTCTTCTGCTGGGGTTTTCACCCTGATGCTTGATGGATTTGCCAGGAAGTCTGCCCCAAAGGCTGAATCTGTCACTATGTTGAAAAGCAGTGCTGCTAACCTCAGCCCAGTTTGAAATGGCCTTGGTTTAAATGGCTAATGTAGTTGATACATTTAACGTTTGCTTTCTATCAGGTTTTCATCCACTGTAGTACAGAGGTGTGCCACCCTACTAGGACCCACTCCTGTCAACAGCGCTGCAACAGGCAAAGTAAGTCGGTTTTTTTGTATCTTCCAGTTGGTGTTGATGTACAACTTGCTGTTCATCATGCCTCATTTTGTAAAGGTGTCATTGACCCTGGTCATATAGGGCGATGGGCTGTATATGCCTTGGCTCCATCCCAGCATGAGAATGCAATAGCTATACCTTTGACCAGGGTTGGTGACTGTAAATGCTAATTTTGTGAATCAAATTGGGCTTTAGGGCCTTAGTGTCAAGCCTCATGATCTCCTGTTGCTCCATTAGGGAGAGATGTGGCTGCAGTGAATTCTGTGGCTGGTGAGACCGTGGTGTCCAGTGGGGAGCTCATTCTGACCTGACCATAACTACCTTCCACCTGTCAGGCCTGAAGAAATACTTCTACTTCAGCTTGGGATGAAGGCCTCACTCTTTGACCTTGTAGCATACACACAATACATATTGTGACTTGTAATCCTATGGCTTTAGTTTGGTTTAATACAATACTTGACTTTGAAATATCTGAGTTATGACTTAACTAGAGAATTCTTTCTACATTTTGAGTGGAGGCTTGTTCTGGCATCCTTTCAATAACCTTGGCTGTCTGCTTTCACCAGATATCTTGACATCTACATGCCACTAGCATTTCATATAAGGGTAATTTGTCAATGCCTTTACTACTTCAGGAATAATTTCTAAGCTAATGCAAGAAATGGGAACAATTTCTGTAACCACTGACCTACAGTGTATGTGGAGGGTAGCTTCACATGTGCTGTGTCCCGGCATCGGCTGAGACCAAGCAAAGGGAACGCTCTATGAGCGGAGTATATTTGAATCAGTGACATGTCTAACAGGGTGATTCAGTATAGCAGAGGTGGCTTGAGGGCAAGATCCTGCAGATGATAATATTAGGGGTCATGTGGAGAGGGATGTCTATTTACATTTACATTTAAGTCATTTAGCAGACGCTCTTATCCAGAGCGACTTGAGAGCCTACTGTACCTGCCCTAGCATCTGGCTTTCACATATGTACCCACCCACTGCATATGACCACACTACCTAATCTCACATGACTGCACCTACACAGGTCATCCTTTCATCACCTATTGCCTGGCGTTTTAAAGTGTCTTAATGTTGCCGTGTTCTATGCAACCTGTGTACAGTTCATTGGGTCAGTGCAGTCCCTTTCAGTATGTCGAGCATTATTGCATGGAACTCCCAGCTCAAATGAACAGCAACCCTGGTTTCATAACCTCTCCCCTATTTGACCGTGTACTCGTATGTAGGCCACGTGTGCCTTTTTAAATTGATCTGTCCTTGAGCTGTTTAATGTTCTGTAATGTGAGGACCCCAGGAACAGCTGCTGCTTTAGCAAAAGTTAATGGGGATCCTAATAAAACCCAATCTCTGCAACCTGTATAAACACAAGTTCATACGGTCAGTGCAGTCCCTTCATCCCTCCCATCTCTGAACCCCCCCCCCCTCACACTCTGTTCACACTACTCTCCCTTTCTAAGTAGTGAAGCCAGACTCCGTTCTCTCTACAATCCCTATCGGCTCTTCAACTACCATCACTTAACTAACACGATCATTCATCTTTGTCTTTACCACTCTTGATGGGCATCACAGTTCCTCCAGAATCCCTTTGTGCTCACTAAGGCAGGTGAGGTACAGAGGGAAGCTGGGCAGCCCTGGCTTCTGTCTGAAAGGGGGAGTATTTCACTTCGTCAATGTAAACATGTTTTCCATGTCATTAAAGCCCATTGAGTTGTCCAACAGCCCATCTCATAACTTTACTACCATCCACTCCTTCTTCCCATAGCTCCCATTTAACTGAAGCAGCTCCACCTAGCACACTGCAATATCTCATCCAACCCAAGCCCACTACTGTGTAAACAACCTGACCAAACACACTGGCTGACGTTTGTGGAAACACGTATGTGATAGAGTTGAAGTAGGAAGTTTACATATGCCTTAGCCAAATAAATGTACACTAATTTTTCACAATTCCTGACATTTAATCCTAGTAAATGATCCTGTCTTAGGTCAGGATAACCACCTTTAAGATTGTGAAATGTCAAAAGTGATTTCTTTCATCACATTCCCAGTGGGGCAGAAGTTTACATGCACTCAATTAGTATTTGGTAGCATTGCCTTTACATTGTTTAACTTGGGTCAAATGCTTCGGGTGGCCTTCCACAAGCTTCCCACAAGTTGGGTGAATTTTGGCCCATTCTTCCTGACAGAGCTTGTGTAAAGGAGTCAGGTTTGTAAGGCCTCCTTGCTCACACATGCTTTTTCAGTTGTGCCCACACATTCTCTGTAGAATTGAGGTCAGTGCTTTGTGATGGCCACTCCAATACCTTGACTTTGTTGTCCTTAAGCCATTTTGCCACAACTTTGGAAGTATGCTTGGGGTCATTGTTAATTTGGAAGACTCATTTGTGACCAAGCTTTAACTTCCCAACTGTCTTCATGTTGCTTAAATATATCCACAATTTCCTTATGTCATGATGCCATCTTTTGTGAAGTGCACCAGTCCCTCCTGCAGCAAAGCGCCCCAACATGACGCTGCCACCCCCGTGCTTCACGGTTGGAGGGTGTTCTTCGGCTTGCAAGCCTCCCCCTTTTTCCTCCAAACATAATGGTCATTATGGCCAAACAGTTTTATTTTTGTTTCATCAGACCAGAGGACATTTCTCCAAGAACGATCTTTGTCCCCATGTGCAGTTGCAAACCGTAGTCTGGCTTTTTTTAATGGTGGTTTTGGAGCAGTCGCTTCTTCCTTGCTAAGCGGCCTTTCCAGTGATGTAGATATAAAGCAAAAAAATAAGCCTCTTACTGTCAACTGCATTTATTTTCAGCAAACGTAAAATGTGCAAATAATTGTATGAACATAAGCTTGACAATAAGATTCAACAGACATAACTGAACAAGTTCCACTGTGACTAACAGAAATGGAATTGTGTCCCTGAACAAAGGGGGATCAAAAGTAAGTCAGCTGGTGGCCACACCAGATACTGCATTAAGTACTGCAGTGCATCTCATGGACTGCACTAGATTTGTTAGTTCTTGCTGTGAGATGTTATCCCACTCTTCCCCAATTTCTGGGGGGAATGGCCCTAGCCCTCACCCTCCGATCCAACCGGTCCCAGACGTGCTCAATAGGATTGAGATCCGGGCTCTTCGCTGGCCATGGCAGAACACTGACATTCCTGTCTTGCAAGAAATCATGCACAGAACGAGCAGTATGGCTGGTAGTATTGTCATGCTGGAGGGTCATGTCAGGATGAGCCTGCAGGACAGATACCACGTGAGGGAGAAGAATGTCTTCCTGTAACGCACAGCATTGAGATTGCCTGCAATGACAAGCTCAGTTCGATGATGCTGTGACACTGCCCCAGACCATGACGTACCCTCCACCTCAATCGATCCCGCTCCAGAGTACAGGCCTCGGTGTAACGCTCATTTCATCGACGATAATCGCGAATCCGACGACCAGCCTTGATACAAAACTGTGACTCGTCAATGAAGAGTACTTTTTGCCAGTCCTGTCTGACGTTGTTGCCGGTGATGTCTGGTGAGGACCTGCCTTACAACAGATCTACAAGCCCTCAGTCCAGCCTTTCTCAGCCTATTGCGGACAGTCTGAGCACTGATGGAGGGTTTGTGCGTTCCTGGTGTAACTCGGGCAGTTGTTGCCATTCTGTACCTGTCCCGCAGGTGTAATGTCCGGATGTACCGATCCTGTGCAGGTGTTACATGGTCTGCCACTGCGAGGATGATCAGCTGTCCGTCCTGTCTCCCTGTAGCGCTCTCTTAGGCGTCTCACATTACGGACATTGCAATTTATTGCCCTGGCCACATCTGCAGTCCTCATGCCTCCTTGCAGCATGCCTAAGGCACGTTCATGCAGATGAGCAGGGACCTTGGGCATCTTTCTTTAGGTGTTTTTTAGGGTCAGTAGAAAGGCCTCTTTAGTGTCCTAAGTTTTCAGAACTGTGACCTTAATTTCCTACCATCTGTAAGCTGTTAGTGTCTTGACGGCCATTCCACAGGTGCATGTTCATTAATTGTTCATTGAACAAGCATTGGAAACAGTGTTTTAAACCCTTTACAATGACAATCTGAAGTTATTTGGATTTTTACCAATCATCTTTGAAAGACAGGGTCCTGAAAAAGGGATGGAAAAGAGTTTCGGACTAGTTTTACTGTGGAAATAGATACTTTTGTTTCCTCCAGCATCTTCACAAGGTTCTTTGCTGTTCTGGGATTGATTTGCACCTTTCGCACAAGTACATCTCTAGGAGACAGAACATTCCTGAGCGGTATGACTGCTGCGTGGTCCCATTGTGTTTATACTTGCGCACTTGTTTGTACAGATGAACGTGGTACCTTCAGGCGTTTTAGAAATTGCTCCCAGGGATGAACCAGACTTGTGGAGGTCTACAATTTTTATTTTTCCTGAGGTCTTGGCTGAATTCTTTTGATTTTCCCATGATGTCAAACAAAGGCACTGAGTTTGAAGGTAGGCCTTGAAATGCATCCACATGTTTGACTCAGGCTAATTGACATTTATCAGAAGCTTCTAAAGCCATGACATTTTCTGGAATTTTCCAAGCTGTGTAATTGCACAGTCAACTTAGTGTATGTACATTTCTGACCCACTGGAATTGTGATACATATAAGTTAAATAATCTGTCTGTAAACAATTGTTGGAAAAATTACTTGTGTCGTGCACGACGTAGATGTCCTAACTGACTTAACAAACTATAGTTTTGGCAACAAGAAATTTGTGGAGTGGTTGAAAAACGAGTTAATGACAGTGTATGTGTAGGCTAAATGATAATGAACATACCTCTCCAGTCCCACTCACGCATGCGTGTGTGATATTAATATTTTTGTCAGTGGCCCCATCCTGGGCTTGTGAGAACCCAATCAGAGGCCATCTGGAGCATGGCCCCCTGGGATAGCGGCAGATGGACTGGAAGAACTGTGGTCACCACGTAGGGTACCACAGATTACCTGACACGTCATCAGGTTAAAAAACAATGGTATAGCAACTTTAAGATTACTGGCAACACCACAGCAGTGCTTCCTCTACTGTTACTTTGGCAAGGTGTACACCTGGTTCAACTAGTATTCATCAGGCCCTCTTGATTATTTGAATTAGGAGTGTTAGTACTGGGCTTGAACAAAACCCTCCACACAATACGGGTCCATAAAAGATAAGAAAAGACACTAATGACATCCCACTGCTGTAATATAATCATCAAAACACACCTACATATTACTATGTACTGAAACTCAGAGCAGTGCAGCTTACCCAAAACCCTCAGGGCTCGAGGGACAGGCTTGGGAAATCGAATTAGTAGGAAGAGATTTGACTGTCTGAAGAGCTGCTTTAATATAGGTAATGGAGGCTGGGTTTGGAGTACTGTAGTTATCATGAGTCAGCTAAAGTGAACACACACACTGACGCACACAGTCACACACACAAACCCATGCATGCACGCACAAACACTAGCATATCGTCAGCATTCACACACCATCATCCTATTAGAGGTTCTGTCTCCAACCATGAGGCCAGGAATGTTGTCAGAGATTAAAACATCTTACTGGGAGGCTGTCATGAGTTTACCTGTGGGGGGGGGTTTCATTTCCATCAAAAACACTCCAGGAAAGCATCATTGCCTTTTAGGAATAGACCCTCTTATTTTGGCCTTTTTAATCCACATTTTGTAATCACCAGTCCTTGTTTTTTTAAATCTATTTTATTATGTACTTTTGAATAGACTGATGTGAAAATCATATGAAAAATGATGAAAATCATCTTTTCTGCAACAAATGTCATTACTTTAACGGTCAGAGCTTTAGTTGCTGGATGGACTCCCTAATGCTGACCGTGAAACTTATTACAACAAAGTAGTCAATGCAAGCAACTAACACTTCTTCCTTCCCCCCCCCTCAGACATGGCTGCACGCGCGATAGAACAGCAGAATATGCACAGATTGTTTGGGGACCACACTGCTCCACGCACCTCTCCACCGGTTTGTTCACAAAACAAAAACAATAGCAAAGATGCTGGGGCGGACAATGGTGCTGTTTCCCCTAATGCGGATACCATAAAACCTAAACATATAAAAGTCATAAAATGTGAGCCTGGGCCAGGTCTTACAAACAACCAATGAAAAAACAACAGCCCCATAGAATGACCTAAGCAGGAAGTTGAAATTAATTATTTTCCAATCGTTTCGTTCTGTACAGAACCATTTTTTCCCTGTGCTATTCCACTGTTACGACCAGCAAAATAAAGTTATAAACCCCAAAAGTACGGATTTATATCTTTCCTTTCTATTCCTTTTCAAACCTCAATTTGTATTTATTTTTACATTTAGCTCAACATAATTACTTCACAAATTAGTATGGCTAGAGCAGCTTGCTATGGAGTGGGTAAGCAATTTAATCTGTACAGGAAAGTTAAGAGCAAATTGTATTTTGCCTTAACTGCATGGTTTAATGATAATGAAAGACCAGTGTTGCCAACTTAGACTGTCGCTATATTTAGCGAGTATTCAGACCCCTCTAGCGACACATTTTTAAAAAGGCGACTTCTCAACGTGGGTCCCACCCGGTCCCAAAGCACTCACAGGCTGCCCAGTCCTCACGCGGAAGTCCCTCCCAGCTGCATTCAGAGCAGGAGATGTTCACCCCTCCGCGTCCAGACTGAAAATGAATTGCGCATGCGGGAAGCCACCTCTGGCTGATCCCGCCCTGGTTTACATTTAATTATTTATTTATTTTTACCTGGATTAGGGCCAGACTAGTTAACATAATTCTCACATTGCCATTGACAGTTTTTCTGTTCTCTTTTGGTCTATGTAGATTGTATTACCAAAAAAATGTTATGGTTAAAAATGTTCATGTTTTACTGTGACTTGTAGGACCATAAAGTTGAAAACTAAACGATAAACTAACTCCACCAGAGTCTCTCTTGGGTCACTTTTGCCGGATAAAGGAGGGTTGGAATTGTGATATTTAAAAAAACAAGAATCGACAAAGTAAATTTGTAGTTCTAAACATATTTAGGGTGTTTTTTTTTACTCACTTTTTGTCGCTCCCACATGATTTCTCTCTTCTACAGGGGCCATTACATGCACATTACCAATTATGCAAATTAAGTGATGTCATTTAGCGGTTTTTATTTTTTTAGGGACAGCCAATAGCTACTTTCCTTACTGAGGAGTTGGCAACACTAAGACAAACGCAGGTAGCCTACACACGCCCACACTGGCAGACAGACACTGGAATACGTTTCCACCATAATTTGCAAATAAAAAAAATAAATCCTACAATGTGATTTTCTAGATGTTTTTTTCTCATCGTCTGTCATAGTTGAAGTGTACCTATGATAAATTACAGGCCTCGTCTTTTTAAGTGGGAGAACTTGCACAATTGGTGGCTGACTAAATACTTTTTTGCCCCACTGTACATATCTCCCTGGCATATTACATCGTTTATGCAGCAGCATACAATACATTTTTGGACTCGCCTTGTGAAGTGCTCACTTGAACAGTGGCGTGGTGCGGTGGTCCTTCGTGGTCAAATTTTGTCATCCAAGTCTGTCATTCTCTGGATTTATGGTGCTTTCAAGACAACTGGGAACTCGATGAAAAAAAACAAGGTTGAATCACGATGACGTCATAGCTCTAGAAAGAGGCCGGATTTATAATTCCGAGTTGGATGGCTGTTTAAAACGTATTTTCCCAGTCATTTATTTGTGACTTCCCAGTTGTCTTGAACTCGCAGTTCCGAGTTAACAGTTTTGAGCGCGGCACAAATCATGCTTCATTGACAGCATGACCAATATTGAATGTTTCTCATTTTAAACTTGGAAAAGAGACCTTTAATCCCAGATTTGGGACCATACAGCCACTCCACCGAATAGCAGGCTAGTGATTTGTTAAATTTGCAATTTCCAACTTGTGTAATGTTTATGCGCAATGGCTGATGAGCACCGATACTTTTTATCTATAATATCTCTTCATACAAGGATTTTCCATTAGCTTGTCGACTTTATTCATTATTACTGCTAGCTAAGATTTAGAAAATATGATTTTCACATCAGTCTATTCAAAAATACTGTACATTTTACCTGTGGCCAATGGCCTTGAGCCTTCTTGGATTGGCACTTCTAATGTAACTCCATGGCAGCACCCAAGGGAATAGAATTTTCTTGGTCTACCCTTAGACTTGGCAGTAACGTATTTTTTTATTTTTTTAAATTTTTATTTCACCTTTATTTAACCAGGTAGGCTAATTGAGAACAAGTTCTCATTTGCAACTGCGACCTGGCCAAGATAAAGCATAGCAGTGTGAACAGACAACACAGAGTTACACATGGAGTAAACAATTAACAAGTCAATAACACAGTAGAAAAAAAGGGGCAGTCTATATACAATGTGTGCAAAAGGCATGAGGAGGTAGGCGAATAATTACAATTTTGCAGATTAACACTGGAGTGATAAATGATCAGATGGTCATGTACAGGTAGAGATATTGGTGTGCAAAAGAGCAGAAAAGTAAATAAATAAAACGGTATAAAAACAGTATGGGAATGAGGTAGGTGAAAATGGGTGGGCTATTTACCAATAGACTATGTACAGCTGCAGCGATCGGTTAGCTGCTCGGATAGCTGATGTTTGAAGTTGGTGAGGGAGATAAGTCTCCAACTTCAGCGATTTTTTTTGCAGTTCGTTCCAGTCACAGGCAGCAGAGTACTGGAACGAAAGGCGGCCAAATGAGGTGTTGGCTTTAGGGATGATCAGTGAGATACACCTGCTGGAGCGTGTGCTACGGATGGGTGTTGCCATCGTGACCAGTGAACTGAGATAAGGCGGAGCTTTACCTAGCATGGACTTGTAGATGACCTGGAGCCAGTGGGTCTGGCGACGAATATGTAGCGAGGGCCAGCCGACTAGAGCATACAAGTCGCAGTGGTGGGTGGTATAAGGTGCTTTAGTGACAAAACGGATGGCACTGTGATAGACTACTCAGCAAACTGGATGCAGAGTGTTGGAAGCCATTTTGTAGATGACATCGCTGAAGTCGAGGATCGGTAGGATAGTCAGTTTTACTAGGGTAAGCTTGGCGGCGTGAGTGAAGGAGGCTTTGTTGCAGAATAGAAAGCCGACTCTTGATTTGATTTTCGATTGGAGATGTTTGATGTGAGTCTGGAAGGAGAGTTTGCAGTCTAGCCAGACACCTAGGTACTTATAGATGGCCACATATTCAAGGTCAGAACCATCCAGGGTGGTGATGCTAGTCGGGCATGCGGGTGCAGGCAGCGATCGGTTGAAAAGCATGCATTTGGTTTTACTCGCGTTTAAGAGCAGTTGGAGGCCACGGAAGGAGTGCTGTATTATGGCATTGAAGCTCGTTTGGAGGTTAGATAGCACAGTGTCCAATGACGGGCCGAAAGTATATAGAATGGTGTCGTCTGCGTAGAGGTGGATCAGGGAATCGCCCGCAGCAAGAGCAACATCATTGATATATACAGAGAAAAGAGTCGGCCCGAGAATTGAACCCTGTGGCACCCCCATAGAGACTGCCAGAGGACCGGACAGCATGCCCTCCGATTTGACACACTGAACTCTGTCTGCAAAGTAATTGGTGAACCAGGCAAGGCAGTCATCTGAAAAACCGAGGCTATTGAGTCTGCCGATAAGAATATGGTGATTGACAGAGTCGAAAGCCTTGGCAAGGTCGATGAAGACGGCTGCACAGTACTGTCTTTTCTCGATGGCGGTTATGATATCGTTTAGTACCTTGAGCGTGGCTGAGGTGCACCCGTGACCGGCTCGGAAACCAGATTGCACAGCGGAAAAGGTACGGTGGGATTCGAGATGGTCAGTGACCTGTTTGTTGACTTGGCTTTCGAAGACCTTAGATAGGCAGGGCAGGATGGATATAGGTCTATAACAGTTTGGGTCCAGGGTGTCTCCCCCTTTGCAGAGGGGGATGACTGCGGCAGCTTTCCAATCCTTGGGGATCTCGGACGATATGAGAGGTTGAACAGGCTGGTAATAGGGGTTGCGACAATGGCGGCAGATAGTTTCAGAAATAGAGGGTCCAGATTGTCAAGCCCAGCTGATTTGTACGGGTCCAGGTTTTGCAGCTCTTTCAGAACATCTGCTATCTGGATTTGGGTAAAGGAGAACCTGGAGAGGCTTGGGCGAGGAGCTGCGGGGGGGGGCGGAGCTGTTGCCGAGGTTGGAGTAGCCAGGCGGAAGGCATGGCCAGCCGTTGAGAAATTCTTATTGAAGTTTTCGATAATCATGGATTTATCGGTGGAGACCGTGTTACCTAGCCTCAGTGCAGTGGGCAGCTGGGAGGAGGTGCTCTTGTTCTCCATGGACTTCAGTGTCCCAGAACTTTTTGGAGTTGGAGCTACAGGATGCAAACTTCTGCCTGAAGAAGCTGGCCTTAGCTTTCCTGACTGACTGCGTGTATTGGTTCCTGACTTCCCTGAACAGTTGCATATCACGGGGACTATTCGATGCTATTGCAGTCCGCCACAGGATGTTTTTGTGCTGGTCGAGGGCAGTCAGGTCTGGAGTGAACCAAGGGCTGTATCTGTTCTTGGTTCTGCATTTTTTGAACGGAGCATGCTTATCTAAAATGGTGAGGAAGTTACTTTTAAAGAATGACCAGGCATCCTCAACTGACGGGATGAGGTCAATGTCCTTCCAGGATACCCGGGCCAGGTCGATTAGAAAGGCCTGCTCACAGAAGTGTTTTAGGGAGCGTTTGACAGTGATGAGGGGTGGCCGTTTGACTGCAGCTCCGTGGCGGATACAGGCAATGAGGCAGTGATCGCTGAGATCCTGGTTGAAGACAGCGGAGGTGTATTTGGAGGGCCAGTTGGTCAGGATGACGTCTATGAGGGTGCCCTTGTTTACAGAGTTAGGGTTGTACCTGGTGGGTTCCTTGATGATTTCAGTGAGATTGAGGGCATCTAGCTTAGATTGTAGGACTGCCGGGGTGTTAAGCATATCCCAGTTTAGGTCACCTAACAGAACAAACTCTGAAGCTAGATGGGGGGCGATCAATTCACAAATGGTGTCCAGGGCACAGCTGGGAGCTGAGGGTGGACGGTAGCAGGCGGCAACAGTGAGAGACTTATTTCTGGAGAGTAATTTTCAAAATTAGTAGTTCAAACTGTTTGGGTATGGACCTGGAAAGTATGACATTACTTTGCAGGCTCTCTGCAGTAGACTGCAACTCCGCCCCCTTTGGCAGTTCTATCTTGACGGAAAATGTTATAGTTGGTATGGAAATCTGAATTTTTGGTGGCCTTCCTGAGCCAGGATTCAGACACGGCAAGGACATCAGGGTTAGCAGAGTGTGCTAAAGCAGTGAGTAAAACAAACTTAGGGAGGAGGCTTCTGATGTTGACATGCATAAAACCAAGGCTTTTTCGATCACAGAAGTCAACAAATGAGGGTGCCTGGGGACATGCAGGGCCTGGGTTTACCTCCACATCACCCGCGGAACAGAGAAGGAGTAGTATGAGGGTGCGGCTAAAGGCTATCAAAACTGGTCGCCTAGAGCGTTGGGGGCAGAGGATAAGAGGAGCAGGTTTCTGGGCATGGTAGAATATATTCAGGGCATAATGCGCAGACAGGGGTATGGTGGGGTGCGGGTACAGCGGAGGTAAGCCCAGGCACTGGGTGATGATGAGAGAGGTTGTATCTCTGGACATGCTGGTTGTAATGGGTGAGGTCACCGCATGTGTGGGAGGTGGGACAAAGGAGGTAACAGGGGTATGAAGAGTGGATCTAGGGGCTCCATTGTGAACTAAAACAATGATAACTAACCTGAACAACAGTATACAAGGCATATTGACATTTGAGAGAGACATACAGCGAGGCATACAGTAATCACAGGTGTTGAATTGGGAAAGCTAGCTAAAAACAATAGGCGAGGCTAATCAGCTAGCACAACAAACAGCAGGTAAAATGGCGTTGACTTAGGCAACGGGGCTGACAGATAAAACAAACAAGCAGAATGGAGTACCGTGATTAATGGACAGTCCAGCGTGCGTCAGCTATGTAGCCAAGAGATCAGTGTCCAGGGGGCAGCGGTGGATGGGCAGGGAAGCTGGACTGGCGAGTGTTATCCAGGTTTAAAAAAAAACTAACAATGACTAAATAGCTTGTAGCTAGTTAGCTGGTTAGCGTCTGGAGGTTCTTGAGTGTGTCATAAATAAATAAATGTAATAGCGATTCCGTATCACATTGGGTGAAGCAGGTTTCCGGAAGGTATAAACAAATTAAAAATCAAAAAGAGAGAAAGTAAATGAGTCCAGAGAGTGTTTGGGACGCGGTGATTCAGACGGTTAGCAGGCCTGTGCTAACAAGCTAACAGTTCGTAGGCCCGGGCTGGACAAGGTAGCAGTTAGCGGACCGGAGCTAGACAAGCTAGCCGTTAGCAGGCCGAATTAGCAAGCAGGGAGATAGCGAGGGCTAGCGAGTTAACCTTTGGGGGACGTCGCGATGGGGTGAGTGTTTATTCCTCTTCATGCGGTGACATCGACAGACCGGTCGTGGGCCCGGGTAATTGTAGCCCAGGAGTATGCTACAGGTGCTCTAGTACGCTAGGTGAGCTGGAGACACAGCTATTCAGAAAGCTCGCGGGCCTTGGCCAGCAGATGGATCTTTGGCGATGTCGCAACAGAAAAGCCTGTTGAAACCACCTCGGACGATTATATCGGCGGACCAGTCGTGATGGATCGGCGTGGCTCCGTGTCGGCAGTAAAGGGTCCAGGCCAATTGGCAAAAGAGGTATTGTAGCCCAACAATTTGCTGTTGGACCTCTTCGGCTAGTCGGGAGATGGGCTTAGCTCGAGGCTAGCTCAAGGCTAACTGGTGCTTGCTTTGGGACAGAGACGTTAGCCAGGAGTAGCCACTCGGATTGCAGCTAGCTAGTTGCGATGATCCGGTGTAAAGGTTCAGAGCTTGCGGTAGGAATCCGGAGATGTGGTAGAGAAAGCAGTCTGATATGCTCTGGGTTGATGTCGCGCTGGTGTCCTAGTTAACTTTGAAGACCGCTAGCAGTGGCTAACTGAGTATTAGCTGGCTAGCTTCTGATGGGGGTTCCGGTTCTAAAGTATAGAAAAAGCAGATCCGTACCACATTGGGTGATGCGGGTTGCAGGAGAGTATATTCAGCCTGGAGTTGGAAAGTGAGATTAAAATATATACAGAAAAAAATGAGAAAACTATATTTACACCAGACAGGACGGGACAAGACAAAACACACGTCCGACTGCTACGCCATCTTGGACAAAGATGTGTCCCCATCGGTGACAAAACACTGAGCCAATCACGGCGTAACGCTCCGTATATTCTGCAGGCTTGCCACACCACTACAGAAAGCACTGAGCTAGGCTGAAACACTTGCATTTTGGAGCTACCTTACTCAAGAAAACAAAAAGAGACCATGTTTGTATGTAGCTTTATTAACTCAATGATATATATTTTACATTGTTTGAAAACTGATATGTGACCCGTATTAATGCCAAAATAACATGCAAAACAGGCAAGCCCTGTTTTTGTTCCAAAAATGTGGGTCTTAGAACAGAATGACGGGTCGCCACTGGACCTAAGGCATTTGACCTCTAACCTGTGGTGTGTGCCAGAAATGGCCATTCCAGTTATTTCAGGAATCAAACATATGGAAACCAAATGGTTGACTCCATTCCAGCCATTACAATGAGACTGTCCTCCTATAGCTCCTCCAGGGTCTAAAGAAATTATATCATCCTTTGTCTCTCCTTCACACCTGCAGTATTTCATCATCGGGTCAGGTGTGCAGAGAGAGAGAAAGAGAGAGAGAGCAGGTAGCTTTATTCTGGCAGGAGCTAGAGTGAAACTGAGCCCACCTCCGTGTGTGTGCAGAGACAGGAATGCTGACTATGAGAAGGTAGATTCCCTGAAGAGAAAGGTGTGTGTGTGTGGTAGGGTGTGTGTGTGTGTGTGTGTGTGTGTGATACAAAGGGATTTAGGTGTTTCTCTCTGGGGCGCATCTCCTGCTTATGCTCTAATCACTTGCAATAGTGTGATCTCACACACACACACACACCACAAACAGTACACACACCTTGCACACACACACACACAACACAGACTTGCGCCTCATATTCCTATCAATGTGCACACACACACCTTGCACACACAAACTGGCACGCACACACACGCAGATTGTATTGGGATGCGTCTGCAGTTCTCTGTGGGGTGTTTCTCCAGTTCTGCTTGATCATGACTTTGATCCGTGCAGCAGCCAGAGATCCTCCTGATCCCCCGCTGGCCCTGAGGACAGGAGCCTGCTGCATCTAACATCTGTTCTGACAGAGGCTCACCCCACACGACACACAAACAAACTTCTCGAAGGAAGAATTCATCAATGAGCTTGATGCCTTGATAAGCTCCTTTCCTGAGGACGGCTCACCTCTCACAGTTCTGGGCGACTTTAACCTCCCCACGTCTACCTTTGACTCATTCCTCTCTGCCTTCTTTCCACTCCTCTCCTCTTTTGACCTCACCCTCTCACCTTCCCCCTCTACTCACAAGGCAGGCAATACGCTCTACCTCATCTTTACTAGATGCTGTTCTTCCACTAACCTCACTGCAACTCCCCTCCAAGTCTCCGACCACTACCTTGTATCCTTTTCCCTCTTGCTCTCATCCAACACTTCCCACACTGCCCCTACTCGGATGGTATCGCGCCGTCCCAATCTTCGCTCTCTCTCCCCCGCTACTCTCTCCTCTTCCATCCTATCATCTCTTCCCTCTGCTCAAACCTTCTCCAACCTATCTCCTGATTCTGCCTCCTCAACCCTCCTCTCCTCCCTTTCTGCATCCCTTGATTCTCTATGTCCCCTATCCTCCAGGCCGGCTCGGTCCTCCCCTCCTGCTCCGTGGCTCGACGACTCATTGCGAGCTCACAGAACAGGGCTCCGGGCAGCCGAGCGGAAATGGAGGAAAACTCGCCTCCCTGCGGACCTGGCATCCTTTCACTCCCTCCTCTCTACATTTTCCTCTTCTGTCTCTGCTGCTAAAGCCACTTTCTACCACTCTAAATTCCAAGCATCTGCCTCTAACCCTAGGAAGCTCTTTGCCACCTTCTCCTCCCTCCTGAATCCTCCTCCCCCCCCTCCTCCCTCTCTGCAGATGACTCTGTCAACCATTTTGGAAAGAAGGTCGACGACATCCGATCCTCGTTTGCTAAGTCAAACGACACCGCTGGTTCTGCTCACACTGCCCTACCCTGTGCTCTGACCTCTTTCTCCCCTCTCTCTCCAGATGAAATCTCGCGTCTTGTGACGGCCGGCCGCCCAACAACCTGCCCGCTTGACCCTATTCCCTCCTCTCTTCTCCAGACCATTTCCGGAGACCTTCTCCCTTACCTCACCTCGCTCATCAACTCATCCCTGACCGCTGGCTACGTCCCTTCTGTCTTCAAGAGAGCGAGAGTTGCACCTCTTCTGAAAAAACCTACACTCGATCCCTCCGATGTCAACAACTACAGACCAGTATCCCTTCTTTCTTTTCTCTCCAAAACTCTTGAACGTGCCGTCCTTGGCCAGCTCTCCTGCTATCTCTCTCAGAATGACCTTCTTGATCCAAATCAGTCAGGTTTCAAGACTAGTCATTCAACTGAGACTGCTCTTCTCTGTATCACGGAGGCCCTCCGCACTGCTAAAGCTAACTATCTCTCCTCTGCTCTCATCCTTCTAGACCTATCGGCTGCCTTCGATACTGTGAACCATCAGATCCTCCTCTCCGAGTTGGGCATCTCCGGCGCGGCCCACGCTTGGATTGCGTCCTACCTGACAGGTCGCTCCTACCAGGTGGCGTGGCGAGAATCTGTCTCCTCACCACGCGCTCTCACCACTGGCGTCCCCAGGGCTCTGTTCTAGGCCCTCTCCTATTCTCGCTATACACCAAGTCACTTGGCTCTGTCATAACCTCACATGGTCTCTCCTATCATTGCTATGCAGACGACACACAATTAATCTTCTCCTTTCCCCCTTCTGATGACCAGGTGGCGAATCGCATCTCTGCATGTCTGGCAGACATATCAGTGTGGATGACTGATCACCACCTCAAGCTGAACCTCGGCAAGACGGAGCTGCTCTTCCTCCCGGGAAGGACTGCCCGTTCCATGATCTCGCCATCACGGTTGACAACTCCATTGTGTCCTCCTCCCAGAGCGCTAAGAACCTTGGCGTGATCCTGGACAACACCCTGTCGTTCTCAACTAACATCAAGGCGGTGGCCCGTTCTTGTAGGTTCATGCTCTACAACATCCGCAGAGTACGACCCTGTCTCACACAGGAAGCGGCGCAGGTCCTAATCCAGGCACTTGTCATCTCCCGTCTGGATTACTGCAACTCGCTGTTGGCTGGGCTCCCTGCCTGTGCCATTAAACCCCTACAACTCATCCAGAACGCCGCAGCCCGTCTGGTGTTCAACCTTCCCAAGTTCTCTCACGTCACCCCGCTCCTCCGCTCTCTCCACTGGCTTCCAGTTGAAGCTCGCATCCGCTACAAGACCATGGTGCTTGCCTACGGAGCTGTGAGGGGAACGGCACCTCAGTACCTCCAGGCTCTGATCAGGCCCTACACCCAAACAAGGGCACTGCGTTCATCCACCTCTGGCCTGCTCGCCTCCCTACCACTGAGGAAGTACAGTTCCCGCTCAGCCCAGTCAAAACTGTTCGCTGCTCTGGCCCCCCAATGGTGGAACAAACTCCCTCACGACGCCAGGACAGCGGAGTCAATCACCACCTTCCGGAGACACCTGAAACCCCACCTCTTTCAGGAATACCTAGGATAGGATAAAGTAATCCTTCTCACCCCCCTTAAAAGATTTAGATGCACTATTGTAAAGTGGCTGTTCCACTGGATGTCTTAAGGTGAACGCACCAATTTGTAAGTCGCTCTGGATAAGAGCGTCTGCTAAATGACTTAAATGTAAATGTAAGAATGTTTATAACCCTTCAAGACACCATCTGTCTAAGCATCCCTCTATCCATCCACCTCATGAGTCGTGAGGGGGGGGGGGGTTGTAATAATGTAATAGATTACATGACCAAAAGTATGTCGACACCTGCTCGTCAAACATCTCATTCCAAAATCATGGGCATTAATATGGAGTTTGCTGCTGTAACAGCCTCCACTCTTCTGTGAAGGTTTTCCACTAGATGTTGGAACATTACTGCGGGGAGCTGCTTCCATTCAGCCACAAGAGCATTAGTGAGGTTGGGCACTGATGTTGGGCGATTAGACCTGGCTTGCAGTCGGCGTTCCAATTTAAGTGTTCAATGAGGTGTTCGACGATGTCCCAAAGGTGTTCTATGAGGTTGCGGTCAGGGCTCTGTTTAGGCCAGTGAAATTCTTCCACACCAATCTCGACAAACCATTTCTGTATGGACCTCACTTTGAGCACAGGGGCATTCATGCTGAAACAGGAAAGGACCTTCTCCAAACTGTTGCCAAGTTGGAAGCACAGAATTGTCTAGAATTTCATTGTATGCTGTAACGTTAAGATTTCCCTTCACTGGAACTAGGGGGCCTAGCCCCAACCATGAAAAACAGCCACAATGGGGGTATCAGTTTGACTACCAGGCCTGTAGAGTGAAACTCTATACGGTAGCCGAAGGAGAAGAATATACAGACCAGACTTTAGGAGTGGACTACGGGCTTGAAGACTGGCCAGTTTTTCGCAAGGTTGTGTGTCCCGAACTGAGAGTTATCACAAAGGGGTATAGCGTGTTCACGGGCTACGAGACCTGTTGGGAAGGTACCCCTGACTCCTCAGGAAGAGTATTTCACAGGGTGAAAATACAAAGAAAGAATGGACTTCCATGTGGATGCGTGGAGTTGTATATCAGCAACGAGGAAACCCGCAACCAAAACATTTGATGGGGATTTTAGGTTGCGCATGCTTATTCCTTTTGGAAGTTGGGATCTAATGGAATTGAAGATGCTAGAGTTGTTGGATGCTCTTTTTGTACAGACCCAACAGCGGCAGAGCATTGTTCAGCTAAGGAAGTGCATAATGTATACGAATCCTGAGGATTATGATTCAAAGGAGCCCCAAGAAGGTACATCCTCAGAAGGGTCAGCCCCGGAAGAAAACTAAGTACGCGGCTGCGTTAACCACGCCCTGATACCCAAAGGACTGGTTCAACAATAAAAGGAGTGCCCATAAAGCTAGGCGACCTAAACTGGAACATGCTTAACACCCCAGCCATCCTACAATCTAAACTTGATGCCCTCAATCTCACACAAATTATCAATGAACCTACCAGGTACCCCCCCAAAGCCTTAAACACGGGCACCCTCATAGATATCATCCTAACCAACTTGCCCTCTAAATCCACCTCTGCTGTCTTCAACCAAGATCTCAGCGATCACTGCCTCATTGCCTCCATCCGTAATGGGTCAGCGGTCAAACGACCTCCACTCATCAATGTAAAACGCTCCCTGAAACACTTCAGCGAGCACGCCTTTCTAATCGACCTGGCCGGGGTATCCTGGAAGAATATTGATCTCATCCCGTCAGTAGAGGATGCCTGGATATTTTTTTTAAATGCCTTCCTAACCATCTTAAATAAACATGCCCCATTCAAGAAATGTAGAACCAGGAACAGATATAGCCCTTGGTTCTCCCCAGACCTGACTGCCCTTAACCAACACAAAAACATCCTATGGCGTTCTGCATTAGCATCGAACAGCCCCCGTGATATGCAGCTGTTCAGGGAAGCTAGAAACCATTATACACAGGCAGTTAGAAAAGCCAAGGCTAGCTTTTTCAAGCAGAAATTTGCTTCCTGCAACACTAACTCAAAAGTTCTGGGACACTGTAAAGTCCATGGAGAATAAGAACACCTCCCAGCTGCCCACTGCACTGAAGATAGGAAACACTGTCACCACTGATAAATCCACCATAATTGAGAATTTCAATAAGCATTTTTCTACGGCTGGCCATGCTTTCCACCTGGCTACTCCTACCCCGGTCAACAGCACGGCACCCCCAACAGCAACTCGCCCAAGCCTTCCCCATTTCTCCTTCTCCCAAATCCATTCAGCTGATGTTCTGAAAGAGCTGAAGAATCTGGACCCCTACAAATCAGCCGGACTAAACAATCTGGACCCTTTCTTTCTAAAATTATCTGCCGAAATTGTTGCCACCCCTATTACTAGCCTGTTCAAACCTCTCTTTCGTGTCGTCTGAGATTCCCAAAGATTGGAAAGCAGCTGCGGTCATCCCCCTCTTCAAAGGGGGGGACACTCTTGACCCAAACTGCTACAGACCTATATCTATCCTACCATGCCTTTCTAAGGTCTTCGAAAGCCAAGTCAACAAACAGATTACCGACCATTTCGAATCTCACCATACCTTCTCTGCTATGCAATCTGGTTTCAGAGCTGGTCATGGGTGCACCTCAGCCACGCTCAAGGTCCTAAACGATATCTTAACCGCCATCGATAAGAAACATTACTGTGCAGCCGTATTCATTGATCTGGCCAAGGCTTTCGACTCTGTCAATCACCACATCCTCATCGGCAGACTCGACAGCCTTGGTTTCTCAAATGATTGCCTCGCCTGGTTCACTAACTACTTCTCTGATAGAGTTCAGTGTGTCAAATCGGAGGGTTTGCTGTCCGTACCTCTGGCAGTCTATGGGGTGCCACAGGGTTCAATTCTTGGACCGACTCTCTTCTCTGTATACATCAATGAGGTCGCTCTTGCTGCTGGTGAGTCTCTGATCCACCTCTACGCAGACGACACCATTCTGTATACTTCTGGCCCTTCTTTGGACACTGTGTTAACAACCCTCCAGGCAAGCTTCAATGCCATACAACTCTCCTTCCGTGGCCTCCAATTGCTCTTAAATACAAGTAAAACTAAATGCATGCTCTTCAACCGATCGCTACCTGCACCTACCCGCCTGTCCAACATCACTACTCTGGACGGCTCTGACTTAGAATATGTGGACAACTACAAATACTTAGGTGTCTGGTTAGACTGTAAACTCTCCTTCCAGACCCATATCAAACATCTCCAATCCAAAGTTAAATCTAGAATTGGCTTCCTATTTCGCAACAAAGCATCCTTCACTCATGCTGCCAAACATACCCTTGTAAAATTGACCATTCTACCAATCCTCGACTTTGGCGATGTCATTTACAAAATAGCCTCCAATACCCTACTCAACAAATTGGATGCAGTCTATCACAGTGCAATCCGTTTTGTCACCAAAGCCCCATATACTACCCACCATTGCGACCTGTACGCTCTCGTTGGCTGGCCCTCGCTTCATACTCGTCGCCAAACCCACTGGCTCCATGTCATCTACAAGACCCTGCTAGGCAAAGTCCCCCCTTATCTCAGCTCGCTGGTCACCATAGCATCTCCCACCTGTAGCACACGCTCCAGCAGGTATATCTCTCTAGTCACCCCCAAAACCAATTATTTCTTTGGCCGCCTCTCCTTCCAGTTCTCTGCTGCCAATGACTGGAACGAACTACAAAAATCTCTGAAACTGGAAACACTTATCTCCCTCACTAGCTTTAAGCACCAACTGTCAGAGCAGCTCACAGATTACTGCACCTGTACATAGCCCACCTATAATTTAGCCCAAACAACTACCTCTTTCCCAACTGTATTTAATTAATTTATTTATTTTGCTCCTTTGCACCCCATCATTTTTATTTCTACTTTGCACATTCTTCCATTGCAAAACTACCATTCCAGTGTTTTACTTGCTATATTGTATTTACTTTGCCACCATGGCCTTTTTTGCCTTTACCTCCCTTCTCTCCTCATTTGCTCACATCGTATATAGACTTGTTTCTACTGTATTATTGACTGTATGTTTGTTTTACTCCATGTGTAACTCTGTCTTTGTATCTGTCGAACTGCTTTGCTTTATCTTGGCCAGGTCGCAATTGTAAATGAGAACTTGTTCTCAACTTGCCTACCTGGTTAAATAAAGGTGAAATAAATAAAATGCCTCCGGTTCTTCATTTCAGCATATACCATGGATATTCATACAATATTGCAGCACTCCAATACGTCATGGGGGCCTAAGGACTCTATGCCTCGTAACCTACCCCCCCCAGGCAAGACCCCCGACACCTCCTGAGGATGTGTTTGATGGGGTGGTCAGTACTATTTTTGTGGACATCATCAAGGCCTCTGTAGCCACACTTTTAGACGTGGTGATTGGAGAGTATATCAGAGAGAAATACATCGGTTGTGAGATCAATCACCCCAGCCAGCGCCGTCATCTGTGCCTATACGACCCCCCAAGATACTACTTCTTCAACCATTTTGAGGAGCTGGTGAAAAGACTGTGGTCCTGCAGGTTTATACCTTCGCTGGTCAGAGCCCTGGAGTCTATGGGTATTGTGCCGTCTATTCCCAGAGTTTACGGGGTAACCGATGCTTTCCTACATGAACTGAAGGCGGCGATCTACAGCCACGAGAAACTCAAAGAAATCTGACACACCCTGGTGGACGACAACAAATACAGGGAAGCTGTGGTGGCTGATGTGATGACTTTCTGGCTCAATAAACCCCAAGAGACCGAGTGACAATACATATTTGTTATTTAGATGTAAAGCAATGAGTAACTATATGCATGTTAGAGAGAATAAATACATTTTTTCTTTTGAGAGAACTTAAATGTTATGCCTCAAATTATTGAAAATAAAGTGAACAATGTATCATTCTACACAACACACAATACCTGGGCTAATGTAGAGCGTGTGCTAAAAATGGAGCAAATCATGAATCATGTACGACATACGGGCGAGAGTCTACAATGGACACATGGTATCCCGTCTTGTGGATGATTCTGAAGAACTAGAAACAACCTTTTGATTTTACTTCATTTGTTTGAAACACCTTTTAATTGTATTTATCATATTTGTTGTTTATATACTTATATTGCGGATGTGTGTGTTTCAAAAATTCAGCGACACAAGCCTGTAAATCTAAACCAAATATACAAGGTGTTGCATGCTGGGATCGTTGAGAAAACGGGGACAAGTATCCTGCAACGAATCCTGAATTGTCTGTATACGTAATACTTGATGTTTGCACAAAAACCTTTTTTTTTAAATGAAATGTTGTAGTTATTTGAAAGGGGCTCATTAACGTTATTGTACCTCAGAGGCAAGAAGGATGGCGGAGCAAATGTTGAAAAACATTTATTATACCCCCTCTAACCCCGGGTCTTATGGGGGTAAGGAGCGTTTACAGAGAGCTATAGCCGAAGAAACAGGTAGCCGGTTAAGCACTGCTCAAGTGAATGAGTGATTAGCAGAGCATAAACCTGTACGAAAACAAATAGAGTTTTTTTCTACTCATCCCTTGTCCCAATTTCAGGTGGATCAGGCCCTTGCAGATAAAAATGATGGAAATCGCTACATGCTAACGGTTCTAAAATAGCATGTGTAAGGGTCTTAAAAAATAAGAGCGTGGCAGAGGTGACCCGGGCATATGACTCTTGACTGATGGCAGAAAATATTTTGTTAATAATACTTTTCAGAAACTCATGGAGAAGCACAATATTGTGCATTTTGCTACAGGTTCGGATTTGAAAGCTTCAGTTATTGAACGCTTTAATAGAACTCTGAAGGAGCGGATGTGGCGATATTTTACAGCTCAAAACACGCATAGATATATCGATATAGTTCAAGATTTAGTAAAGGGATACAACAACAGCTACTTTAAGAGTATACGGATGAAGCCCTCCGAGGTCTCTTCTGAAAACTCTTTAAAAATCTGTATGGTTTGTTCCCCCTTCGCCATAAGAAAAACATTATTTTAAATTCATACTGATGGTCTTGGTACATATATACAAGTTGAGGGGTGTATGAGCAAGGTTACAGTGATGAGGTGTTCACCGTTACCGAATGTCTAGCGCCCATACCCCCTGTCTACAAGTTAAAAGATTATGACGGGGAGCTTATCGAGGGATCTTTATAGGAGAAGGAATTACAGAAGGTACAGTTGGGTAAAGACAAAGTCTTTCACATGGAGGAGATTCTAGATCAAAAGAGAGAAAAGGGTCAAAAATTGTGCTGGTCCGCTGGAAAAACTGGCCCCAAAAGTTCAACAGTTGGTTATTAGAGCACAATGTGGTGGAGGCATCGGAGGTTAACTTAAACCCTCATGCATGATAAATACCCCATCATTTGCGTGTACACAGGAGTGCATCATGGAACACAGCGGCTTCTACCTGACTCTCCCCAGTAATGCGTCTGCACATATATATCGTAATAACCAAAGTTCGAATTATACAACCAATTTTCCAAAGCCCATAGAGTTATCAGAGGCCTGGGAAGTAGGTCTCCGCAAGATTACATACCCCCATAGTTGGTATAATATCAAGGAGAAGGACTGTGATTTTTATTGCAAAAGGATATCGGAACCTGCGAAACTTATTAAACTTAAAAAAAGGGTTCTATAGAACCGTCGACAAGATCATCTCAGAGTTGAATGAACTCCTAACTCTGAACAATATGGAAATACTCTTGATCTACAACCCTATACATAAACGTGTACAAATCTCAGGGGATGCTGACAGGGGTATAAAGACCAGTGGTAATTTAGCCTACATGTTGGGGATGGGTCCCAATAAATGGACGTAAGTGAAAGATAAATGATTCCAATTTCCTGCGGATATACATGCAGGATTTTACAACATATTTGTGTATACCGACATCATATCCTATCAAAGGGTAGGAGACAGTTGTAACAGCTGTCGTTGGTGGAAGAAGGAAAGGACCAAGGTGCAGCGTGGTACGTGTTCATGATCTTTTTAATTACACTAGAACAAAACGGAACAAACAAAACAGTCCTGTCTGGGACGGAGACAGAAAACAACTACCCACAACTCAAGGGCGAAACCAGGCTGCCTAAGTATGGTTCTCAATCAGAGACAACGATTGACAGCTGCCTCTGATTGGGAACCATACCAGGCCAAACACATAGAAATACAAACATGGAACAAAACAGAATGCCCACCCCAATTCACGCCCTGACCAACCTAAAATAGAGACATAAAAAAAGGAACTAAGGTCAGGACGTGACAACAGTTGTGTGCCCCTCCTGAGAACAGTTCATATAGATGGAAAGGATGGCGATATAGTCACTCTTAACTATGACAAGCCACACTACGTACCTGTAAGCAAGAAATATATTGAAAACATTCTGGTTGAGCTTAAAACGGATCAGAACGAAAACATTGAATTTACTTATGGTAAAACGATTGTAAAACTCCACTTTAGACCCACCAAAACCTCTATACATATATAATATATTATTAGTATTATATATTTTTATAAACATGATACAAATAAATTAAAAGGGTTATGGACCACCAACATCTTGACCCTAACCGCTATGTCTCATACTATGTTGCTCAAGTGTGTAATGGGTTACCCGGCTATTATGGATCCCCGACCATGTACGGTTCAGGGATAGGCGGTATATTTCGTAACCTCTTTAGGATGATTTGACCATTTATGAAGAGAGGCCTCAGCATAGCCAAACCACATTTAAAATCAGCGGCTAAAAATATAGTAAGTAAGGTTGTGGCCAATGCTATGACCAGAAGGGCGTCACCAGATGCCGAGCATCAAGAAGGCTCGGGGCTTATGATGTTGTCTCGAAGACCAAAGAGACCTCCGGGTATAAGGCACAGGCCTGCCCCTAAAAGCGGAGGTTAGCCGTTAAAAGAAACTCAGTAAGTCAAAGACGTGGTAAAGTGAGGAGGTCTGGACCAAAAACGACAAAAAGAATACTCGGAAGTATTTTCTAAAAGAACAAGCAACATGGCTCTTTTACTCTGCATGTCCTCTATAAAGACAGAGCTCGGTCTTTTCACGGCCCCCTTAACCCAATTTTCAATAGATAGCCCCATTCTCTGCCATTACAGACAACGGTCCTATAGAAATGTTCATACCAGGCCACGGTGACAACTATCTGGACCTCAACAACACCTTGGTGCATTTACATCTAAAAGTGACCAAAAGAGATGGTGCTAATATTGCAGACGATGCCAAAGTGAGTCTCATTCATTTTCCCTTGGCCACCATCTTCTCCCAAGTGGATGTGACTTTGGGTGAACGTCTAATCAGTCAAAGCAGTGCCACATACCCTTACAGGGCCATCATGGAGTGTTTACTCAACTACTCCGAAGACACTATCAAGACACAATTCAGCGCCAGGCTGTTTAGCAAGGACACTGCAGGAGTCTCTATGGAAATCGATAGACCCTTCCACCGGTGCAAACAAAGGACTGGAGGCACGTGCTCGCTACTGTGCCGAATCTCGAGAGTTTCATCTGCTAGGGCCTATACACTCTGACATTTTCTTTCAAGAACGTTTACTCTTAAATTCGGTTGATTTAAGACTAAAATTAACCAGGGCCACAGATGAGTTTTGTCTGATGTCTGCCCAGGACGGTGACTTTAGTTTAAAAGTGTTGGGGGCAACGCTTTTTATTTAAAAAATGTCTATCTCCGGCAGTTCGTCTGGGTCACTCACAGGCTTTGATGAAAGGAAATGTCCTTTACCCTCTCCAAAGAATTACCATAAACCTTTAGCATATCTGTGGGCAGTAGAATCTGCAGTCAAGAAAACCTTTTTCTAGGCCCTTTACCCCGGTACATTGTTATAGGTTTGGTTGATCACGCCTCTAATACGGGCAGCTTACATAAAAACCCATTTAATTTTCAACACTTCAATGCAGAGTATGTAGCTCTCTGTCAGGACGGACGTCAGGTCCCTGCTAAGGCTTTCCAACCACAATTTAATAACATATCTGTGCGAGAATTTTACAATCTATTCCTGGCTCCCGGGAGGCATCTAAAAGATCTCTTTACCTATTGACAGAAATTATTTTGCAGAGGGTTACACATTGTATGCTTTCAATTTATCACCTGATGATGACACCTCAGGAAATCTGTCTGTGGTGTCCCAAGGTAACCTCAGGCTGGAAATGCATTTCCGTACACCTTTAGCCTGTACAGTTAGCATGATTGTTTATGCATGCTCTGATTCAATCTTGGAAGTGAATGCCCGAAGACAGGTCTTAGTGGATTATTATTAAGGATCGTTGAGCAAAGACATGAATACACAAGGGTTGGAAGGGCTCATGACCCGATTGATTGGAAAACAATTTTGCGGAGTGTGGGCTTATAATGAATTACCTATTGAGAAATGGCCGGAGCGGCTGGCCATGTTTATTGTCAATACCCATCCTAAAAACATGCCGGGTGAACATTGGCTAGCTGTTGACATTAGAAGACGAAGGAGGAAGAAAAATCTCAACTTTTTTTGATTCCTATGGCTTTCCCCCCGGTTTTTCACATTTCCCCAAGTCTTTTAAAGAGTTTTTGACCAAAAACAGATCAAAGATATACTACAGCATCAAACAAGTGCAAGATAACCTTTCCACTACATGCGGTCAACACTGTGTATTCTACCTATGCCAAAGAGCCCGGGGAGTTTCTTTTGAAGATGTTATGTCTCTTTATAAGGATGATTTAAGAAGTAATGATAACGTTGTAGCTTGTTTTGTTAGAAAATATCAAAAGTGTTCAAATATGTGTCCTTTAAGACCGTGTAATCAAGGCGTATGCTCATGTCAAATGTTTCAAGAATGCCACAAATGTTAAATTGCTTAATTTTTCAAATAAAATGTATTGAATTTAATCATAGTCATTCAAAAGTCTAACCACCCTGAGAGATCGGGATTAGGAAAAGGTCCGGAGACGTTCAGGGGGGTAAATGAGTTATCATCATCCCTTTTATAGGGGGGAGGGGTTGTTGGGACATCTTTAGGGGTGCTGTAGCTCGTTGAAGGTTTTTGTTTTAAAGCGTGAATCTGTTGACGAAGCTTATAGTTGGGTACACCCGAGAGGGGAATGTTGAGGATTTCCAAGGCCTTAAGAAACTGATGCCAGGTCTTCTGTCATCAGCAACCTTGTGGGCAGCCGTGGTACTTTTAAGCAAGTCAAGCATATGTGAACCCTTGACAACAGCGCCCTGAAGGATAAACTCTCCTTTGTCATTCCAAGTAGCGGTCCCCTTTGAGTCTTTTATCTTGTTCATAATGTATCTAACATTTTTCCTGTTACATGCCGGAACATGTGTCAACATGTCATGCATAACTTTATCTTCAACAAGCATTTGATCTTCAGCCGGTAAGATCGCAGGTACAGGCATTACAGGGGCTTGGCTCTCGCTAGGCGCGTCATCTTTTAAAGGGTCCGGAAGAGAAAGCGTTAAATGGTTGGTCTCTCTCTCACCTTGTTTTACCAAGGCCAAATACCTTTGCAAGAGGTTTGTGTATTTTTGGACCTTGCATTTGTTTTTTTAAGTCTATCCAACTCTTGTTGAGGCACCAAGTACATTTATTGGCCATCACACTCTGTGTTCAACCCCCACGTCTGGCAGCAATAAGGCTGGTGATGAAGGGCACGGCTATACTTAGTAAAGGTAGAAGAAAACCCCCCAGACTGTTGTATGCTATGTCTTATCTTTTGAAGATTGGCCCTTTAATTGGCAAAGTGTTTGATCGCGGTCTTTTGTCTCTTTAATTTTTTTTATTGGGTCAGGGTGAGTGGAATGCGTCCTTTGAGAAGACTCAAAGCAATCTCACATAGGGATAATATGAGATCTTAAGAACAGTGACCCAAGATGGCATTCCGTTCATTAGCTGTAGCCCCAACTAGGTTTCTCAAGAGGGGCAGGTTTCTTTTTAAACGCAGAGACATAGCGGTTACTTTTTAGGAATGTACGCAGCCGGCCACTCCCACGGGAACAGACCTGTTCGTAGCCTCAGGTGTTCTGGAGTATTTGCTTTTAAATCCACGATTAAATAAGAAAATGGCGCTTTGGTAGTGTCCTCATAGCTCTCCATGAAGTAGGATTTCCTTCCCGGGTACATCTGCCGAGTGTTAATTTGTAGTTTGTCTCTGGGTTTTTTTTAACAAAACCATGTAATTGGCGTTCAAACTAATGGTACGGCTATTTTTACCTTGGTGAAACACATTCTGCACCAAGTAAAGCACGGACAGGTTTCTATGATGAGTATATTGGGTAAAAGCATGTGCAATTTCGGGATGTTTGCTACCTGCAAATAGCATATCGTCCAAAACCAGCAGATTGTTTTTATGAAGAGGGAGAAGTTCATCATCAGACAGGGATTCAGGTATTCCTTCAACAAACTGGATTTGTATTTTCTTCAACAATTCATCATACAAAGGTTGATAACACCACACAATATTGTCAGGCTTTCGAGATAACACATGTCCAGAATTCTCTAAAATAATTTTTACAAAACAAGTTTTACCACTATTGGAAGGGCCTGCGATTTAAGGCCAAAAATGGTAGTTGCAACCGGGGGTCAAAACCTTCTACAGCAGCCATTATATCTTAAGCTTTAAGACACACCCCAGTGTGTAGCATAAGTCAGTAGCCAAAGGGACAATGTGGTTCCGTCAGGCAAAAGCAGTCTCTTGTCATAGATTACCCTGAATATTTTAGTAAGTGGGGCATTCCTTAGATGGAAGCCCTTTTTATCCCTAACAATTTTTTTGTAGGAGCTCAAAATCTCCATGTCACTATTCCGGTCATTTATGAACCAATCGACCAAGCGTGTGATTGATTCCAAGTTTACACGCGGGGCATTTTCATAGTTTTGAGTCACACCTTTGGCTTTCAACACCACGTGATTGTCTTTAGTCCTAAAAGCATAGCTTTTGGGAACACAGGAGGTCTATTCTGTTCACTCAGGATAGCCTGAAGCCATTTGCTTGCATCTCTAGAAGGTCTTGATGTACTCTTTAAAAAGAGTGTCTGATTTCCTGGAAAAGTTCCACACTTCAAAGATTTTGGCCACACGATACCCCATCTCTAGAGCCTTAGAGAATTCAACTGTGACCCATACACCTGTCAGGGCTCTTTATTGATCTGAGTGACCACAAGGCTTTTACTCGTTGTTGTTTTCACTGCAGGTTTTACAAAGGGGAAAGAAAGGTTTTCCTTGAGGTCCCTTGTAAGGCAACACTGGTATAAACAAACCCCTAGGAGGGTAGACAGTTGCTTTGATCAGACCAAAATAGTTTTGGGATAAGTCAACGTCGCGGTAAATAATTTCAGGATGCCCCATAGGACAGCATGAGGAACTCATTACATGAGGATAAAGGGATGTAAAATCTACATATCCTATTGTCTCGTCGGGTTGCGCTACATACCTCAATGTCAAAGCATTGGTACGGCCTCCATACAAAGCTTGTCGTTGTTCCAAGGATTCTGGTGTGTCAAAGCTGGAAAGGAAGGCTCCAACATGAGGATCAGACTTTTTGAGTGCAATCTATTCATGCTCCCACATCACATTCACTTTTAACTCGTAAGAAACCTGTAAAGATTCCAATTTGTCTTGAAACTCTTGGTACATTTCCCCCAAATTATTTTGGGTTAGAACACACAGGGCCTGGGGCACAACGCAAGATTTACAATCGTGGAAGAAACAACCGTAGAGTATGACTTGAATTGGCGTTGGTAGTTGTCAGGCGAGGGGATAGCTATAGATGCTGCAGGTAGAAAGTATGTACGATAGGTTCATGCATGCAGATGCAATAGTTGTACAACTCCAGGGGTCAATGCCTGCATCTTTGATGACCTCTTCTCTGAATCTGAGGCATCTTTCACCAAGTATAACCACATCATTGTCACATTATGATTCCATCGCTTTATGAAAATCAAAGGTGCTATGTCTTACTGTCTCGTACCACGTCATGAATCGCTCTCGCTCTTTGGGAGACATTTGATCACACCCGTACATTTTGGGGCTGAGATAAGATCCGATATAATGTAGATTCTCCTCAGATGTGAAGAAGTGGGGAAACCAACCTTTCACAGAGTTTTCAAAACCCAAGGCCTCTGGCATTTGAGCCAATCTCATGGGTAAGAAGCTTAAACTGTCAATGTATCTCTGGTTGAAGGAAGGGTCTACAAAACACAAGATTTTACTACCTTGAGCTATGACACTGGGAGCAACGCCTTGCTGTATCAAGGGGTTTAGAAGAAGGTAAGAGTCATAGGCTCTAGAATTGTGCGCTATAAACGTGAAGTTTCTGTACTAGGGTTTCCTAAAGTGTTTTAGAAAGAGGAGAGCACAACTGGGCCCCTCTGCCGACCACTTATCACCCTTGAAAGTCATGGTAGATACAAAAATCTGCAAATTAGCCCGATTGCTGATTTGTCTCAAAATCATAGAACATTTCTCTGAATGTTCATCTTCAGCCAAGGGCTGAATATAACACTCGTGTGGCACTTCTTGAACCACTTCAGTCTCTGCTTTTCAAATGCCCTTTACAGATTGGGCAATGTATGATTCCACACACATGAGGTTTAGGGCTGTCTATTTTAAGGTTGTAATTGCATTGGCATTTTGGACATTTCTTGTTAATGTCACAACTGCTTACAGATTTACAGGCCTTGGGGTGCCATGTTTCAATTTTGTGTTTTTCGTAACAGTAGGCCGAACGACATGTGCGGTGACAATTCGCACAGGGTGTCAGGTTTAAGGGCTGCATCGGACAATTTTCATCCAGACATACTGAACATTCGGGTGTAGCCGGTAGGATGGACACACATATGGTACGCCTAAAAACGCTGTGATGTTTGTAATGGCGTAATAATGGTCGTTTTGCACATAAAAGTACAGAATCTGAGGATGAGATTGTGGGTTGTTTTGGGATTTGAAGAGCGATGCATTAGCTCTACGGTGGTACAAAACCACAATCTTGATTTTCAGAAAGGTTTCAAATTTGACTATGTCTGAGAAAGCCCCCGCATCCTCTATACCTAGACCCACGGCCGTTTGGAGCTTTCTAGCCTTGTGTAACGCCGCCAGACCCGTACATCCAGGGTTGAGTAAATGTGCTAGGCCTATTGCAAAGCATAGCTTATTACCAGGATTGTGAATTTTTATGAGGTATGCCCTTTTATTGCTTAAGATTTCTGATAGCCTAATGCATTCTAGTTTCCTTCTCTGCCCCCCACCACCCAGGGGTTGACATATTATTTGCACTACAAGCTCGAGGGTCCTATCGGCTATGACGGATACATTTGACTGAACAAGTCGTTCCAGCAGTGTGGTGAGCCATGTTGAGCCATGTTTCGAGTGAGCCATGTTTCTGTTAAACAGAGAATGTTATAATCTCTGATGTCTCTCTGGAAGGCAACTCGTGCCCTCATTTTGTCAACCTTGTTATCTAGAGATTGGACATTGGCGAGTAATATGCTCGGAAGCGGTGGATGGTGTGCTCGCCTTCTGAGTCTGACCAGTAGGCCGATCCGTCTGCCTCTCCTGCGGCGACCGCATTGTTTTGGGTCGGCCTCTGGGATAAGATCCCAGGGTGGAGGTCCGAACAAAGGATCCGCTTCGGGAAAGGCATATTCCTGGTCGTAATGATGGTAAGTTGACATAGCTTTTATATCGAATAGTTCTTCCCGGCTGTATATAATAACACTTAAGATTTTCTGGGCTAGCAATGTAAGAAATAAAACATAAACAACAAATAACTGCATAGTTTAAGGACCTGAAGCGAGGTGAACATCTCTGTCACCACCATCTTGCTAGTCTCATTGCAAAGGGTCTGAATACTTACGTAAATTAGATATCTGTTCTTTATTTTTATTAATTTGCTAAGATTTCTACATCTGTTTTCACTTCATCATTATTGGATATTGTGTATAGATTGCTGATGATTTTATTTTATTTAATCCATTTTAGTATAAGGCTGTAACGTAACAAAATTTGGAAAAAGTCAAGGGGTCTGAATACTTTCAGAAGGTGCTGTATATCTACAGAAATAAGACAGATCCTGCTTCTGTAGCCTGTTGGAGTGTTTGTTTCATATCCTACTGATTCTGTGAGCACCAAGCCTCACAAACCATAACATGCCGAATAAACTATTTTACAAATGTCTGTTTTTAGTATTTTCTATGCTGTAATAAAGGCTTTACACTTATTTTCATTAGAACATCCTCTCTGATATTACTTATCATTTATTTAGTGTTTACACTGTTCCAAATTGTCAGACAAATTATATGTTTTATATAATAATTCTCATTTTTCTTGATCTCCTTCTTATTACTATTATTATTATGATAATCCTTATAATAATAAGTAATGTCATTAGTAGGCTTAGTATAGCAGCCTTGTATATTTACCATCGAGCTGTAAGCCTAAGAGCGCATCCTGTTTAGTCTTAATACCGTAACTTACTTAGGCCTACATTTATACTACCCACCACTATGACCTGTACGCTCTCGTTGGCTGGCTCTCGTTCATACTCGTCGCCAAACCCACTGGCTTCAGGTCATCTACAAGTCTCTACAGGTCACCATAGCAGCACCCACCAGTAGCACGCGCTCCAGCAGGTATACAGTGCCTTGCGAAAGTATTCGGCCAACTTGAACTTTGCGACCTTTTGCCACATTTCAGGCTTCAAACATAAAGATATAAAACTGTATTTTTTGTGAAGAATCAACAACAAGTGGGACAGAATCATGAAGTGGAACCACATTTATTGGATATTTCAAACTTTTTTAACAAATCAAAAACTGAAAAATTGGGCGTTCAAAATTATTCAGCCCCTTTACTTTCAGTGCAGCAAACTCTCTCCAGAAGGTCAGTGAGGATGTCTGAATGATCCAATGTTGACCTAAATGACTAATGATGATAAATACAATCCACCTGTGTGTAATCAAGTCTCCGTATAAATGCACCTGCACTGTGATAGTCTCAGAGGTCCGTTAAAAGCGCAGAGAGCATCATGAAGAACAAGGAACACACCAGGCAGGTCCGAAATACTGTTGTGAAGAAGTTTAAAGCCGGATTTTGATACAAAAAGATTTCCCAAGCTTTAAACATCGCAAGGAGCACTGTGCAAGCGATAATATTTAAATGGAAGGAGTATCAGACCACTGCAAATCTACCAAGACCTGGCCGTCCCTCTAAACTTTCAGCTCATACAAGGAGAAGACTGATCAGATATGCAGCCAAGAGGCCCATGATCACTCTGGATGAACTGCAGAGATCTACAGCTGAGGTGGGAGACTCTGTCCATAGGACAACAATCAGTCGTATATTGCACAAATCTGGCCTTTATGGAAGAGTGGCAAGAAGAAAGCCATTTCTTAAAGATATCCATAAAAAGTGTTGTTTAAAGTTTGCCACAAGCCACCTGGGAGACACACCAAACATGTGGAAGAAGGTGCTCTGGTCAGATGAAACCAAAATTGAACTTTTTGGCAACAATGCAAAACGTTATGTTTGGCGTAAAAGCAACGCAGCTCATCACCCTGAACACACCATCCCCACTGTCAAACATGGTGGTGGCAGCATCATGGTTGGGGCCTGCTTTTCTTCAGCAGGGACAGGGAAGATGGTTAAAATTGATGGGAAGATGGATGGAGCCAAATACAGGACCATTCTGGAAGAAAACCTGATGGAGTCTGCAAAAGACCTGAGACTGGGACGGAGATTTGTCTTCCAACAAGACAATGATCCAAAACATAAAGCAAAATCTACAATGGAATGGTTCAAAAATAAACATATCCAGGTGTTAGAATGGCCAAGTCAAAGTCCAGACTTGAATCCAATCGAGAATCTGTGGAAAGAACTGAGAACTGCTGTTCACAAATGCTCTCCATCCAACCTCACTGAGCTCGAGCTGTTTTGCAAGGAGGAATGGGAAAAAATGTCAGTCTCTCGATGTGCAAAACTGATAGAGACATACCCCAAGCGACTTACAGCTGTAATCGCAGCAAAAGGTGGCGCTACAAAGTATTATCTTAAGGGGGCTGAATAATTTTGCACGCCAAATTTTTCAGTTTTTGAAAGCAATACTAGTTGTTCCCCCCTATGAATTTAAAATGCCCACTCAGGCATGTCATCCTGGGTCACAGATGGGTCAAAGTAAGGAACAACAAGTCCTGTCTGGAAACAGACCTAAACCCTACCATATGGTGACTATAATAGGTGGATTTACTGTATAACTGTATAGCACTTTTAATGCAGGTGTTCAATGGGAAGTCACCTCATCCACTACCAATATTTAGCATCAACATGAACACTGATGTCTTAACAAGACTCAAAAAACTGGTTCAAACCTCTGACCTCAAAAGATTTCCATCCTGGTAAAGGTTAAATGAAAAGGATCAGCACAGCAAATCTGTTTACGCCAATCAGTTTTACTTCTCCATAGCCACAGTCGATCAATCTTTAGGTCTCTGAAGTACTGTTCAGAGTTAAAGCATATAGAGTGGGGCAAAAAAGTATTGTCAGCCACCGATTGTGCAAGTTCTCCCACTTAAAAAGATGAGAGAGGCCTGTAATTTTCATCAGGTACACAACCTATGACAGACAAAATGAGAAAAAAATCCAGAAAATCACATTGTAGGATTTTTTATGAATGTATTTGCAAATTATGGTGGAAAATAAGTATTTGGTCACCTACAAACAAGCAAGATCTCTGGCTCTCACAGACCTGTAACTTCTTCTTTAAGAGGCTCCTCTGTCCTCCACTCGTTACCTGTATTAATGGCACCTGTTTGAACTTGTTATCAGTATAAAAGACACCTGTCCACAACCTCAAACAGTCACACTCCAAACTCCACTATGGCCAAGACCAAAGAGCTGTCAAAGGACACCAGAAACAAAATTGTAGACCTGCACCAGGCTGGGAAGACTGAATCTGCAATAGGTAAGCAGCTTGGTTTGAAGAAATCAACTGTAGGAGCAATTATTAGGAAATGGAAGACATACAAGACCACTGATAATCTCCCTCGATCTGGGGCTCCACGCAAGAGCTCACCCCGTGGGGTCAAAATGATCACAAGAACGGTGAGCAAAAATCCCAGAACCACACGGGGGGACCTGCAGAGAGCTGGGACCAAAGTAACAAAGCCTACCATCAGTAACACACTACGCCGCCAGGGACTCAAATCCTGCAGTGCCAGACGTGTCCCCCTGCTTAAGCCAGTACATGTCCAGGCCCATCTGAAGTTTGCTAGAGAGCATTTGGATGATCCAAAAGAAGATTGGGAGAATGTCATATGGTCAGATGAAACCAAAATACAACTTTTTGGTAAAAACTCAACTCGTTGTGTTTGGAGGACAAAGAATGCTGAGTTGCATCCAAAGAACACCATGCCTACTGTGAAGCATGGGGGTGGAAACATCATGCTTTGGGGCTGTTTTTCTGCAAAGGGACCAGGACAACTGATCCATGTAAAGGAAATAATGAATGGGGCCATGTATTGTGAGATTTTGAGTGAAAACCTCCTTCCATCAGGAAGGGCATTGAAGATGAAACGTGGCTGGGTCTTTCAGCATGACAATGATCCCAAACACACCGCCTGGGCAATGAAGGAGTGGCTTCGTAAGAAGCATTTCAAGGTCCTGGAGTGGCCTAGCCAGTCTCCAGATCTCAACCCCATAGAACATCTTTGGAGGGAGTTGAAAGTCCGTGTTGTCCAGCAACAGCCCCAAAACATCACTGCTCTAGAGGAGATATGCATGGAGGAATGGGCCAAGATACCAGCAACAGTGTGTGAAAACCTTTTGAAGACTTACAGAAAACGTTTGACCTCTGTCATTGCCAACAAAGGGTATATAACAAAGTATTGAGATAAACTTTTGTTATTGACCAAATACTTATTTTCTACCATAATTTGCAAATAAAATCCTACAATGTGATTTTCTGGATTTCTTTCCTCATTTTGTCTGTCATAGTTGAAGTGTACCTACGATGAAAATTACAGGCCTCTCTCATATTTTTAAGTGGGAGAACTTGCACAATTGGTGGCTGACTAAATACTTTTTTTGCCCCACTCTAGCTGGAGATAACAACATGACATCCTAGCTTCGTTTAGAAGTTCTCATAAAGATCTTAACTGTGCTCTGTCTGTTTCCCACATCCCATACAACACTATTCCTGCACTCCCTAAGTGGGAGAAATGGTCTTGTAAATGGATGGAAATACTTACCCTGCAAGGGTCAGTATGAATGCAGGGTTTTCTTGAAGCCAAGCAGCAACACACCTGATTCAACTCAAAGGCTTGATGGATTATGATTATTTGAGTGTGTTACTGCCTGGATGGAGCAAACACCTGCACCCACACTGACAGTAATGTAGTGGGAAAGAGAAAGGTAAATGCTAATGCTAACAAAGGCAATTTTAGTTCCATTACTGGTTCATTTAAAATGCTAGGCTATTCTCCAAATGATAAACGGTGTATACGTGTATTTCACTACATCACTGCTGGACACCAGACCTGACAGTGTAAAATATCCCACCCTTGGTCTAATAAAACAATAAATATTTTCGGTTTCAGCCCCATCTGTAGCTCTGAGCCCTAGGCTCTGTTTAAAAACCAATACACAGCAGAATCATCTGTCAAATTTAAACCCCATATTAGATTTCTACATGTGTTTTCAAAAGGTACTGGGCCGCTGGCTTCAAAGTAAATGTCAGCTAGCTCTCACATATTTGGACTAAAATATGAAATATGAGCCATCTGTCAATCAATTCTCCCTGAGGAGAACAAAGGCCTGCCTCCATTTCAGATTAAGGGAGTTTAATGTACTGTATATAAAACACAGGCTGCGATCTGAGTCTGAGACAAAGATTCACACACATCACACATGTGTATGTACACACACCATACATCACACATATACATGCTGGCACACAGGCACACACGTGTGCGCACGCACACACACACACACACACACACACACACACACACACCTTACACATGCAATTGTATAGGCCATCTATTTCTCTGTAATGAACTGGAGGTCCAGAGCTAGTGAAGGATAAGGCCATCGATCATGGTGCTGTTGGATAGCGGTCAGAGGAGAAGACAAGGGCAGAGCAGACAACACGTAGCGGAGAGACTCCGACCGCCCTTTTACATTACTATTCTACGCCTCACTGAGACAAAAACGTACATTGATCTCAACACCCGTAGAGACTGAAAATGGCCCTCTGTCTCATATGCAGCACGCTACATACAGTGGGGCAAAAGAGTATTTAGTCAGCCACCAAGTGTGCAAGTTCTCCCACTTAAAAAGATGAGGCCTGTAACTTTCATCGTAGGTACACTTCAACTATGACAGACAGAATGAGGAAAAAAATCCAGAAAATCACATTGTAGGATTTTTAATGAATTTATTTGCAAATTATGGTAGAAAATAAGTATTTGTTCAATAACAAAAGTTTCTCAATACTTTGTTATATACCCTTTGTTGGCAATGACAGAGGTCAAACGTTTTCTGTAAGTCTTCACAAGGTTTTCACACACTGTTGCTGGTATTTTGGCCCATTCCTCCATGCAGATCTCCTCTAGAGCAGTGATGTTTTGGGGCTGTTGCTGGGCAACACGGACTTTCAACTCCCTCCAAAGATTTTCTATGGGGTTGAGATCTGGAGATTGGCTAGGCCACTCCAGGACCTTGAAATGCTTCTTACGAAGCCACTCCTTCGTTGCCCGGGCGGTGTGTTTGGGATCATTGTCATGCTGAAGCCACGTTTCATCTGCAATGCCCTTGCTGATGGAAGGAGTTTTTCACTCAAAATCTCACGATACATGGCCCCATTCATTATTTCCTTTACACGGATCAGTCGTCCTGGTCCCTTTGCAGAAAAACAGCCCCAAAGCATGATGTTTCCACCCCCATGCTTCACAGTAGGTATGGTGTTCTTTGGATGCAACTCAGCATTCTTTGTCCTCCAAACACGACGAGTTGAGTTTTTACCAAAAAGTTATATTTTGGTTTCATCTGACCATATGACATTCTCCCAATCTTCTTCTGGATCATCCAAATGCTCTCTAGCAAACTTCAGACGGGCCTGGACATGTACTGGCTTAAGCAGGGGGACACGTCTGGCACTGCAGGATTTGAGTCCCTGGCGGCGTAGTGTGTTACTGATGGTAGGCTTTGTTACTTTGGTCCCAGCTCTCTGCAGGTCTCCCCGTGTGGTTCTGGGATTTTTGCTCACCGTTCTTGTGATCATTTTGACCCCACGGGGTGAGATCTTGCGTGGAGCCCCAGATCGAGGGAAATTATCAGTGGTCTTGTATGTCTTCCGTTTCCTAATAATTGCTCCTACAGTTGATTTCTTCAAACCAAGCTGCTTACCTATTGCAGATTCAGTCTTCCCAGCCTGGTGCAGGTCTACAATTTTGTTTCTGGTGTCCTTTGACAGCTCTTTGGTCTTGGCCATAGTGGAGTTTGGAGTGTGACTGTTTGAGGTTGTGGACAGGTGTCTTTTATACTGATAACAAGTTCAAACAGGTGCCATTAATACAGGTAACGAGTAGAGGACAGAAGAGCCTCTTAAAGAAGAAGTTACAGGTCTGTGAGAGCCAGAAATCTTGCTTGTTTGTAGGTGACCAACTACTTATTTTCCACCATAATTTGCAAATAAATTCATTAAAAAATCCTACAATGTGATTTTCTGGATTTTTTTCCTCATTTTGTCTGTCATAGTTGAAGTGTACCTATGATGAAAATTACAGGCCTCTCATCTTTTTAAGTGGGAGAACTTGCACAATTGGTGGCTGACTAAATACTTTTTTGCCCCACTGTACATGTGCAGAGGGCAGGGGCACAGACCAACACACATGAACACTTACACACACACACACTCTTGAACAAGGATGTGCACCAAAAGTGCCCTATCGACACAAAACAAGAAAAGAGACAAAAAAGTACAGATTCACTCCCACATATAAGAGACACTCCTACATACACGACATATACGAGACACTCCCACACACGAGACACTCCCACACACGAGACACTCCCACACACGAGACACTCACACACACGAGACACTCACACACACGAGACACTCACACACACACATACGAGACACTCACACACACACATACGAGACACTCACACATACGAGACACTCCCACATATACGAGACACTCCCACATACACACCACATATCCGAGCCTCTCCCACATATATGAGACACTCCCACATACACCACATATACGAGACACTCCCACATATACGAGACACTCTCACATATACACCACATATACGAGACACTCCCATATATACACCACATATATATGAGCCACTCTCACATACACCACATATACGAGACACTCCAACATATACACCTCATAAGCGAGGTATTCCCACATATACACCACATATACGAGACACTCCCACATATACACCACTAGCATGTTGTCCGGGTGTGCTGTTGCCACTTGATGCCTATCATATAGATAAAGGAACGCAGTCTGACAAGATTGCAGTATTTCTCTCCCTCTCTCTCACACACACACACACACACACACGCAAAAGGCTGGACGTCAGTAAAATAAACATAGTTATGGAGGACCACATTTATCTATCAGTCCCATCTCGCTTCATCCTGGTCAAATCACTCTCACTCAATCTCTCTCGGTCTCTCTCTCTCAAGCCATCCTTCTCTCAATAAGTCCATCTCTCTGCATCCCGGTCGGATTACTCTCTCTCGCTCTCTCCTTCTCTCATCAATTAGTCCATCTCTCTGCATCCTGTGTGATCTCGCTCTCTCTCTCTCTCTCTATAGATATCCCGATAAGTGCCCCAGGCTACATCTATCAATCACATAAGTGGGCAAAACTGGTGCATGAAGCAAATATTATTCATATCAGATACACTTTTAGTTCATGTGTAGATGGGCTGAAATATGTACACACAGGTGAAGCAATTGAGGGACAGAGTGAACAAGGAAAGGAAGGAGTGAGAGGGAAAGGAAGATGAGTTGGGTGGAGGAAAGTGGATGGAAATAGGTTGGAGAGAGTGAGAGGATGGTGGAAAAGGGGAGGAGGATAGATAGACAGCACAAAAGGATGAGAGTAGGCCTCTGCAGTGATATAGCCTAGCTCTATACACAGTACCCTACCTTATGCATTTCTGAATTTAAAAAAATAGCCAATCAGTCATTCACTTAATAAATCAGTGAAACCTGGCAAACACCTTTCATGCTCTGCTCCACTCCAGAGCGCTATCAAAATAGAGCGCAAACGATGGATGATCACGACTGAGTGCGTTATCACCAACCGGCGGGCAGCCTTTTTAGTCCAACTAGCCACTCCGTATTGTAACTCTTCCTTCCCACTGGACACACACTGATTGAATCAACGTTGTTTCCATGTAATTTCAATTAAATGACATTGAACCAACGTCGAATAGACGTTGAATTGACCTATGTGCCCAGTTGGTTGAGATCAACATTTCACACTGGAATACAAACCACGAATCACTGTCACACACACACAGGCAATCAAACACACACACACGCATACACACAAAATGCCGGTGTCCAGCTTTTGAAATTGCCCGGCTTTTGAAATTGATTTTTGTCTTGAATCTATTAGTCGCTGCCACATATTTTCGCAAGCAGCCCAGCAGCCCAGCAGCCCAGTCACAACAAGTATATGGAGGAAAAAGAACCATCAGACTCTCTGGGATTCCAGTGTTCTGTGAATGACATTGTTCTGAAACTGACCGTGTCCCGGACATTGTTCTGAAACATTGACTGTGTCCCGGGATTTAAAATTCATGGTGCATATCGCCACGTGATTTGCACTCATAACTTTACATTAACAAATAATGAAGGGTAAGGGCTTATCCCACAAAAACTCACCAAAGTTTGCTGGTACTGGAGCGACCGATTCTCGGCTTTGTCCTTTGCTGGCATCGTTGCAAAATCCTCATCCATATGACCTACCCACCGTGCGCATTCATTTGTCACTCACAAGGTGAATGTTCTGGCCTTTAGACAGCTATAGCCATCGATACATGTGCTGTGTAACAGGTTATTATCATAGCCTAATCCCTCCGCTGCTACTGAATAACTCGTGCGATCAGAGCCAGAGGAGTAGCCGCATATGCGGGTTGTTTCAACGCCGATTCCCTCCTCCAAGCGTTGGTACAGTCGGTCCCAGCTGTGTTCGCAGGGAGCAGAGTTAATGTTTTGTATTTTGCAGGGGTGGTGCAGAGTCCAAGCACAATGGCCTTATAATTATGTATTGTATTCGTTCCAATAACTCTTATCGGTTTCTCCTTGAATCTATCCGTCGGGGCTCCCGTGTTCTTTTGCCTGCAGCTGAGAACTGGTGCGTTATCATTGAGGTTTGGTAATACATAACCTTAGCTACACTTGTTTAAAGAATAGTACAGTAGCCCAAAGTACAGTTTCTCTGAAAAGCAGAAAATAAATGAATACATCTAAACTGTCCTGCGGTAATCCATTGTTGTACCCTAATACTGGCGCACTAGCATTCAGCACCATGGAGAACACCACAATCAGCGCAAAGTAAACAGAAGACAGTTGATCGCTGATTTCAGCATCACTGCCGCTGAACAGCACCTCACTCGGCTCACAGACCCTAATGAATGAAGATGCAAGACAACAGGCTACTTGTGTATGGAGCTGAAAACACAGTAAATCACAAAAGTGAGTACACCCCTCACATTTTTGTAAAAATTTGAGTATATATTTTCATGTGACAACACTGAAGAAATGACACTTTGCTACAATGTAAAGTAGTGAGTGCACAGCTTGTATAATAGTGTAAATGTGCTGTCCCCTCAAAATAACTCAACACACAGCCATTAATGTCTAAACCGCTGGCAACAAAAGTGAGTACACCCCTAAGTGAAAATGTCCAAATTGGGCCCAATTAGCCATTTCCCTCCCCGGTGTCACGTGACTCGTTAGTGTTACAAGGTCTCAGGTGTGAATGGGGAGCAGGTGTGTTAAATTTGGTGTCATCGCTCTCACACTCCCTCATACTGACTGGTCACTGGAAGTTCAACATGGCACCTCATGGCAAAGAACTCTCTGAGGATCTGAAAAAAATAATTGTTGCTCTACATAAAGATGGCCTGGGCTATAAGAAGATTGCCAAGACCCTGAAACTGAGCTGCAGCACGGTGGCCAAGACCATACAGTGGTTTAACTGGACAGGTTCCACTCAGAACAGGCCTCGCCATGGTCGACCAAAAAAGTTGAGTGCACGTGCTCAGCGTCATATCCAGAAGTTGTTTTTGGGAGATAGACGTATGAGTGCTGCCAGCATTGCTGCAGAGGTTGAAGGGGTGGGGGGGGGTCAGCCTGTCAGTGCTCAGACCATACGCCGTACACTGCATCAAATTGGTCTGCATGGCTGTCGTCCCAGAAGGAAGCCTCTTCTAAAGATGATGCACAAGAATACCCGCAAACTGTTAGCTGAAGACAAGCAGACTAAGGACATGGATTACTGGAACCATGTCCTGTGGTCTGATGAGACCAAGATAAACTTATTTGGTTCAGATGGTGTCAAGCGTGTGTGGCGGCAACCAGGTGAGGAGTACAAAGACAAGTGTGTCTTGCCTACAGTCAAGCATGGTGGTGGGAGTGTCATGGTCTGGGCTGCATGAGTGCTGCCGGCACTGGGGAGCTACAGTTCATTGAGGGAACCATGAATGCCAACATGTACTGTGACATACTGAAGCAGAGCATGATCCCCTCCCTTCGGAGACTGGACCGCAGGGCAGTATTCCAACATGATAACGACCCCAAACACACCTCCAAGACGACCACTGCCTTGCTAAAGAAGCTGAGGGTAAATGTGATGGACTGGTCAAGCATGTCTCCAGACCTAAACCCTATTGAGCATCTGTGGGGCATCCTCAAACGGAAGGTGGAGGAGTGCAAGGTCTCTAACATCCACCAGCTCCGTGATGTCGTAATGGAGGAGTGGAAGAGGACTCCAGTGGCAACCTGTGAAGCTCTGGTGAACTCCGTGCCCACGAGGGTTAAGGCAGTGCTGGAAAATGATGGTGGCCACACAAAATATTGACACTTTGGGTCCAATTTGGACATTTTCACTTAGGGGTGTACTCACTTTTGTTGCCAGCGGTTTAGATATTAATGGCTGTGTGTTGAGTTATTTTGAGGGGACAGCAAATTTACATCGTTTTACAAGCTGTACACACTGCTTTACATTGTAGCAAAGTGTCATTTCTTCAGAGTTGTCACATGAAAAGATATACTCAAATATTTACAAAAATGTGAGGGGTGTACTCACTTTTGTGATATACTGTACATGTTATTGTTCCCATGGCCCTTTCACCTGAACTTAAATAGATTATCAAATGGAATGTTACAGCAATACTGCTCTCAAGACTCTTTGGTATGAGGTAGTGAAAACATCCACTTATCTCTCTGGAGGATGGCAAAAAGAATGGAACATGTTCTCTCTTCTGGACAATTGTCCTTGCTGAGAGGGGGTTCCACACATACACTCGCCATTACTCATTCTCAGCCTATAATACACACAGGAGATACTGTCTGTATAGCCACATCCAATTGACATGCATAGTCCATGGCTTCCTTGATACATAAAGCCAGACTTTAGCTGCTGTTGTCTGCATGTGTGGTATAAATTGGATCTCAGTTCAGATAAGCAACGTCTGGGTCTAGGAAGACTGACTAACCATGGCCTGGCTAAAAAAGTATCTCTCAGATGTACAGCACAGTAGCCATACAGATGACACAGCTATGCTTTTAACGCACTGAGTGCTCAGGGAAAAGGGAACTGCAGTACAATCCCAATAACAGCATTTAGAACCAGTCTCTCCACAATGGATTAGTGGGGAATAGGGATAGATAAGTGCTTGGGGGACCAGGGCTGGAATAAGAGCCCTCAGCTCTGTTTCACCTAATAAAGTAAAGGCACCGTAATTCAAATGGATTATAGACTAGTTGCTATGCTGTTAGCTATGCAGGGCCATAAAGTACTAGCACATTGAGTTCATGCAATGTTTTGAATCACCCACTAAAGCGTTCATTTACAGTACTGCTTTGTACACATCGTCATCTGTCATCGCACAGTCAGTGAGTCAATCAGTGGAAAAAGAGACATCAAGACGAACCATCAAAAGGCACTTTTTGACATGAGGACATTCCGATGATGAATGGATAATTTAGTGCTAAAGATAAAGAGGGAGTAAAAGGCTTTGCTTTTCTGTCGAGAGCAAGAGATGAGTGCAATGGGAGATTTGAATGGGTTGAACCAAGTTTCAAGACATTCATGAATGCTCAGTGGAGTTTTCCTTGACATTTGATTGGTTAAGTTTAAGCAAGTACTTCCAAATTATTTAGTTTAGGGCTAAAGTTGGGGTGGAATATGAACCAGCAACCTTGTATAGCATGTATAGCATCCTGTGTGTCCTGCCCTGCACCCCATCCATCCATCATCAACCTTCCACCTAGCGCAAGCTCTGCCCACTGACTGTTGAGCTTCAACCAATCACATTAGTTCGAACTGCCCTTAGAACAAGACAGAATACGGAAAAAATCTATCTGTTGAAGTCATATCCCATATTCAAAACTGAATTTGTCAACTTTTGAAGATACTCAACATTAACCTTTCACTCACCCAATCTGCACCCTACAAAACTGGGCAATCGGTCACTGCATTTGTTCCTTATTAATATTACATGTTGTGGTTTTGAACTAGCATACTAAATATAGCTATATTCTGTTTGTTGTGCATTGCGTATTTGCCATTTAGCTCCAGGCCTTTGGGTATCAGTGGCTTTGATATTTTATGAGATCAAAGACTGATTTCCCCTGAGAGAAACAGAGAAACAGCCTCTGATTGGCGGAGACAGAAGAATTTCACTGCAGTATTGAGGCTGTTGATAGGCTGTTGGCACGGTAATGGAAATGGCTCAAGGCAGAGCCATCTATTTAAGCCCGTTTCCAGTGGCACTTCAAATTAGGGCCAAATTAGGGAATTTTCAAATTCAAGCTGGGTTGAGGGAAACTCGGGCCAGCACTGCCCAGTTTCACAACTGGTGCCAGCTCGATTAGAATTTGGGCTGGTGACTCCCTTACTATGCAACCACCACTGCTTGATGCGGACACAATGTTAGCTAGCTCGTCTGGGCTTGTTGCGGTTAGCTAGCATATGGACAAGCAGTACTGCAGTTGTCAGACATGACCCGAATTAACACCATAGCGGGATCCTTCATACATTTTTCCACTAACAAATAAACTTTTATGAGAACAGTCAGCCCTCGAACGTTAGCTACCTAACATTAGCTATCAAATAATACGTGGACAACTACAAATACTTAGGTGTCTGGTTAGACTGTAAACTCTCCTTCCAGACCCATATCAAACATCTCCAATCCAAAGTTAAATCTAGAATTGGCTTCCTATTTCGCAACAAAGCATCCTTCACTCATGCTGCCAAACATACCCTTGTAAAATTGACCATCCTACCAATCCTCGACTTTGGCGATGTCATTTACAAAATAGCCTCCAATACCCTACTCAACAAATTGGATGCAGTCTATCACAGTGCAATCCGTTTTGTCACCAAAGCCCCATATACTACCCACCATTGCGACCTGTACGCTCTCGTTGGCTGGCCCTCGCTTCATACTCGTCGCCAAACCCACTGGCTCCATGTCATCTACAAGACCCTGCTAGGTAAAGTCCCCCCTTATCTCAGCTCGCTGGTCACCATAGCATCTCCCACCTGTAGCACACGCTCCAGCAGGTATATCTCTCTAGTCACCCCCAAAACCAATTCTTTCTTTGGCCGCCTCTCCTTCCAGTTCTCTGCTGCCAATGACTGGAACGAACTACAAAAATCTCTGAAACTGGAAACACTTATCTCCCTCACTAGCTTTAAGCACCAACTGTCAGAGCATCTTACATATTACTGCACATGTACATAGCCCACCTATAATTTAGCCCAAACAACTACCTCTTTCCCAACTGTATTTAATTTATTTATTTATTTTGCTCCTTTGCACCCCATTATTTTTATTTCTACTTTGCACATTCTTCCATTGCAAAACTACCATTCCAGTGTTTTACTTGCTATATTGTATTTACTTTGCCACCATGGCCTTTTTTGCCTTTACCTCCCTTCTCACCTAATTTGCTCACATTGTATATAGACTTGTTTTTTTTACTGTATTATTGACTGTATGTTTGTTTTACTCCATGTGTAACTCTGTGTCGTTGTATGTGTCGAACTGCTTTGCTTTATCTTGGCCAGGTCGCAATTGTAAATGAGAACTTGTTCTCAACTTGCTTACCTGGTTAAATAAAGGTGAAATAAATAAATAATAAAAATCAGAGTTGAAACAAGCTAGCTAGCTAATGTGAGCTAGCAGGAATTTTATCTGGTCAGGTCGTATTGAAAGCTATATAGCTAGCTATCCACATATAAAACCTGCCGCCTGGTTTGCTTGGTTAGCTAGCTAATAGCCAATGCCATGGCAAGAAAGGTAGGAATTAAGCTAAGTAGCTAGCCTGCTAGCCATGATGCTAACTGTTTAGCTAGCTAGCTAACGTCAGCAAGCTAAATATATGGCTCTGAGTCTGGCTGGCACTGGCAGGATTATAGGATACTTTTAGTATATAGTTGCCGGTATAGTTGCCCCACCTCTGGTTTACTGACCCCTGCCTGACGCTGAGCCTGCCTGCCGCCCGGTATAGTTGCCCCACCTCTGGTTTACTGACCCCTGCCTGCCTTGACCTGTATTGCCTGCCACTGTTGGAATATTAAACTATTGTTTATTCGATGTGGTCTGCATCTGGGTCTTACCTTCATACCTGATAACTATTTTGCCAGGTAGCATGCATAGCCTAGCCTACCCTCCAAGTCGAAGGTATGTTTAGATTTTTATGGCAGGGCCTTTTTCCAACTCTTGGCATTCCTTTTCTACTCTGCATAAACACTACTGAACTCTGATAAAAATTACTAATACTGTCTTGTGTGGTTGTTATTTAAGCTACATGTTTGAGAGGTCTTTTTTTATTTGGCTAGATGGCTAGCGTAGTAATGCATGGCTACAATTCCAGGCTTTTGCAGAGCTTTCCTTTTATCGTTTTTTCATCTAGATACTTACTGAAGGCCTTGTCACCCCTTTATTATGCCCCATTGATCATGTGTACATGTACAGATACTCAGCCCCTTTTCTTTTTGTAATCGGGTGACATACTGCGGGACACTTATTTGTCCATCCTTAAGACACTAAGACACATTCCACGTGTTGCACTTATTGAAGACGGCCCAAATCAGGACAGTTCCGTTTTACTGTTTGTTTATCTGTTGACCTACTTTACTGTTTTGCCTTTTCAATTGTTTTTCATTACTCGTGCTATGGAGCCTCTCCGCATCAGTATAGGAATATTTTCTGTTTATATGCACCGAAGCTTCGCAAACGTCAACCTGCTGTCTCCATTCGCTGGGAAAGGAGACTTTGGGTTTGGGTGGGGTGGGAGGGGAGGAGGAGCGACCTTTTTTGGTCCTTTTTTATCATTTTTAAATGTTTTTAATCAGTTCTCTGTTATCTTTGTAAATGCTTGGTCTGTTTCCACACCTTTTTCCTTTCAATATTTTAGATGGCTAACAATGCTAATAATAGTAATATTGGAATAGGTCAGCCTAATCCTATAATTTGTTTATCTTGGAATACTAAGATAATGAATAAACTTGTCAAGAGGTCTAGGGTCTTCTCCCATTTGAAAATGATAAAAGCAGATGTGGTATTTTTACATTTACGCATTAAAGATCACTCAAGGCTACCAAACACCAGGTTCAGTCAGGTTTTCCAGTCAGACTTTAACTCCAAAGCCAGAGGGGTTGCAATTTGGATTATTAAAATACTACATTTCTCTACTACTAATGTTATTTCAGACAGTAATGGGAAATATTTAATCATAACTGGCACCATTTGGCACACACCTGTAGTATTGGTCAATGTATATGCTCCCAATTTTGATGTTGAATTTGCCAATGGGTTGCTGGGGAAAATCCCTTCTCTGAACACCCATCTTTTGATATTTGGCAGGGATCTGAATTGTGTTATTAACCTGGCGTTAGACCGCTCCAACCCCAGAACTATGTCTCCTTCTTCTATGTCAAAGTCCTTCTTAGATTTTATGGTTCAGAACAGGTGTACAGATCCTTGGAGATGTCAGAATCCCCATGCAAGAGAGTATTCTTTCTTTTCACATGTACACCATTCTTTTTCTTGTATTCACTATTATTTTATTGATCACAAGTTACTTCCAAACGTCACCTTCTGAATATTTACCCATTGTAATTTCTGACCATGGACCTTTAGCCCTCGACAGCCTATCAGGACAAACTCGTACTCCTCTCTGTTGGAGATTTAATTATCTTCTCCTGTCTGATGCAGACTTCTGTAACGTTATCTCCACTTCTATTGATCATTTTATTTGTTCAAATCAGACAAGCTCATTCTCTCTTATGGGAATCACTTAAGGCCTATCTTAGAAGATAATTTATTTATTATTCTCATTTAAACAAAACTTGGAAAGCTAAACTAGAAGAACTCTCTAAAGCCATCCTTGATTTAGACCAATCTGAATGACATATTTTGTCCACTACAGATGCAGAATGGTTACAATTGCATTCACGTGGTACCTACTAAGAACATGGCTAGAGGGCAAGTCGTCTGCTCGCACACCAATTAAAATGCAGTGCTGCTACCGGTCTGATTCCCCAAATGAAAGATTCCTTTCATAGCTTGACTTCTGACCCTACAGGGATCAACGATACCTTCAAATATTTATATTCCTCCATGTACAGGTCTGAATTTCCATCAGATACTGCCAATATGACTACATTTTTGGGTGAACTGGAAACTCCCACAGTTGAGGCTGAAACTGCAGATGACCTTGATTCCCCTCTTAGCCTTGAAGAAGTTATTCAGTCTATCAAGTCAATGCAAAACAGCAAGACTCCAGGGCCTGATGGGTTTCCAACTGAGTTCTTTCAGAATTTATTTTACCTTTATTTAACCAGGCAAGACAGTTAAGAACAAATTCTTATTTTCAATGACGGCCTAGGAACAGTGGGTTAACTGCCTGTTCAGAGGCAGAATGACAGATTTGTACCTTGTCAGCTCAGGGGTTTGAACTTGCAACCTTCCAGTTACTAGTCCAACACTCTAACCACTAGGCTACCCTGCCGCCCCATACCAGGTTAGCCCCTTTACATGTATCTATGTATAATGAGTCACTTAAACGTGGCTCGGTGCCACCTACCCTAACACAGGCTTCAATAGCGCTTCTCCTTAAGGAGGGATTGTTCTGGGATTGTTTTGCACTTTTCGCACCAAAGTACATTAATCTCTAGGAGACAGAACACGTCTCCTTCCTGAGCGGTATGATGGCTGCGTGGTCCCATGGTGTTTATATTTGCATACTACTGTTTTTACAGATGAACGTGGTACTTTCAGGCGTTTGGAAATTGCTCCCAAGGATGAACCAGACTTGTGGAGGTCTAACATTTTCTTTCTGATGTCTTGGCTGATTTCTTTTGATTTTCCCATGATGTCAAGCAAAGAGGCACTGAATTTGAAGGTAGGCCTTGAAATACATCCACAGGAACACCTCCAATTAACTCAAATTAGCCTAACAGAAGCTTCTAAAGCCATGACATAATTTTCTGGAATTTTCCAAGTTGTTTAAAGGCACAGTCAACTTAGTATATGTAAATTTCTGATCCACTGGAATTGTGATACAGTGAGAAATAATCTGTCTGTAAACAATTATTGGTGAATTGACTTGTGTCATGCACAAAGTAAATGTCCTAACCGACTTGCCAAAACTATAGTTTGTTAATATGGCTTGGGGGCAGTATTGAGTAGCTTGGATGAATAAGGTGCCCAGAGTAAACTGCCTGCTACTCAGGCCCAGAAGCTAAGATATGCATATTATTAGTGGATTTGGATAGAAAACACTCTGAAGTTTCTAAAACTGTTTGAATGATGTCTGTGACCAGGAAGTGGGAAATCTGTAGTTTTTCAACTCTTTGCCTATCCAAGATACAGTGTAAATTTGGTCCGATTGCATTTCCTAAGGCTTCCGCTAGATGTCAGTCTTTAGAACCTTGTTTGAGGCTTCTACTATGAAGGAGGAGAGAATGAGAGCTGATTGAGTAAGAGGTCTGCCAGAGTGCCATGAGCTCATTCAGGCGTGCTCCCGTGAGAGGTAGCTGCGTTCCATTGCATTTCTAAAGACAAAAGGAGTTCTCCGGTTGAAACATTATTGAAGATTTATGTTAAAAACATCCTAAAGATTGATTCTATACATCGTTTGCCATGTTTCTACGAACTGTAATGGAATATTTTGACTTTTCGTCTGGCCTGCGCATCGTGAATTTGGATTTGTGAACTAAATGCGCGAACAAAAAGGAGGTATTTGGACATAAATTATGGACTTTATTGAACAAAACAAAAATGTATTGTGGAACTGGGATTCCTGGGAGTGCATTCTGATGAAGATCATCAAAGGTAAGTGAATATTTATATTGCTATTTCTGACTTCTGTTGACTCCACAACATGGCGGATATCTGTATCGCTTGTTTTTGTGTCTGAGCGCCGTACTCAGATTATTGCATGGTGAGCTTTTTCGGTAAAGCTTTTTCAAAATCTGACACAGCAGTTGCATTAAGGAGAAGTTTATCTAAAGTTCCATGCATAACACTTGTATTTTCATCAACATTTATGATGAGTATTTCTGTAAATTGATGTGGCTCTCTGCAAGATCACCGGATGTTTTGGAAGCAAAACATTACAGAAACGTAATGCGCCAATGTAAACTGCGATTTTTGGATATAAATATGAACTTTATCGAACAAAACATACATGAAGTCCTATGAGTGTCATCTGATGAAGATCATCAAAGGTTAGTGATTAAATTTATCTCCATTTCTGCTTTTTGTGACTCCTCTCTTTGGCTGGAAAAATGGCTGTGTTTTTCTGTGACTAGGTACTGACCTAACAATTGTTTGGTGTGCTTTCGTCGTAAAGCCTTTTTGAAATCGGACACTGTGGTGGGATTAACAAGTTTATCTTTAAAATGGTGTAGAATACTTGTATGTTTGAGGAATTGTAATTATGATATTTATATTGTTTGAATTTGTCGCCCTGCACTTTCACTGGCTGTTGTCATATCAATCCCGTTAGCGGGATCTAAGCCATAAGAAGTTTTAAGTCCTTCCAAGACTTACATTACTAGTCAAACGTTTGGACACACCTACTCATTCAAGGGTTTTTCTTTATTTGTACTATTTTCTACATTGTATAATAAAATAGAAGACCTCAAAACTATGAAACATATATGGAATCATGTAGTAACCAAAAAAGTGTTAAACAAAACAAAATATATGTTATATTTGAGATTGTTTTTTTTCTTCTAGTTTTCCCAACCTAGCATCTAAATACTCTTTGCCTCCATCTCACTTTTTCTGTTACCTTCAAATTAGGCATTGTGTCTCCTTTTAATTTGCTGGCTTCCCTTCTCCACCCCCTTGCCAACCCTGGGATGGTTTATTGACTCTGACCTTGACAGAAAGCAGTAATTTCTCAGCTCTATCTGTGTATTATGTCATTAGACAAACACTCCACCAACAAAACTAAATCTGCTTGGGAATGGTAAATGGGTGTTGAATTGACACAGGAGTGGTGGAATGAGGCGATTGATAGAGTACGCTCCACTACATCTTGTGCTCATCTTGGTCTCATACAATTTAAGGTTTTAAATAGAGTGCATTTTCCAAATCCAGATTGTCTGAAATAAATGTAAATGATGATTGTGATACATGTCATGTCTCACCATGTGACCTTTAGTCATGGGATATGGTCAAATCTTTGTACTTACATTGATGTACTACTACCCCTCCCCCCCCCCCCTTAAAAGACCTAGATGCACTATTGTAAAGTGGCTGTTCCACTGGATGTCATAAGGTGAAAGCACCAATTTGTAAGTCGCTCTGGATAAGAGCGTCTGCTAAATGACTTAAATGTAAATGTAAATGTAATGTACATTTTGTAAATCTTGAATAATAATACATTTAAAAAAATAACCATTGTCGTCTCGAGCCATGCCAATATATCCTCCAAACCATGGCTTCTCGGGCATTATCACTTAATTATGTAACTGAACGTGTAGAATTAGAACAATATTAAAAGTTGGCCCAACTCTCTGAATACATGGCTCTGGCTCATGGTAATGGAACAAAAGAACCCCAGGCCAACAGAATCACCGGCCTGCATGCATACGAATAAGTCTATATATGAATGGACAAAGCCATCAATCATGTGACACCATTCAGTCTTATGTGAAGATTCAATTGCACATTGAAGCCAAATGACCTTCAGTTAAACTGGCGTATCATAGAAAGGTTAGCTGACAAAGTCACGAAAAACAATGTGCTTGAATGGGGCAGAAGTCTGTGTTTTGTTATGATTCTGAATGGCTAGAGAGCTAGTAACTACGACAAGAAGCTGCTATGTGGGGAATCTTAGGTGGCTCGTTTCAGCTAGTTTTATCTTGTTCTTGATATCATGTCTTGTTTTGACTGTTGTCACATCTATGCTAATATGGCTAAAATTCACTAGCTAGCTAACCAACAACTGTAACAATGTATTTGAGAGTCCACAAGTGGTCATTGTGTAAATGTATTTGTTTTCAATAAACTTTAGAGGCGAAATATAGTTTACATGACAATCTAAGCCAACCCTGTGTGTTTTGCACTACAATTGCTAAACAACCACCCCATCTATGGAGACACGCAGTTTGAGCTACTCTAGGAAGTGACGTAGCAGGCTAACTCAGTGCTGCCCCCTCTCATTGAGTAACTCAAGTTGAAGGTCGACCGGGGTACTGCAGGCTGCCATTAGCAACTAAATTATCCTTATAACCAATGTCTAGTGTGAATTAAACCATTCAGGGGTCTCTATTGGGAAGAAAAACATTTGGGGGGCCTAAAAACAAAGACACAATTTAAACTAGAGGTCGGCCGATTATGATTTTTCAACGCCAATACCGATTATTGGAGGACCAAAAAAGCAGATACCGATTAAATCGACCTATTTTTATTTGTAATAATGACAATTACAACAATACTGAATGAACACTTATTTTAATTTAATATAATACCTCAATAAAATCAATTTAGCCTCAAGTAAATAATGAAACATGTTCAATTTGGTTTAAATAATGCAAAAACAAAGTGTTGGAGAAGAAAGTAAAAGTGCAATATAAGCTATGTTAGAAAGCTAAAGTTTCAGTTCCTTGCTCAGAACATGAGAACATATGAAAGCTGGTGGTTCCTTTTAACATGAGTCTTCAATATTCCCAAGTAAGAAGTTGTAGGTTGTAGTTATTATAAGAATTATAGGACTATTTCCCTCTATACCATTTGTATATCATTAACCTTTGACTATTAGATGTTCTTATAGGCACTTTAGTATTGCCAGTGTAACAGTATAGCTTCCGTCCCTCTCCTCGCTCCTCCCTGGGCTCGAACCAGCAACACAACGACAACAGCCACCATCGAAGCAGCGTTACCCATGCAGAGCAAGGGGAACAACTTCTAGAAGGCTCAGAGCGAGTGACTGTTGTTATGAAAACTTGAAATCGGCCCTAATTAATCAACCATTCCGATTAATCGGTCGACCTCTAATTTAAACGGTCAAAATGAATTACCTTTTAATGTGGCATGAACACAATCAGTCATGATAAAATAATTCCGGCATCCAAACTGCATGCATACTCGCGCCATTTGACGAATGGAAATAGGCATCCGTTACAAAACACCACAACGTGTTCCTAATGACATTCAGTGATTGATGTGTCTTGCTGACAAGTTGACCTTTTTGCAGCCTGAAAAGTCTGGACACCTGAAATGGGGCTGAAGCTATCCCGGCAAAACTGGGATGGTCACCCTAACACACGGTCAACTTACTAGACTAGGCTACAATGTGCATTACCATGAACTTCAAATAGGCCAATCAGTAGCCAGTGATGTGGTGGTAAATCAAATTGGTAGATAAACTCTGATTGCCAGTCTCAGTAAAAAAAAGTGTGATGTTTACCCTCCACTAGGCCTACACCGCTTCCGGTAGCCTACCCTCTCAGCTGCGCGACAGGTGATATCCCGCTCGAACTATGTATTCCATGGGCTCTCCAACCCTGTTCCTGCAACTACCCAGTGCTTAATTTGGGAAACCAAGTGATATCTGTTTGGGGACATAGATAGTAACAGGTTTTCGCAACCAAACATATTTCGCTAAACTGTTGACAGCCCGTCTGCACGCTCAAGAAAGGAATAAAGGAGAGAGAGGAGATGGAAACGCATGGTGGTGAGATGAGCTATTCTGTATCGCTCAAGGTAATGTGTCACCCAGTTAATTATGAAAAATCCCTATTATTAGACTACTCAAAATCAAATACAAATTCACTATAATCTTCTAACCGAAAGAGTCACCTTATAGGTCTACTGTCATTAAAGTATAGCCTACTTGTTTGATGGATTGGATGCGCATTGGTGCCTAGCTGTTGTCTAGTGATATTGTTGACCATCATCAGCTGATTCAGGAAAGAAAAATATTGATTGAAAATAATAAAGTGAAATAAACGGTGTACTACTTCTGGCCAGAGATGGCACAGAGAACACCAGTACTCACACACACCTGGAAAACACACCTGGAAAACAAAGCAGCTGACTGACAAAAGTAAACAATGATAAATCAACTGATAAATCTAATGCATTGCAATAAAGGCATTTTTTGATCAAGGACGCATGGCAAACAAATGGTGGAAATTGGGAAGTAGAAAGGAACATTATGCTTAAAGAAGCTCAGCTGAGACCGAAATTCAGCCATACTGAGTAGACAGCTCTGCCACATAGAGATAAATGGTTTAAACCATGATGGAGAGGTGGGGGTGTTCGTTTCATTTGGAAGCCTTTATTTTCATATTTAACACCGCAAAACATATTTAACACTACATTTCAAACAAATAGGCGAATGGTTAAATTAGCATTATTTAAAGACCCACCAAAAGTTGGACTTGTTACATTTAGGAGAGCTGGCTGTATCGTAATTCGCACTTTGCTTATAATTTCTTCTGTGTGCAATTTAAAAAAGAATCGGTTGAAGGACATACATCGGGTGAATTATAAGCAATTATTGGTAACATGATTGTCTTTCAAACTTTTTTTTATTAGCATGAAAATGTACCAAATTTGTCCATTAATTTTAATCGGGGATCCTGCTAACATTGCCAGCAGTACCACGCACGGCCTTGAACTTCAGTGGCTTCCATGAGAGGGGGCAGTCGTTTTCCGCTGACGCACACACAGATACACACACAAATATGCATGCATTGCACACATGATCCAAGCCATTATCATTCAGACACTGGCCCAAAGAGTTGAGTTATTACAGGTATTTATTTTCTCTCTCCAATTGATTTATTGTAGGTGTGTTTCTCCTTTGAGTGTCCTGCAGATACTACTGTGGCTATGTAGTTAAATAGATGTAATGTTGTCCCTAATAGGTGGAACTAGGTGCTCCGCAGCCTCAAGCACCAACACACTGACCCAGTTCAACCTTCAGTCTCAACAAGTACAATTTGGAATAAATACACACCTGTGGAGTTTGTTTTGGCAACCCATTGTGTGTGTGTGTGTGTGTATTTTTCTGTAGTTCCTACAAGGGAACTACAAAATGTCATTCAGATTTCCAAGTGGGTCAAACATTTAAAGAAACAAATAAAATCTCCAGATTGGATCATACTTTCTCAATGACGTCATTCACATTTTTCTCAGACTGCATCTGTTAATGAGCGTCAATGAGTGGGTTCAATTTCAAAATATGACCGGTCTTAGAAGACGAATGGCATTTTAATTTCCTTTCAAATGTTACAGGAAATATATAAAGGGAAGTCACCGGAGCGAATAAAATAGCCGTTCTCGTGTGCGTAATTTCAAGAGGAACCACCGCAGCAAGGGACCTTTTAAGGACCTTGAGCCCTTACAACGACTTGATGCGCAAAGTAGAATACGATGCATAACCACCTGTACCTCTTCTCCTCACAAGTTTTTGTGTGTAAATAAAAGATGCCAAGAGAGACGTATACTATAGGTCAATGTCACTACATTGACAATCATTTCATCTTTGGGATAGAAACATTTTGCAGTTTATCCAGAAAATACAATATGATGCCGATATATATATATATATACCATATAGAAATAAACAAATTATTTGCCCTTGAGCATGAACACATGACTGAAGTTAAATGTATATTCGATTGATACATGATGAAAACAAAATGATTTGACCCATTGTTCTCGTCTTCACCGGGGAAAGACAGGATACCAGCGTCAGTAATAGGCATGATGGACTCGAGGTAGAAACAGTTTACTCACATTTCCCTCCTCTGGCAGTTCGGTTCCTCCGGTGTGCTTCTCCTCTTCGAGGCTACGGTCCCTAACTGTCAGCTGCGCCCCTCCATATTTCGTGTAACAGAGTGAATCAAAATGAGGACTATTTCCGCGCATAAACTCCAACTTCAAAGCTTGAGTTTTCCCCCTTGATCAGTTGTCATTTAATCCATAAGCAGAGGCACTCTCCTATCTCATTCACTCTTCTCCGCGGGTAAACGTGATAACCGGTGGCCTGTTGCTGGTGCTTTGACTGGTTGGCGCGAATAGCTGTGTGCACCCACGCTGCACACGCAGCACCCCAAACTTCTGTGTTTATCCGCGTCGATGCGCATGCCTTTAGACAGCAGCTGCATCTGAAGCCTATGAGCCACAACAGAGTTATCCGGTCGAATGTGTTTGACTGTGACTGTTATTTTTGGCATAAATTAGTATTCTATAAATAAAGATGCAATGGGCTAGTCTCTTTCCCGCAGGGCTCGAGTTGGGTACCATGTGTCCATGATGCAATGCGGTTCCGTCTGTGTCAAGCGTTTCCCATTACCTCCTTAACTCCCCGTGAAGAAAGTCCAGACGTGTTTGTCATTACCGGGAGCTGGTGGTACGTTCTTCTTAATTCACCCGCGCCATTCGAATTGTCTGCAAATAGATAATAGAAAGGAATGGAGGGAATATCATCGTCTGTCTGTGGCCATTTGTGTGTCTGTCTGCAACCTGCAACCGCGTAGACTCAACACTCAACTTCACACACCCTCACATACAGCCTGCCTGCCTGCCTACACAAACAGCTTTCCCCTGCAATCTCACAATCATTAAGCCTAAAAAAAATCTTTATATTTTTCTGCATAGGTTATCTAAGCTAAGCAGTGGCGATTTTAGCATGTAAATCTTGGTTGCGCAAAAAATATATATATATTTTTAGATGCATGTCAGCAAAGCCACTACACAACAACACTAAACAATACATTAATTGCACCAGCGGCGATTTTAGCATGTACATCTTGGTGGGGCAGACTCAAAGATGCATGCCAGCAAAGACACAACACTAAACAATACATTAATTGCACTATAACAGCGATAAGCGGTGCCCACAAACTGCTAGGACCGACATAAAGCTGTCCCAACAGCAGAGCATTTCTTTCCAGCACAATGGAGTGAATCCTTACCACTGCTACACCTGGCTATTGATTAAGACATTAATGAGCGAGCGACGACGGACGTAGTCAATGACGGAAGGCTGAACATGGGCTGCTCTTACAGTATTTCCCCTGTACACCAAGTCAGAACCGTAGGAAAAATAAAGGGGACATTTAAGCAGACAATGAAACCTCTTACAATATTAGATCAGGACATTTCTCAAAAACAGGTTATAGGCTACATGTGCAGCACCACCGAATCAGAACAGTAATGATAGGTGAAATTAACAGGTGAAAATAGACAAAATTATTAGGGTGAGGCACATGGGCTACTAACAGCTTACTACACAACATACAGCTAGTGTTACTTTCTTAGCTACGGTATACAGAACTCCCTTGCATATTACATAATTTATGCAGCGGCACACAATACATTTTGGGACTCACCTTGGCTTGTCATGTGCTCACTTAAACATGAAGGTGGCACAGCGGTTTGTCATCAAACTTTGTCATCAAAGTCTGGCATTCTCTGGATATATGGTAGAAACTTATGTAAAAAAAATGTTTTTAAAACACAGCCACTCCATTGAATAGCAGTCTACTGGTTGCTTTGTACTGCTTGCTGTTAGCAACTGGTTCCTTCCAAACGACTCATTGTTGAATTTGCGATTTCCAACTTGTGTAATCTTTATGTCCAATGGCCGATGAGCACCGATAAGTTTTATCTATAATTTCTCTATATTATTTCTCTTCATATGACAAGGATTAAAAAGGATTTGCCAGTAGATTGTCGACTTGAATTATGATGATGACCGCTAGCTAAGACTTTGAAAGTAAGATGTTGACATGATCAGTCTAATCAAAGCTACTCTATGTATAATGTGATTTGACGTCATTTTATCTGTGGCCAATGACCTGGAGCTTTCTTGGACGGGTACGTGTAATATAACTCTATGGCAGGACCCAAAGGGCTGACATTTTGGATGTCTACCCTTACTAAGGACATAAACTTCGCAATGACGTAGTGTCTCCATGAGTGACAGAACACTGTCCCCATGAGTGACAGAACACATATATATATATATATATATATACACACACACACACTGTAACGGCAGATCTCCTCTTCATCTGAAGAGGAGTAAGGATTGGACCAAGATGCAGCTTGGTAAGTGTCCATAATGTTTTTAATAAAGACAAATGAACACTCGAACAAAAACAATAACATGAACTGAACAAAAACAATAACAATAACATGAACTCTACAATAACAATAACATGAACTCTACAAAAACAATAACATGAACTCTACAAAAACAATAACATGAACTCTACAAAAACAATAACATGAACTCTACAAAAACAATAACATGAACTCTACAAAAACAATAACATGAACTCTACAAAAACAATAACATGAACTCATGTGGCGACAAACACACACACGGAAACAAACACCCACAAACCAACAGTGAAATCCAGGCTACCTAAGTATGATTCTCAATCAGAGAAAACTAACGACACCTGCCTCTGATTGAGAACCATACTAGGCCGAAACAGAAATCAAACATAGAAAAACAAACATAGACTGCCCACCCCAACTCACGCCCTGACCATACTAAATAAAGACAAAACAATGGAAATAAAGGTCAGAACGTGACATATACACACACTACTGTTCAAAAGGTCACTTATAAATGTACTTGATTTTGAAAGAAAAGCACATTTTTTGTCTGTTAAAATATCAAATTGATCAGAAATACAGTGTAGACATTGTTAATGTTGTAATTGACTATTGTAGACATTAATGAGCGAGGTAGGACGGACGTAGTCAATAACTATTTGTTCAGCACTTTTGAAATGTACAGCGACAGAATTTAGAACATGGGCTGTTCTTACAGTATTCTCCCTGTACACCAAGTCAGAACCGTATGATAAATAAAGGGGGCACATAAGCAGACAATGAAAGCTCTTACAATATTCAATGATTACATTTCTCTAAAACAGGCTATAGGTTACATGTGCACAACCAAGTCAGAACAGTAGGTCCTAAGTTATGAGGGGGAAAGGGACCAAATTATTAGGGTGAGGCAAATGGGCTATTAACAGCTTACTAAACAACATACACTTAATATTACTTTCTTAGCTGCAGTATATGTACAGTGCATTTGGAAAGTATTCAGTCCCCTTGACTTTTTCCACATTTTGTTATGCTTGTTATGTTATTCTAAAATGTATTAAATGTTGCTGTTTTTTCTCAGTCTACACCCAATACCCCATAATGACAAAGCAAAAACAGGCTTTTAGACATTTGTATTTAAAAAAAGATGGAAATATCACATTTACATAAGTATTCAGACCATTTACTCAGTACTTTGTTGAAGCACCTTTGGTAGCGATTGAAACCTCGAGTCTTCTTGGGTATGACACTACAAGCTTGGCACACCTGTATTTGGGGAGTTCCCTGGCATATTACATAATTTATGCAGCAGCATACAAGTCATTTTGGGACCTTGTTGTGCTGTGCTCACTTGAACAGGAAGGTGGTGCGGCGGTCCTTGTGGGAAAATTTTGTCATCAAAGTCTGTCATTCTTTGGATTTAATGGTGCTTTCAAGACAACTGGGAACTCATACAAAAAACAGGGTAGAATCATGACGTCAGATATCTTCAGGTCGGAGCTCTAGAAAGAGGCTTGAGTTCCCAACTTGGAATTCCGAGTTGGATGACCGTTCAAAACGTATTTTCCCAGTCGAAGCTCATTTGTTTCAGAGTTCCCAGTTGTATTGAACTCACTGAAGTCTGAGATTTCCCAGTTCTGAGTTTCCATTTATTTTGAACTTGGCAGAAGTCATGCTGGATTGACAGCATGGCCAATGTATTCAACCTTTTCTGACCCATGTGGTGTTGAATGTTTATCCTTTTAAGCTTGGAAAAGAGACCCTTAAACCCAGACTTGGACCACACACCCACTCCACTGAATAGCAGGCTAGTGATTTATTTGCAAGGCTTGCAGTTGGCCACTGATTCCTTCCAAACCACTCATTGTTGAAATTTCGATTTCCAACTTGTTGTGTAATGTTTATGTCCAGTGGCCGATGAGCACCAATAAGTTTCATCATTAATTTGTCTTCATATGACAATGATTGAAAGGGATTTGCCGTAGATTGTTGACGTGATTCATGATGATGACTGCTTGTTTAGCCTACTAGCAAAGGTTTTCAAAGTATGATGTTGACATCATCAGTCCAATAAAAGCTACTGTAGACATAACGTAATTTGATGCCATTGTTAACTCAATTATTCTTTTTTTCATTGTTTGCAAACTGCTGTGTGACAATAGCGACCATAGTCATTTACAACATTAACAGTGCATTCGGAAAGTATTCAGACACCTTGACTTTTTCCCCATTTTGTTACGTTACAGGCTTATTCTGAAATTGATGAAAGCGTTTTCCCCCCTCATCAATCTACACACAATATCCCATAATGACAAAGCAAAAAATTGCTAATATATATTTTTGGAAATGTATAAAGTACTCAGTACTTCGAGTATTCAAAGGAAAATACCATACTAACCGTTATACTAATGAAAAGCCAGTTATTTAGACCATGATTTTATTCAAATTGCCAAGTGTTATTAATATTCATGCCTATTGTTCATAATGATAGCCCTTGCAGGTAAAATGCTACTTTCAATTTGTTATTGCATCAGTAGGCTATCGATTCAATCCTGTCAGTCCCACTGAACTCCAGATGGCACGCACCCACAGCTGTCTAAACAGCACCCACTGTGTGATACTACCGCAGTCAACTCTGGACTATGAATGAAATTAATTTTTAACGAGGCTGCTCGAAGCAATTTCCTCTCCTGGAGAGGCGGCGATGTCTATTCAGTTCGGCTAATGAATGGGTTGCAGTGATTATGATGATGGGGTAATCGAGAGGCTGAAAATGGGAATAAATCAACAGGTGAACATTTATGTTTGAATATTTTCCTTCGGGCAGGACTGGGACAGTTTGGCCTGACTGACTGGGAGGTAAATAAACTTGAACTTGGCCGCTGACGGGATGTTTGTAAGCACGCAAATCAAACAGCAAAACATCGCTTCTACGCAGTAAGGAGAGAGTTAGTGAGTGTGTGTGTGAGAGAGAGAAAGAGAGGGAGTGTGTGCGTGCGTGGGAGGGAGGGAAAATTCTTTGAAAGTGGTGCTGTACATGGTTAGCACACTTGAATGACTATAAAAATTGTAGATTAGAACATTATTTTGTTAGTGATAAAAAAAAATATCGAAGAGAAATTGGTACAATAGAATCATTGAGCTTCAGGCCAACCATTTATGCCTAAATCCTACGTGCTTGACAGCCATGGGAGAATTCCAATGGCTTGATTGATCAGCTGTGCACCCTAGATAAATAGATGTTATCGTTTCACAATAATAAAACATTAACTCCGGTGGGAGTAGGTAGCCTAGTCAACATATTATCTTCTGAACGTTATATGACATTTATGTTAATGAGTCATTGTCATAGAACGAGAGAGAGCAAGCGAGCGAAAGAGAGATTTAATTAACGACAGGGGACAGATGAAAGAAGAACAGCAGTTCGGTGATATTCGTTCACGTGACCCTTTGGATTATAGAAACAGGAAAATTGAGCGCGCTCTGGGATTTGATAACGCGCGCTCTTCACGCTATGAAGGATGATAACGTGGAAAATTAAAGGGCGCGAGGACTATAGAGGGGACACAACGCACTTCAGATGTGCAGAAAGTAATTCGGAGTGGTTTTATTACCGACTGAATACAGTAAACATTACGTTTTTTTAATGGACCACATTAATGGACATCAGACGCAGCCAAGAGGGGCATGGCGTTAAGCAGTGAGTAGGCTATTCAAAGAGTGACTGATGGAATATATTAAACTATAATGAGCTAGGCCTATCTAGTATCGTATTTTCATACCTTATGTGCAGTGTGTTGAGTCATTTAGGGGTTGATTCAGTGTCTGACTGTCATAGCACCTTGAGGATGAATACATTCTTAAATGAGTTGAATATGTTATGTATGTGTCCAGGACTCGTGCTGCTGTGCATGGTAGCCTCTGAGGTGTGGAATGCTGAAACCAGGCCCATAGACTTTGTGTGTGACAGAGAGTCCAGGAGGGACATGAACACTGTGGCAGAGATGGCGGCTGCTCTGGTAAACCTATATGTTTTTAACAATCTGCCCAGTGGTGTAATGGTGCCTGGATAAGTGGGTATACTCAAATGTTGCCCCAAAACAGCCTGAAGGAAAGGTGCCTTGTGTGAAAAATTATGACAAACAGTTACATACACTCTGAATGACCTACATTTTTTTCATGTTTTTGCTCTCAGTCACACTTTTTTAATAGATAGACAATTAAATTGGACCTTCTAAGTACACAATAATTCTTAAACCACATGAGGAGACCACTTTTGAGGTCTGGGAAAAACTTTTACATTTGTATTTTTGAGTGTAGTTACCCTTTATTACAACTGTGCAGGCAACGGGCACTGGTATTTAGTTAGCAGTGTTTCTGTAGCACACATGAGAAGGAGTTTGCAAAACAAATAGCCACTGGATTGATGCAAATAATCATGATATTATTCTGGCAGACAGGCATAGGCTACTTTGTAGCTAGTTAACATTTAATTGAGAGTTTTTGGGAAAGCCTTTCCATCTACCAGAAGACGTTCAGGTCTATCATTAGCATCACTATATGTTTCCTATTCCTTAATTGTTTGAGACCTGGATGTTTTACTTCATATTATGAGGAATGTCTTACCATTCAAAGTAGCCTAGCCAAAATCCCACCGTGGAAACGTGGAGGCAATTATTTAATAAAGACTTCATATGCGCTCTCCTGTTGGTTTTCAATGTTCCTTTCATTGTCAAGCAGCCAAAGGCATTATCCTAGTCATATTAGCAACCCATGATAGTTGTTGCATCTTTAGATCTCCCCTCGTTATACATTTCTAATGGATATTTCCATCTCTTTCCATGAAACCGTTTGCATGTGCAGTGCGCATTTTAGAATGGGTTTTCTCAATTGCATTTTGGAACATGGCTTACCACCGTGTGCACATTGCTGCGCTTAAAGTGTGAATAAATAATTATCCGTTTATCAATATTCTAAGCTAAACATTTTGATCTGTTCCATCAGCCTTATAAATTGATATTGCGTATACCTCCACTACACTACTTTGATACGCATCATGGGGATTAAGAAGTAAACATATGCAATGCCCACAAAAAAGGTGGTATATGGCATATACCTGCGTATACTCTCCTCTACACCACTGAATCTGGCCTGCCTGCCTGCCCGCCCGCCTGCCTGCCTGACTGCCTATCTCTTTTAATGTCTGTGTGCTTCTCTCCTTTCTTCAGGCTGATTGTGACGCCTTGAAGATGCTCCCGTCCCCCATTCAGCTCCCCTGCATCAAGGTTCACAAGGCTTCCTGGGAGAAGAAATCAGTACGCTATCAAACACTTCAACTTCTGCTTCTCAATGCAGATGATTTGTTTTCCTCGGTTCAGTAACATCCAATTGTGGTAATAATTTGATGTTTGTATCTCTCTCTCGTGTGTGTGTGTTACCTACATATGTATGCATGTGTGTGTGTGTGTGTGTTTTTCCTCCAGGCCCAGGAGAAGAAGGGGGACATAGCTGCAACTCTGAGGGCTTTGTCTAGGAGCATGAGTGTGGTTAAGACTCTGAGCCAGCCTGGCTGTGCCGCAACTCTGCTGGAGAGACTGGAGCACACTGTCAACAACTACCTACACATAATCACACACCTGGACATCAGGGTAAGGGATAATAAGAAATACACACACTATAGGTTGCTGAGAAGTAGGGGTGCTGAGTGTGCTGAATTGAAAAAAGATATATCATAAAAAGTGCAAAAGTAGTGCACTGGGCCTTAGTATTGGCAGACCTATATAGACATCTGTAGAGCGGGCAAAAATATATTTCAGTATCTCAGATTTTGCAAAAAAGGTAGTAATTAAGAACAGTATCTTCCAGGATTCAATAGTTGAAATTGTAAGAGTTGTTGTCCTATCCCTTTCTCTGTGATTTTCATTCTAACGTAATCTTAAAAGAACAAAACCCTGTTCTCAAACATTTACATCAAAAAGTGCAAAGACACAAAACATCCACATCAAATTAAATATTTTTCTTGATCAAATAACATGGAAAACAACCACTTTTTGTGCAGTATTAATTTATCATCCCTACAAACCACATTGTACATAGGCTGGTCATCTATGTTTGTACCTGTAGACTTTCCATCACTATGAAGAAAAACAAGGCACACTACAGTAATTGACTACATTGAAACATCAAGTGGTTTGTGATGATGTGGCTCAGTTGGTAGAGCATTGCACTTGCAATGCTAGGGTTGTGGGTTTGATTCCCATGGGGGATCAGTACAAAAAAGTATGAAAATATATGCACTCACTACTATAATTTGTTCCGGATAAGAGTGTCTACTAAAAAGGAATGGATAGACCATTTCAGTTTTCACATAGAAATAAGTTGCAATTGCAAGGTATTTCAAGAAACTGGAAAATATATATCAAGCAAGTATTTTTATATTCCACAAGTATTATCAGATTAACTGTTTTGTACAGATAATTATCAGACTCAAGTGTGAGTATACACTCAATTTAGTAAAAAAAGAATCACAAAAATAGTACACTGTACCTTTACTAGTCCTGTTAGCGGCGTCTACAGTGATGGCAAATAAAATCTGCACACCTCCCCCAAATCACTTTGGCACAAATATTGCAGCAGCCCCACCACCAAACTACTTCCCACGGCTATGTCTTGCTTATATTACTTATTGGCCACTTGTTGGTGTGCAGTGAGCGTAGGCATTTCAGTGTTGCTAAGTCTCAAGATAACTGAACTAAATGACTATCGCCACGTAGCACTCACTTCTGTCATCATGAAGTGCTTTGAAGGGCTAGTCAAGGATCATATCGCCGCCACCCTAGACCCACTTTGGTTTGCATACCGCCCCAACAGGTCCACTGATGACGTAATCGCCATCACACTGCATACTGCCCTATCCCATCTGGACAAGAGGAATACCTATGTAAGAATGCTGTCCATTGACTACAGCTCAGCATTCAACACCATAGTACCCTCCAAGCTCATCATCAAGCTGGAGGCCCTGGGTCTCAACTGACTGGCAGCCCCCAGGTGGTGAAGGTAGGAAACAACATCTCCACTTCTCTGACCCTCAACACTGGGGCCCCACAAGGGTGTGTGCTTAGCCCTCTCCTGTACTCGCTGTTCACCCACGACTGCGTGGCCATGCACACCTCCAACACAATCATCAAGTTTGCAGATGATACAACATTAGTGGGCCTGATCACCAACAACGACGAGACAGCCTACAGGGAGGAGGTGAGGGCACTCGGAGTAGGGTGTCAGGAAAACAACCTCTCACTCAACGTCAACAAAACACAGGAGTTGATCGTGGACTTCAGGAAACAGCAGAGGGAGCACCCTCCTATACACATCGAAGGGACAGCAGTGGAGAAGTTGGAGAGTTTTAAGTTCCTGAGCGTACACATCACAGACAAACTGAAATGGTTCACCCACACAGACAGTGTGGTGAAGAAGGTGTAGTGGCACCTCTTCAACCTCAGGAGGCTGAAGAAATTTGGCTTGTCACCCAATACCCTGACAAACTTTTACAGATGCACAATCGAAAGCATCCTGTCGGGCTGTATCACAGCCTGGTACGGCAACTGCACCACCCTCAACCGCAAGGCTCTCCAGAGGGTGGTGCGGACTACACAACGCATCACCAGGGGCAGACTACGTGCCCTCCATGACACCTACAGCACCCGATGTCACAGGAAGGCAAAAAAGATCATCAAGGACAACAACCACCCGAGCTACTGCCTTGTTCACACCGCTACCATCCAGAAGGCGAGGTCAGTACAGGTGCATCAAAGCTGGGACCATCAGACTGCTAAACAGCCATCACTAACTCAGAGAGGCTGCTGCCTACATTGAGACCCAATCAATGGACACTTTAATAAATGGATCACTAGTCACTTTAAACAATGCCACTTTAAATAATGCAACTTGAATAATGTGTACATATCTTACATGACTATCACATGTATATACTGTATTTTATACCATCTATTGCACCTTGCCTATGCCGCTCGGGCCATCACTCATCAATATACTTATATGTACATATTCTCATTCACCCCTTTAGATTTGTATGTATTAGGTAGTTGTTGGGGAAATGTTAAATATTACTGCACTGTCGGAACTACAAGCATTTTGCCACACTCGCATTAACATCTGCTACGCATGTGTATGTGACCAATAAAATTTGATTTGATTTGACGTCACTTTCATTTCCATATGAAAATGGAGTATCCTGTCTTCTTCCAGTAATCCCTCATTGACTCCCTCTCATTTCAAACATAGCTGTGACCCCAATGAACCCTAGTCTTCCTTTGCCAGGAAGATTAGCAGATCATACCTTCCCCATGACAGAGACACAGCCATCCAGGCTATGCATGGAGAACTTATGCAGGGGACATGCCATTCACTAGCAACATTTGTAGTTAAAAGACTGGCTAGAGATGAGCAAAACAGAACAGTGAAATTGCAATAGTTTCTTTCCAATTGTCATTCAGTGTTTCTCGAGTGTCTCACTATCAGACAATGTCAACAACATGCTTTCATGTGTATGATCATTTCAATGCAGAAGACTACAGCTCTCTATCAACATGCATAGTTAAAGTGAATTTCTTTTGTAATGGAAACCATCAGCATATTTAGTAATGTGTGTCATATCCTTGTTATACTCTCTCTCTCCCTCAATTCTCCCCTTTTCTCTTCCCCCTGTTGCGCTCTTCCTCTCTTTCCATCCTACCCATCCCCCACCTTCTCGCTCTTCCCCTTGGTCCTAAAGGGGTCTGTGGAGAGCCCGTTGTTTTCAAGTACCGCTGAGAGTACCCACAGCCTGAGCACGGTTCTGTGGACTTTCAGCAGACTGATCACTGGAAAGATGGAATGGCTTATGGCTGACCTGACCCATGGGTGCCCCTGAAGAGGAAGGAGGGGAGGGAGCTACTTCAGAGTATTGAGACGCACCCAGATAAGTGAGGAGGCTAGGGAGCTGCTGTAGAGTATTGTGATGCACCCAGAGAGGAGAGGCAATGTGGAGAAGGGAGGTGCTTAGAGAGGAGAAATAACATAACCGCCTGAAAGCTGTCACTCACCAAGCAGACCTTTCTCTGGTTTGTTACACATTCGAGACAGTAAAGACTTTTAATGAAACATGGAGATAGGTCACCCTCTGCTGGTCATTATTTGGAACGACAGCTCACTGTTTCCGGCATTCAGCTTAGACTGACTGCATGCTGTTTCTGCAGTAAAACCAGGACAAAAGGAATAAAAATGTACATGCTACATATGAGAGACAATTGACCCAATTGATGGCTTGCATTTCATGGCACCTACCAACAGAGCACTTGGAACACATGTCAAGCATTTGGATGCAATCAGATAATAGTCCACTCTTAGTATTTTTTATTTATTGTTCACTGTACATTACATTAGTTTTATAACAGTTTTTTTTATTAATTCATTAATCAGGCTATATAAATATGGTTATATTTGTATGTCATTATTAAAATTAAATCCTCAAAGGAAATTGTAACTGTCCTCATAAAATGTAAAATTATACACATCATGTTTTAATTAAACTTTTCTGAAAGTAATACAAATATTGTCTGAAACCAATTAGCTGTGTCAACAGTTTTGTGGTCACGAGGTCAAGGAGGAAGCATAACTGATTGGATTAACAAGCGAAACATTACAAATGGCGCACAGTCAAAAAAAGATTGAGTGATACAATGGAGAATCTCAATTGTACACTCCTCATGTCCTCTCTCCTCGCCGCCTCCTCAAAACCCATTGGATGAGAAAAGCCAGAGGTCCCACCCCTTTCACATTCTCCTCCAATGGGTATACAATTGACATTCTCTCATTGTAGCCGCCATCCATTTATGAAACTCCAATTGACCGAGTATACAGGTGGAGGTTGTAAACTACTCAGAAAGAGGATACAGGTGGAGGTTGTAAACTACTCAGAAAGAGGATACAGGTGGAGGTTGTAAACTACTCAGAAAGAGGATACAGGTGGAGGTTGTAAACTACTCAGAAAGAGGATACAGGTGGAGGTTGTAAACTACTCAGAAAGAGGATACAGGTGGAGGTTGTAAACTACTCAGAAAGAGGATACAGGTGGAGGTTGTAAACTTCTTAAATTTCAAACTTATGTCTAGGCCTACACATTACATGTATCTGTAATAATAGCTCAAACTTGAGTTTAGTTTCTTTGACTTAAAGGAGGTGGCTAGTCTTGCAAATGTCTTTTGTGTGATGAGTATATTATGTTTGTCAAAAGCATATGTATTAGCCCAGAAAAAGAATCAACCCTTTATTAGTAGTTGTGGGGCAACTTTTACTTGCTTTGCATCCATACTCTAACAATAATCAACCAGACATGATCAGTCGAGCTCTGGGGCCAGTCTGGACGCAGCATTGGCATCATGTTCTTCTATGACAACGTGTGTGGCAGTGCCCTGTATGTGCTAGGCCTAGTCAAAGCCATCATCGACCCACCCCCCGCCGTGCGCTTCCTGTATGTGCTAGGCCTAGTCAAAGCCATCATCGACCCACCCCCCGCCGTGCGCTTCCTGTATGTGCTAGGCCTAGTCAAAGCCATCATCGACCCACCCCCCGCCGTGCGCTTCCTGTATGTGCTAGGCCTAGTCAAAGCCATCATCGACCCACCCCCGCCGTGCGCTTCCTGTATGTGCTAGGCCTAGTCAAAGCCATCATCGACCCACCCCCCCGCCGTGCGCTTCCTGTATGTGCTAGGCCTAGTCAAAGCCATCATCGACCCACCCCCGCCGTGCGCTTCCTGTATGTGCTAGGCCTAGTCAAAGCCATCATCGACCCACCCCCCGCCGTGCGCTTCCTGTATTTGCCCCGCACTCCGGCGGACACGAGGCGTTACTCCTCCTACCTGCACCAGTTGGATCTGAGTAGAGACCTGTGACCCACCCTGCTCATCCATGGGGTCATGCCTGTCATCACCACTGACCTATAACCCCTGAGCCCTCACTTCTAACCCCATCACCGGTTAGATCTGCTGGGTAGAGACCTGGGACTCACCCTGCTCATCCACGTGGTAATGCCAGTTGTCACCACTGACCTCTAACCCCTCACCTGGCTCTGACCTTATCACCAGCTGGGCCTGCTCAACAGAGGCCTGGGCCCGACCATACCCAGCCATGGGGTTACACCTGTTATCAACATTGATCTTTAACCCCTTACCTCTCACCTGTATCCCCTCACCATATCCAGTGGGTTATGTTCCTATGAACATTCTTTGTGAATGACACCAGTCACTTTTATAATGTAAGCTGAGGGGCAAAAGGATGTGTGTATGTTTGTCTTGTTTTTATTATAGATGTTGGTTGACTGAAGCACTCCTGCTGTTCTGGTGTGGATGTTCTGATTACTGCACACTGGGCTTTACTAGAGGTGTGGGCCGAATCCATGAGGTCACAATTTATTACGTATTTATGTAACATTGGCACAATTCTCGTTTTTTGTATGTAACACTAAATTAAAATACATTATAAATGGTATTGTCAATAACAGAATCCTTTTCTCCATCCAATGTGCAGAACATGCATGCTGGTGTGAACTATTTCCAGACCAGAAGGGGGCGATATATGCTTTGCAACGTCACCAGAGCTGCAGTGATTGAAGGGGAACAGCCGATGCAGTGCTTGAGCCAGTGACCATACAGTTACAGGGCACTACATCATGTGCCATCTGTGTCCTGACCTCTCAATGAAGGCTGTCAAATCCTAGCATCCAGGGAGGCTAGCCGCTAGTCTTTTCCCCCTCAAACCCTACATTACTATGCACTCTATATAGGCAAGCCAGATGACTCAGTGATTCAAGGAAACCAGCTACACATAAAGGTCACAATATAGTTTCTGTTCTCACCAAGGAAGACCCCCAAATAATTACTCATCTTTTGGGATTCTTTTTTACCCTACTTGTGATTAGCAGGTTTTTCTCCACTATAATGATTAACATAAGGAGAGTCTCTAGTCTACATACCCATCATCCACAGTGTTTAATGCCACTTTGGAGGTTACTGTAAAACATTTGCTATTCCACAGAGTGACTCAACTAGCACTTCTGTGAAGTTAACCCTATGTGGGATCCAACCATATTAATTGAATGGTAAGTAATACAATACTCAATGTGATGTGTGTCTAACCCTTTCGCAAAATATTCGCTACCACATCTCATCTGATGTTTCCATTGGTTTACAACCTACAGTCATTTTACACAACATGATGGTGAGTATCAGAAATACCCAGTTGATGCACGTCACTGGTTAACACATGGTGGGTGACTGGGCAGTGGGCATTGATGCCTCCAGCAGGCAGTAATGGTGCCAAGCCTGGCTGCCTGTGCCAGCGAGACGCGACACCAAACTGCGTCACGTTTGCTATAGAAAACCTCTGAGTTCACATATGTGGGTGGTCGCACCCACCACTGCCGATGCCAATGCAGGAAGACAAACAAGCCAATGCAGGAAGACAACCAAGCCAATGGAGGAAGACAACCAAGCCAATGGAGGAAGACAACCAAGCCAATGGAGGAAGACAACCAAGCCAATGCAGGAAGACAACCAAGCCAATGCAGGAAGACAACCAAGCCAATGCAGGAAGACAACCAAGCCAATGCAGGAAGACAACCAAGCCAATGCAGGAAGACAACCAAGCCAATGCAGGAAGACAACCAAGCCAATGGAGGAAGACAACCAAGCCAATGGAGGAAGACAACCAAGCCAATGCAGGAAGACAACCAAGCCAATGCAGGAAGACAACCAAGCCAATGGAGGAAGACAACCAAGCCAATGGAGGAAGACAACCAAGCCAATGGAGGAAGACAACCAAGCCAATGGAGGAAGACAACCAAGCCAATGGAGGAAGACAACCAAGCCAATGCAGGAAGACAACCAAGCCAATGGAGGAAGACAACCAAGCCAATGGAGGAAGACAACCAAGCCAATGGAGGAAGACAACCAAGCCAATGGAGGAAGACAACCAAGCCAATGCAGGAAGACAACCAAGCCAATGCAATGGAGGAAGACAACCAAGCCAATGGAGGAAGACAACCAAGCCAATGGAGGAAGACAACCAAGCCAATGGAGGAAGACAACCAAGCCAATGGAGGAAGACAACCAAGCCAATGCAGGAAGACAACCAAGCCAATGGAGGAAGACAACCAAGCCAATGCAGGAAGACAACCAAGCCAATGCAGGAAGACAACCAAGCCAATGGAGGAAGACAACCAAGCCAATGGAGGAAGACAACCAAGCCAATGGAGGAAGACAACCAAGCCAATGGAGGAAGACAACCAAGCCAATGGAGGAAGACAACCAAGCCAATGGAGGAAGACAACCAAGCCAATGCAGGAAGACAACCAAGCCAATGCAGGAAGACAACCAAGCCAATGGAGGAAGACAACCAAGCCAATGGAGGAAGACAACCAAGCCAATGGAGGAAGACAACCAAGCCAATGGAGGAAGACAACCAAGCCAATGGAGGAAGACAACCAAGCCAATGCAGGAAGACAACCAAGCCAATGGAGGAAGACAACCAAGCCAATGGAGGAAGACAACCAAGCCAATGGAGGAAGACAGTCAAATTGTTATTCCATTTCTATGGCTTCCGTTTGACGGGGTGAATACCACAGTGCAGTTGGTTTCTTAGTCATGGTGATGATGACGTTTGTGATCATGATGATAATGTGACGATACTGATTATCATGAGGATGATAATGGTGATAATCATGAGGATGATAATGATGATGGTTAGGATGATGATAATAATGATGGAGAGGATGATGTAAAAATACTAAACTTATTGTGATAACTTTTCTATTGTTATGATCTGTGTAGCCCTAGGATCATATGCTGAACACAAATAGAAAGGCAACGTGTAAAGTTTTGGTACCATGTTTTCATCAGCCGAAATAAAAGATCCCCGAAATTTTACATAACCTCAAAAAGCTTATTTCTCTCAAATTGTGTGCACAAATTGTTTACATCCCTGTTAGTGAGCATTTCTCCTTTGCCATGAAAAATCATGCACCTGACAGGTGTGGCATATCAAGAAGCTGATTGAACAGCATGATCATTACACAGGTGCACCTTGTGATGGGGACAATAAAAGGCCACTCAAAAAATGTGCAGTTTTGTCACACAACCCCATGCCACAGATGTCTCAAGTTTTGAGGGAGTGAGAAATTGGTATGCTGACTGCAGGAATGTCCACCAGAGCTGTTGCCAGAGAATTGAATGTTAATTTCTCTACCATAAGTCACCTCCAACATCGTTTTAGAGAATCTGGCAGTACATCTCACAACCACAGACCACGTGTAACCATGGCATCCCAGGACCTCCACATCCGGCTTGTTCACCTGAGGAATCGTCTGAGGGGGGAGGAGGGGTGGTGAGGAGTATTTATTTCTGTAATTAAACCCTTTTTTGGAGGAAAAACTCATTCCGGTTAGCTGGGCCTGTCTCCCAAGTGGTTAGGCCTATGGCTGCGCCCCTGCCCGGTAATGTGAAATCCATAGATTAGGGCCTAATTCATGTATTTCAATTGACTGATTTCCTTAAATGAACTGTAACAAAATCATTGGAATTGTTACCTGTAGTGTTTATATTTTTGTTCAGTGAATGTACAATATATTGTTCAGTTTAATTCTATGCCTGGGCTCTCGGATGACCTGGTTTTTGAGAGTGAAATCCATAATCAATGCCAAAGATTTTTATAACTAATCCAAGATAGTCCAGAGCCTGTTGTTTCCAATGGGAGCAAATTAATCATAGTGGGCAGAACAAGCAAGGAGCTGGGCAGAGCCAAGCACCAGTTATTGAGATGCTATTGGCGCGTTCTAACATTTTTTTTGCAAATTTGCGTTAGGGAACATCTACTCTGTGTGCGCTTGTGCAATAACTCAATACACCCTTGCACTCCTAAACAACGTTATTTAAAAAAACTTTGGCAAAGAGTAAAGTCTACAAAACACAGTACACTCTTTTTGTTACATATTCTAGTTTTGGAAACAGAATACTGTATGGAGATCAAATGTTTAATTGATGAGAAAATTTGCAGAATGTTAGCCAAAATCCATCTTGATCCATCTTCTCCCACTGCCAGCCACAGGGCTTCCTCTCACCACCATATTTGGTAGTGAGTGGAAACGCCAACCGGATGCTTCACATTTATACATCTGGTGAAATATCTGGCTCATTGTTCTATCTGTGCTATAGTCTTGCTCAAGCCTTATGTGGCCATGGAACTCCTTGGCAGAGAGATGAGAGAGAGAGAGCGCACTTGAGGCTGCCCTGATGAGTGTACCCACCTAAACAGACAAGGGAAGATCCACTGATGTTTGAGGGTGATCCCTCCATCCCTCTATCTCTCCATCGCGGAGGAGAAGAGAAGAATAGTGTGACTCACTTCCGACTGGTCATTACATCGTAGGAGGGTGTAGAAACATAGGGTGAATCTCAATTGCATACTCCTCGTGTCCTCTCTCCTCGCTTCCTTCTCAAAACCCATTGGATGAGAAACCCAGAGGTCCCTCCCCTTTGTCCTTCTCCTCCAATGGGTTTTGAGAAAGAGGCAAGGAGAGAGGACGTGAGGAGTAAGCAATTTAGATTCTCCCTGTTTCCACACTAATGTTTCTACATACACCCTCCTACAATGTAATGACCAGTCGGAAGTGACTCACACTATTCTTCTCTCCTCTGTCTTTCTCTCTCTTTCAGGTTTGGGGACACTCAGACTAAGTGGTGCAGTGTGGAAGTCATTTCCATAATGGAAAAGTAGAGGAAGCAAAGGTCCACTGTACTATTGAGCCATGTTTGAAATGGAAGAACATGTTAGTTGTTTTCACCTTAATTATTTCAAGTCCCATGTACAGTACCACCTCTTAAGCATTTCTACAAGGACGCAGGTTTTTTCCCTTACTTCATTACCATAAAGCAACAGAGGAACAATTCCTAGGAAACATTGAACATTCACAGAATAGAACATTGATTTTGACAGTGTGTTTGTACTTTGTACTGTATATATAATACCATTATAGTAAGAATATATTTTCACATGATATTGTAATAGCGAACTTGCATAGGGAAACATAAAGTTATTATATTCTATGCTGTTAATTAATTCACTCTTAATTATCAAACAATTGATCCTCTATACAACAACCCTTAACAAGTTAGAAGGAGAAAGGCAATATCAAATAAAATATGGGAAATTCATAGAATGGCAGTATATTTGTAGGCCTACTCTGTTTGAACGGTATATTATACCATTAATAGACACATTTTACATAAAGAGATCCTGAAGTTCTATTGGGAATAATGAAGTTGTTCTATACTGTGCTGTTACTATTTTCACCATCAAACCAGTTATCACACCATCTATTCTTGGTTATCCAAGCCGTTATCAAATCATCTATTTATGGTTATCAAACCAGTTATCACACCATCTATTCTTGGTTATCAAACCATCTATTGTCCCTGTGCTCTGTCATGTAAGACAGAGCTCAGGGACACCACAACATTAGGAAGTCCAGCAGTGACAGGAAAGGAAAGGGGGATACCTAGTCATTTGTTCAACTGAATGCATTCAACTGAAATGTGTCTTCCTCATTTAACCAAGCTGATGGAGTGATAGTGAGTCCATTTATAGCCAGGAGGAAGGTGGAGGGATGGCTGGGTAGCACAGCAGGGTGATGGAGAAGGGACAGAGCATGATGGCTTGATCACAGGGGAAGAAGCCAAGTGGGCGTGTCAGTGGGTGGACAGGTATCTGGATCTGGGGCTGGTTGGGTGGTATCTGGATCTGGGCTGGTTGGGTGGTGTCTGGATCTGGGGCTGGTTGGGTAGTATCTGGATCTGGGGGTGGTATCTGGATCTGGGGCTGGTTGGGTGGTATCTGGATCTGGTCTGGTTGGGTAGTATCTGGATCTGGGGCTGGTTGGGTGGTATCTGGATCTGGGGCTGGTTGGGTGGTATCTGGATCTGGGCTGGTTGAGTGGTATCTGGATCTGGGGCTGGTTGGGTGGTATCTGGATCTGGGGCTGGTTGGGTGGTGTCTGGATCTGGGGCTGGTTGGGTAGTATCTGGATCTCGGGCTGGTTGGGTGGTATCTGGATCTGGGGCTGGTTGGGTGGTATCTGGATCTGGGGCTGGTCCCTGGATCTGGGGCTGGTTGGGTGGTATCTGGATCTGGGGCTGGTTGGGTAGTGTCTGGATCTCGGGCTGGTTGGGTAGTATGTGGGGGCAACAGAAGATGAACAGCAGAAGGACTAAGAATCTTAGAGATGGGGAAAGGGCCGATAAAATGGGGGGAAAGTTTGCGAGACTCCACCCGGAGGGGCAGATCCCAAGTGAACAGCCACATCCTCTGCCCGAGACGATAGCGGGGAGCCGGGGTCTGGTGGAGGTCCGCCTGTCGTCGATATCTGGAGGTGGTCTTGAGAAGAGCAGACTGGGCTCTCTTCCAGGTATGCTGACCTCTTTCTCGTGCTCAGGGAAGAGCGGGGGCTGATAACCCATTGAACGCTCAAAAGGCGAGAGACCAGTGGCTGAGCAGAGGAGGGTGTTGCGGTCATATTCCACCCACACAAGTTGCTGGCTCCAGGTGCTGGGTTTGCGGAGACGAGGCAGCGAATAGTCGTCTCCAGGTCCTGTTTGGTTCGCTCCAGCTGGCCTTTGACCGGCTTTGGAAAAGCAGTTGTGGAAAATGAACGCGGAGACGTCAGGGACCATGGTTGCGTTGTCGAACAAAGGCCAGGGTCCACTGGGAGCTAGGGTGACAGGCAAGCTTGGAGGAATGAGCACATTCCAGGAGCGGGCAGCGTCTGGGACAAACATCCGGTTAGCCCCCCCCCCCCCCCCCCCTCCCTTAATTTACAATAACTTTGCTTATCAAACAGAGTGCCAGATTTATCTGCTACTTTTAAGGCATTATACCGTTGAATCATTACATTTCTCAGCTTATCATCAATCCATGGGGCATCGTTTGACCTCATAGTGCATTTTCTTGAAGGGGCATGCTTATCAGCTAAACTCAATTAATATTTTCATAAACAAACTTAGTGACATTTCAGGATCATCCTTACTACACACTTCTAACCATTGCACATTCTTAATCTCATCCACAAATGAGTCCTGATAGGACCTTCGCTAGACTACCTTAGGGGCAGCCTTTGGTATTGTAGTTTTCCTAGTGAGTGAGTCCTGATTGAACCCTCTGTAGGACCTTCGCTAGACTACCTTAGGGGCAGCCTTTGGTATTGTAGTTTTCCTAGTGAGTGAGTCCTGATTGAACCCTCTGTAGGACCTTCGCTAGACTACCTTAGGGGCAGCCTTTGGTATTGTAGTTTTCCCAGTGAGTGAGTCCTGATTGAACCCTCTGTAGGACCTTCGCTAGACTACCTTAGGGGCAGCCTTTGGTATTGTAGTTTTCCTAGTGAGTGAGTCCTGATTGAACCCTCTGTAGGACCTTCGGTAGGTTACCTTAGGGGCAGCCTTTGGTATTTTAGTTTTCTTAGTGAGTGCAACCAAGTTATGATCACTGCAACCTAGTGCCACTGATACAGCTATAGAACAATGTTCAGCCATGTTAGTAAAAATGTGATCAATACAAGTTGATGATGTGATACCAGACCTAATAGTGAACGCTCTGGTTGGTAATGTCACAACTTGGGTCAGGTTACATACATTGGCAACAGAAATAAGTTTATTTCTCATTGGATAGTTGGTTATAAAAACTGCATTTCCCTATTTTCATCAGATACCTTATCCAACATTTTGCAAATTCCATCAAGATATTTCACATCAGCACTAGGTGGCCTATAGCAGCAACCAACTACTATAGGTTTGAAATGTGGTAAATGCACCTGTACCCATAGTGCCTCTAATCCATTCAACATTAAGTCATTACGTTGTTTTGCTGGAATATGACTCTGGATGTAAACTGCAACTCCACCCTCATATCTATTTCTGTCCCTTCTGAACAAATTGTATCCATGTATAGAGATCTCAGCATCCTCAAAAGAAGAGTCAGAGTGAGTCTCTGATATTGCAAATACATTAATATTGTTTGACTGCATTAGACAGCATATTTCATGAATTTTGTTCCTTAAACTGCATATATTCAAGTGAGCAAATAACAGACCTCTTTCTTTGGTAGATTTACGGTATTTTTATGTCCAAACATGAATTAGCAGTTGGAATCTGAGAGAGAGATACTCAGTCAGCCAGCGTGTGTGTGTGCGTGGGGCTGGAAATAATTGTGTCTGTCGCTCCTCCTAGGGTGAACAATCAGTTTGTCGTACCTCAGATATGCTATGTCACCTCGTTCTCTTGCAGCCTTCATGGCTGGTTTTACTTCCTTTCTTCATTGACAGACTGCATCTGACAAATCCTCATCGATGAAGATGAAGGACCCTTTAAGGCGTTTGGCTTTTTCAAGGACTGAAAGCTTATCCTTGAACCTGATGAATTTCACCACAATTGGCCTGGGTCTGGTTCCATTGGCACCACCATTGGCACCCCCATTGGCACCGCCAGTGCCCTGGTTTCCCAGACCGGTGAGCACATTCCAGCTCAACCTGTTGATCCAATTGTAGCTCCTCAGAAAACAGCTTTCGAACTTTGTCCTCTGATTCAGCCCATGTCCCACTTTGGCTCTCCTGGATATCATCTATTACAAGATTATTTCTCCTTGATTGTCCATCCAGGTAATCAGCCTTCCCAGACATGTTCTGGGGGCCCTCCCTGACTGTGGTGATTTCATTCCACATAGAGGAACAGTTTATGGAAAGTTTATCCTGTGTGGTCTTCAATACATCCACATCCTTCTGTGTGAACTGAAGGCTTGTTTTAATGTCTTGTACATCTTTATTCAGGTCGTCCAGCCGTTTGTTGGTAGACTCCAGTTATTTTCCTGCTGAAGTATAATTTCCTTATAGAAAACTTTCTGCTTCTCCAAGAGTGCACGTACCTGCCCAGCAGAGATGTGATCCTCGTCTTTTTTCAGAGGCATGATAGTACTAATAGTAGGATGAGCCCGCTATTCGCTCTGTGAAATGAGAGATGCCGACAGTAGAAAACTGGAAATCGGTAGCCCTAAAACCGAAACAGATAGAAGTGTGGCCCTAGCCACAAGGGCTAACCGCTTAGCGTGCTTGGTATCCGGCAATAGTAGACCAGGTGGCCTAGCTAGATAGCTAGCAGCTAAGCTAGCTGCTTTGCCAATGTAGTACCATCTTGTCTGAGCAAGGATCCTGACACATATAGCAGCGGTCCCAGCGGTAACACTAACTGCGTCCCAGGATCCAGATATGAAAAGAAAAACTATTGTAGACTTTTATTAGCTAACTAGGTAGCTTGTTGTTAAAGTAAAACAAACTGAGTCTCTAGTTTTGCACTGCGCGTGTTGTGATGTCATTGAGGCCCTGGTAGTCGATGCACGGGCACAGGGTTTTGCCCCTCTTCTCCACAAAGAAGAACCCTGAGCCAGCAGGGGAGGCAGAAGGACGGACACCCTGCAGCCAGGGAGTCCTCCATGTATGTTCCATAGCCTTGGTCTCCGGACCGACAATGAATACAGCCATCCCCGTGGTGGTGTAGTGCACGGGAGAAGGTCGAACATGCAGTCATAGGGTCGATGCAGAGGAAGCGAAGTGGCCCGGGCCTTGTTGAAAACCTCCCGGAGGTACTGGTGCTCCGCGGGAACGGTGAAGAGGTCCGAGGCTTCTTCTGAGCCCACAGGAAGAAATCCCGGGGCAGGTTGCGCCGACTTCAGGCAATGAGCGTGGCAAAACGGGCTTCAGCCCATGGTAGCACCAGCAGTCCAGTCGATGGGGGGATTGTGACGCTGGAGCCATGAAAACCCCAATACCACGGGTACCTGGGGAGACGTAATGAGCATGAACAGCATAGTCTCACTGTGGTTCCCTGACACTTGCAGGTTGATAGGAGTGGTATTGTGGGTGACTCTGCCTATAGAGCGCCCATCCAGCCCTCTAATGTTCATGGGAATGGAGAGGAGCTGAGTGGGGATGCCCAGATCTGACACCAGGGTAGTGTCCATGAATCTCTCATCGGCCCCAAAGTCAATGAGTACCAGGAGAGATTTTGACTGGTAGACCCACAGCAGGATGGCATGGAGAGGGGTACAAGTACAGGGAGAAGGACTATTCTCTGTATGGCCCACCAGAGTAGTCGTACCTACCGATGAGCCTGTTTTATTAATGGACAGGGAGACACGTAATGACCAGGAGTCCTGCAATACAGATAACTCTTTGTGTTAAGTCTGTTTATAGAGATCCTGATTCGAGTTCAGGCTCTGTCGCAGGAAGGCCACGACCGGGAGACCCATGGGGTGGCGCACAATTGGCCCAGCATTGTCTGGGTTAGGGGAGGGTTTGGCCGGCAGAGATGTTCTTGTCCCATCGCGCTCTATCAACTCCTGTGGTGGTCCGGGTGCATGCACGCTGACACGGATGCCAGGTGTACAGTGTTTCCTCTGGCACATTGGTGTGGCTGGTTCCTGGGTTAAGCGGGCATTGTATCAAGAAGCAGTGTAGCTTGGTTGGGTCTTATTTCGGAGAACGCATGGCTCTCGACCTTTGCCTCTCCCGTGTCTGTACGGGAGTTGCAGCGATGAGACAAGACTGTTGGATGCCACAAAATTGGGGAGATCAACTGATTAATCACGTAACTAATTAACTAGGAAGTCGGGGCACCAAGGAAAAATATTCAGATTACAAAGTTATAATTTCCTAAAATAACTTTTCAGATATATTATCTGATCAATTAGTCTTCAAATTAATGAATTATTTACTTTACCTCACGTTAGTCTCATTCCAAACGTCATAAATTGTTGGTTATCTGCACGAACCCAGTCTTCACTATGAGTCATCCATACATCAATTGTCTTAAATCATTTATTTATTACAAACTAGTAATTCACAGAAATGCATAAACAAACAAACAAGGTAAATGTAATGATAGGAGAATGTGCCCTAGTGGGCTAAACCGGCATGGGGGCTTGTTAGACAAAAGGGGAAGTTGGGGTCGACTAAGAAGTCACTACAGTTAATGATTATAAAAATTGAAATGCTAATCCTTTACACATGAATGCTCACTCATTCGGGAACAATTGCAATCAATATATATATTTACGCTCAGTGTGTCATCTTGATCGCTGGTGAAAAGTTTGTGTCTTTCGTAGAATTGTCCATCTCTCTCCCTTTCTCTCTCTGTCTTGGTTAGAGGGGATAGTTCAAAGTGACATTCGTTATAGAATGGATGTTTCGGCGGTTTTTCGTCCTTCGCGTTCAATGATACCGAATTCCTAGCTGCAGACTAGTAATTAATATCAAAGACTTGTTCCTATTCTGTCGGTATCGATAGTCTAAGAGTTTAACCATGTGGTATGGTTAAAATATTCAGCAATGGTCTACAACCTTTGTCCTCCTAATGGAGAAAAACATGGTCTGCAACCTTTAGCCATCTCGTAATTGAGGTAAGCTTGGTCTGCTGATCGAAAACCCGAGTGGGTTTTTTATTGGGAATGGCAGAAAAGGCTGTCCCAGGATGTCTGACCCTAACTGGGCTCAGGGGCGGTCCTCTAATTTAGTTCAAATCAAAATGGAATTGTATTTTTCTTCATTAAACAGTCCAAAATCATATTACACAATTATACAAACATTATCATACTCACTCATTCATCTTATACAATTAGATGTAAACCTCATATCTGAGGCTATTATATAAACATTGTTATGGTAATGTGGCCACACCATCTCCCATGAGCTTTCCCAAGTTGTGACAAACAGACCAGTTCGTAGCTGGATTCTTCACCGATCTTTTATACTTTCTCCGGAACATGAAATATGTTCGTACCTCAAGTTCTGTGAGGTGGAAGGATTTCCTTTGTCCTCTATGAAAGTTTACTCTCTCTCTACTATGTGTCCATGAGGAGATCCTCTCAGGAATTTATGACCTCTGACCACAGCAGCCTAGTTGAAGGAGGCAAGGGGGAGGCAGGGAGAGGGGGATGGGATTGCTATACCCAAAGAGGCCAATGTCATGACACATAGTTCAGACATAAAATAAATAGTTAGGTTCAGTTATGACAGTTCAGGGAGACTGTCTATTTCCATCTTAAAACAAACCGACCAGAACCGTCCACCATTACCCAAACATTAGCTTTCTTCTTATCATATAAAGGCAGGAGAGGAGGAGGTGGTAGAGGGATGGAACTTTAGAAGTCTCCCAGCAGGCAGAAAACATTCTGCATTGCTGTAGGATTGGCTCATGTCTGTCTGTGGCTGCAAAACATACTGCATGTGACACAACAATGGAAGTAGTCTATGAAGCTTGAACGGTGACGTCTGAGCTTGGACATTTGAGTCAGACTTTGCTTATGTTTCCATGCTCTTAATTGCATCAACTGTTCCTTCATTCCTCCACACTGAAGTAGTTTAATTTAAAGGGTATAATCATTTTAGGAAATGCCAGTCTGCCTAGATTAAGGCACACGTGTGTTTGGCAGGTTAGACAGCCACTTCCTGTCTGGGTCCACTCCTAACTGTAGTCCATAGTGCTGCATCAGATGACCTGGGCTCCACAATCACCTGACCTCAACCCAATTGAGATGGTTTGGGATGAGTTGGACCACAGAGTGAAGGAAAAGCAGCCAACAAGTGTTCGGGATGTGGGAACTCCTTCAAGACTGTTGGAAAAGCATTTCAGAGGAAATGGATTGAGAGAATGTCAAGAGTGTGCAAAGCTGCCATCAAGGCAAAGGGTGGCTACTTTGAAGAATCTAAAATATGAAATGTATTTTGAATTGTTTAACACTTTTTTGGTTACTACATGATTCCATACGTGTTATTTCATAGTTTTGGACACACTTACTCATTCAAGAAAACACTTGAATGTGCAGGTGTGTCCAAACCTTTGACTGGTACTATATACACCCAGGCGGAGTCATAGGATGGCCCAAAAAATTGTCAATGACTCCAGTCACCTAATTCATAGACTGTTCTCTCTGCTACCGCACGACAAGTGGTACCAGAGCTCCAAGTGTAGGTCTAAAAGGCTCTTTAACAGCTTCTACCCCCAAGCCGTAAGTCTGCTGAACAATTAAAGGCTCCTTAACAGTCCATCCACAATAACATGCTGACCCCTCTTGACTCCCAATGCTTTCAGCACTGTATTGCCCTTTAACCTGTTGAAGCCTTACTATCACCTCTGGTGATGGTTTTGGGACGTGTGCAACACACACACACACACAGCAAAGTGATGGGTCATTAGAAAGCCTCCAAGCCAGAACCAGGGGCCGATGTGCGTCATTCTCACACTGCCACAGACAAACATAGACACAGGGAGACAATAATAAACACTTCAGCCTCATATTGCCCTACATACAGAGATAGAGACACCGTCAGCCGAGCACCAAAACGTGTGTTTGGGGAGACTGGTGCACTTTGGGTTGGTGAGTCACTAGGACTTCTACGTCATTGAATGTGCCGATTCAAAGCAGCTTCCGTTAAGCCATGAGGATGGGGGCTCTTTCCCCAAAGTCCCATGTTACAAACAATTCCAGAATGTTCTATTTGAAAAGAGGTTAGCTAGTAGTTTTAATCATCCATTAGTGACTTTGGTCAACCGGTTTTGAATTAGATCAAACTTAATAGTACACCTTTCAAGGAAAAGAAGAGCGAGACCCATTTTGGAAGCCAATAATGGGTTTATTTTAGAAGGGTCAGGCACTTATTTTCTTACTGATTAAAAATGTTCTATTCTAAATAGTATTTTCATGTTGGTACTAAAGGCCAAAGAAAGGATATCAGGCCCTGTGGCTCTATACTAGTACATTAGGAGAGTCAGGTGTATTAGTACGTGTGCGTGCAGATGCATGCACTTGGCATAAGACAGGACTACTTTCTCACATTGTCTGCACGGATGGGACAGATGCATAGCAACGGCCTGCGATAGCAGTTAAGAATGGCTATTCTTGACTACCATCTGCTGCTATTCTGTTGATTTGGTGAAAGTGTGTGTGTGTTTTTTTTAACCATTATTTAACTAGGCAAGTCAGTTAAGAACAAATTCTTACTTTACAATGACGGCCTACGCCAGCCAAACCCTCCCCTAACCCGGATGACGCTGTATCAATTGTGCGCCGCCCTATGGGACTCCTGATCACTGCCGGTTGTGATACAGCCCGGGATCGAACCAGGATCTGTAGTGACGCCTCTAGCACTGAGATGCAGTGCCTTAGACCACACGGGAGCCCTAAGGATGAGATTTAAACACACTGCATTATGTAAACAACACCTGCTCCTTAATCAGTGCCAAGTCTACTGTGTTTTCCCCTAAGCTTGTGCTGACAAATGCACACAGGAAAATATAGATTTATGATGTATAATGGTGAATACTGTACTTCTTATTCAGGAACTTAGCTACATCGGCTTTTCAGTTCGCTGCAGCTAGCGACTGGAACGAGCTGCAACAAAACCTCAAACTAGAGTTTTATCTCAATCTTTTCATTCAAAGACTCAATCATGGACACTCTTACTGGCAGATGTGGCTGCTTTGCGTGATGTATTGTTGTCTCTATCTTCTTGCCCTTTGTGCTGTTGTCTGTGCCCAATAATGTTTGTACCATGTTTTGTGCTGCTACCATTTTGTTGTCATGTCGTGTTGCTACCATGCTGTGTTGTCATGTGTTGTTGTCTTTAGATCTCTCTTTATGTAGTGTTGTCTCTCTTGTCGTGGTGTGTGGTTGTAAATAATATGTTGTTCTTAACTGGCTTAACGTACTTGCTCGTTAAATAAAGGTTAAATACATATGAGGACATCGAGGTCCGGACCTCTGTACGTTTTTCGAATAAAAAACATAATAATAATAATATTTTTTTGTTTGTTGCTATTACCATGCAAGGATTTGGTTAAACAATTCACCCACATTGACAATACACACACTTGTATAACCGTTAGATAACAGCCAGTCGCTTGAGCCTCTATGAACCAACCACCGACAGCGCTCCATTCACCTACAGTATCTCGTAGTGCTTCGACCTCACTCCCTGCACGCTGGTTGTGGCCATGGAATTCCACGTGAAATCATTATATAAAGAGACTGACATCGTTTTTCACCAATAGTCGTACGTCTCGGGCTGTTTCCATATACTTGCCATGGAAACACAATTACTGGAGCCAATAAACGCAGGGTAGAGGAAGGAGGTCGACGGTGCTAAGGGCGGAGCTCAAAATGAGGTCACTCTAAAGCGCTAGGGATATGACTATGACGAAACTTGAACGCTAGGTGTAGAGTAGTGTAGTGTGTCAAACCAAAGCCTGAATTACCGGGAAGCAAAATAAAACGATTAGTTTTGCAAACCAACAGAAGTCGTTGAAATCACAGAAAAGAGACGATAATCTACTTTATTAACTGGCAGGTTGGTGAATTTGTCATATTTTTGTTGGCTCCTATGGTTTGGTGTTTGTGGGGGATTTTCAACTGTATCGCGAAAGCCTACTTCTTCGAAACTCTGGGAGTGGTCAGAGCATATATACATCTTTATTATAACACGCCTTGGTGGGTTTTACAAAAACATATATATATTTAAAATGAGTTAGAAAGTTGCGTTGCATGACTGTCAGTGTGCGGGTCATAGTGGGACAGTAAGCCCTGCCCACTGACTGTCAGTTACGCTCCTTACATGTCTACGGCTGGACTGTACGCAACCTGTGCCATAGTCATAGAAACAATACAGAGAAACAATTATGCAAAACAATAACAAATGTTTGCCCTCTGTATGATCAAGCTTGAGTGAGGATGAGTGATCAGTCATCATTGCATGTGTCAGAGATCTTTCAAAAACATGCTTAGTGTATTGAAAGGGCAGTCTATTGCGGTGTTTTCTGGCAGTGAAACATTGGTACAAAACATTATGAACTGATCAGGCGGCTGGTTTAATTGTTTCAAGCCAGACAGTGGCTGGGTGCCTTGCGCCGTTGTTTTATAACACGTTCATTAGGCCTAAATGAAAAATCGCCACCGCATGGAGCCGGTGTTGTGTCCTGTTTTTAGTCATCTTTAGCCGACTAAACAATAATCGCTGTGTGTGATTTTCCAATTTGATGAGATTTTTCTTTGCTAGAGAGACACAATCATAAGGTCAATGGTATGGAGGAGGATTCATTTTTTTTGTTCATCCGAAATTAGTCTTCAGTAATAATAGCCTACTTACTAAGATGTCTAACATGTACAAACAAGTTAGTGTTTAAACTACATATGTAAATGCTACAGTGGCCTCGCCTCACCTACTTATTTATATTATTTATAATATTATGTATACACAATTTATAAAATGAACCTCCTTCTAATCCGAAATGCTTGTGAAAGGCATATGGATTCACCTGGTCAGTCTATGTCATGTTCCTAAGGTTTTGTACACTCAGTGAATATGTAAACAGGGCTGGAAAGTGACTGACTGGTAGCAGGAATATATAAATGCCTATGGTAATATACAAGTGGTAATATATACATTAAACATGAGTAACAGTGACCAGTAGCAAGATAAAATAGATAGGTACTAATGGTAATGGCAATTAATAATCAATGAACAGCAGCATAGTGGTAGTAATGAATCTAATCAATAATCAATGAGCAGCAGTGTAGTGGTAGTCATGTATTTAATCAATAATCAATGAGCAGCAGTGTAGAGGTAGTCATGAATCTAATCAATAATCATCGAGCAGCAGTGTAGAGGTAGTCATGAATCTAATCAATAATCAATGAGCAGCAGCGTAGTGGTAGTAATCAATCAAATTTATTTAGGAAGCCCTTCTTACATCAGTTGATGTCACAAAGTGCTGTACAGAAACCCAGCCTAAAACCCCAAACACCAAGCAATGCAGGTGTAGAAGCACAGTGGCTAGGAAAAACTCCCTAGAAGGGCCGGAACCTAGAAAGAAACCTAGAGAGGAACCAGGCTATGAGGGATGGTCAGTCCTCTTCCGGCTGTACTGGGTGGAGATTATAACAGAACATGGCCAAGATGTTCAAATGTTCATAGATGACCAGCAGGGTCAAATAATAATAATCACAGTGGTTGTAGAGGGTGCAACAGGTCAGCACCTCAGGAGTAAATATCAGTTGACTTTTCATAGCCAATCATTCAGAGTATCTCTACCGCACCTGCTGTCTCTAGAGAGTTGAAAACAGCAGGTCTGGGACAAGGTAGCACATCCGGTGAACAGGTCAGGGTTCATTAGCTGCAGGCAGAACAGTTGAAACTGGAGCAGCAGCACGACCAGGTGGACTGGGGACAGCAAGGAGTCATCAGGCCAGGTAGTCCTGAGGCATGGTCCTAGGGCTCAGGTCCTCCGAGAGAAAGAGAAAGAGAGAGAATTAGAGAGAGCATACTTAAATTCACACAGGACACCGGATAAGACAGGAGAAATACTCCAGATATAACAGACTGACCCTAGCCCCCGACACATAAACTATTGCAGCATAAATACTGGCGGCTGAGACAGGAGGGGTTGGAAGACACTGTGGCCCCATCCGACAATACCCCCGTACAGGTCCAAACAGGCAGGATATAACTTCACCCACTTTGCTAAAGCACAGCCCCACACCACTAGAGGGATATCTTCAACCACCAACTTACTATCCTGAGACAAGGCCGAGTATAGCCCACGAAGATCTCCCCCACGGCACGAACAGGAGGGGGGTGCCAACCCGGACAGGAAGATCATGTCAGTGACTCAACACACTCAAGTGTCGCACCCCACCTAGGGATGGCATTTAAGAGCACCAGTAAGCCAGTGACTCAGCCCCTGTAATAGGCTTTGAGGTAGAGAATCCCAGTGGAGAGAGGGGAACCGGCCAGGCAGGGACAGCAAGGGCGGCTCGTTGCTCCAGTGCCTTTCCGTTCACATTCACACTCCTGGGCCAGACTCGTCTTCAATAAAGACTTAAAGGTCGAGACCGAGTCTGCGTCTCTCACATGGATAGGCAGACCATTCCATAAAAATGGAGCTCTATAGAAGAAAGCCCTGCCTTCAGGTGTTTGCTTAGAATTTCTACGGACAATAAGGAGGCCTGCGTCTCGTGACCGTAGCGTACGTGTAGGTATGTAAGGCAGGACCAAATCGGAAAGGTAGGAGCAAGCCCATGTAATGCTTTATAGGTTTGCAGTAAAACCTTGAAACCATCCCTGGCCTTATCAGGAAGCCAGTGTAGGGAGGCTAGCACTGGAGTAATGTGATCAAATGTTTTGGTTCTAGTCAAGATTCTAGCATAGTGGTAGTAATGAATCAAATCAATAATAATTTTAGCAGCAGTGTAGTGGTAGTAATGAATATAATCAATAATCAATGAGCAGCGGCGTAGTGGTAGTAATGAATCTAATCTATAATCTATGAGCAGCAGTGTAGTGGTAGTAATGAATCTAATCTATAATCTATGAGCAGCAGTGTAGTGGTAGTAATGAATCTAATCAATAATCAATGAGCAGCGGCGTAGTGGTAGTAATGAATCTAATCTATAATCTATGAGCAGCAGCGTAGTGGTAGTAATGAATATAATCAATAATCAATGAGCAGCGGCGTAGTGGTAGTAATGAATCTAATCTATAATCTATGAGCAGCGGTGTAGTGGTAGTAATGAATCTAATCTATAATCTATGAGCAGCAGTGTAGTGGTAGTAATGAATCTAATCTATAATCTATGAGCAGCGGCGTAGTGGTAGTAATGAATCTAATCTATAATCTATGAGCAGCAGTGTAGTGGTAGTAATGAATCTAATCTATAATCTATGAGCAGCAGTGTAGTGGTAGTAATGAATCTAATCAATAATATATGAGCAGCAGTGTAGTGGTAGTAATGAATCTAATATATAATCTATGAGCAGCAGTGTAGTGGTAGTAATGAATCTAATCAATAATATATGAGCAGCAGTGTAGTGGTAGTAATGAATCTAATCAATAATCTATGAGCAGCAGTGTAGTGGTAGTCATGTATCTAATCAATAATCTATGAGCAGCAGTGTAGTGGTAGTAATGAATCTAATCAATAATATATGAGCAGCAGTGTAGTGGTAGTAATGAATCTAATCTATAATCTATGAGCAGCAGTGTAGTGGTAGTAATGAATCTAATCTATAATCTATGAGCAGCAGTGTAGTGGTAGTAATGAATCTAATCAATAATCTATGAGCAGCAGTGTAGTGGTAGTAATGAATCTAATCTATAATCTATGAGCAGCAGTGTAGTGGTAGTAATGAATCTAATCTATAATCTATGAGCAGCAGTGTAGTGGTAGTCATGTATCTAATCAATAATCTATGAGCAGCAGTGTAAGTGTGAAAGTAGGTGGTGTAAGAACAAGTGAGCTTATCTTTGTCATCCCAAAACACCAGTAGTTGTTCTTTCCATGTTCTTCTATTTTAGGCTCCTGTAGTCAGGAAGTAATGTAATAAAGATATTGTGGAGGAAATGGGTCAGTAGTCTGAGTGTTGTAAACGTTCAACCTCGTTCAGTTACAATAGTCCCATGATGACAGCACGTCTCCTGTCCCCAGCACGGCGTGGTTCAATTCAATAATGCTTTATGGTTTAAGTTACTTTATTGACGACTAATGCAACACCATAAAGTTATGCTGATTATGTTTATGACCTTATAGTAACAGTGGTAGATTCAGCCAGAGGACATTGGCAAGCAGCCCCATGCGTTACATGACTGATTGGGGGCATTGTGTTGTTCAGGACTGCTTGGGGGCATTGTGTCGTTCATGACTGCCTGGGGGCATTGTGTTGTTCATGACTGACTGGGGGCATTGTGTCGTTCATGACTGACTGGGGGTATTGTGTTGTTCATGACTGACTGGGGGCATTGTGTTGTTCATGACTGACTGGGGGAATTGTGTTGTTCATGACTGACTGGGGGCATTGTGTCGTTCATGACTGACTGGGGGCATTGTGTTGTTCATGACTGACTGGGGGCATTGTGTCGTTCATGACTGACTGGGGGCATTGTGTCGTTCATGACTGACTGGGGGCATTGTGTCGTTCATGACTGACTGGGGGCATTGTGTTGTTCATGACTGACTGGGGGCATTGTGTTGTTCATGACTGACTGGGGGCATTGTGTTGTTCATGACTGACTGGGGGCATTGTGTCATTCATGACTGACTGGGGGCATTGTGTTGTTCATGACTGACTGGGGGCATTGTGTTGTTCATGACTGACTGGGGGCATTGTGTTGTTCATGACTGACTGGGGCATTGTGTTGTTCATGACTGACTGGGGGCATTGTGTTGTTCATGACTGACTGGGGGCATTGTGTTGTTCATGACTGACTGGGGGCATTGTGTTGTTCATGACTGACTGGGGGCATTGTGTCGTTCATGACTGATTGGGGGCATTGTGTTGTTCATGACTGTTTGGGGGCATTGTGTCGTTCATGACTGACTGGGGGCATTGTGTCGTTCATGACTGACTGGGGGCATTGTGTCATTCATGACTGACTGGGGGCATTGTGTCATTCATGACTGATTGGGATCATTGTGTTGTTCATGACTGATTGGGAGGCATTGTGTTGTTCATGACTGATTGGGAGGCATTGTGTTGTTCATGACTGATGTGGGGCATTGTGTCGTTCATGACTGACTGGGGGCATTGTGTCATTCATGACTGATGTGGGGCATTGTGTCATTCATGACTGATTGGGATCATTGTGTTGTTCAGGACTGATTGGGAGGCATTGTGTTGTTCATGACTGATTGGGAGGCATTGTGTTGTTCATGACTGATGTGGGGCATTGTGTCGTTCATGACTGACTGGGGGCATTGTGCCGTTCATGACTGATTGGTGGCATTGTGTTGTTCATGACTGATTGGGAGGCATTGTGTTGTTCATGACTGATTGGGAGGCATTGTGTTGTTCATGACTGATTGGGAGGCATTGTGTTGTTCATGACGGATTGGTGGCATTGTGTCGTTCATGACTGACTGGGGGCATTGTGCCGTTCATGACTGATTGGTGGCATTGTGTTGTTCATGACTGATTGGGAGGCATTGTGTTGTTCATGACTGATGTGGGGCATTGTGTCATTCATGACTGATTGGGGGCATTGTGTCATTCATGACTGATTGGTGGCATTGTGTCGTTCATGACTGATTGGGAGGCATTGTGTTGTTCATGACTGATTGGGAGGCATTGTGTTGTTCATGACTGATGTGGGGCATTGTGTCATTCATGACTGATTGGGATCATTGTGTTGTTCAGGACTGATTGGGAGGCATTGTGTTGTTCATGACTGATTGGGAGGCATTGTGTTGTTCATGACTGATGTGGGGCATTGTGTCGTTCATGACTGACTGGGGGCATTGTGCCGTTCATGACTGATTGGTGGCATTGTGTTGTTCATGACTGATTGGGGGCATTGTGTCATTCATGACTGATTGGTGGCATTGTGTCGTTCATGACTGATTGGGAGGCATTGTGTTGTTCATGACTGATTGGGAGGCATTGTGTTGTTCATGACTGACTGGGGGCATTGTGTTGTTCATGACTAACTGGGGGCATTGTGTCGTTCATGACTGATTGGGGGCATTGTGTTGTTCATGACTGTTTGGGGGCATTGTGTCGTTCATGACTGACTGGGGGCATTGTGTCGTTCATGACTGACTGGGGGCATTGTGTCATTCATGACTGATTGGGATCATTGTGTTGTTCATGACTGATTGGGAGGCATTGTGTTGTTCATGACTGATTGGGAGGCATTGTGTTGTTCATGACTGATGTGGGGCATTGTGTCGTTCATGACTGACTGGGGGCATTGTGTCATTCATGACTGATTGGTGGCATTGTGTCGTTCATGACTGATTGGGAGGCATTGTGTTGTTCATGACTGATTGGGAGGCATTGTGTTGTTCATGACTGATTGGGAGGCATTGTGTTGTTCATGACGGATTGGTGGCATTGTGTCGTTCATGACTGACTGGGGGCATTGTGCCGTTCATGACTGATTGGTGGCATTGTGTTGTTCATGACTGATTGGGAGGCATTGTGTTGTTCATGACTGATGTGGGGCATTGTGTCATTCATGACTGATTGGGGGCATTGTGTCATTCATGACTGATTGGTGGCATTGTGTCGTTCATGACTGATTGGGAGGCATTGTGTTGTTCATGACTGATTGGGAGGCATTGTGTTGTTCATGACTGATGTGGGGCATTGTGTCATTCATGACTGATTGGGATCATTGTGTTGTTCAGGACTGATTGGGAGGCATTGTGTTGTTCATGACTGATTGGGAGGCATTGTGTTGTTCATGACTGATGTGGGGCATTGTGTCGTTCATGAATGACTGGGGGCATTGTGCCGTTCATGACTGATTGGTGGCATTGTGTTGTTCATGACTGATTGGGAGGCATTGTGTTGTTCATGACTGATGTGGGGCATTGTGTCATTCATGACTGATTGGGGGCATTGTGTCATTCATGACTGATTGGTGGCATTGTGTCGTTCATGACTGATTGGGAGGCATTGTGTTGTTCATGACTGATTGGGAGGCATTGTGTTGTTCATGACTGATGTGGGGCATTGTGTCATTCATGACTGATTGGGATCATTGTGTTGTTCAGGACTGATTGGGAGGCATTGTGTTGTTCATGACTGATTGGGAGGCATTGTGTTGTTCATGACTGATGTGGGGCATTGTGTCGTTCATGACTGACTGGGGGCATTGTGTCATTCATGACTGATTGGTGGCATTGTGTCGTTCATGACTGATTGGGAGGCATTGTGTTGTTCATGACTGATTGGGAGGCATTGTGTTGTTCATGACGGATTGGTGGCATTGTGTCGTTCATGACTGACTGGGGGCATTGTGCCGTTCATGACTGATTGGTGGCATTGTGTTGTTCATGACTGATGTGGGGCATTGTGTCATTCATGACTGATGTGGGGCATTGTGTCATTCATGACTGATTGGGGGCATTGTGTCATTCATGACTGATTGGGAGGCATTGTGTTGTTCATGACTGACTGGGGGCATTGTGTTGTTCATGACTGACTGGGGGCATTGTGTCGTTCATGACTGATTGGGGGCATTGTGTTGTTCATGACTGTTTGGGGGCATTGTGTCGTTCATGACTGACTGGGGGCATTGTGTCGTTCATGACTGACTGGGGGCATTGTGTCGTTCATGACTGACTGGGGGCATTGTGTCATTCATGACTGATTGGGATCATTGTGTTGTTCATGACTGATTGGGAGGCATTGTGTTGTTCATGACTGATTGGGAGGCATTGTGTTGTTCATGACGGATTGGTGGCATTGTGTCGTTCATGACTGACTGGGGGCATTGTGCCGTTCATGACTGATTGGTGGCATTGTGCCGTTCATGACTGATTGGTGGCATTGTGTTGTTCATGACTGATTGGGAGGCATTGTGTTGTTCATGACTGATGTGGGGCATTGTGTCATTCATGACTGATTGGGGGCATTGTGTCATTCATGACTGATTGGTGGCATTGTGTCGTTCATGACTGATTGGGAGGCATTGTGTTGTTCATGACTGATTGGGAGGCATTGTGTTGTTCATGACTGATGTGGGGCATTGTGTCATTCATGACTGATTGGGATCATTGTGTTGTTCAGGACTGATTGGGAGGCATTGTGTTGTTCATGACTGATTGGGAGGCATTGTGTTGTTCATGACTGATGTGGGGCATTGTGTCGTTCATGAATGACTGGGGGCATTGTGCCGTTCATGACTGATTGGTGGCATTGTGTTGTTCATGACTGATTGGGAGGCATTGTGTTGTTCATGACTGATGTGGGGCATTGTGTCATTCATGACTGATTGGGGGCATTGTGTCATTCATGACTGATTGGTGGCATTGTGTCGTTCATGACTGATTGGGAGGCATTGTGTTGTTCATGACTGATTGGGAGGCATTGTGTTGTTCATGACTGATGTGGGGCATTGTGTCATTCATGACTGATTGGGATCATTGTGTTGTTCAGGACTGATTGGGAGGCATTGTGTTGTTCATGACTGATTGGGAGGCATTGTGTTGTTCATGACTGATGTGGGGCATTGTGTCGTTCATGACTGACTGGGGGCATTGTGTCATTCATGACTGATTGGTGGCATTGTGTCGTTCATGACTGATTGGGGGCATTGTGTTGTTCATGACTGTTTGGGGGCATTGTGTCGTTCATGACTGACTGGGGGCATTGTGTCGTTCATGACTGACTGGGGGCATTGTGTCGTTCATGACTGACTGGGGGCATTGTGTCATTCATGACTGATTGGGATCATTGTGTTGTTCATGACTGATTGGGAGGCATTGTGTTGTTCATGACTGATTGGGAGGCATTGTGTTGTTCATGACGGATTGGTGGCATTGTGTCGTTCATGACTGACTGGGGGCATTGTGCCGTTCATGACTGATTGGTGGCATTGTGCCGTTCATGACTGATTGGTGGCATTGTGTTGTTCATGACTGATTGGGAGGCATTGTGTTGTTCATGACTGATGTGGGGCATTGTGTCATTCATGACTGATTGGGGGCATTGTGTCATTCATGACTGATTGGTGGCATTGTGTCGTTCATGACTGATTGGGAGGCATTGTGTTGTTCATGACTGATTGGGAGGCATTGTGTTGTTCATGACTGATGTGGGGCATTGTGTCATTCATGACTGATTGGGATCATTGTGTTGTTCAGGACTGATTGGGAGGCATTGTGTTGTTCATGACTGATTGGGAGGCATTGTGTTGTTCATGACTGATGTGGGGCATTGTGTCGTTCATGAATGACTGGGGGCATTGTGCCGTTCATGACTGATTGGTGGCATTGTGTTGTTCATGACTGATTGGGAGGCATTGTGTTGTTCATGACTGATGTGGGGCATTGTGTCATTCATGACTGATTGGGGCATTGTGTCATTCATGACTGATTGGTGGCATTGTGTCGTTCATGACTGATTGGGAGGCATTGTGTTGTTCATGACTGATTGGGAGGCATTGTGTTGTTCATGACTGATGTGGGGCATTGTGTCATTCATGACTGATTGGGATCATTGTGTTGTTCAGGACTGATTGGGAGGCATTGTGTTGTTCATGACTGATTGGGAGGCATTGTGTTGTTCATGACTGATGTGGGGCATTGTGTCGTTCATGACTGACTGGGGGCATTGTGTCATTCATGACTGATTGGTGGCATTGTGTCGTTCATGACTGATTGGGAGGCATTGTGTTGTTCATGACTGATTGGGAGGCATTGTGTTGTTCATGACGGATTGGTGGCATTGTGTCGTTCATGACTGACTGGGGGCATTGTGCCGTTCATGACTGATTGGTGGCATTGTGTTGTTCATGACTGATGTGGGGCATTGTGTCATTCATGACTGATGTGGGGCATTGTGTCATTCATGACTGATTGGGGGCATTGTGTCATTCATGACTGATTGGGAGGCATTGTGTTGTTCATGACTGACTGGGGGCATTGTGTTGTTCATGACTGACTGGGGGCATTGTGTCGTTCATGACTGATTGGGGGCATTGTGTTGTTCATGACTGTTTGGGGGCATTGTGTCGTTCATGACTGACTGGGGGCATTGTGTCGTTCATGACTGACTGGGGGCATTGTGTCGTTCATGACTGACTGGGGGCATTGTGTCATTCATGACTGATTGGGATCATTGTGTTGTTCATGACTGATTGGGAGGCATTGTGTTGTTCATGACTGATTGGGAGGCATTGTGTTGTTCATGACTGATGTGGGGCATTGTGTCGTTCATGACTGACTGGGGGCATTGTGTCATTCATGACTGATGTGGGGCATTGTGTCATTCATGACTGATTGGGATCATTGTGTTGTTCAGGACTGATTGGGAGGCATTGTGTTGTTCATGACTGATTGGGAGGCATTGTGTTGTTCATGACTGATGTGGGGCATTGTGTCGTTCATGACTGACTGGGGGCATTGTGCCGTTCATGACTGATTGGTGGCATTGTGTTGTTCATGACTGATTGGGAGGCATTGTGTTGTTCATGACTGATTGGGAGGCATTGTGTTGTTCATGACTGATTGGGAGGCATTGTGTTGTTCATGACGGATGTGGGGCATTGTGTCATTCATGACTGATTGGGGGCATTGTGTCATTCATGACTGATTGGTGGCATTGTGTCGTTCATGACTGATTGGGAGGCATTGTGTTGTTCATGACTGATTGGGAGGCATTGTGTTGTTCATGACTGATGTGGGGCATTGTGTCATTCATGACTGATTGGGATCATTGTGTTGTTCAGGACTGATTGGGAGGCATTGTGTTGTTCATGACTGATTGGGAGGCATTGTGTTGTTCATGACTGATGTGGGGCATTGTGTCGTTCATGACTGACTGGGGGCATTGTGCCGTTCATGACTGATTGGTGGCATTGTGTTGTTCATGACTGATTGGGGGCATTGTGTCATTCATGACTGATTGGTGGCATTGTGTCGTTCATGACTGATTGGGAGGCATTGTGTTGTTCATGACTGATTGGGAGGCATTGTGTTGTTCATGACTGACTGGGAGGCATTGTGTTGTTCATGACTGATGTGGGGCATTGTGCCGTTCATGACTGATTGGTGGCATTGTGTTGTTCATGACTGATTGGGAGGCATTGTGTTGTTCATGACTGATTGGGAGGCATTGTGTTGTTCATGACTGATTGGGAGGCATTGTGTTGTTCATGACGGATGTGGGGCATTGTGTCATTCATGACTGATTGGGGGCATTGTGTCATTCATGACTGATTGGTGGCATTGTGTCGTTCATGACTGATTGGGAGGCATTGTGTTGTTCATGACTGATTGGGAGGCATTGTGTTGTTCATGACTGATGTGGGGCATTGTGTCATTCATGACTGATTGGGATCATTGTGTTGTTCAGGACTGATTGGGAGGCATTGTGTTGTTCATGACTGATTGGGAGGCATTGTGTTGTTCATGACTGATGTGGGGCATTGTGTCGTTCATGACTGACTGGGGGCATTGTGCCGTTCATGACTGATTGGTGGCATTGTGTTGTTCATGACTGATTGGGGGCATTGTGTCATTCATGACTGATTGGTGGCATTGTGTCGTTCATGACTGATTGGGAGGCATTGTGTTGTTCATGACTGATTGGGAGGCATTGTGTTGTTCATGACTGACTGGGAGGCATTGTGTTGTTCATGACTGATGTGGGGCATTGTGTCGTTCATGACTGACTGGGGGCATTGTGTCATTCATGACTGATTGGTGGCATTGTGTCGTTCATGACTGATTGGGAGGCATTGTGTTGTTCATGACTGATTGGGAGGCATTGTGTCATTCATGACTGATTGTGGAGGCATTGACTGGGGGTTGTTCATGACTGATTGGTGGCATTGTGTTGTTCATGACTGATGTGGGGCATTGTGTCATTCATGACTGATTGGGGGCATTGTGTCATTCATGACTGATTGGGAGGCATTGTGTTGTTCATGACTGATGTGGGGCATTGTGTCATTCATGACTGACTGGGGGCATTGTGTCATTCATGACTGATTGGGATCATTGTGTTGTTCATGACTGATTGGGAGGCATTGTGTTGTTCATGACTGATTGGGAGGCATTGTGTTGTTCATGACGGATTGGTGGCATTGTGTCGTTCATGACTGACTGGGGGCATTGTGCCGTTCATGACTGATTGGTGGCATTGTGTTGTTCATGACTGATGTGGGGCATTGTGTCATTCATGACTGACTGGGGGCATTGTGTCATTCATGACTGATTGGGATCATTGTGTTGTTCATGACTGATTGGGAGGCATTGTGTTGTTCATGACTGATTGGGAGGCATTGTGTTGTTCATGACTGATGTGGGGCATTGTGTCGTTCATGACTGACTGGGGGCATTGTGTCATTCATGACTGATGTGGGGCATTGTGTCATTCATGACTGATTGGGATCATTGTGTTGTTCAGGACTGATTGGGAGGCATTGTGTTGTTCATGACTGATTGGGAGGCATTGTGTTGTTCATGACTGATGTGGGGCATTGTGTCGTTCATGACTGACTGGGGGCATTGTGCCGTTCATGACTGATTGGTGGCATTGTGTTGTTCATGACTGATTGGGAGGCATTGTGTTGTTCATGACTGATTGGGAGGCATTGTGTTGTTCATGACTGATTGGGAGGCATTGTGTTGTTCATGACGGATTGGTGGCATTGTGTCGTTCATGACTGACTGGGGGCATTGTGCCGCCGTTCATGACTGATTGGTGGCATTGTGTTGTTCATGACTGATTGGGAGGCATTGTGTTGTTCATGACTGATGTGGGGCATTGTGTCATTCATGACTGATTGGGGGCATTGTGTCATTCATGACTGATTGGTGGCATTGTGTCGTTCATGACTGATTGGGAGGCATTGTGTTGTTCATGACTGATTGGGAGGCATTGTGTTGTTCATGACTGATGTGGGGCATTGTGTCATTCATGACTGATTGGGATCATTGTGTTGTTCAGGACTGATTGGGAGGCATTGTGTTGTTCATGACTGATTGGGAGGCATTGTGTTGTTCATGACTGATGTGGGGCATTGTGTCGTTCATGACTGACTGGGGGCATTGTGCCGTTCATGACTGATTGGTGGCATTGTGTTGTTCATGACTGATTGGGGGCATTGTGTCATTCATGACTGATTGGTGGCATTGTGTCGTTCATGACTGATTGGGAGGCATTGTGTTGTTCATGACTGATTGGGAGGCATTGTGTTGTTCATGACTGACTGGGGGCATTGTGTTGTTCATGACTAACTGGGGGCATTGTGTCGTTCATGACTGATTGGGGGCATTGTGTTGTTCATGACTGTTTGGGGGCATTGTGTCGTTCATGACTGACTGGGGGCATTGTGTCGTTCATGACTGACTGGGGGCATTGTGTCATTCATGACTGATTGGGATCATTGTGTTGTTCATGACTGATTGGGAGGCATTGTGTTGTTCATGACTGATTGGGAGGCATTGTGTTGTTCATGACTGATGTGGGGCATTGTGTCGTTCATGACTGACTGGGGGCATTGTGTCATTCATGACTGATTGGTGGCATTGTGTCGTTCATGACTGATTGGGAGGCATTGTGTTGTTCATGACTGATTGGGAGGCATTGTGTTGTTCATGACTGATTGGGAGGCATTGTGTTGTTCATGACGGATTGGTGGCATTGTGTCGTTCATGACTGACTGGGGCATTGTGCCGTTCATGACTGATTGGTGGCATTGTGTTGTTCATGACTGATTGGGAGGCATTGTGTTGTTCATGACTGATGTGGGGCATTGTGTCATTCATGACTGATTGGGGGCATTGTGTCATTCATGACTGATTGGTGGCATTGTGTCGTTCATGACTGATTGGGAGGCATTGTGTTGTTCATGACTGATTGGGAGGCATTGTGTTGTTCATGACTGATGTGGGGCATTGTGTCATTCATGACTGATTGGGATCATTGTGTTGTTCAGGACTGATTGGGAGGCATTGTGTTGTTCATGACTGATTGGGAGGCATTGTGTTGTTCATGACTGATGTGGGGCATTGTGTCGTTCATGAATGACTGGGGGCATTGTGCCGTTCATGACTGATTGGTGGCATTGTGTTGTTCATGACTGATTGGGAGGCATTGTGTTGTTCATGACTGATTGGGAGGCATTGTGTTGTTCATGACTGATGTGGGGCATTGTGTCATTCATGACTGATTGGGGGCATTGTGTCATTCATGACTGATTGGTGGCATTGTGTCGTTCATGACTGATTGGGAGGCATTGTGTTGTTCATGACTGATTGGGAGGCATTGTGTTGTTCATGACTGATGTGGGGCATTGTGTCATTCATGACTGATTGGGATCATTGTGTTGTTCAGGACTGATTGGGAGGCATTGTGTTGTTCATGACAGATTGGGAGGCATTGTGTTGTTCATGACGGATTGGTGGCATTGTGTCGTTCATGACTGACTGGGGGCATTGTGCCGTTCATGACTGATTGGTGGCATTGTGTTGTTCATGACTGATGTGGGGCATTGTGTCATTCATGACTGATGTGGGGCATTGTGTCATTCATGACTGATTGGGGGCATTGTGTCATTCATGACTGATTGGGAGGCATTGTGTTGTTCATGACTGATTGGGAGGCATTGTGTTGTTCATGACTGATTGGGGCCATTGTGTCATTACATTACTGACTGGGGGCATTGTGTAGTTCATGACTGATTGGGGGCATTGTGTCATTCATGACTGATTGGTGGCATTGTGAGTAGACTCATACACTGAGCTGGCCTGACTCAAGCCCTGCCTAGACAAGTTACAGGTTCAACTGAGCTCCCCAGAGGGGGGTGAAAGGGCAGGGGGCTACCCCAATAAGCAGAACTGTCGGGTGGTTCCGCTTTGATGGACCATCCCCTGGCCTGGCCCTCACTTGGGTGGATCCCAGAGGTCTAGATAGAACTGATATAGGTACTGGGATAGTCAATGTCTAGCTAGCTCTGTTGTGTTACAGGGCAGAAGACAGGGGCAGGTGACACCTTTGGGGGTCTTGTCTAGGTGTTTCTTGTCTGATAGCTTCAGAGGAATTCTACTGTATCAAATTATATATTTGTTCCTGGGATTTATTTAATTGTGCGCTTAAATGGTTTTAACATTGTAAGAAATAGTCACAACTAGTGTAGCTAACTGACCCTCCTCTTCCTCTCTTCCAGAAAACTGCAGCTCATCCATCCATTCTCTTTGGCTCTTTGACAATGGGGTGATTAAGTTTTGCTTCCTCCATCCTCTACTCAGCACTTCTCTGATTTAAACCCTCAACACACCACACCTCCCTTCCTCTAATGTCAGATAATTCAGACCCAGACTGCAGCTCCATGGCTAAGGGGGCCTCAGGGTGCAGGTCCATGCCCAAGGGGGGCTCAAGGTGCAGCTCCATAGCCCAGCTTCATTGTAGGAGCAGCTATAGCCAGGTTGGTCCAGGCCTGGGTCTAGCCTCAGAAGGCAGTGACAGCAGTTGCCAGGACCCCTCGGCCTCACCCCACATTGGCCGTAGGAGCGCCTGCTCACGTTCCTTCCACGACGACGTGGACATGAAGAGCAGTGGATCCAGCGGGACCGAGTCACACGGCAACGAGAGCCACGGAAGCCATGGAAACGAGAGTCACGGCAATGAGTCAACGGGTAGCTCCAATGGCAACAGCAGAGACTCTGCTCTCCTGGAGTCGTCTGGGAGCAACAAGCGGTCAGTGAGCGGATGTGCTTTAGTTGGTTTATGGGAGGGGTTAGACTAGACAACATTTCTAGATGGGTACCTTTTTACTAGTCTTATTTTGCCGGCAGCCCATCAGACTAGGAAGAGTTGACAGTATTAGTTGATCCAACACCACACATCATCAACATCCCATCTAAATCCAAGGCTACATGATGATGCATGTCCTTTTTATCATCCTCTGTTGTTGTGTCTGTTTCCCCATTTGACGTAGGTTGACATCAATATGCCTCACTGGCAGCACATTTTGAGGCCGTTAGAGATGGTGGCTGTCTTTCATGTTGTATCAGGGTCCCTCCATCCCTCTATCTTCCTCTGTTGGCACATGCTGGTCCACATCTGACATGCCCTAGATACTGACAGCGGCACCCTGTCTCTCACTTCTCTCCCCATGGTGCCCATGCAGGCTGCTCCATAGACAGGAAATGATGGACCACATATTGGAAGTGAGACCCTCACAAAGAGAAGTGAAAACCCCATAGAAAGTAATGATGGACCCCATTGAGAACTTATGGAAGCTGACAATGGAGTGGCTGTAATTGGATGGCGGTGCCCACTTCACCACCCTAATGACACACTCTGCCCCCTCCTTATTTCTCAGCAGCTGGGCTGAAAACACCTCAAAACACTCTTTGAAGAGAAAGGCACTGGAGCACATCTTGATTGTGTGGAACTTCTCGTTAAAAGCAAAGAGTGATCGAGGTATTTTTTTGCTGAGAGGTCGCAGTACTTGTGTGTCATATGGTGAAGTTGTCTTTCGCTTTCTGTCTCCACTCTGTGACAATACAGTATGTACCTGTCAGCTCCACTGCAACAGTGGGGAGGCCTACAGCTGCTCTTATTATCATTATATAATTAGCTTATTCTATTTACCTACCTCTATAATTAGTTGCAACCGTTTGCCAGACCACTCTGTTAATGCCAATAGCAGATACCGCTGATACTTTAGGTGGCTCTCTTTTATATAATTAAATCTCTAAATGCTTATATTATATTCTGAGCTACTATTTAAATACACCTGAGTTATATTTCATGAGTTGGCTGTCTTCAGCAGCTGTTTATAGCTTTTGGATGTATTAGCGCTCTTGTTAAGCCTTTAGGCTAATGCCTGTGACACAAAAACACACATTGGCTCATACTTACTACAGATTCTCACACACACATTAACGCACACACACAATCCAGTTTACCTGTGCCATGGTCCCGTCTTTGCTTCAAAAAGACACAATAGAGTACCACAGAGTCATAATACCCATAAAACCTTGTGGTCAAACTGGAAAATGGTTGTAATCGTTTTTCCACCATTCATTTTTCCCATACTTTGATGCTAATTAGCATTTTCAAATCTGAGAGTAAATATATTGATATAAGTCACCTTGTCTGAGAGAGATTTACATGGTTATCAAAACATCACGCCAGGGTGATCCTACACGAAACACAAAAATGAATGGTGGAAAAACGATTGGAACCATTTCCCTGTTTGACCACTAGATGATGTAATTATGCTCTTTCAAAGACAGAGGAAAGTCAGACTGACCTGAGATTGAAACAGCATAGAATTCCCCTGGCATCCTCTGTGGAGTTAGCGTGGTTGCCAGTCTTTGTTCAGCTATTACATTCCACTCAAGGTGTCATTTGCCAAAGATGGCACATTTTACAGAGTACAAAGAGTGGAATGTTACAGAGACAGGAACACAGACAACTGCGGAGTGGATGGGGAAAACAAAAAGGCAAATATAATTTTTAAGAGCTGCTCTGGTATCCTTGTACCATTGTAGCATTGTACTCTCCTGAACACAATAAAAGTAGAGCAAACTCCAAGCCATTGTACCAGATGGGCAAAGAAATGGACCCACTCATTTCATGTTAAACTCAAGGACTTTGTTTTGCTATTTAATTTAAAACATTGTGGAAAATACCCTCTTCGTCATAAACATGAAATCCACTTATTGTCCACGATTGAGGAATTAAATAATTCATCAATGGTTGCATATATGGTAGTAGCTTTGGAGTCTATTTTTAGTGTATCACTTTTGCTTATAACAATTTAATTCTAGTGGTTTGAAACAATTCTCAATGAAAACATGTTACTTTATGTCATTAATAATCTCTGTCTGTCTGTCTCCCCAGCTCTAACTCCCACAGCCCCTCTCCTCCCAGTAGTTCCAATGCTTTCAGCCTGCTGAGTTCTGAGCAGGACAACCCCTCCACCAGCGGCTGCAGTAGTGAGGAGTCAGCTAAGGCCAAGACCCAGAAGGAGCTTCTCAGGACCCTGAAGGAGCTCAAGCGCCACCTTCCTGCTGACAAGAGGAACAAGGGCAACAACAGCTCCCTCAACACTCTGAAATACGCCCTGCGCTGTGTCAAACAGGTGGAAGGTAAGAGATAACTCAACCGCAAAGCATTCTGGGTAGTAAGCCTGAACATGTGATTTGATTATGTATTTAGCATCATTACATTATAGTTTGTTGTTGTCTAATGCATCTTAAAATGCCAATAGGAAACCAATGTGGGTTTGTGTTGTTGTGTTTCAGCCAATGAGGAGTACTACCAGCTGTTGATGACCAATAGCAGTCAGCCATCCGGCCTGGATGTGTCCTCTTACACCATCAAGGAGATAGACAGCATCACCTCAGAGTACACCCTCAAAAACAATGTAAGTTACTAACCCTTTTTCCTCTGAATACACCTTCAAAGCATGAAAAAGAGACAATTTTACCTTAAACACATAAAGCAGTTGCAAACAGAACCCAACAATACCAAAGTACATTGATAGCGTGACTCATAGTCATACCCACACCTGTGTCCATCTCTGTCCTTATTTGACATACAGTGTCTGAACAACAACAGATCAGATATCCCAGCGATTAGGAATAATCCACGCTTGCAGCTGTGTGTGTACTGTATATGCATGTTTTTCTCATATGTATTCCTGTGTGTTCCTCCAGGACAACTTTGCGGTTGCGATATCTCTGATCACGGGGAAGATTGTCTACATCTCAGACCAGGCTGCCTCTATCCTCAACTGTAAAAGGGGTGTCTTCAAGGACGCTAGGTTTGTGGAGTTCCTGACTCCCCAAGACGTCAGTGTTTTCTACAGCTTCACCACACCCTACCGCCTGCCCTCCTGGAGCATGTGCCCCGGAGCAGGTAATGACCGCTCTACGAACGCTTATAACCATGGACAGTCGTTAAACACTTATAAGCATGCCCTACCGCCTGCCCTCCTGGAGCATGTGCCCCGGAGCAGGTAATGACCGCTCTACGAACGCTTATAACCATGGACAGTCGATAAACACTTATAAGCATGCCCTACCGCCTGCCCTCCTGGAGCATGTGCACAGGAGCAGGTAATGACCCCTCTACGAACGCTTATAACCATGGACAGTCGTTAAACACTTATAAGCATGCCCTACCGCCTGCCCTCCTGAAGCATGTGCACAGGAGCAGGTAATGACCCCTCTACGAACGCTTATAACCATGGACAGTCGATAAACACTTATAAGCATGCCCTACCGCCTGCCCTCCTGGAGCATGTGCACAGGAGCAGGTAATGACCGCTCTACGAACGCTTATAACCATGGACAGTCGATAAACACTTATAAGCATGCCCTACCGCCTGCCCTCCTGGAGCATGTGCACAGGAGCAGGTAATGACCGCTCTACGAACGCTTATAACCATGGACAGTCGATAAACACTTATAAGCATGCCCTACCGCCTGCCCTCCTGGAGCATGTGCCCCGGAGCAGGTAATGACCCCTCTACGAACGCTTATAACCATGGACAGTCGATAAACACTTATAAGCATGCCCTACCGCCTGCCCTCCTGGAGCATGTGCACAGGAGCAGGTAATGACCGCTCTACGAACGCTTATAACCATGGACAGTCGATAAACACTTATAAGCATGCCCTACCGCCTGCCCTCCTGGAGCATGTGCCCCGGAGCAGGTAATGACCCCTCTACGAATGCTTATAACCATGGACAGTCGTTAAACACTTATAAGCATGCCCTACCGCCTGCCCTCCTGGAGCATGTGCACAGGAGCAGGTAGCTAACACCCTCTTTAACTTATAACCTCTTATAGACAGTTTATAAACAGTTTTAGATACATCACAAGGTGTGCACAAAAATATTTAAGGTAGGGTGGAAAAAGAAAACATGCATGTTTACCCATTACAGCTGGCTTTAGGAGTGGTCCCCCGTCCTAATGATAGTGAATCATTATTTTGAAATCTATAGCAACCTTTTGAGACACTCACTACTCTTTACAGGCAAATCCCATGTAGTTATAATGATCGGAAAACAAATTAATTTAAAACAGCACACGCTGAACCGTTGCTAGGAAAACATGAAAACATTTAACTGGATTTGAGTCTAGTCGCCCTACCCTAGCCAGCCATGCTAAACAATACAAATGAATGACAGAGTCCCTAAAGCCAGGTAACACAGAGGGATTAATAAGAGCTTGGGAAACATGAAAACATTTAACTGGATTTGAGTCTAGTCGCCCTACCCTAGTCAGCCATGCTAAACAATACAAATGAATGACAGAGTCCCTAAAGCCAGGTAACACAGAGGGATTAATAAGAGCTTGGGAAACATGCGTAGTGTAGGCATGGAAACACTGAGGCGAGGGTCGGCAGTAAGCCGATGAAGTAGAGGCTTCTTTTGAATTCAAAAAATGTTCCCCTTCCCCTCTTCTCTTTTCAGAGTCCTCCTCGTCGGATTGCATGCAGGAGAAATCCTTCTTCTGTCGGATCAGGTGTGTGCAGGGCTATGATCGTGCTTCTCTTTGCTTTTCTATTCATTCCCTTTTTCCACTTTGGATAGATTTAAATTAGTTTGAGTCTCGGCTGGTCTCATCTCGCTCCTCTCTGACACACACGTACACGTATACATGCACACACTCACTATTCATAGTTGTTGTTAAAGTAAAACTACTGCTCAACTCTGCTCCCAAGAGGCAGGTAAAAACCCAAGTAGCGTAGTTGAGCTGAACTCTGAAATAGCTGCTGAAGATGGGAAATCCACTGACACAAACCGTCAATCATTATCATACTATAGGCTATATTTTCAGGGTTTTGTTGCTGCTTTAGTGACTTGCTGACTTTGTCCACTCTCTCCTGTGTTCTGTAGTGGGGGTAAGGAGTGTGAGGGGGACCTGCAGTACTCCCCGTTCCGTATGACCCCCTTCCTGATGAAGGTGCAGGACAAGGTCCATTCTGAGAACCAGCTCTGCTGCCTCCTACTGGCTGAAAGGTTGCATTCCGGATACGAGGGTAAGGACCAATCATAATGCCATCACAACACCTGAGTTGTGCCTGTTTGAATACTTTTGAAACTGCATCTTTAGTAGTGTATAACAGTGGATAGTATGCGATTAGTGTGTGGGAACAGTAGTGTTAACAGTGTTTTAATTTGCCTACAGCTCCCAGAATTCCTAGCGACAAGCGCATCTTCACCACCACACACACTCCTAGCTGTGTGTTCCAGGATGTGGACGAGAGGCAAGACACCAAACATTTTTCTGATAATGTGTTTGTATTGGGATTATGATCTAGTAATCAGTCGAGGCTGCTGAGGGGAGGACAGCTCATAATAATGGCTGGAACAGAGAAAATTGAATGGCATCCAACACATTGAAACAATGTGTTTGATGTATTTGAAATCAAATCAAATGTTATTTGTCACAAGTGCCGAATACAACAGGTTTAGATCTTACCATGAAATGCTTACTTACAAGCCCTTAACCAACAATGCAGTTCAATAAATATTTGCTAAATTAACTAAAGTAAAAAATAAAATAAAAAGTAACACAATAAGATTAAATAACAATAACGAGGCTATATACAGGGGGGACAGGTACAGAGTCAATGTGCGGGGGTACAGGTTAGTCGAGGTCATTTGTACATGTAGGCAGATCTATGGCTGTGCGGTAGCAGAGAGAGCAGTCTATGACTTGGGTGGCTGGAGTCTTTGACCACCGCCTAGTATATACAGTAGGTCCTCGATGGCAGGAAGCTTGGCCCCAGTGATGTATTGGGCCATACGCACTACCCTCTATAGCGCCTTACGGTCAGATGCCGAGCAGTTGCCATACCAGGCGGTGATGTAACTGGTCAGGATGCTCTCGCTGGTGCAGCAGTAAAACTTTTTTTAGGATCTGGGGACACATGACAAATGTTTTCAGTCTCCTGAGGGGGAAAAGGTTTTGTCGTGCCCTCTTCATGACTGTCTTGGTGCGTTTGCACCATGATAGTTTGTTGGTGATGTGGACACCAAGGAACTTGAAACTCTCGACCCACTCCACTTTAACCCCGTCGATGTGAATGGGGGTGTGTTCGGCCCTCCTTTTCCTGTAGTCCACAATCATGTCCTTTGTCTTGATCACGTTGAGGGAGAGGTTGTTGTCCTGGCATCACACTGCCAGGTCTCTGACTTCCTCCCTATAGGCTGTCTCATCGTTGTCGGTGATCAGGCCTACCACTGTTGTGTCGTTTGCTAACTTAATGATAGTGTTGGAGTCGTGCTTGGTCACGCGTTGTGGGTGAACAGGCAGTACAGGAGGGTCCCCAGTGTTGAGGATCAGCGTAGCAGATGTATTGTTGCCTACCCTTACCACCAGGAAGTCCAGGATCCAGTTGCAGAGGGAGGTGTGTAGTCCCAGGGTCCTTTTTTATACTATTCCACTGATTGCGCTCCAGCCATTACCATGAGCCTGTCCTTCCCAATTAAGGTACCACCAACCTCCTGGGGTAGTAATACTGTACGCTGATTCATAATGTCATTGTGTGTGTGTTCCAGGGCTGTTCCTCTCCTTGGTTACCTCCCCCAGGAGCTGATTGGCACCCCAGTCCTTCTTCTCATGCACCCCAATGACAGGCAGAGCATGTTGGCCATTCACAAGAGGAGTAAGTAAAACTAGAACAACACATGAACAATTATTACACTTTTAATTATTACATCACTGGGTTGCATACAAAACAAATGGAATGTCCCTTTACAGCATATTTTAGTGACATTTATATTCCCTTTTCTCTCTCTCCTATCCATAGTCCTTCAGTATGCTGGCCAGCCGTTCGACCACTCCTCCATCAGGTTCTGCACACGGAACGGAGAGTACGCCATCATCGACACCAGCTGGTCCAGCTTTGTCAATCCCTGGAGCTGTAAGGTCTCTTTCATCATCGGGAGGCACACAGTCCGCATGTGAGTGTCTGCCTAGCACAATGTTTTCCTATTTTGGAAAATTTTTAGTATCTTGGCACTTCTCCCTGCTCAGCACTTTTTTTGTGTTACAGTATCTTGGCATCATTTTTTTAAATGGCAAAAAAATACTTTTTTATGCTGTGTCTATTGTTCTAGAAATTACTGCTAATAATGATAATATGGTTGTTTCCACTGGAAGGGGCCCGGTGAATGAGGATGTGTTCGAGGCCACGCTCCCTGCCCTCATGGAGACCAAGATCATGGACTCTGAAGTCCAGGAGATCACTGAGCAGATCCACAGACTGCTACTACAGCCGGTTCACAGCACTAGCTCCAGTGGGTACGTGGGAAGCAACGACCACCTTGCAGCATCCCAGGGAAAGACCAGCGAGAGCAACACACATTCAACCAGAGACATCAACAGCAATGGTAGCAGCCCAAGCAGGACACGCATCGAGGAGGAGGGGGAAAGCAGCTGGGCCAAACCTGTGAGTACCCTTCTACTTCTGTTTTACCTATCTATCTCTTTCTCGCTCTCACTTTTCCCAGTCTATTTCTCCTTCCCCCTCTCTCTCTCTCTCTCTCTCTCTCTCTCTCTCTCTCTCTCTCTCTCCATGATAGTGAGCATGTCTCTTCTCTCCTCCCCAGCAGAGGTCATTCCAGGGGATCTGTAAAGGAATCCACCCCCAGAACAGTCAGGAACAACAAATCTACAAAGCCTCCTCCTCAGCCAGGTCTGAGACCAAGAAGAACCCTGGCAGTAAGTCACACAAGAAAACCAAAACAGAAATATTTACAATCTGCAGGAAAAATACTTTTTGAGATATGCTTGTGTGTGCATTTGATCATGTAGAGTGGGGAGTGGATGTGTGTGGATGTACAGATATGAATGCGTGTTTATGTGTTGAGCGAGATGTATATGTGTGTGTTTAATACATGCGTGATGTTAAATGGGTGTAGTCTGGTGTAAACATAATGTTCATATTCATGCCCATTCCAGTCCTGACCGTTACCCTCTCCCTAGCAGAGTTCCTCCAGAAGAGTCCCGCAGCGGTCCGTCTCAAGGACACTGCAGCACCCGTGGCACCTCTGAGCTGGAGGGACAGTGGGGCCACCCCCCTGGAGAACTGCAGGCCTGCAGTACAGGAGGAGCAGCTGGCCGTCAACGACCAGGCGGTCTACTCCTACCAACAGATCAGCTGTCTGGACAACGTCATCAGGTCAGCTTCTAACTAGTCACTTATTTATTAATCTTGCTCATCATTTATCTGTACGTCACAGGAGGTTGGTGGCACCTTAATTTGACAAGCTCATGGTAATGACTGGAGTGGAATCAGTGGAATGGAATCAAATACATCAAACTCATGGTTTCCAGGTGTTTGATACCATTCCATCCGCTCTGTTCCTGACATTATTATTAGCCGTCCTCCTCTCACCAGCCTCCTGTGCTGAACATCTCTCTTGTCATTAGGCAGTCATCTGTCTATTCATTTAGTTTGTCTTTTATGGGGGAAAATAATTATAGGTAGTATTTCTGGGTAGCTATGTGGGAAGGAGAGTGGTAGGTACTACGTAGCTGCTATTTAAACTTACTGCTACCCAATTTCATGGTAGTTACATCATGGGCTATTGTTTTTGATGAAGATAGAAAGTTAAACGGTCTCTCCTGTGTCTCTTGACAGATATCTAGAGGGCTGTAACATTCCCATCGCTATGAAGAGGAAGTGCCACTCTTCTGACAACACTTCCTCAGACGAGGACAAGCAGAAAGGAGGGGACAACCGCATGCAGATATCTGAAGGTACCTTGTACCAACGTTCTACTAACGTTATCTAGCTTTACTCCATTACTTACAATAAAACATGTACAACTCTTGACTACAGTATGGTTGGTATGATGTTACATGAAACCTAGAAGTGACCTTTCCTACACCGCTATCCATTTCTACCAGTCATTGAATGCACCATGAATTGAATTCCCATCATTAAATCTAAACTGGATACACAGTTTGAATTTCCTTCATTTCTTCATTCAAATTGAAGATACCTGTGGGATGAATTCAATTCAAACCAAATAATACTGCTAGATTAATAGGCACGGATACCTTTATTAGATATGGTGTGACAACGTTGATAATACATTGGTTGGGAAACATCACTGCAGATTCCATCTGGCTCCACCGATCGCCAGGGAATCAGAACGGATGAACACATACCAATTTATCAAAAGATCAATACTTATTATGTACAAATAAATCAAATATAATATTTATACCTCTTCATTTATAAAGAGGTCATCTTTTAGTTCATGCAAAATCTCTGTTGGACAGGTTAACCAACTGAATCAGACAGCCAAATGTTCTTTCTCTCTCTCTCTCTCTCTCTCTCTCTCTCTATAATCCACGATTATGGGACTTAATATGTGACTCTCCTAGTCACCCTCTCTCAGTCTCTCCCTGTCACCCTGGCAGACCCTGCGCTATTTAAGGCTCAGCCTGGTTTAACCGCTGTGGATGACATCATCGCATACAAAAAGACTGAGGCTACGACCACAGCCTCGGGGGTAGTGGGTTCCTCCTCCCTGGCGGCCCTCGCCGTGCCACCGTGCAGCAAAACCGAGAGTGTGGTGTCAATAACAAGCCAGTGTAGCTACAGTAGCACCATCGTGCATGTAGGAGACAAGAAACTGCAGCCCGAGTCAGGTATACACTACATGGACTCGTTCTCTGGTCTTTTGCTCTTTTTTGTGGTGGGTTCTGTGTGTGTGTGTGTGTGTGTGTGTGTGTGTGTGTGTGTGTGTGTGTGTGTGTGTGTTCATGCATGCGTGCGTGTGTGTCTACGTGGGTATAGATGTAGCTAGATGTTGTGTACTGAATGTTATCGCACACCATTGGTGCAGTATCATGTCTGTACTCTGGGTTCATGCATCTTCCAGAAGATACATATGCCATGCATAACCTCGCTTCCCAGAATCCCAGAGATTCACACTCGTCTGGTTCCACAAGACTGTACCATGATGTATGATATACAGTAGATGACCCTAGCACACACTGGCGTCCTGCATGTATCTTCCTATCTGCTTCTTTGTAACGTATATCACTGTAATGTATATCACTGTATATATGTATATCAATGTTGCTGAGGGTATCACAGCTGCTCATCTCTTTATGACCTGAACGGTTGGATGTTTTATGTATATATTGTATCTAACTTGTACATCCATGGCTGTCTGCTGGAACTAATGTTTCTCTATCTGTTTTCTCCATACAGAGATCATTGAGGATGTATCTGGTGGTGGGGAGGCGGTGGAGCGGGTCAGCCAGACTCCTGGGCCTCCTCCTAGTGCTGTTTCACCTCCCAGCCTGCAGAGGGAGCCCTATAAGAAGCTGGGTCTGACCAAGCAGGTCCTAGCAACCCACACCCAGAGAGAGCAGCAGGCCTTCCTGTGCCGCTTCAAGGAGCTTCAGGGAGTCCAGGTCTTCCAGGCGAACTGTTCCCAATACCTGGAGCGCCAGAAGGGACAAGGTGCCACTGATGGTAGAGTACAGCAGCGAACACGCTTTACACACAATAGAGTACAATGCAATACATTACATTACATTACAATACAATACGTTACATTACAATACAATACAATAAATTACAATACATTACATTACAATACATTACAATACAATACAATAAATTACAATACAATACGTTACATTACAATACAATACAATAAATTACATTACAGTACACTACAATACAATACAATAAATTACATTACAATACATTACAATTCATTATGTTACTTTACAATACATTACAATACGTTACATTACAATACATTACAATACGTTACAATACATTACAATTCATTACGTTACTTTACAATACATTACAATACAATACATTACAATACATTACAATACACTACAACACATTACAGTACATTACAATACAGTACAATACAATACAATAAATTACATTACAATACATTACAGTACAATACATTACAATACATTAAAACATGTTACATTACAATACAATACAATAAATTACATTACAATACATTACAGTACATTACAATACAATACATTACAATACGTTACATTATGTTACATTACAATACATTACATTATGTTACATTACAATACAATACATTACAATACGTTACATTATGTTACATTACAATACATTACAATACATTACAATACGTTACATTACAATGCAATAAATTACATTACAATACATTACATTACACTACAATACATTACAATACATTACAATACATTACGTTACATTACAATTCATTACGTTACTTTACAATACATTACATTACAATACATTACGTTACATTACAATACATTACAATTCATTACGTTACTTTACAATACATTACAATACAATACAAACTCAATAAAGCTTGTAGACATAGGCTAGTACAATTCAAGACAGACACACACAGTACCTTAATGCTTTCATACACTCAACTTCTCACAGTCAAATACATAATGTAATCTAACCTTCTTTTTCTCTCTTCCCCCGCTCTTTCCCCCTCTCCAGCTGTGCTCACTGTGCGCCCATGCAGGCAGGCCGAACCCGCTGCCCGTAGAAGCGGACGCAACAAGAAGACCAAGTCCAAGTGGGTAAAACAGAACGAGTCCCATAGGAAGAGACAGCAGCAGCCCCGACCCCACCTCCTCTATCAGGGCCTCAACCAGACTTCCTGGTCCCCCTCCAACTCCTCCCAGTCCACCTTGCCGCCCCTGGCCTACCCCAACATAGTGCCAGCCTTCCCTCTCCAGGTCTACCCCGGGGTGGGCACCATGGCTGGAACCATGCCTACCAGCCCTGAGAATTCAATGCCAGGCTTCGGCGACAGTCAGTGCAACCAGGATCCCCAGTGCCCGGCACCAAACATCCAGCACTCCCCCTTCTCTACTCCCATGGTGACCCCTGTGGTGGCTCTGGTTCTCCCCAACTACATGTTCCCTCAAATGGGGAGCGGGGCTCCAGGACAGCAGCCTTTTTACCAGGTCGAGACGGCAGGCTACTCCTCCCAGCCACAGCCCTTCCTCCCACAGACATCCCTCACCTTCCCTGCCCAGGGTCCCTTCCTGGCACAGCCGCAGCCTTTCCCCCTACAGACATCTCTTCCCTTCCCACCACAGTCATCCTCCACCATCCAGGCCCAGTTCCCGGGCCAGAACCCTTTAGTCCCCCAGACAGGCTTCCCAATTCCCACCCAGCCTTTCTCTTCCATGGCCATGGAGCCCCCCAAGCCTTCTGGGGAAACCACCCAGTCTCGGGGCTCCACACCTGGGTCCATGGATGGCAGGGACCAAGTGCCCTCCCCTCCAGTGTTCCAGTCACCATGCAGCTCACCCCTGCAGCTCAACTTATTGCAGCTGGAGGAGACACCATGCTCCCTGCAGAGGCAGCACAGCATGGTGGTAGCGCCCTCCAGTGGTGCTCCCCCGGGGAATAACACCTTCCGCGATAAGAGAAGGAGTGTGGTCTGCCAAGCCATGGAGAAGATCACGCTTCTGCAGGTAGGACATAACCCTGTTCGTTGTCTGTCCCCCTACTGTCTTCTCTTTCTTTAGCTTTTTGCCTCTCTCCCTCCCCTGTTTCTATTTTCTATCGTTTTATCCAACCACCTGTCCTACAATCTAAGCTAGATGCCCTCAACGCACACAAATTATCAAGGAACCCACCAGGTACAACCCTAAATCCGTCAACATGGTTACCCTTATAGATATTATACTGACCAACTTGCCCTCCCTCCAAATACACCTCTGCTGTTTTCAATCAGGATCTCAGCGATCACTGCCTCACTGCCTGCATCCACTATGGGTCCGCGGTCAAACAACCTCCACTCATTACTGTCAAACGCTCCCTAAAACACTTCAGCGAGCAGGCCTTTCTAATCGACCTGGTCCGGGCATCCTGGAAGGATATTGACCTCATCCCGTCAGTAGAGGATGCCTGGTGGTTCTTTAAAAGCAATTTCCTTAACATCTTAAAAAATGTAGAACTAAGAACAGATATAGCCCTTGGTTCACTCCAGACCTGACTGCCCGAGACCAGCACAAAAACATCCTGTGGCCGATTGCACTAGCATCGAATAGTCCCCGCGATATGCAACTTTTCAGGGAAGTCAGGAACCAATACACACAGTCAGTTAGGAAAGCAAAAGATAGCGTTTTCCAACAGAAATTTGCATCCTGTAGCTCTAACTCCAAAAGGTTTTGGAACACCGTAAAGTCCATGGAGAATAAGAGCACCTCCTCCCAGCTGGCCACTGCACTGAGGCTAGCAAACACTGTCATCACCGATAAATCCACGATAATCGAGAATTTCAATAAGCATTTCTCTACGGCTGGCCATGCTTTCCTCCTGGCTATCCCAACCCCGGCCAACAGCTCCGCACCCCTCGCAGCTACTTGCCCAAGCCTCCCCAGCTTCTCCTTCACCCAAATCCAGATAGCAGATGTTCTGAAAGATCTGCCAAACCTGGACCCGTACAGATCAGCTTGGCTAAACAATCTGGACCCTCTCTTTCTAAAATGATCCACTGCCGTTGTTGCAACCCCTATTACCAGTCTGTTCAACCTCTCTTTTGTATCGTCTGAGATCCCTGAAGATTGGAAAGCTGCCGCGGTCATCCCCCTCTTCAAAGTGGGTGACAGTCTCGACCCAAACTGTTACAGACCTATGTCCATCCTGCCCTGCCTTTCTAAAGTCTTCGAAAGTTATCAAACAGATCACTGACCATTTAGAATCCCACCGTACCTTCTCCGCTGTGCAATCCGGTTTCCGAGCTGGTCACGGGTGCACCTCAACCACGCTCAAGGTACTAAATGATATCATAAATGAAGACAGTGCTGTGCAGCTGTATTCATTGACCTGGCTAAAAGGCTTTCGACTATGTCAATCACCGTATAAATATCGGCAGACTCAACAGCCTTGGTTTCTCGAATGACTACCTCACCTGGTTCACCAACTACTTCTCAGATAGAGTTCAGTATGTCAAATCGGAGGGCCTGTTGTCCGGACCTCTGGGGGTACCACAATGTTCAATTATCGGGCTGACTCTTTTTTCTTGTATATATCAACGATGTCGCTCTTGCTGTGGGTGATTCCCTGATCCACCTCTACGCAAATGACACCATTCTGTATACATCTGGCCCTGCTTTGGACACTGTGTTAACAAACCTCCAGACAAGCTTCAATGCCATACAACACTCCTTCTGTGGCCTCCAACTTCTCTTAAATGCTAGTTAAACTCAATGCATGCTCTTTAACCAATCGCTGCCCCCCCCTCCCCTCAACTAGCATCAGTACTCTGGACGGTTCTGACAAGTACAAATACCTAGGTGTCTGGCTAGACTGTAAACTCTCCTTCCAGACTCATATTAAACATCTCCAATCCAAAATCGGCCTCCTATTTCACAACAAAGCCTCCTTCACTCACGTTGCCAAACATACCCTCGTAAAACTGACTATCCTACCTGTCCTCGACTTTGGCGATGTCATTTACAAAATAGCCCCCAACACTCTACTCAGCAAACTGGATGCAGTCTACCACAGTGCCATCCCACCACTGCGACCTGTCTGCTCTCGTCAGCTGGCCCTCGCTACATATTCGTCGCCAGACCCACTGGCTCCAGGTCATCTATACATTTTTGCTAGGTAAAGCTCCGTCTTATCTCAGCTCACTGGTTACCATAGCAACACCCACCCGTAGCATGCGCTCCAGCAGGTATATCTCACTGGTCATCCCCAAAGCCAACACCTCCTTAGGCCGCCTTTCCTTCCAGTTCTCTGCTGCGAATGACTGGAACAAATTGCAAAAATAGCTGTTGGAGTTGGAGTTGGAGACATATCTCCCTCACTAACTTTAAGCATCAGCTATCTGAGCAGCTTACCGATCGCTGCACCTATACACAGCCCATCTGTAAATAGCCCATCCAATCTACCTACCTCATCCCCATATTGTTTTTATTTACTTTTTTTGCTCTTTTGCACACCAGTATTTCTACTTGCACATCATCATCTGCTCATCTATCACTCCAGTGTTAATGTGCTAAATTGTAATTACTTCGCTACTATGGCCTATTTATTGCCTTACCTCCTTACTCCATTTGCACACTCTGTACATAGACTTTTTCTATTGTGTTATTGACTGTACGCTTGTTTATTCCATGTGTAACTCTGTGTTGTTGTTTGTGTCGCACTACTTTCCTTTATCTTGGCCAGGTTGCAGTTGTAAATGAGAACAAATGGCCTACCTGGTTAAATAAAGATGAAATAAAAACATTGTAATAAAAAATAACAAAGTGGGTGTGAGGTTATAATGTAATGTAATGCAGTAATGTTGAGATTCCCCAGAATCGCAGCAACACTACGAAAGTGTTGTTTTTAGCCTGGAGGTGTTAGGATTAGGATGTATAAAAGGCGGCTTAATCTGTAAGGTATTAAGTCAATCCTAAATTGTCTTCAGCTGGCAGCCAAGTGGCGGTCCGGCACATAGGCTATAGATTCATTTGACATTTTCCTCAATATTTTAAGAATGCTTTTACTGTGATATGATGTTATAGTTTCACCAATTCTTTTGGTCTGAAAAGGAGGCTGGAGTACGACTTTAAAGGCACAAACTATAGTTTTTAAACATATTTTGACATCAAAATCGGTCAAACAGTGGAAACATGCCAAGGGTGTTCAAGGGATACTTCAGTATTTTTTGGCATTGAGGCCCTTTATCTGCTGCGACAGAGTCAGACGAACTCATGGATACCATTTTTATGTCTCTATGTCCAGTATGAAGGAAGTTAGAAGTAGTTTTAGCCAATGTTAACTAGCGTTAGCACAATGACTGGAAGTCTATATTAACATGGGCTCGCGAAACTACCTCTACCTTCCTTCATACTGGACACAGAAAAAGAAAAATGGTATTCATCTGACTCTGGGGAAGTAGATAAAGAGCCTCATTGCCAAAATCATGAAGTATCCCTTTAATCAAAATGGTCAATAATGAATTAAAATGGTATTCATCTGACTCTGGGGAAGTAGATAAAGGGCCTCAATGACAAAATCCGGAAGTATCCCTTTAATCAAAATGGTCAATAATGAATTAAAATGGTAGTTATCTGACTCTGGGGAAGTAGATAAAGGGCCTCATTGCCAAAATCCTGAAGTATCCCTTTAAATCCCAACTCTGTCTGCTCTGCAGGTTGATGTTTATTGTTATGAATGTTGCCCTTGAGGCAGAGCTGAGAAATTTCCGCTAGATGGGCCAGCTGCAAGTCAAAATCGGCTGTATCGTAAAAATTCATTCGAAAAAAGATGACTTTTGGCAGAAAGGTAAATCAAATTTTGCCAACGTGTCAGGAGAAGTATGACTGGATTGGTGTGGCTTCACTAAACTTCCAGTTCCTCCATTGTTAAAATGCACAAAAGAAAACTTCCCGTAGTTACTGTAAAACGGGTCTCTGTTGGATTAATATTTCAGGACAATACGGTTGAGGTGCCTCTCAGATCATGATATTAAAGGAGCGGAGTAGCAAGAAAGAAAGGATGGGACTGATTAAAGAAAAAAGAGACCAATACGACTTGAGTGGACCTTCTGTTTGTTGACCTTTCCTTTGACCTCTGTCTTGCAGGTGAATTCGCCAGGCGACGGTAATCCTAGCGACATGCTTGACATCCGGCTCCATTCAGACTCTCACTCAGCCACGTCAGGGTCCCTGGGTTCAAGGTCTAATGACTGTGGAACCTCAGCTAGAACGTCTAACAGTGGAAGGTCTAATAATAGCAGGACTTCGGGATGTAGAAAGTCAGCTAGTGGAACGTCAACTAGTGGTGTATCTGGCAATGGCACAGGTCTGTACACACACCTACCCTAGACCTTTTGTACGTTTGTAAGACATTTGTTCCTATCCCAGTCACTTCCACTGTACCAAACGTAACTCCTGTAACCGTATTGAGGGGTTTTTCCCATCTAAAACTGTAAAACCTATTATTAAGCATATTTTCTGAACAAGACTGGCAGGGACAATAACAAACATATGACAGAAGGACATGGCAGCAAGACATTACATTCAACCATTTGCTGCTTCATGTATAAAGCACTTGAGACTAGAGCTCTGGTGATTCAAAAGTAAAATATCCTAACTCTGTTTTGTTATTCTCCCCCTCAAGTATGCAGCAGCCACACCAGCAAAAAGATCAGAAACTACTTTGGCAGCGTGGATTCCTCCCGGAACAGCAGCCAGAAGGTCAAAGGGCACTCCACCGGCTGCGATAGTGGGAGAAGCAGTAGTGTCATGGAGGTGCGGCCAATGGAGATGGAGCAGGGCCAACATGACAAGTATGTACTGCAGGACCCGCTGTGTTTGGTCACCCCCAACACTGACAACAAGGTCATGTTGACCTATCAGGGTTCCTGAGTGGCGCAGCGGTCTGAGGCACTGCATCTCAGTAGTAGAGGCATCACTACAGACCCTGGTTTGATTCCAGGCCGTATCACAACCAGCAATGATTGGGAGTCACATAGGGCAGCGCACAATTGGCCCAGCGTCGTCCGGGTTAGGGTTTGGCCGGGGTAGGCCATCATTGTAAATAAGAATTTGTTCTTAACTGACTTGCCTACTTAAAAAAAGGTTAAATAAATAATAATAAAAAATCTGATGCCCTCGCGGTGAGTTGGAGGAGACAGGAGAGAGGCAGCTCGCAATGTGCCCTGGAGTAAGAGAAAGTTGTCTGTGGATGCAGATCTGGGGTCAGTTTGGGATTTGGGATGGGGGAGGATAAACTGATCCTAGATCTGTGACTACAGGCAACTTCTACCCAGGGCATGATGAGTGGCTGTGAATGCTGGGGTTTTAAATATTTGTTGGATATTTTTTGGGAGGCCATAAGAAAATGTTTAGATGGGACACGGCACTCTAGACCTTTGGGAAATAATTTCCTAGTACATTGCACTGTACACCCTTGTTGTTTCCCACTCCCTTCCCATATTCACCTGGCATGCTGAATTAGAATTGACCATTTGTGTTAAAAGCTTTGCTAATATTAAAGTAAAATTGCAATTCTGACTTATGTCCACCAGATGGGGCTTTCACACAAAGACCCACAGTTGTTAGACAAGGTGGATTGAGAAATGTGTGGTTTCTTAAACTCTCCAGGTACCAGACACCCAATCTAGTTAACCATGAAGATCAATTATATCAAATTGTCATCTGATACCCATGTCTCCCTCATACCAAATACACATTTTTCAACCACTAACCAGACCTACCTTTCCTGACACCCTAATGCCCAATGCCCAATTACCTGTATGTCCAATAGTATTCTTACTGTTTGAGTATCTTTTCCCTGGTGACATAGGTCCCATGGTTCAGAATACTGAGTGTGTCTGTCCCTTGGCCTACTCAGGGGCATCGAGAGGTTGCTCAGAGAGGACAGAGAGAGGCTGCGTGGGATGCAGAAGAGTCAGCCGTGCTTCACTGGGGAGCAGCAGAGGGAACTGGTAGAGGTCTACCCCTGGATGAGGAGTGGAGGGCTGCCCAAGGTCATGGACGTCAAGGTGAGCTCTCTCTTTCTCTTTACGGCTCTCTCACTCTATTGCTTTCTCTTTTAACGCTCTCTCACTCTATTGCTTTCTCTTTTAACGCTCTATTGCTTTCTCTTTTAACGCTCTCTCGCTCTATTGCTTTCTCTTTTAACGCTCTCTCGCTCTATTGCTTTCTCTTTTAACGCTCTCTCGCTCTATTGCTTTCTCTTTTAACGCTCTCTCGCTCTATTGCTTTCTCTTTTAACGCTCTCTCGCTCTATTGCTTTCTCTTTTAACGCTCTCTCGCTCTATTGCTTTCTCTTTTAACGCTCTCTCGCTCTATTGCTTTCTCTTTTAACGCTCTCTCGCTCTATTGCTTTCTCTTTTAACGCTCTCTCGCTCTATTGCTTTCTCTTTTAACGCTCTCTCGCTCTATTGCTTTCTCTTTTAACGCTCTCTCTCTTTCCTCCCTCTCTCTTTTTCACAATCACTCTCTCTTCCTTTCTTTTTCTCTTTCTCCTTCTTTCACTCTCTCTTACTCTCTCTCTCTTATACCATGGGCAGTCATTCACGTTTGTCAAAAGCAAGTCTAACATTAACTAACAGAAATGTGTGTGTGTGTTGTTGTTTTGTTTAGGCCTGTGTGTGCTTTGAGGAGGATGCTCCAGAGGCAGTGATGTCTGAGGAGCAGCCTGACCTAGACATGGGAGACACAGGGACTGAGACAGGCGAGGTCAGCCCCTCCAGGAAGCCCGGCGAGGAGCCCTTAAACACAGACACCTGCCCTTGTCCCTCTTCTGGCCTTGGATCATCATAGCCACATCCACACCCTGAATCCACCCATCGCTGTTGATTGTAACATCAGCACTTCCTCCCAAGACTCGTTCTCAAGCGACATCAATTATTGACCGGGTCCCACCCTCAGACCAACAGCTGTCCCTGACCAGGGAATTACCATATTGGACTATCTAGTACTGCATGTGTCCTGCTGGTGGTACACACCTTTTCTACAACCAGCTAAACCGTATGGAAACTCTGCTACAGCCTGAGAGACCAACGGCCCACCTGGTCAATTCATTTTCTGTGTGTGAATGTGTGAGAGAGAGAAAAAGAAGATGAGATTGAGGTTAGGCAGGTAGCCTAGCGGTGGGCAGCTAGCCTAGCACTCGGCCAGTAACCGAAGGTCGCTGGTTTGTATCGGCGAGCCGAATGGGTGAAAAAGCTATCGAGGTGCCTTTGAGCAAGGCACTTAACCCTAATTCCTTTTGTAAGTCACTCTGGATACGAGTGTCTGCTAAATTACTAAAATGTCAACTCGGTGAGTTCCAGTGTGTGCAAAACACTGTTTTTTCAATTCCATCCATCTCTTTTCCTGTGTTGTATCACTGATTAAAAGTAATGCTTTCACTGAAGTTTAAGACTTATAGTCTTGTTTTTGTGTTGATGGTAGCCAAGAATATGTAGTGGACTTGCTGTTTTTCAACTGTCTCTCAATATGAGAAAAATATATATAATTTGAAGCATCGGTAAATGGTTGGTGAAATGTTTTTTACCCCCAATGGTTTCAAAGAGATACTCTATTTTTATACCAGAGAATAATATCTGCTAGGAAAGCATATGTACAGGATATGTGTTTCTATGTTCTGAGTCTCACAATATAAATATAGGAAGAAACCAGCATAAGAGAACTGGGACCAATATACATGTGTTTACGGTGTGTTTACTGACATATTCAATCACTCCCTATCTCAGTCTGTTGTCCCCACATGCTTCAAGATGGCCACCATTGTTCCTGTACCCAAGAAGGCAAAGATAACTGAACTAAATGACTACCACCCCGTAGCACTCACTTCTGTCATCATGAAGTGCTTTGAAAGACTAGTCAATGATCACCTCCACCTCACCGGCCACGCTAGACCCACTTCAGTTTGTATACCGCCCCAACAGGTCCACAGATGATGCAATAGCCATCGCACTGCACACTGCCCTATCCCATCTGGACAAGAGGAATACCTATGTAAGAATGCTGATCATTGACAACAGCTCAGCATTCAACACCATAGTACCCTCCAAGCTCATCATTAAGCTGGAGGTCCTGGGTCTCAACCCCGGCCTGTGCAATTGGGTCCTGGACTTTCTGATGGGCCGCCCCCAGGTGGTGAAGGTAGGAAACAACATCTCCACCTCGCTGACCCTCAACACTGGGGCCCCAAAAGGGTGCGTGCTCAGCCCCCTCCTGTACTCCCTGTTCACCCACAATTGCGTGGCCATGCACACCTCCAACACAATCATCAAGTTTGCAGACGACACAACAGTAGTGGGCTTGATTACCAACAATAACTAGACAGCCTACAGGGAGGAGGTGAGGGCACTCGGAGTGTGGTGTCAGGAAAACAACCTCTCACTCAACGTCAACAAAACAAAGGAGATGATCATGGACTTCAGGAAACAGCAGAGTGTGCACCTCCCTATCCACATCGAAGGGACAGCAGTGGAGAAGGTGGAAAGTTTTAAGTTCCTCGGCGTACACATCAACGACAAACTGAAATGGTCCACCCAGACAGACAGTGTGGTGAAAAAGGTGCAACAGTGCCTCTTCAACCTCTTCAAACTCAGGAGGCTGAAGAAATTTTGCTTGTCACCCAAAACCCTGACTAATTTTTACAGATCCACAATCGAGAGCATCCTGTCGGGCTGTATCACAGCCTGGTACGGCAACTGCTCCTTCCTCAACAGCAAGGCTCTCCAGAGGGTGGTGTGGTCTGCACAACGCATCACCGGGGGCAAACTACCTGCCCTCCTTGACACCTACAACACCCAATGTCACAGGAAGGCAAAAAAGATCATCAAAGACAACAACCACCCAAGCCACTCCCTGTTCACACCGCTACCATCCAGAAGGCAGGGTCAGTACAGGTGCATCAAAGCTGGGACCGAGAGAATGAAGAACAGCTTCTATCTCAAGGCCATCAGACTGCTAAACAGCAATCACTAACTCAGAGGCTGCTGCCTACATTGAGACCCAATCACTGGCCACTTTAACAAATGGATCACTAGTCACTTTAAACAATGCCACTTTAAATAATGCAACTTGAATAATGTTTACACATATCTTACATTACTCATGTCATATGTATATTCTGTATGTTATACCATCTATTGCACCTTGCCTATGTCGTTCGGCCATCGCTCATCAATATATTTATATGTACATATTCTCATTTACCCCTTTCAAATTTGTGTGTATTAAGTAGTTGTTGGGGATTGTTAGATCACTTGTTAGATATTACTGCACTGTCGGAACCAGTAGCACAAGCATTTTGCCACACTCGCATTAACATCTGCTAACCATGTGTATGTGACCAATACAATTTGATTTGATTTGATAATGTGTTTGTTTTTGAAACGTTTAATTTACAGGGTTCATAGTACAGCGTATTGGCTGACTAAAGAGTACAGTTGGTAGGGGAGGCTTATAGAGAAGATGTTTTTTGTTCACCATTTTCTTTCTAGCCTGTGACTGATGGTTTGACCAAGCTTTGAGGAAAGAGTGTCCTATAACACTGTTCCAGGATCAGCTTTCCCAAACACAAAGCATCCTGTTATAAGCTATCAGGCTTGCTGGCCTTGAAACAGTGTTTAAGAGCACACGGTAGTAGCAACACTTTCTGCATTGTAATATGGCTGGGATAGTTATTGGGTCTAAGCATTTGTCAGGACTCCTCCTTTGTCTAATTTTTTAAATATTTATTTTATTTTAAGCACTGGAAACACACATTGTCTACCTGCATTTTTCCTAATGATTTCTTTACAATGGGTCTTGTATGTCTCTGTATTTCTGTATTTCTTGTGTTGTTGGATAGTCACTTTAAAAAGTGTAAACACATTGGCTGTGTTAATGTGTTAATGTTTCGAAAAAAAAGTCAAACATTTTAACATTTAAATATATTTACGCTTCTAGCCTACTCTTTATGAAAACACAATAATCTGACATAAATGTAATAAAATCAAGTTGGTAACATACATTTATTTCATGACATATGTTAGGATACCTTTTTCGTGTTTGTGTGTATTCAGGATAAGGCTATTGTGGAAATACTTTCAGTGAAAATACGATCAATATTGAAGGATATCCTAGCAAGTTCTCCTTCTGATGTCAACAGCTCCTAAAGCTTTAGACCAAAGAGACATTTTCATGTTTTTCCCGAGATCAATTCATTGCAATTCTTAAGTGATTTCAGTTCTTAATTAATTAGGTTAATTTCGGTAGATGGTGTAATGGACCATTAATGGCACGTTCTTTAATTTGGGAGGACCTGAATGACTTGAGCGGTTACAGAAAATGGACCGTTGGTGAAATGATTGGCCATATGCTCACTTCACTAACTGTTCGAATTGAATGGCAGTGTGGCATTTCAAAATAGGCCTATCAGCCAAAATAGGGCTATTAACCACCGCATGTTAGTTATTCCACCTTTTCCTGCAGTATAGAACATTTAATTCCGATTTGCCTAAAAATCGGTTTGTTTCTTAAGTCCTTTGTTTTAATGAAGTCTTTTTAGTCATTTATTTTTATGTTAAATAACTTGTAGAAAATATACTTTATAACACTATCATGAAGTATTATGTCTCTTTATAACACTATCATGAAGTATTATGTCTAACACTATCATGAAGTATTATGTCTATAACACTATCATGAAGTATTATGTCTATAACACTATCATGAAGTATTATGTCTCTTTATGACACTATCATGAAGTATTATGTCTCTTTATGACACTATCATGAAGTATTATGTCTCTTTATAACACTATCATGAAGTATTATGTCTATTTGTAAGTCGCTCTGGATAAGAGCGTCTGCTAAATGACTTAAATGTAATGTAAATGAGAGGGTCAAATAAAATCCTAATGCTCGCGACCAAAAGCCCATGGCTAGATGTTATCAGTGGAAACTGGACAGGAAGGCAGACAGACAGTGAGAGAGTTGGAAAAATTTTGCACGGCTTTTAGTAGCTTGGATCAAAGCGGCCACGGTCATTCACATGCCTCGCCGTTCGCACCTCTCCCAATTTGATGATCAGGTGTGAATCTGGACAGTTTCCCTCCTGCGGTGATGGTCACCTCTGGGGTTCCGCTAATCTGGAGTCGGCTACATCGTAAACTGACAACAAACAGTCTGTGAATGTCTCCTAATAATATGGATTTCAGGTAGAGAATTAATATAACATTCATACAATTCATTATAGTCACCTTGGCTAGGCTATATGTTATAGAGAAGGTGTTGGATTGTTGATGTGTGTTATTTAAACGCTAGCTAGGGTACTCTTGCAAATGAGCCATATAACTCACTGAACGTTGCGTATAGGCTAATGAAATGGCATTATAACTTATCTTTAGGCTTTTTTTCACATCATGCATGAATATGTATTCGATTATACAATGAGAAGAACAATTATCATTGGAATAACGAAATAGTCTTTAGAAAAACATATTGTTTATCGTCTGTGGTTTGGAAAACTAAGAGAGGAATAACAGGGTCTTAACATGTTTATGTTGGTGGGAGTTGAGACGTTGCTAGTATATGGAGGTGTCAGAAGTGACACTTGGGGACATCAGAGAAACTTCTAAGGTGCCACTAGGTCGTCCACTGAACCCGAGGAGAAGCGCTTTCATATTCAGTGTAGGTATCTGTGGTGGGCTGTTCGGGGTTTGTTGAGATCTTTCATGCTCAAACAGTATACTTCTTCAAAGATTACAACACATGTGCTAGTGCTTTCTACTTTTGACTGAACGGGAGGTCATATTATCTGAGGTCATATTATCAAAGATGGTGGATGAATAAAGATGTCTTACTTGGAGTCTCGGTCGTTAACCGTTGGGGAAAGAAGGTCACAGTTCTGGTCTTCTTCAGGGTGGCTCTCTGTGTCTGGTCTGCTTAGTTCATTGTCTGGATATGAACCAGAAATAAATAGGGAGTGGGATGGCTCACTTTACGTTTCTTATATTACCCCACACAACCTCACGGTGAACTAACATCTCATGATATTGACATCTCCTTGGCATATTTCAAGGAATCAAAGCTGTCAGAATATCAATGAAGGCCCAGCCATCAAATGAACCATCTGTCAGATCTCACACTGCATTGTAGAGAAGCCCCAAGGCAGACATTCTCACCTCATAATGGCCCACTGGCCCAGCTGTGCTAAAATAGGACTCAATTAAAACTTCCAAGCCTACCTTCACACACAAATGGCATACAAATGTTAATGTATGATTCAGATCTTAAAAACAATGCTACCAGTGTAAAGCTGAAATGTGATTACTGTGGAATGACTGTTTGAGTTTAGCAGGCAATAATTTTTGCCATTTCTGCTCCCTGTTTTAGAAGTGTGCTATGCAGTAGACTTCCTTGAATGGATCGATAGTCCATTACTTTGTGTTCAATTCTTCACAGCTAAGTACACTAAACAAAAATATAAACGCAACATGTCAAGTGTTGGTCCCATATTTTATGAGCTGATATAAAAAATCCCTTAAAGTTTCTATAAGAACAAAATCTTATTTCTCTAAAATGTTGTGCAGAAATATGTTTACATTCCTGTTAGTGAGCATTTCTCCTTTGCCAAGAAAATCCATCCATCTGACAGGTGTGGTATATCAAGAAGCTGATTTTAAAAATATGATCATTACACAAGTGCACCTTGTGCTGGGGACAATAAAAGGCCACCTTAAAATATGAAGTTTTGTCACACAACACAATGCCACAGATGTCTCAAGTTTTGAGGGAGCCCTTTTGTGGGGAAAAACTCATTCCGATTGGCTGGGCCGGGCTCCCCAGTGGGTGGGCCTATGCCCTCCAAGGCCCACCCATGGCTGCACCACTGATTGACTGATTTCATTAAATGAACTGTAACTCAGTCAAATCTCTGCAATTGTTGCATGTTGCGTTTATATTTTTGTTTAGAATAAATAGGATAAACTGAGTCCAATATGAAGAGAAAATGCTTTTAATAAAATTAACTAAGTCAGTTTTGACAATTTATGTCTGAAATGAGATATGGACATGACATAATCAGGCACAAACACTTAAAAAACGGTGTTATTACAATGTTACAGACTAATGTTACAACATTTATTTTCCTCAACCTAAACATATAAAATAATTTACACATTACTATGTGTGGTTTAATGGGACAGGTTATTTTCTATACAGCCATACTATTAACAATTACATATTTACATCTGCATTCAGGCCTACTGTACCCTCCCTTCACTGAAGGTAAATAAACCACCTATATCTGGCAAAAATACATCTGAGATCTATAACAATGTGGAATTATTCAAAGTTGAACTATTACATACAATTAATTCATTAAATAGCTTGAATACTTATTAGTTGTTCAAACGCATTATTAGAATGGTTCAAATACAAAAAAAGAGCTTTTTAAAATGATGCCACCCCTAGCCTATTTGCAACACTTTGCATTGCCAAGTGAAGTTATAGTGTCCCACTTCACATGCTAGTCCTACAAAATCTCTCATCCAACAGCCTAACAACATTCCAAGGAATTTGATCTTCAGCATTACAGAATAAAACCCAATATACAAGAACTATTATTGCAGGCTATTCCTCTAGTACAGGACAGTTGTAGGCCTCATTTGGGGCTCTACCAGGGTCTCCACATGGACTCGGAATAAGCCGCTGTGGGCATGTTCAGAACATCCTGGTTCTCAGCGTCCACAGAGATGTGATTCTGCTCAGAGTCAGTCTCCTCCAGATCCGAGCACAGGTCATCGCTGGAGGTAGTGGAGGGCGCTGGGGAGAGGGCTGAGGAGCTGCCGCTGGAGATGCTCTTTCCCCCAGGGGAGACCAGTGCTAAGTATATGCCCTCAGAACTGGGCCAAGTGCTGTTACTGTTAGTGGAGCAGTCTGTCATGATATCTTGGATCATCACCTGGAATTTGTCCTCGTCGTTTAGGGGCATACATTCGAGGAGGTGGTTCAAGAGCTCTGCCGCAATGGTCACGTCAATTCCAGGGCAGTTGGACACGAAGGTGTGCACCTCATGCATGCACTGGATGTAGCCAGCAGCAAACCTTTCACGTGCCTCCCGATTCACAGTGTCCACCTCTGACAAAGCACAGACAGAAAGGTACATTTATAACAATCTTCATTTTATCACCCTGTTGCAGGAGAACATTACTGCAATGCATGAAATGTAACACATGCAGTGTATTTGAGGTTTAAAACGGATTCTGAAGTTTGTTATTAACGCTTTGAAATTTGAATCAACCTCTACAAAAATGTCCATTAATTATAATCCACATAATTCACATTTCCTGTTGCCGCTGGATTATGTTCCTGCTGTAGCAAACTGTCTTAAATTAAGATCCTACATATGTAGGCCTACACACTACTTTCCACTAGTTGTATGAAATGTCCACGTGCATAATACCATCGCGTGCATAAACCTAGCCTATGGGCCTATCTTACCTTGTGCTCGGCTTTGAATGATACTCTCCACTCGTTTCACAGTCATCTCCAGTACTTCGGCGTTCTCCATCTTTAATTGTAACTGTGAATGTCAGATTGATCAAATGTAAATAACTGGTTTACAATGTAACGATAATAGGCTACACAAAGAGAGGGAGAGTGTCAGATAACGTGACATAAAATGTGCAAAAACGTACATCTGTGTCTGCGAGCAGAACTCGGAGTTCTTGCAAACTTTCATTGATGCGAGCCCGTCTCTTTTTCTCAACCAACGGTTTTCTGGTCTGAAAAAAAAAAAAAAACATTGACCGCACATGAATAAATTATATTAAGTTACACTAAATAACACTCAATACACAACAATCAGCGATACTTTGGCCTACCTTTCTGTCCACTTTAATGCCATAGTATTCAACCTCGTCTCTTCTCAGTCCGTTTTTACTATTGGGAGTGGGGGCCATGTTGGAGAAGTTTAACCCAGACACTGCCAAAAACGGAGGGTTGATAAATCCACACGACCGTTACACACCGTGAATGGGACAGATGGCCTCCGGTCCCTGTTGCAAACAAAGCCAAACTGTACTTGTGCAGACGGGCACTTGATTTGTTATGCAGCCTCAAGCGCAACGATAGTGCCAGTAGTAGGTATTTATAACGCCTCACCCAATTTACATGTGAATAGAGGGGCTGACTACGCGAGCAGAAGATTGTTGAGCGCAATGCGAATCAGCCAATCGCTGGTCTAGCATTTTGTCCTCTGAGCGCTATGGCAGTTGTCGGCAGAGAGAGAGAGAGGACTTGGCTCGACCGTAAGAGGGTTATTCTTTGGTCTGTGTCCCGGCCCGAAATAGTTTATTCTTTCATAACCCACCATTCTAGTAGTGCTCCTGAGACCAATATGTTTTGAAAGAGATGGAATGAAATGATGATAATAAATAGCAAAGAGACAGTATTTTATCGTCAACTTTAAAAACAGCATTATAGGCCTATAACTTTACTTAACACATAAAAACAATATTTATTGAATTAGCAAATATAAAACGCTAAGTAAAAAAAATACCTAAAGGATCATTTTGAATGTGCCCTATAAATGCTTTATATCGTAGGCCTACTCACCATACCTTACAACTCAAACAAGCACTTAGCCTCATCACAACCAATTGCCAAATGCCATTAGCCTCTTGCAACAGTCACAGACAATTCTTATGGTATGTCATTAGTCACCTTTACGTGTATTTCAAGTTTAATTGTGGGACATTGCATATGCTGTCCAAAGATGAGGCCAATTCCAACCCAATCCAACACAATTAACAGAATGGGACATTAAATCAAATCAAAGTGTATTTGTCACGTGCGCCGAATACAACAGGCGCCGAATACAACAGGTGTAGACCTTACAGTGAAATGCTTACTTACAGGCTATAACCAATAGTGCAAAAAGGTATTAGGTGAACAATAGGTAAGTAAAGAAATAAAACCACAGTAAAAAGACAGGCTATATACAGTAGAGAGGCTACATACAGACACCGGTTAGTCACGCTGATTGAGGTAGTATGTACATGTAGATATGGTTAAAGTGACTATGCATATATGATGGACAGAGAGTAGCAGTAGCGTAAAAGAGGGGTTGGCAGGTGGTGGGTGGGACACAAGGCAGATAGCCCGGTTAGCCAATGTGCGGGAGCACTGGTTGGTCTGCCCAATTGAGGTAGTATGTACATGACCATGCATATATGACAAACAGAGAGTAGCAGCAGCGTAAAAATAGGGGTTGGGGGGGCAAACACAATACAAATAGTCCGGGTAGCCATTTGATTACCTGTTCAGGAGTCTTATGGCTTGGGGGTAAAAACTGTTGAGAAGCCTTTTTGTCCAAGACTTGGCACTCCGGTACCGCTTGCCATCAAATCAAATCAAATGTATTTATATAGCCCTTCGTACATCAGCTGATATCTCAAAGTGCTGTACAGAAACCAAGCCTAAAACCCCAAATAGCAAGCAATGCAGGTGTTGAAGCATGTTGGCTAGGAAAGGTCAAAACCGAGGAAGAAACCTAGAGAGGAACCAGGCTATGAGGGGTGGCCAGTCCTCTTCTGGCTGTGGAGATTATAAACGAACATGGCCAAGATGTTCAAATGTTCATAAATGACCAGCATGGTCAAATAATAATAATCACAGTATTTGTCGAGGGTGCAGCAAGTCAGCATCTCAGGAGTAAATGTCAGTTGGCTTTTCATAGCCGATCATTAAAAGTATCTCTACCACTCCTGCTGTCTCTAGAAGGTTGAAAACAGCAGGCCTGGGACAGGTAGCACGTCTGGTGAACAGGTCAGGATTCCATAGCCGCAGGCAGAACAGTTGAAACTGGAGCAGCAGCACAGCCAGGTGGACTGGGGACAGCAAGAAGTCATCATGCCAGGTATTCCCGAGGCATGGTCCTAGAGCTCAGGTCCTCCGAGAGAGAGAGAGAAAGAAAGAGAGAATTAGAGAGAGCATACTTAAATTCACACAGGACACCGGATAAGACAGGAGAAGTACTCCAGATATAACAAACTGACCCTAGCCCCCAGACACATAAACTACTGCAGCATAAATACTGGAGGCTGAGACAGGGGGGGTCAGGAGACACTGTGGCCCCATCCGATGATACCCCCGGACAGGGCCAAACAGGAAGGATATAACCCCACCCACTTTGCCAAAGCACAGCCCCCACACCACTAGAGGGATATCTTCAACCACCAACTTACCATCCTGAGACAAGGCCGAGTATAGCCCACAAAGATCTCCGCCACGGCACAACCCAAGGGGGGGCGCCAACCCAGACAGGAAGATCACATTAGTGACTCAACCCACTCAAGTGACGTACCCCTCCTAGGGATGGCATGAAAGAGCAGCAGTAAGCCAATGACTCAGCCCCTGTAATAGGGTTAGAGGCAGAGAATCCCAGTGGAAAGAGGGGAACCGGCCAGGCAGAGACAGCAAGGGCGGTTCGTTGCTCCAGAGCCTTTCCGTTCACCTTCACACTCCTGGGCCAGACAACACTCAAATCATATGACCCACTGAAGAGATGAGTCTTCAGTAAAGACTTAAAGGTTGAGACCGAGTTTGCGTCTCTTACATGGGTAGGCAGACCATTCCATAAAATTGAGCTCTGTAGGAGAAAGCCCTGCCTCCAGCTCTTTGCTTAGAAATTCTAGGGACAATTAGGAGGCCTGCGTCTTGTGACTGTAGCGTACGTGTAGGTATGTACGGCAGGACCAGATCAGAGAGATAGGTAGGAGCAAGCCCATGTAATGCTTTGTAGGTTAGCAGTAAAACCTTGGAATCATCCCTTGCCAGTGTAGGGAGGCTAGCACTGGAGTAATATGATAAAATTTTGGGGTTCTAGTCAGGATTCTATCAGCCGTATTTAGCACTAACTGAAGTTTATTTAGTGCTTTATCCGGGTAGCCGGAAAGTAGAGCACTGCAGTGGTCTAACCTAGAAGTAACAAAAGCATGGATTCCTTTTTCTGCATCATTTTTGGACAGAAAGCTTCTTATTTTTGCAATCTTACATAGATGGGGAAAAAGCTGTCCTTCAAACAGTCTTGATATGTTCGTCAAAAGCGAGATCAGGGTCCAGAGTAACGCAGAGGTCCTTCACAGTTTTATTTGAGATGACTGTACAACCATTAAGATTAATTGTCAGATTCAACAGAAGATCTCTTTGTTTCTTGGGACCTAGCACAAGCATCTGTTTTGTCCGAGTTTAAAAGTAGAAGGTTTGCAACCATCCACTTCCTTATGTCTGAAAACACTGGCTTCTAGCGAGAGCAATTTTGGGGCTTCACCATGTTTCATTGAAATGTACAGCTGTGTGTCATCCGCATAGCAGTGAAAGTTAACATTATTGTTTGTCTTCAGGAAGACCTTTTGTCCAGATGGGAAAGGGCATTGTGGAGTGCAATAGAGGTTGCATCATCTGTGGATCAGTTGGGGCGGTATGCAAATTGGAGTGGGTGTAGGGTTTCTGGGATAATGGTGTTGATGTGAGCCATTACCAACCTTTCAAAGCACTTCATGGCTACAGAGGACGTGAATGCTACAGATCTGTAGTCATTTAGGCCAAGTTTGAATTGGAAAATGTGCCACATTTCATTCCAGTCCTATTTCAGTCTTGAATAGGCTAAAGGAATGTCTTATCTACATTGTATTCCACTGTAGGCCTGTTCATCCTTGGGCACATGGGCTCCATCCATGCTTCTGTTTATTGAGAAGTGTACAATTAATTTGAGATAATATTGTTTTCTCTCCATTTGTGCTCTATTCCTCTCTACAGATCTGACAGACATACAGACATCTCATACACTGCTAGAGAGGTTGTTATTATCTCATATGAATAGTTCATTACTGCTCAGTAGGAAGATGCACATACGATATGGCCTTTATAAGAATAAAACAGCCCTTAAACCAAATAAAGTGTTACCACAACTTTTTCAACAGTGTGACATCACACCTTATATAGCTTATAAGGTGTGTACCTTTATCAGTTACTATACCAACTGAATTTTGCTCTGCCCGGAGTTCCCCTAAAGTACCCCCTCATGTGTATTTTACCAGTAAGCCTGTGGTCTCAAGAGTCTTCTCAAGTACCCCTGTGGATGGGCAGAGTACCCCCAAGGGTCCTAGTACCCCTGGTGGGAACCCCTGATTATAAATGGGTGGTTACATTCACATACTCTCACATATCCAATTTCCCGTCATTAAAGAGATAATTTGAGTATCACTCCTGTATATGAGTATCATTATAAACTTCCAGAATATCAGAGCCTATTGAGGAAAATCAGCAGAGAAAAAACGATACAAATAAAGATAAGGAAGTTATACCCATATCTGGTGCAAAACTTCAAAATAAAAGTCCCTGAACGAATCTCGCAAATAAACCCCTATTTCTGAATCGAATTCATGCAGTGAATTCAGGTGCAAAATTGTTTTTAGTCCAGAAATATCGATACAAACATCAATCAAATTATTATAAAACATAATAACATCGACAACAGGTTAATAAAAGCAACATGTTGATCAAGCCATATGGATGTCGACTCTTACTTTGAAAAGCGATTGGGGTCTGATTTTTTTCCGAGTCCTACACAGAATTGTTCGTCACAGCTACGCTCATCTGAGGTCAGAGAGGAGCCTGATACGACGGGGGCGAGAGAACAGTGCAACTATATAATCTACCAGTGTCGAATGAGGAAGTCAGTGTAGTGAAAAAGATAAAACATACAAAGATGGTGAAGATAACTTTCCAGCCGATCACGGCGCAGAAACCAGAGAAGGAGCTCGATGGAGACAAAGCCGAGATTCTCATGCCCTATGAACACGTGAGTTCAGCGTCTCTTTTCTTTGTTCCATGAGTATTGACAGCGTTGGGGTAAAATAGGGATGTTTTGCTGACCAATGCAATTAATTAGATTATATCAGGGCTATATGTTTTCTTATTTGCGTTATAGTTCAATCGTTCACTATTTGTTCATGTAGCCTAATGATTGCGTTGATGTAAATTGCTAAATATATTACAGTCCAAAAGAGCCCATAACATCAGTTGTAGACTAATTTGCATAGTAGGCTACCACGATATCATTTAGGCTACTGTTACAGTATCATGTGTTACTACTACTGTTACTAGAAAGTATACACTGCTGCGGTGAAAGCGCTGGAAACACGCATACAAAGTAGCCTAACCTTTTAAAATCGATACAAGCTAGCCAGCGAAGCCCGAGGATGTTGACATTACGTCACCTTGTGAGGCTAGCTGGGGACACTGCAGATAACTCGGTGTGCAGCAGACGTAACCACGAATCGTAGGCTGGCTATGCTAGACCATACTACTCGAGTAATTACTATGTTTATCTACAACTTCCAAGACAACACGTTATTAGGTTTATATTGGGAAGTTGAATCTTCTGGACAGTCTGTAAATTGTGCAAACAAATGGGGACGTTATCGCTGCGTTATGGTTACGTCACCGAGGTGTTTTTCCCCAGCAAATCCAGCAGGTAGCGCGTAAGGGGCACCTGCGCAGTTGGGCTGTTTTTAGAAATAAGGGTGCATGTATTTCAATAGTGAAGTGGGATTTCCTTTCCTTGTGTCATTGCCCTCATCTATGCAGTCTGCACTGATCTAAAAATACTTCCCAGGTGCAATATGCTAGAAGAAAGTCCTACTTTGGTTGGCTTTCATCTGTTCTCTTCTTTTAAATCGGATAAAGGAGATGAGGAAAGGAAGTGGCACTTGTTGAGAGAGTCATAAGAAATATGCATTTGGTTACAGCTGTCAGGGAGTTGCTAAAAGGGTGGCCATACTGCATTTGCATAGAAAGCCTCCCACACTGTTGTGTCTATATGAAGCTGCTCAATATGTTAGCACTGACATCACAGTTATAGGTCTGTCTGTCATTAGAGTGCACCTAGATGGGATATTGTCAGGCATGCTAATACAATTCATAGTAAATCTGAAACTTATGCTGAACATTGAATTGTATTTCTGCAAGTGACAGAATCCATGCATTTACAGCTTTGCAGTTGAATTGTCAATCTAAGCAACTGTAGGAGCTAGATAACTCTACCCTCATCCATCAGATTCAGAAATGCTCAACATTGACTTGATTATGACCCCCAAATGGATGTGAGTTTCTAGGCTCTAGAAATTAGGCTGTATTTCACTAGTCAGATTAGCTAGCTCAAGTAAGATCAAATCTAGATCTGACGTAGAACTACACTGAACAGAAATATAAACGCAACGTGTAAGATGTTGGTCCCATGTTTCATGAGCTGAAAAAAAAAATCCCTTTTAGTTTCCATATGCACAATAAGTTTATTTCTCTAAAATGTTGTGCACACGTTTTTTTTAATATCCCTGTTAGTGAGCATTTCTGCTTTGCCAAGACAATCCATCCACCTGACAGGTGTGGCATATCAAGAAGCTGATTAAACATCATGATCATTACACAGGTGCACTTTGTACTGGGGACAATAAAAGGCCACTTTAAAATGTGCAGTTCTGTCACACAACAGGGGAAGGGGCTAATATTTCTGTATGTAAAACTCATTCTGATTGGCTGGCCTGGCTCCCCATCCCAAGTTTCCTCCCAGGCCCACCCATGGCTGCACCCCTGCCTAGTCATGGGAAATCCATAGATTAGGCCCTAATGCTTTTATTTAAATTTACTGATTTATTTATATGAGCTTTAACTCAGTCAAATCTTTGAAATTGTTGCATTTATATATTTTTGTTCAGTATACATCTGTGTTTGGCAAGTCCCAATCTGAAGGTGTGAGATCGTGTACCTCAAATGAATGACATGGTTATGATTTTGACGTCATGTAGGGAGGTGGGAGACAGGGGATGCTCGTAAAGGAGACGTGTGGATACCAAATCTGTATGTGTGTGTATAAGGATTATTAATACCAAATCTGGCTTGAGATTCCACTTCCACGCCATCACTGTGATCACTCCCTCCCACTGGAGGTGTGTGTGATGTAACGCTGTCACAGCTACAAGTAGGGCATGTGGAAGTCGAATCCTAAGAATAGAACTCCCAGACAACCGTGACAGCCTCCCTCGCCATCACTCGGCAAGCACATCGCAATCTGCCTCATCCCTTTTGATCCTCCATAGTCCCTAGCAACTGTGTGTGGGTACCGTTTCTAGGTGCCGAGTAGTGTGTCGCTAATAGCAAACAGATTGACGGTAGGGCTGAGAGACTGGGGGTGGGCAGTTGGGATGACAAGGCATCTTCAGCATCTCTAGCCTTCAGCCTATATTATAAAACAGATTTATTTCTGCTCTGATCAATGTGACTATCTGCTTATCTATTACCACCAACATCGAGTGAAACGGAAACTGCTCTTTCATAGTGGGAGCATCTTGCTGATGAATCAAATAAAATTTTATTTGTCACAGGCGCTGACTACAACAGGTGTAGTAGACCTTATTGTGAAATGCTTACTTACAAGCCCTTAACCAACAATGCAGTTCAAGAAATAGAGTTAAGAAAATATTTACTAAATAAACTAAAGTAAAAAATAAAATAAAAAGTAACACAATAAAATTGCATAACAAAATAGAGGTAATATACAGAGGGTACCAGTACTGCGTAAATGTGCGGGGGTACAGGTTAGTTGAGGTAATTTGTACATGTAGGTAGCGGTAAAGTGACTAAGCATAGATAATAAACAACAAGTAGTGGCAGTGTATAAACAAGGGGGGGGGCAATGTAAATAGTCTGGTTGGCCATTTGATTAATTAACTCTTAAGTTGAATAATTTGATCTGACATTGGCCTGTAGGTCTGACCTGTGTATTGTTTCTTTCTCCAGGAGGAGCTGGTTCTTCCCCGGAGGCCAAAGCAGTCTCATCTGAACGGGCTGTGTTGTCTCACCTTTGGCCTGGTGGTCTTCATGTCAGGACTGGTGCTGGCCTCCATATACGTCTACCGGTACTACTTCATACAACAGGTATACTACTATACTGCACCGCTCTGCACTCCACTATACAACTACCACTAGTACCTCCTATTTTATACCAACGTCTACCGGTACTACTTCATACAACAGGTATACTACTATACTGCACCGCTCTGCACTCCACTATACAACTACCACTAGTACCTCCTATTTTATACCAACGTCTACCGGTACTACTTCATACAACAGGTATACTACTATACTGCACCGCTCTGCACTCCACTATACAACTACCACTAGTACCTCCTATTTTATACCACAGGTCAGATATTATACTATTTTTGCATACTACCTTACGACTATACTACTTTATACTACTGTACAACTGCCAGTAGTAGCTACTATTACATCATACCTCACATGTTCAATCATACAGACAGATTGGTTCTGATTGAAGAAATGATGCATGCTATAGATATACCACAGATGGATATCCCCATGACTATACTAACCCTGTTCTGCTCTGTTCTCCCTCTGTGTGTTCTAGATTCCTGAGGACAGCCTGTTCCACTGCAGGGTTCTGTATGAGGACTCTGTGTACGCCCCCCTGCACGGCAGACAGGAGCTGGAGGAGAACGTGGGCATCTACCTGGACGACAACTACGAGCAGATCAGCGTGCCCGTGCCCCACTTCGGAGGGAGCGACCCCGCAGACATCATCCATGACTTCCAGAGGGTAAGTCATCCCTATGCCTGTCCCACACACTCATTGTGTAGTGTGATACAAGGTGGCCATTTTGTGTCCAAATGCTCGCCCATTGGTATACATATGAGAATAGGATTCTGGAGGACATGTCTATTAGGGTCAGTGGTCTATAAGGCAATGAACATTTTATGTGATCTTTTCTGTTAGTTAGCATACTGGAGTGAAAATAAAAATCTAATTGTATTTGTCACATGTGCCGAATACAACACATGTAGACCTTACTGTGAAATGCATACTTACAAGACCTTAACCAACAATGCAGTTTTAAGAAAAGAGTTAAGAAAATAATTACTAAATGAACAAAAGTTTTATTTTATTTGATAAAAAACATGATTAATGTTTTGTTGTCATTTCTAATTCCAGGGTCTGACTGTGTACCATGACATTTCCCTGGACAAGTGTTACGTGATTGAGCTCAACACCACCCTGGTCATGCCACCAAGGAACCTCTGGGAGCTGCTGGTCAACGTCAAGGTACGCTATTGTGTTGTATCTGGGTTAGGTCTGTCAGAGGAAAATTGTTTGTGTGTGTGTGGCTGTCCATCAGAGGGACAGTCTGCACATGCATATTTATTATACAAAAGGACATTGCAGCCATGTGTACCGTCTGTCCTGTGAAGGGCATTGTACTAACGGAGGGTTTCCAAATGGCGGCACGCAGGCCAAACTTTGTATACAGTAAAAAATAAACACCAAATCAGCTCCAAGTGATTTTAATTTAAGTAGTCTGTTCCTAAGTAGTCCCATGCATAATAGAGAGATATGACATGATCGTATACAAATGTAAGCAAGGTTTGAAATGATTGTTTTAGTCAAACATTAAATCTGTTTGGGATTCTTGTGGTCAATTTACAGTCTACATATTATATGTAATTATGTTCCGGGCCCCCCGAACATCCGCTCAATAAAAATCAGTTTAGTGGCTGAATCTAGTTGATGATCCCTGTACTAACGTGTGTTTGTGTTTCTCTCCCTCTCCAATAGAAGGGGACTTATCTGCCCCAGACCTACATTATCCAGGAGGAGATGGTGGTGACGGGGAGGGTGAGGAACATGAGACCGCTGGGGCCCTTCATCCACCGGCTCTGCTACGGCAAAGACACCTACCGCCTCAAACGCCGACGCGACGCACGTCGACGTAAGTACAACACACACACACCAACAACACATCATTTTCCCTTCTGTCTCACACATCCACATACACTTTCACACACAGATGTCCTTATCAACATGAGATGCATGTAAATACTAGGTCATCAGTTAGGCTCTTCCTGTCCTGCACAGAGGAGGGGAGAACAAAGGGTTGTGTGTTTCACAGTAGTCACTGTGTCTGTCTGAATCCATGGGCTGGCTGACTGTCTGGTGACACCCCTCATCACAGAGGAAACGGAGATGGCCAGGTCCATATCGGTGCTTCCTGTGCTGGCTCAGAGAGTGAGAGTGTGTGGGCTCTGCCAGGCGCTTGCCTCCCACTGTATGAGTTCTAAGTGATCTCCATGCACAGATCCTTCTTGATCACCATGTCAGAACCATCGTGTGTGTGTGCATGTGAGTCATTTTTCCAACACACCACGCAGCTCCAATGATCAGACAGCGTGCGTGGGGGAGGAAGTGATGCGTAGTAGTGATGTGCTCCATGAGCCTCTGTGATTGGCGAGTTGTAAAACCAGAGCATTGATGTAACATGCTTCCTCTGAGCACATATATGGGCTGACGAGCAACTACATTGATCAAAGATGAGGCTGGTATGGGTAGTCATGGTAACAGTGAGGTAGGCAGTGGGATCCCCCTCAACAATATTGTTCAACATCTAGTCTTCAGAGGATGATACCATAATGGTTATTAGGCCCATAGTATGTTGACATATGGGGAGTTACCTCTGTAACCCAGCAAAGCAATAGCACCATAGATATCCCAAACCCTATGGATCATATATCATATGTATAACATCATTGAACATAACATTTAAATGTTATTGAACATGACACATACAACTGTGTGTAAGCTTACCTCTCTTCCATTCTTCTCTCCCTCCTCCAGGCATCAACAAGCGTGAGGCGAGGAACTGCCACAGCATCCGTCACTTTGAGAACACCTTTGTCGTTGAGACAGTGATCTGCGACAGGGTCTAAATACTGAGAAAGAAGATGGCAAGATGGCCACCCTACACCACCAAGCCCACTCTGAAACCATACCTCGCGCATCCCTTAGGCTTTATATTGCACTTTAAAAAGCATGTGTTTGTCCAATAGTTTATTTGAATGTTTTTTTTATTCCTTTTTTGTCCCAAGTTGAATTGTTGTTTACTGCTCTGGTGTTGTTTCTATTATTTGTTTGTTTTTTGTATTCCAATGATCTGTATATTTCGATAATGTCGGTAATGCGATGAATATGTAGCTTTTTTGTTTGGGATTTCATGTCATGTTGTTGCACTGATGTTTTTTATTTGTATCGATTTGAAGTCGACGCATAATCAGATGAGTTGTCTTACGTTTTTACTTCAATCGATTCAGATTGAGTTAGTCCTTTCTGTATAGTACTTCTAACCATGTGCAGTGTGTGTGACAGTGAGGAGAATTGGGCGTTACGATGCTGCGTGTGTTGTGCACACACACATGTTTCTATTTGTCTCTTGGTTCAACCAAATGAACCCATGATGATGTCTTGTTTTGGATGTCCAGAAATACCGAAACATACCTCATATATTTTAGATGGGTTTTTTTTCGCCTGCAATTTAAATCATCAATTGTTTTGTGTATGTATTCTGCATCGTTCCTATAAGCAATATATACTGTATATGGATTTTTCTTGGATTTCATATTCACATGTGCATAGATTTTTATCTGAGCTTCTTTTGTGATTGAATGATAATTTCTCTATGGTTTGTCCCTCTTGTGGTATCTTCCAGTGGTTGACTCTCTGGGTCTCACATGGCTTTAGACTGTATAAAGTAGCAGTGCTTTGGACGGGCCAACGTAACCAAATTTATAGTCACTAACGCTATGTTGAGTCCTGAGTGTGTTACTTAGGCATATATAGATTACCTACAGATGTAGCCTCTTAATTTTATCAAGAACATTCCTGAAATGTAAAACTTGTGTATTTTGAGGTTTAAAAAAGGCTTCTGAAGTTTGAAATGTCAGACTTGATTTCCCCTTACAGAAAATGTATCAACACCTACAAAAACATATAATTTACATTTCCTGTTGCTGCAGGATTATTTTCTTTCTGTAGCAAACTGGCTCAAATTAAAATCCTACATCTGTACATTTGGATAGGTTTTAGAGTTGAACTCTTTCTTTCGGTGTGTCTTTCTGGCTACGTCCTGATTCTGAGAGGGAGTGTGCAAGTGCACACTTCAGGAGAAGGGTGGAGAATTAGATGCAGCCGCCCTCTTTCTCCTGTCTTAGTAGTGGGCTTGGCCTCTTGTCTGCAGTTGAGTCCTTGTAGCCGGTCTCCATTCCCACTATCCAGACTATCTCTCTATTGCATGCCTCTCTCTCTCTTAACCTTTTTTTTTTACAATCGATCTACTGTATGATATAGAGAAATTCTGTTGCTGTTTTAAAGGGGATCTACTGTATGATATAGAGAAATTCTGTTGCTGTTTTAAAGGGGATCTACTGTATGATATAGAGAAATTCTGTTGCTGTTTTAAAGGGGACCTACTGTATGATATAGGCTTTCATGATCTGTCCCCTTCTGACTCGCCATGCTGTACAGTCATTTAGTTTGTAATAGCTTCTCTTACTACCTAATAAATAAACATGTAAAACATCCTTTCTTTGATTTTTCATTGTGTGTGTGTGTTTTAGACAAACAGAAATACACTTAGAATACAAAGGATATCATGGGTACCAAAATCTACAATGTTTCATATTTCTCTTAAATAAAAATAATACAATTTCCGCAAAACACCATTAACTCAAGCACAGCGTTCAAACCAATGACCAATAATCATTGAAAATTACATCTCCCTTCAGAGGAAGACATTCAAGAGCTTTATAAAAAAAACGTTCTAAAACATGTATATAGACCGAAGCTGTAATGTAACTTGTAATAGACATTTGGTGCATGAATGATGTATCTAGGCCACTTCAGGGATATTAGTGACATCTCTCTCTCCTGCCACACAAACTGCACACACACTCAACACAAGTAAAAAAAAATCCCCACAACATCCAAACATGACAGAAGTCAATTTCACAAGGGAAGCGAGACTAAGCGATACAGGACAAATGAGTGTGCTTCTTATGTCAACACCCTACCAAAGTAATTTCCTGACATTTGTCGTTTGTTGTTTCATACGCATACACAAATACAGCATGTGTAAGAACAACTTAGCATGCGCCATGTTAACACGTTCATGACCATCTACAGTATATTATATAATAATACAGTGCCTTCAGAAAGTTACCGTTGTGTTACAGCCTTAAACTCTTAAAGATCGGACAATTTTTTTCAATTTTCGCCTAAAATGACATACCCAAATCAACTGCCTGTAGCTCAGGCGGTGAAGCAAGGCTATGCATATTCTTGATAGCATTTGAAAGGAAACACTTTGAAGTTTGTGGAAATGTGAAATGAATGTAGGAGAACAATGCACTTTAGATCTGGTAAAAGAAAAACCAACCGTTTCTTTGTATTGTTTTTGTACCATCATCTTTGAAATGCAAGAGAAAGGCCATAATGTATTATTCCAGGCCAGATGCAATTTAGATTTTGGCCACTAGATGGCATCAGTGTATGAGCAAAGTTTTAGACTGATCCAATGAACCATTGTATTTCTGTTCAACATTTTGTATCAAGTCTGCCCAAATGTGCCTAATTGTGTTATTAATAACTTTTCAAGTAATAACTGTGCACACTCCTGAAACAATAGCATTATATTATTTCACTGTAATAGTTACTGTAAATTGGACAGTGCAGTTAGATTAACAAGAATTTAAGCTTTCTGACAATATCAGATATGTCTATGTCCTGGGAAATGTTCTTGTTACTTATAACCTCATGCTAATCGCATGCTAACCTCAACCTCATGCTAACCTCATGTTATTCTGCACATTGTGCAATGGGCCATAGAGAAAAATATGCAGTGCAGAGAGGGTACCTGTAGTGGGTGGTTTTGTATGTGATTTTGGACATCTCTGGAGGGCTGGGATGGACTGACTGACTGACCTATTAACTGACTGATTAACAGACTGACGGACGCTGAACTACTGCAGCTTTCAGAGCTGGAGGTTGAAAGATAAAGACATTTCCTCTTTTAGCAGTTCTTGTTTATGCCAGCTTCTAAGCTGTACTCAAGCTCTGAAATTGTTGACAACTGTGAGACAGAAGTGACTGTAAATGTGGAAGATTGTGCAAGAACTGAGGCACAGTCAGTGTCATGTTCAGTTTCTCATGAATCTTTTTCAAGGGGTGGATCAGCTTTAATAATGTGGATAGATCGTTGCTTCCATCAATATAATTTTCTGCATAAATTCTAATCCGCCATATATTTTTTGGGTAAATATATACAGTATATGACAAAAGTGAGTACACCCCTCACATTTTTGTAAATATTTGAGTATATCTTTTCATGTGACAACAATGAAGAAATGACACTTTGCTACAATGTAAAGTAGTGAGTATACAACTTGTATAACAGTTTAAATTTGCTGTCCCCTCACAATAACTCAACACACAGCCATTAATGTCTAAACCGCTGGCAACAAAAGTGAGTACACCCCTAAGTGAAAATGTCCAAATTGGGCCCAATTAGCCATTTCCCTCCCCGGTGTCACGTGACTCGTTAGTGTTACAAGGTCTCAGGTGTGAATGGGGAGCAGGTGTGTTAAATTTGGTGTCATCGCTCTCACACTCCCTCATACTGACTGGTCACTGGAAGTTCAACATGGCACCTCATGGCAAAGCACTCTCTGAGGATCTGAAAAAATAATATATATAAATATATAAACATTCATACATATACACACTTTTTTTAGAATATACCTTTACTATACCCCGCAAACCCTACCACCCCTCCAACAATTGGAGTAAACTAATAAACAACACTTAAACAATCTTGTTGTTATTAGTCCCACCCTTCAGCTCCATTCAACCCCTCCCACCTATCGCTTAACACCATCCATTTTTATCATATCATGAATCTTTAGAAGAACAGATGTAAGTGCATTCATTTCAATCAATGCTTCAGCTAAGTTTTTCAGTCTGTTAAACGCCCAAATCAATGACTAGGTCCAAAACATTTGTTTTGCCTAAATGACTACCCACATCTTTAACCATGAAGTGCTTTGAAAGGCTGGTCATGGCTCACATCAACCCCATTATCCCATTATCCCAGAAACCCTAGACCCACTCTAATTTGCATACTGCTGCAACAGATCCACAGATGATGCAATCTCTATTGCACTCCACACTGCCCTTTCACACCTGGACAAAAGGAACACCTATGTGAGAATGCTATTCATTGACGACAGCTCAAGCGTTCAACACCATAGTGCCCTCAAAGCTCAACAATAAGCTAAGAACCCTAGGACTAAACACCTCCCTCTGCAACTGGATTCTGGACTTCCTGACGGGCCACCCCCAGGTGGTAAGGGTAGGTAACAGCACATCTGCCACACTGATCCTCAACACAGGGGCCCCTCAGGGTTGCGTGCTCAGTCCCCTCCTGTACTCCCTGTTCACTTATGACTGCACGGCCAGGCACGACTCCAAAACCATCATTAAGTTTGCAGACGACACAACAGTGGTAAGCCTGATCACCGACCACGACGAGACAGCCTATAGGGAGGAGGTCAGACACCTGGTCGTGTGGTGCCAGGACAACAACCTCTCCCTCAGCGTGATCAAGACAAAGTAGATGATTGTGGACTACAGGAAAAAGAGGACAGAGCTCTCCCCCATTCTCATCAACAGGGCTGCAGTTAAGCAGGTTGAGAGCTTCAAGTTCCTTGGTGTCCACATCACCAACAAACTAACATGATCCAAGCACACCAAGGCAGTCGTGAAGAGGGCACGACAAAACCTATTCCCCCTCAGTAGACTGAAAAGATTTGGCATGGATCCTCAGGTCCTCAAAAGTTTAACAGCTGCACCATCGAGTGGTTGTATCCCTGCCTGGTATGGCAACTTTTCGGCCTCCGACCGCAAGGCACTACAGAGGGTAGTGCAAACGGCCCAGTACATCACTGGGGCCAAGCTTTCTGGCATCCAGGACCTCTATACCAGGCGGTGTCAGAGGAAGGCTCTAAAAATGGTCAAAGACTCCAGCCACCCTAGTCATAGACTGTTCTCTCTGCTACCGCACGGCAAGCGGTACCGGAGTGCCAACTCTAGATCCAAGAGGCTTCTTAACAGCTTCTACCCCCAAGCCATAAGACTCCTGAACATCTAATCAAATGGCTACCCAGATTATTTGCATTGCCCACCCCCATTTTACACCGCTGCTACTCTCTGTTGTTATCATCTATGCATAGTCACTTTAATAACTTTACCTACGTGTACATATTACCTCAACTAACTAACTCTGTAACGGTACCGCCTGTATATAGTCTCGCTAATGTTATTTTACTGATGCTCTTTAATAACTTGTCACTTTTATTTATTATTCGTATCCATATTTTTCTTAAAATGCATTGTTGGTTAGGGACAGGTAAGTAAGCATTTCACTGTAAGGTATTTCACTGTATTCGGCGCATGTGACTAATACAATTTGATCACATTCACATCAGATGTTAATGTGAGTGTAGCGAAATGCTTGTGCTTCTAGTTCTAGTTCTGTGCAGTAATATCTAACAAGTAATCTAACAATTCCACAAGAACTACCTAATACACACAAATCTAAAGGGGTGAATGAGAATATATACATATAAATATATGGATGAGCAATGACCAAGCGGCATAGGCAAGATACAATAGATGGTATAAAATACAGTAAGCAATGTTAGATATGTAAACCTTATTAAAGTGGTATTATTAAAGTGACTAGTGATCAATTTATTTTCGAGTCTGTATATAGGCAACAGCCTCTCTGAGTTAGTGATTGCTGTTTAACAGTCTGATGGCCTTAAGATAGAAGCTGTTTTTCAGTCTCTCGGTCCCAGCTTTGATGCACCTGTACTGACCTCGCCTTCTGGATGGTAGCGGGGTGAACAGGCAGGGGCTCGGGTGGTTTTTGTCCTTGATGATCTTTTTGGCCTTCCTATGACATTGGGTGCTATAGGTGTCCTGGAGGTCAGGTAGTTTTCCCCCGGTGACACGTTGTGCAGACCGCATCACTCTCTGGAGAGCCTTGCGGTTGTGGGCGGAGCAGTTGCCGTACCAGGCGGTGATACAGCCCAACAGGATGCTCTCAATTGTGCATCCGTAAAAGTTTGTGAGGGTTTTAGGTGACAAGCCAAATTTCTTCAGCCTCCTTCACCACACTTATGGCTAGGATGTGGGGATTGAGCTTGGGCTGATTCCAGTGTGTGTTTTCTGGCACAAATGTATTACTTGGGACTCTGGTCGAATGTCGTTACTCTCTGGAAGATGATTACATGGGATGCTTTATATAATGCTGACAAAGTCGTCTGAATTACAGTAGACGGAAACGGCCCGATGTACTTGGGCCAATTTAGGGCAGTCATTCGTATTGATTCCAGGCAATTCAATCAGTTCCGTACCCCCCCAGTTTGCAAAAAAAAAAAAAGCCAACCCAAATGCTAGATGAGATGGGAATGCCTAAAGATTGTGGACCAGATTGGCAAGCTAAGCATTGCACATGTGTGTACAAAATGTAATTAAATAAACATTAAGGCCGAAAAAAAATAATGACACTTAAAAAAAGTGAAATATGCCTTTAAGAGAAAGAATAAGGCAGTTACAGCATGGTGGTAGATCTCCTCAAAGAAACAGGGTTTGATCAAAAGGCTTTACCACTGTGTTCTATTGGCCTTCTATGTTTTACACCATGAAGATGAAAACAGATTTTCCATCGAAGATGAGGGGGGCATCATAACCCCTTCCTTAGGACCATCTGGCAGAACGCCCAGAATATGTTCTTTAAGTTAAGATAGGAGACGGTGCCAGAGACATGTAGGAACCAACCCAATGAATCATGTTTATGTAGGTTGTTATGTAGATGTATATAAGGTTGTATGTAAGGAAAGCCATTTTAGAGCTCACTTCAGACCGGTACTTTATGCATCTTTATGCCGGTCACGGGTGCACCTCAGCCACGCTCAAGGTACTAAACGATATCATAACCGCCATCGATAAAAGACAGTACTGTGCAGCCGTCTTCATCGACCTCGCCAAGGCTTTCGACTCTGTCAATCACCATATTCTTATCGGCAGACTCAATAGCCTCGGTTTCTCGGATGACTGCCTTGCCTGGTTCACCAATTACTTTGCAGACAGAGTTCAGTGTGTCAAATCGGAGGGCATGCTGTCCGGTCCTCTGGCAGTCTCTATGGGGGTGCCACAGGGTTCAATTCTCGGGCCGACTCTTTTCTCTGTATATATCAATGATGTTGCTCTTGCTGCGGCGATTCCCTGATCCACCTCTACGCAGACGACACCATTCTATATACCGGCCCGTCATTGGACACTGTGCTATCTAACCTCCAAACGAGCTTCAATGCCATACAGCACTCCTTCCGTGGCCTCCAAGAGTAAAACCAAATGCATGCTTTTCAACCGATCGCTGCCTGCACCCGCATGCCCGACTAGCATCACCACCCTGGATGGTTCCGACCTTGAATATGTGGACATCTATAAGTACCTAGGTGTCTGGCTAGACTGCAAACTCTCCTTCCAGACTCACATCAAACATCTCCAATCGAAAATCAAATCAAGAGTCGGCTTTCTATTCCGCAACAAAGCCTCCTTCACTCACGCCGCCAAGCTTACCCTAGTAAAACTGACTATCCTACCGATCCTCGATTTCGGCGATGTCATCTACAAAATGGCTTCAACACTCTACTCAGCAAACTGGATGCAGTCTATCATAGTGCCATCCGTTTTGTCACCAAAGCACCTTATACCACCCACCACTGCGACTTGTATGCTCTAGTCCGCTGGCCCTCGCTACATATTCGTCGCCAGACCCACTGGCTCCAGGTCATCTACAAGTCCATGCTAGGTAAAGCTCCGCCTTATCTCAGTTCACTGGTCACGATGGCAACACCCATCCGTAGCACACGCTCCAGCAGGTGTATCTCACTGATCATCCCTAAAGCCAACACCTCATTTGGCCGCCTTTCGTTCCAGTACTCTGCTGCCTATGACTGGAATGAACTGCAAAAATCGCTAAAGTTGGAGACTTTTATCTCCCTCACCAACTTCAAACATCAGCTATCCGAGCAGCTAACCGATCGCTGCAGCTGTACATAGTCTATTGGTAAATAGCCCACCCATTTTCACCTACCTCATCCCCATACTGTTTTTATACTGTTTTTTTATTTTATTTATTTATTTACCTTTCTGCTCTTTTGCACACCAATATCTCTACCTGTACATGACCATCTGATCATTTATCACCCCAGTGTTAATCTGCAAAATTGTATTATTCGCCTACCTCATGCCTTTTGCACACATTGTATATAGACTGCCCATTTTTTTTTCTACTGTGTTATTGACTTGTTAATTGCTTACTCCATGTGTAACTCTGTGTTGTCTGTTCACACTGCTATGCTTTATCTTGGCCAGGTCGCAGTTGCAAATGAGAACTTGTTCTCAACTAGCCTACCTGGTTAAATAAAGGTGAAATAAATAAATATATATATATTTTTTTTAAATAAAAAAAATCTAAGTTTGACTGTGACCTCTCCAGTTTGCTGACAATAAAGAGTGATTTGTTTAATATTGACTTCTCGTGTCCCTGTGTTGAATTTCCACAACACTTCCTATCAGCTTTAAAACACCAGGTTAAGTTAAGGTACATCTAACGTGATGATAGGGATTGTTTTGAACAACCACTTTTTAGAAAACATGAAAAATAATACTGTTTAAGTTGTTAGAATAAAATTTTATCGAATAATTTAATCTAATGACATAACAAAACGCATTTTGGCAGTCAGTAACATAAGTTTGAAGGTTGCTGTTATATAAAAACAGTCTAATATAGGTTTTAATAACAGGTGGACTTCTCTTTGGACTGTTGTCTAACAAAGCAGTCGTGAATTATCACAAGAGCGTAAATTAATGCTAAAACAATAATGCAAAGGCTTTTTATACAATTTAGCAGGGTTGGGGTCAATGTTCATCCAGTCACGTATCTTTTGCAATCCTATCCTTCCTATACAGTACATACAGTTGAAGTCGGAAGTTTACATACACCTTAGCCAAATACATTTAAACTCAGTTTTCACAATTCCTGACATTTAATCCAAGTAAAAATTCCCTGTCTAGGTCAGTTAGGATCACCACTTTCCCAGTGGGCCAGAAGTTTACATACACTCAATTAGTTTTTTGTAGCATTGCCTTTAAATTGTTTAACTTGGGTCAAACGTTTCGGGTAGCCTTCCACAAGCTTCCCACAATAAGTGGGGTGAATTTTGGCCCATTCCTCCTGACAGAGCTGATGTAACTGAGTCAGGTCTTTAGGCCTCCTTGCTCACACACGCTTTATCAGTTCTGCTCACACATTCTCTATAGGATTGAGGTCAGGGCTTTGTGATGGCCACTCCAATACCTTGACTTTGTTGTCCTTAAGCCATTCTGCCACAACATTGGAAGTATACTTGGGGTCATTGTCCATTTGGAAGACTCATTTGCGACCAAACTTTAACTTCCTGACTGATGTCTTGGGATGTTGCTTCAATATATCTACATAATTTAACTTCCTCATGATGCCATCTATTTTGTGAAGTGCACCAGTCTCTCCTGCAGCAAAGCACCCCCACAACATGATGCTGCCACCCCCATGCTTCACGGTTGGGATGGTGTTCTTCGGCTTGCAAGTCTCCCCTTTTTTCCTCCAAACATAACGATGGTCATTATGGCCAAACAGTTCTATTTTTGTTTCATCAGACCAGAGGACATTTCTCCAAAAAGTACGATCTTTGTCCCCATATGCAGTTGCAAACCGTAGTCTGGCTTTTTTATGGCGGTTTTGGAGCAGTGGCTTCTTCCTTGCTGAGTGGCCTTTCAGGTTTTGTCGATATAGGCCTTGTTTTACTGTGGATATAGATACTTTTGTACCTGTTTCCTCCAGTATCTTCACAGGGTCCTTTGCTGTTGTTCTGGGATTGATTTGCACTTTTCGCACCAATGTACGTTCATCTCTAGGAGGCAGAACGCGTCTCCTTCCTGAGCGGTATGATGGCTGCGTGGTCCCATGGTGTTTATACTTGCGTACTATTGTTTGTACAGATGAACGTGGTATCTTCAGGCATTTGGAAATTGCTCCCAAGTATGAACCAGACTTGTGGAGGTCTACAAAAAAAAACTGAGGTCTTGGCAGATTTCTTTTCATTTTCCCATGATGTCAAGCAAAGAGGCACTGAGATTCAAGGTAGGCCTTGAAATACATCCACAGGTACACCTCCAATTGACTCAAATTCGTTCCAAGATGGCATAGCAGTTCAGACGTCTTTTGTCCTCGTCTTGTCCCGTATATATATATATTTACAACTTTTTTCACATACCTTTTTATATATATTTTTATTTTCCATAAACTCATCTTCAAAATACTCTCCTGCAACCCGCCTCACCAATTTATATTTATTTAAAAAAGTATTATTTACCTCAAATCTGTAATCCTCCATAGAAGCTAGCCAGAAGCTAGCCAGAAGCTAGCCAGAAGCTAATCCAGAAGCTAGCCAGAAGCTAATCCAGAAACTAGCCAGAAGCTAATCCAGAAGCTAGCCAGAAGCTAATCAGAAGCTAGTTAGCTTCTTTACTGGCTAATCGTTAGTATTCAGCTAACCACGGTTTGTGGTCATCAGCTATCCTTTAGCTCGAACATCTATCGCCAGTTTTGTATGGCGCGGCTCGGAACATACCGGACCTATTTTTCTCTCCATGTCCCTGGATTTCAACCGCTAACTCTGGACATTCATACCTGGATCTCGCAGCTAGCTAGCTGCTATCTGTGTGACTATCGGCTTTCGTCGATTCCGGAGCAAACATCAATTATTCCGGAGCTAGCCAGCTGAAGAGCTCCATCAATCACTCCTGGGCTACAATCACCTATCCGGACCCGTTTTACTGCCAACGCGGAGCCCCACCGGTCCTTCACAACTGGACTATCGACGTTATCTACCCGAAGGAGTTATCTGGCTGGCTCCTCCGTCGCGACGTTACCTGAACGCCCATCTGCGGTCCGCTAACCGTTAGCTGTCTTATCGGCTGCTATCTGAATAGACATATCGGACAATTTATTTATTTATTTTTATTATTTTTATAATAAAAATATTATTCTTTTTTTCTTTTTTTTTTCTTGGTCCTCTATAACTATATCTATTGTTTTTGTTGTTGTTGTGTGATTTGGATTAATCCCCTCTACCACACGGAACCCCACTAATCTACCGACCGAACGCACGAGGTGGCTATTAACAGACCTCCATCCTATGCTAGCTTGCTACCGATGGCCTGGCTAGCTGTCTAAATCGCCGTGACCCCAACCAACCTCTCTACTCACTGGACCCTTTTGATCACTCGACTAAGCATGCCTCTCCTTAATGTCAATATGCCTTGTCCATTGCTGTTCTGGTTAGTGTTTATTGGCTTATTTCACTGTAGAGCCTCTAGTCCTGCTCACTATACCTTATCCAACCTATTAGTTCCACCACCCACACATGCAATGACACCCCCTGTTTCAATTATGTTTCTAGAGACAATATCTCTCTCTTCATCACTCAATACCTAGGTTTACCTCCACTGTATTCACATCCTACCATACCCTTGTCTGTATATTATACCTTGAAGCTATTTTATCGCCCCCAGAAACCTCCTTTTACTCTCTGTTCCAGACGTTCTAGACGACCAATTCTTATTGCTTTTAGCCGTACCCTTATCCTACTCCTCCTCTGTTCCTCTGGTGATGTAGAGGTGAATCCAGGCCCTGCAGTGCCTAGCTCCACTCCTATTCCCCAGGCGCTCTCTTTTGATGACTTCTGTAACCGTAATAGCCTTGGTTTCATGCATGTTAACATTAGAAGCCTCCTCCCTAAGTTTGTTCTATTCACTGCTTTAGCACACTCTGCCAACCCGGATGTTCTAGCTGTGTCTGAATCCTGGTTTAGGAAGACCACCAAAAATTCTGAAATTTTAATCCCAAACTACAACATTTTCAGACAAGATAGAACTGCCAAAGGGGGCGGTGTTGCAATCTACTGCAAAGATAGCCTGCAGAGTTCTGTCCTACTATCCAGGTCTGTACCCAAACAATTTGAACTTCTACTTTTAAAAATCCACCTCTCTAAAAACAAGTCTCTCACCATTGCCGCCTGCTATAGACCACCCTCTGCCCCCAGCTGTGCTCTGGACACCATATGTGAACTGATTGCCCCCCATCTATCTTCAGAGCTCGTGCTGCTAGGCGACCTAAACTGGAACATACTTAACACCCCAGCCATCCTACAATCTAAGCTTGATGCCCTCAATCTCACACAAATTATCAATGAACCTACCAGGTACCTCCCCAAAGCCTTAAACACGGGCACCCTCATAGATATCATCCTAACCAACTTGCCCTCTAAATAGACCTCTGCTGTCTTCAACCAAGATCTCAGCAATCACTGCCTCATTGCCTGCATCTGTAATGGGTCAGCGGTCAAACGACCTCCACTCATCACTGTCAAACGCTCCCTGAAACACTTCAGCAAGCAGGCCTTTCTAATCGACCTGGCCGGGGTATCCTGGAAGGATATTGATCTCATCCCGTCAGTAGAGGATGCCTGGATATTTAAAAAAAAAGCCTTCCTAACCATCTTAAATAAACATGCCCCATTCAAGAAATTTTGAACCAGGAACAGATATAGCCCTTGGTTCTCCCCAGACCTGACTGCCCTTAACCAACACAAAAACATCCTATGGCGTTCTGCATTAGCATCGAACAGCCCCCGTGATATGCAGCTGTTCAGGGAAGCTAGAAACCATTATACACAGGCAGTTAGAAAAGCCAAGGCTAGCTTTTTCAAGCAGAAATTTGCGTCCTGCAACACAAACTCAAAAAAGTTCTGGGACACTGTAAAGTCCATGGAGAATAAGAACACCTCCTCCCAGCTGCCCACTGCACTGAAGATAGGAAACACTGTCACCACTGATAAATCCACCATAATTAAAAATTTCAATAAGCATTTTTCTAAATTTGTGGAGTGGTTGTGTATGTAAACTTCTGACTTCAACTGTATGTGGATGACTCAACACTATACATGTCAGCTAATACAGCAACTGGAATGACTGCAACACTTAACAAATAGCTGCAGATAGTTTCAGAATGGGTGGCAAGAATACGTTTGTCCTAAATATTTCAAAAAATATTTGGGACAAATCATTCACTAAACCATAAACCTCAACTAAATCTTGTAATAAATAATGTGTAAATTGAACAAGTTGAGGTGACTAAACTGCCTGGAGTAACCCTGTATTGTAACCTGTCAAGGTCAAAACATATTGATACAACAGTAGCTAAGCTGGGGAGAAGTCTGCCCATAATAAAGCACTGTTTTCCCTTCTTAACAGCACTATCAACAAGGCAGGTCCTACAGGCTCTAGTTTCTACATTCTTAACAGCACTATCAACAAGGCAGGTCCTACAGGCTCTAGTTTCTACATTCTTAACAGCACTATCAACAAGGCAGGTCCTACAGGCACTAGTTTTGTCACACCTGGACTACTGTTCAGTCGTGTGGTCAGGTGCCACAATTGCAATTGGCTCAAAACAGGTCAGCACGGCTGGCCCTTGGATGTACAGAGAGAGCAATACTTTCTGAAGGCATAGTTTGTGTACATGTGTTTTATCGTAACCACAGCGACATTCAGCATACGCTCAGACAAATGAGGTTTTCTCCGTATGCCGTCAGTTGAAACTAGGGGTGTGCTGTCTTAGCCCACATCACTCATCTGATGACAAAGTCTCATGAGTCCCTTCTCAGAACATACAGTACACATATAGATGGCATTGCACAAGGCACAAACAATTGTAATCAAATGGAACATTTCCAAGAAAATGTTGTTTGAATTGCTTCAGCTCTTTAAAAGTATTTTGTGGTAGTCAGAGAAGTTTAAAACGTTTTACTTAAGCGAAGCAATGAAATATAGTGAAAGTTAAACATATTAAAACACCTGGTCTCCTAGGGTTAACTCTTGTCCGAGGTAAGTCTGCAGAAGGTCAAAAGGAAAAATTGGGCCAAAATGCATAGGTTTTCAATAATAAATACTCCTATTTCCTACTCAACGTCCCTTGTCCTCAAACAGTGGCAGAATTTTTCACACAGCTAGTAAGATTTCACACACACAGTAATTTCCCAGTGGGCAAAACTGGTTGAAACATAATTTAAACCAGTTCGGCTCAGTGTTTGTCCCTCCGCGGGTCTTGTCAGAGCTCTGAGGTGCTGGTGGTGGCTCTTCTCTGGCTGCTAGACCTGGACCTCCTGAAGGTGAAGGTCTGCTTGGAGCTCCTCACTTCCCTGGTGATGAAGTAGTAACACAGAGCATCCAGACAACACGTGATGTTGGCCAGACTCATGGCCACCTGCAGGAACAGGCTGATATTCGTCTTGGCCATGCAGTCCTGGATCACGTCTTGGCGTACCTGGGAGGAGATAGTATTCCTGTAAGGCTTAGAGTTTTTCCTGGTCAAGTCACATGGCCAGGGGAAAAAAGTTGTCCCAGACATATTAATGCACATAAGATAACCGCAAGAATGTTTTTACAGTGCCTTATACTAAAAGGGATGGCATTGTTTTTTCCCCTCATCAATCTACACATAATACCCCATAATGACAAAGCAAAAACAGGTTTAGAAAAAACCCTTTACTCAGTACTTTGTTGGAGCATCTTTGGCAGTGATTACAGCCTCGAGTATTCTTGGGTATGACACTACAGGCTTGGCACACCTGTATTTGGGGGGGCGTTTCTTCCATTCTTCTGTGCAGATCCTCTCAAGCTCTGTCAGGTTGGATGGGAGCGTCGCTGCACAGCTATTTTCAGGTCTCCTCAGAGATGTTTGATCAGGTTCACCTCCAGGTTCTGGCATGGCCACTCAAACTTCAGCTTTTTCAAATGCAAACTTAGTGTTTTCTGCTTGTTTTAGGCAGGTATAACCATGTCTAAAGATTACTTTTCAACATTGCCTGCTCCCACGTTTTCTCATTACTTAGAAAAATGTAAAATTGTATGGCTTCCCTCATGCCCCTTTTCATGACGGTGCTAACAGCCACGTGAGTGAGTGCTAGCTGGCTGCTGACCGGAATATGAAGATAGCCAAGACCAACAACACAATCAAATGGACTGTACAGCTACAAGTAGTGAGTGGAGTTACAAACAGACTATACTATTCCACACACATAGCTGCAAATAGCCTGAAGCCACAGGGCTTTTCTCCCAGGTTCTATTTGCCTAAATGTGATCCTTGTGAACCGTAGGTTGGGATTTGGACCTGGCCACATGTACATTGAACAACACAGCAGCTTTTCTGACGTTTTAGATATTTCTGTATAACATACATGTTACAACGAAGTTAGCTCTTTTACAATGGGGCCAATGGGAAAGAATGTTTGTTTTCCACAATTTGTGGGCATGGTCGAGGGGAATTCCTTGTTATGACAAAAATACAGGCAATGACCAATGTAGCCTATTGATTGTGCTCTGAGGTGACGTTGAAATTGGCAGTGAATCTAACGTTACACAAGAGATCGACACATCACGTTGGGGGTGAGGAAACAACGGAAGCATTTTCAATGAAGGAAGCGAAGTGGGCGAGGGGACCATTGGGCGATGTGAGCATGGGTGAGGGACGTGAACAGGGTGGGACCAAATTTGGGAAAAACTGAACTTCATGCAAATACTCTACAACGTCGTGTTGCTATTGACCAATCAACGCACACTATAGTTTCCAGACCATAATGGATTGGCTGCTGATACCTAAACTACCTAGCCTGCGTGCTAGCTTGACTATCCGAATTCATGGATAGATTCTCAGCCCTTATCCTTTCATCACGCTGACTGGCGGTAGCCTTTTGTCCATGGTCCTGAAGCGATGCTCACAGTGAGTGCTGTTTTTATGAGCGCATCTTGGGCTACCAGTCTTTCTGGGGCTTCTCTTAATCACAGTGTGTGCTGTTTCAATTAGCGCACTTTGGGCTACCAGTCTTTTTGGGGCTTCTCTTAATCTTAAGGATCGAACCCTTTTTTTCAATTTTCGCCTAAAATGACATACCCAAATCTAACTGCCTGTAGCTCAGAACCTGAAGAAGGGATATGCATATTCTTGATACTATTTGAAAGGAAACACTTTGAAATGTGAAATTAATGTAGGAGAATATAACACATTAGATCTGGTTAAAGATATTACAAACCAAAAACATGCGTATATATATATATATTTTTCATCTTTGAAATGCAAGAGAAAGGCCATAATATAATTTTGCAGTTTTAGGCACAATTTAGATGTTGGCCACTAGATGGCAGCAGTGTATGTGCAAAGTTTCAGACTGAACCAGTGAAAAATTGCAATACATCAGAAAATGTGTCTTGCATGGAGCTTCTATCAGACTGTTAAATAGGCATCACTAGCTGGCCTCCAGCCAGTACCCTGCCCTGAACTTACTCACTGTTGCTATCCGGCTACCACACGTTTTTTCAACCCTGCACCTGCTGCCCTATGTACATAGACATGAAACACTGTTCACTTTATCAGTGGAGGAAAAAGTACCCAATTGTTATACTAGAGTAAAAGTAAAGATACCTTAATAGAAAATGACTCAAGTAAAAGTAACCCAGTAAAATACTACTTCAGTAAAAGTCTAAAAGTATTTGGTTTTAAATATACATAAGTATCAAAAGTAAATGTAATTGCTAAAATATACTTAAGTATCAAAAGTAAAAGTATAAATAATTAAAAATTCCTTATATTAAGCAAACCAGATGGCACAATTTTAAATGTGTTATTTTTGTACAGATAGACATTATTTACATACAAAGCATTTGTGTTTAGTGAGCCCGCCAGATCAGAGGCAGTAGAGATGGCCAGGGATGTTCAATTGTTAAGTGATAATATTTCTCAATTCCATTATTTTACTTTTTAGATGAATGTGTATTGTTAGATAATACTGCACTGTTGGAGCTAGGGGGACAAGCATTTCGCTACCACCGCAATACCATCTGCTAAATATGTGTATGCAACCAATAACATTTGATTTGATTTGCTATAGCGTGTGTGTTTGTGTGTTGCTTTCGGAATGGCATTTACTCTTATTCACGGCAGATTCAAATGAGCTACTGTCATGTAAGACATTTCACATCAGCTATGACTATAGAATATGCACTTTGTTTTATTTAGTTAGCTTTTCTGAAACTCTCTAGAGAAGTAGTGGCTTGGTTATACTCATTGCGTAGCGTACTGTCACAAATTCGACAGAAATGTAGCCTATAGTTGTAATAATTGAAGTTTAAGTTATGAAGCCTGTAAGAATCTTTGATGAGTTAGTGGTGCTCAACCTGTTGAGCTGATCTGTGTGTGTTTTTAGGCGCAAGTTATGTGTAGTCTAGGCCTACTGGGGCATATATCTTTCTTGTGCTATTATATAAACCGATGGTTGTTGATGTGTACGGCTACATTTCAGATACATGTGAACAGTCGTAGGACCAATCTACCTTGTGGTATTAGGGCTATAAAGCAATACTAGTTGTTCCCCCCCATAGATTTAAAATGCCCACTCAGGCATGTCATCCTGGAGCCGGGCCTGTTAGTAATTAACTCACCAGGAACTGCAGCAGGATGCCCAGGTGGCTAGGCGTGAAGGGGACCAGGAAGGCACAGAGACTGCTGTAGATGATCCTCACACAGGCTCTGTTCTTATGGCTCTCTTTGCCGGACTGCCTCAGCGTCCGGATGCTCTGGGCCGAACACACCACCAGCACCAGGGCAGGCCCCACAAACCCAAAGCCCAAGAGGCAGCTGATCACATCTGGGCGCCAGCCCTTCTCTGAGAAGCCATGGAAGCAGTGGAAGGACCCATTTCCCGCCGTGCGGAACGAGTAGATGGGTGAGGTGCCCCCCAGCACCACCACCCAGACCAGGATGCAGATCCCCAGAGCGGCCCGGCGGGAGCGGAGCTGCTTGGCGCGGAAGGGGTGGCGTATGGCCACCCAGCGGTCCATGGCTATGCAAGCAATGGTGTAGATGCTGCCGTACATCCCCACAAAGTACAGGCTCTCCAGGAAGGAGCAGAGGAAGCGGTGGTGGGCCTCCCAGTGGTGGATGGTGGCGTACATCTTAAAGGGGAGCAGGAGGAGGAGAAGGAGGTCCAGGAGGGCCAGGTTGGTCATGTAGATGGTGGACTCTGTCCACTTGCGGAGGAGGAAGCAGAAGACAACCAGGGCCAGGATGTTGAGGACAAGGCCGCACACGAAGATGGGCACATAGATGGCAAGTTCCAGTGATTTCATGAGGCGGTCTACCTCGGTGAAGGAGCAGTTGGTTTTCATGGTGCCGCTGAGGAGTAAATGGGAGACGTTGGGTAAGCCAATTCAAATAGACTTTGTCATTTAATTTTCTAAAAGGAATGGTGTTTTGATTATGAATGAGTCTCACAAAATGTAGGATAAAAATGATGGCCATACTATCTACCTTTTTGATTTGTCTTTTTTTCTCACAATAATTTTTCCACTACTTTGATAATTACTTGTCCCCATATACCCCATGTATCATTTTACTGGCACTGAGATTGAAACACCCACATGCACGCATGCATACGCACGCACACACAAACACTCACACGTGCCAATATGCAAAACCTCCTTTCTTTTCTCAGTTGTGTGGGTAGCCTACAGTAGCTGTACCCTCCTCACATATGAAAGCAGTGCCTGCCAGATTTAATGTGAGAACCCTTAAAGATGCTCGTGAGCACCACTTTCAGCACTTTTAGCTCGTGAGCACCACTTTCAAAACTACTGGCTGAAATGTTACTAAAGTTCCGGAGCATCACTTTAACCACTTCACTACCAGTCTGCATGCCGTATGGCCAAATACTATTCCCGAACCAAAATATTTTTGTGTCTGGGTCTCATCAAATACTGTAGAACTAAATTAAAGTAACCTGGTAAAATAACAACCTATGTATTTTTCTAAGTTTAAGATGACTTCGGATTATGTTTATTATGTTGTTGTAGATAACCTATTATATTGGTTTGATTTGAATAATCATTCTTCTCTGAGTGGGTTTTCTGTTGTAATGATGTAACACCATCATTGGTGTGAAGTAATTAGATAAAAATAGTATTTTTGGGACTTTTACTTTCCTACATTTCTAAAGAAAATAATGTACTTTTTTACTACATACATTTTCCCTGACACCCAAAAGTACTCGTTACATTTTAAATCCTTATCAGGACAGGAAAATCTTCTAGAGAACATCCCAAGTCATCCTTACTGCCTCTGATCGAGCAGACTCACTAAACACAAATGTTTTGTTTGTAAATAATATCTGAGTGTTGGAGTGTACCCCTGGCTATCTGTAAATAAAATAAAAACAAGAAAATGGTGGCGCCTGTATATTTAACACCAAATACTTTTACTCAAGTAGTATTTTACTGGGCGAATAACTTTTAATTTGAATCTGCCGTGAATAAGAGTAAATGCTATTCCCGAAAGCAACACACAAACACACACGCTATAGCAAATCAAATCAAATGTTATTGGTTGCATACACATATTTAGCAGATGGTATTGCGGTGGTAGCGAAATGCTTGTCCCCCTAGCTCCAACAGTGCAGTATTATCTAACAATACACATTCATCTAAAAAGTAAAATAATGGAATTGAGAAATATTATCACTTAACAATTGAACATCCCTGGCCATCTCTACTGCCTCTGATCTGGCGGGCTCACTAAACACAAATGCTTTGTATGTAAATAATGTCTATCTGTACAAAAATAACACATTTAAAATTGTGCCATCTGGTTTGCTTAATATAAGGAATTTTTAATTATTTATACTTTTACTTTTGATACTTAAGTATATTTTAGCAATTACATTTACTTTTGATACTTATGTATATTTAAAACCAGATACTTTTACTGAAGTAGTATTTTACTGGGTTACTTTTACTTGAGTCATTTTCTATGAAGGTATCTTTACTTTTACTCAAGTATGAAAATTGGGTACTTTTCCCACCACCATACAGTATATACAGTAAGTGAAACCTTACCTTATAGATGCCAGTCTGCTGGTGTGTCTGTCTGTCAATCTGTCTATCTGTGCCAGACAAATTAGTTGAACACTTCTGCTTTCAGTACCTTTGTTTTTTTTCATGACCACTTCCTATGTGAGAGAACTCCAATAGTCTGAATTGGTGCTCTCTACACCAGGTTACAGCTGCAGACAAGAGGTTATGTCTGGGACATAACTTAGAGATACAAACACAAATCAGAACAATCACAATTGTTTGAGAACATAGTGTCATTCTTCTACCACATATAACATATGATATACAGATTTAAAAAGTCAAAGGCCTAGATTCAATCAGATCAATCGTCAACCGCATTAGAGCTGTCAAATTAGTGAGCAGCTGCACTGCTTCTTGACACAATGGTCAGCCGCACCAATGTGTCAGAGGAAACACCGTACAACTGGCAACCGAAGTCAGCGGGCATGCACACGGCCCGCTACAAGGAGAGGACATGCTGACCAGCCAAACCCTCCCCCCTAACCCGGACAACGCTGGCCCAATTGTGTGCCACCTCATGAGTCTCCCAGTCACGACGGCTGTCACACAGCCTGGGATTAAACCCGGGTCTGTAGTGACGCCTCTAGCACTGGGATGCAGAGCCTTAGACCGCTGCGCCACTCGGGAGGCCACGAGCAGCTACTCTCTTGAACATTGTCACGAAGCCACACCCATCCCACTCACATTTAGGTCAGAACGAGAAAATGAAACTAACCCTATATAGAAATAATGCCGCTCAAATTCTAAATCATTCAACTAAATAATGAGGATTTCTATCAGCCTAATCGAGGTGTAGATTACATCTCAAATTCCAGTGTTTTAACTTGTAAACAAGGTTGCATGGGATTTCTCTTAATGCGACTCCGTGCAACCAGTGGGAATGTCCACTTTGGGTATAATGACAGGAGCCACTTGTGGATTTGACAGCTCAAACGCAGTTCCGACACCACCAAAACAACCGCCATACCTATGCCGACTAAAGCGGTTCTGATTGAATAGAGCCCAATGTCTGTCAGCACAGCAGCAACATAGACAGAAATAATTGGGGTTAGACAGCCACATCCCTTTGAACAATTGAGATGAGTTCAACAGTGAGGTACGCTTTTCACCAAGAGGTCCAAACGTCTTGCAATGTCATTGATGTACATACACTATACAGCGGTCACTGGTTTTCTTTTTAATAATTTTACATGTATTCATTTTTCAATGTAATTTGATTTATTTTATGGGATGTGTGTAAGTAACTAATTGTGTTTTTCTATTTTGCCAATGCATCTCTTGAAAGTGCCAATGACTCTCTTTGCCAATGCATCTCTTGCAAACCCCCCCACAAACTATGAACCAGAAAAGTGAATCTACAGCTTTAATCCTGGTTACTGTGACCAAGGGCGTAGGAGCCAGGAGGGACAGTGGGGACATGCCCCCCCCACCCTCCTATGTTAGAAGCAGGTAAAATGCCCCCCCCCCCCAATAAAAATAACATAAAACATTGCAAGACTTTTTAGAAAAATGTGTCACCAGATGTGTTTAAGGACTTTTATTTTGAAAAGGCCTCTTCTGCTGGAACGTGAGTCCCTTCCCCTGCCCCATGACTGGTTCCTTCTCACTCTTGGTTGTTACAAGTAGTGTGTTAGTGAGAGAGAAAGCACTGTGCAGCAGCAGCACCGACATCACACACACAACACTGGGAAAAGTAATTGTTGTTTGCAACAACAAAGAAAGTTTGAGTAAAAAATGTATGAATGTAAATACATTTAACATTTACATTTAAGTCATTTAGCAGACGCTCTTATCCAGAGCGACTTACATCTTCCAAGCAGGTATTTTGGCAGAGAACAAACTAACTCACACAACCAGAAGTCGTTTCAGTGCTAGAAGACGGCTGCTTCCGACAAGGAGAGGATCTGGGGAGACACTGGCTCCATTTCAGGTCTAACCAGAACCACGGGTCAGGAATAAACTTATAAACTTTGATATGTAGAACAAAGATGAGCAACTATACACTTTCCCGTGTCTAGTAGCTAGTTAGCTTTACATTTACAATTTACTCATTGTTTACTTGTGTCAGCCTTTAGCTAATGCTGGGTAGTTCTGGCTATGTGAAAAACTGATAGTGAATGTTTTGAAGCCAAGAATAGTTACTAGCTGCACAATCACTGTCAGCCTTCACCAGTCAAAAAGAGAAAAACATAGGAAGTACCCGTTTTTTCCAAATGAGTGCAATGGACTGTAAGTAAGGTTCTTGGCAACTGTGCGCACACCACCCCTGGCAAACTAGCTGGCAAATTTGATTGCTTTCAGTTTAGATGTCTCTCACAGTGATTATGGGTCATGAAAGGGAAAAGGGATACCTAGTCAGTTGCACAAAAGCATTCAACCGAAGTGTGTATTCTGTATTAATCCCAACAGATCTGAAGGTTGATCCATATGTTAAGACTTTGTTTGGTGCTATCATGATCTGGCAGGAGAGTGACAGCCATGAACAGACAGAAAGGGAAAGCGAGAAAGGCCACAAACCAACCATAGATTTCTAGAAAACAACGACTAGGAAATGAACCATACAGTATGTAGAGCAGCAGTGGTAACAACCTGACATGGGGAAAGTGAGAAAACGACTAGGAAATGAACCATACAGTATGTAGAGCAGCAGTGGTAACAACCTGACATGGGGGAAGTGAGAAAACGACTAGGAAATGAACCATACAGTATGTAGAGCAGCAGTGGTAACAACCTGACATGGGGAAAGTGAGAAAACGACTAGGAAATGAACCATACAGTATGTAGAGCAGCAGTGGTAACAACCTGACATGGGGAAAGTGAGAAAACGACTAGGAAATGAACCATACAGTATGTAGAGCAGCAGTGGTAACAACCTGACATGGGGGAAGTGAGAAAACGACTAGGAAATGAACCATACAGTATGTAGAGCAGCAGTGGTAACAACCTGACATGGGGAAAGTGAGAAAACGACTAGGAAATGAACCATACAGTATGTAGAGCAGCAGTGGTAACAACCTGACATGGGGGAAGTGAGAAAACGACTAGGAAATGAACCATACAGTATGTAGAGCAGCAGTGGTAACAACCTGACATGGGGAAAGTGAGAAAACGACTAGGAAATGAACCATACAGTATGTAGAGCAGCAGTGGTAACAACCTGACATGGGGAAAGACATGGGGGAAGTGAGAAAACGACTGATGAACCATACAGTATGTAGAGCAGCAGTGGTAACAACCTGACATGGGGAAAGAAAACGACTAGGAAATGAACCATACAGTATGTAGAGCAGCAGTGGTAACAACCTGACATGGGGAAGTGAGAAAACGACTAGGAAATGAACCATACAGTATGTAGAGCAGCAGTGGTAACAACCTGACATGGGGGAAGTGAGAAAACGACTAGGAAATGAACCATACAGTAGCAGAAAAAGCACATTAACAGTCACACTGGTATTGAGTACAGTGTGAATGGCCATAGTCCTCAAACTGATTGCCAGTCAGAATCTGCTAAATAGATATGATCTTACAGTCCCGCCTAATGCAATGTTGTTTTGACACTTCAACTTTTGTTGGTGCCTGTTGAACACAACCCGGATGACAGGGGTCTGGTTCAAACCAGAACCCACAGAACCAGCTCTAGTTCTAATCTAGAACCATGATGGGATTCACAGTACTTGAATTGTGTGTTGCAATGACTCGTTGTTCCCGTTTCGCTGAGACAAACTGAACACCTACTGTATGTTGGCTAGCTAGCATATCCAGCATTGAGCACATGTGAATGACTCCCTCCCACTCTTCAGTGTGTATTGCATCAGTCCAATATCAGATATATCAGTTTAATTTGGTGTAATGAAACTACCGGTTTGTATTTTCATTTTCTATTCCCGACCTTACATATAAAAAATACTGTACCCATGTACATTTTAAGTCAATGTCAAGACGAACTAATAACTACTATTTGGCTGTACAAAGGGATTTGTTTAATCTTTTATTTTTTTAACCAGACCGTTCAAACCAGTGATATTATTACATGAAAGAATATTTGTTTCACAAAAGCATTAGGGCTCAGTTAAACCAAACCCACATTGCAGTATTTATGCAGTAGCTCTTTTTCCATCGTCAAATTAACACAGACTGGTCTTGGGTACTGTATAAAACCTGCAACTACACCAGGGCGATCCTCCTCAGGACTGCTTTCACTTTTCAGAATTGTGGGTGTGGGCACGGGATGAAGTGTGGGCATGGGATGAATTGTGGGCATGGGATGAAGTGTGGGCACGGGATGAAGTGTGTAAATAAAGACACCTCATAAACATTTCTATGGCAGTTAATGAATCCCAGCCTTCGTTAGTCGTTTGGTAAAAGGCCACAGAGGAATACAGAAAATGGTCATACCGTGACATAACGTATCAAAACGTATCACACACATGCAGTTATACACAAACACACTCACAACAGTTGTCATTGTCTTTTTAGACCAGAGATTAAAATGTGATTTGCAGGTTAAACAAACGAATTACCCCGTCTATGTTTATTTATTGAAGCATGTTCATCTTAAAATATTAGATTTTTGGGTCAATATGGGTCACCTGTAAATAGTCAAACATTCCTTTTGAACACCTATTTGCCAATAAACAGTAACACATTGTGGGCATTGGGGAAATAAATCTGGCATTTTGTATGGTAGCCTGCATTTGGTAAATGATTTCATTCTATTGTCAATAACACTTGCCTTTTAAGGCACTCAGTATTACTGCAACATAATGAACATGGTGGAACAATCTTCACAAAGACACACTCATCACACCCTTTCATCCACAAGACAAACTAAATCTGAGACAGGATACTCTAACCCACAACATAACCGGCAGGAAAAAAAGACTTCTACAAAAACAAATCACAATGCTCGACAAAACACTTGGACACACAACTGTAAACTACAGATCATTAGACATACATTTTGTTTTCAAAAGAGATGAATTACAGTGGGGGGGGGGGGGGCTCATAATAATAACTGGAATTGAATCACTGGAATGGTATCAAGCACTTGGAGACTGTTTTTTAATACCATCGCATTAACACCAGTCCAGCCATTACTATGAGCCGGGGGGGGGGGCATCTTGGTAAGGGGACCAGCCGTTGCCCACTGATCAGCCTAATGCTCATTACAGATTAGTATAACAGATACATTGTTCAAAAATCTTTAAGAAATCTTGACAGGCATTGGATTTCTCTTAATGTGACCAAGGGAGATGTCTGCTTTTGGTCTAATGCCTGGAGCCACTAGATTTGACAGCTATAATGCAGTTCACCTCTGGCATTATCCGCTAAGCGGATGTTGGCTAAAGTGGATCTGATTGTAACTGCCAAAATAAAGGAAACACCAACGTAAAGTGTCTTAATAGGGGGCGTCGGGCCACCATGCGCCAGAACAGCTTCAATGCACCAGATTCTACAAGTGTCTGGAACTCTATTGGAGGGATGCAATGCCATTCTTCCATGAGAAATTCCATAATTTGGTGTTTTGTTGATGGTGGTGGAAAATGCTGTCACAAGCACCACTCCAGAATATCCCATCTGGTGACAGACGGCCATGGCATTTGGTTTACATCGTTTGCTCATCAAACCACTCAGTTACCATTTGTGCCCTGTGGATGGGGGCATAGTCATGTTAGCCAAAATAATGGCCTGATAAGCATTTTTATACATGACCCTAAGCATGATGGGATGTTAATTGTTGAAATAACTCAGGAACCACACCTGTGTGGAAGCACCTGCTTTCAATATACTTTCTCTCTCATTTACTCAAGTGTTTCCATTATTTTGGCATTTACCTGTATACACTGGAAGAACCTGCCAGTCTCTGTTGTAAGTCAATTTTGACTTGAGTGGAAGCTAGGATTGACCCTTTAGTAACAAGCTGACATGTGTGCCAACATAAACAATATGATTATAGTAGCTAGAGTCTGAAGGAAATTCATTGTCGGTTGCGCTTCAAGGCTAAAGGGACTTGCCATTATATTAGAGCGTCCTGGGGTTATAGAAGGGTTGTCACTTTCACAATATGTGTGGGTATAAGAGAAACTGAGCAAAAGTGAGAGAATGGGCAAGAAAGACCATGAAGATAGATGAATGAGAGAGAAGTGGAGATAAGAAAAGTGTGAGAGATTGAAAGGGAGGAAGAGGAAGTTGTGGCTCTAGGAAGCGGTGAACTTCCTGAGTGTGATGACAATGAGGGCGAGGAGGACTGAAGCCCCCAGGAAGACAGCGATGACAATAGCTGTGATGGCGCCCGGGCCCAGGACACCTGGACACACATAGTACATGCAACACGCAAAGGTTAGACACTAGTGTATAAACCATGATTGTCAAGTCAAATTCAAAGTAAAATTGTATTCAAAGTTCAAAGTCTAAATACAATTGTATGGTTTATTACCAATTCATTACATTTAAAGGGGTTGTGGTGTGGAACAACTAATAGACACAAATAACCCCACCACTGTGCTTTCACCAATGTCTCTTGCCATGCAAATAATGGCAGAATAGTATATAATTTTCTTAATCCTCTGGGTACAACCGAAATTATTGATATTAATAAACTGGTGATGGGAAATGTTCTGGAAAAATGAATGACATGTCTCACCTTCCTCCTCATCCATGACCTGTGAGTGGGTGGTGTCCTCATACTCGAAGGTTAACACTCTCTCCGTCATGTCCTTGAAGGGATCTTTGGTGGTGACGTCATATGTCCCGCCACCGGACAGTGTGTCCTGGTTGTCCCCTTGTAAAGTTGGCGTGGGGTCTTCCACGGTCTCTGTGAACAACAACCGTGTGTGTTCACAATTTGGGCATGTTTGTAGACAAGTCTAAAGTGCCTTCAGAAACCATTCATACACCTTGCCTTTTTCCACATTTTGCTGTGTTCGAGCCTGAATTCAAAATGTATTAAGCAAAATGTAAATCGCCCATCTACACACACAATACCCCATAATGACAAAGTGAAAACATGTTTTTAGAAATGTTAGCAAATTGATTGAAAATGAAATGCAGAAATATCTAATTGTACACCCTAGTCAATACATGTTAGAATCACGTTTGGCAGAGATTACAGCTGTGAGTCTTTCTGGGTAAGCAGTGATTACAGCTGTGAGTCTTTCTGGGTAAGCAGTGATTACAGCTGTGAGTCTTTCTGGGTAAGCAGTGATTACAGCTGTGAGTCTTTCTGGGTAAGCAGTGATTACAGCTGTGAGTCTTTCTGGGTAAGCAGTGATTACAGCTGTGAGTCTTTCTGGGTAAGCAGTGATTACAGCTGTGAGTCTTTCTGGGTCTTTACAGCTGTGAGTCTTTCTAAGCAGTGATTACAGCTGTGAGTCTTTCTGGGTAAGCAGTGATTACAGCTGTGAGTCTTTCTGGGTAAGCAGCGATTACAGCTGTGAGTCTTTCTGGGGGCGATTACAGCTGTGAGTCTTTCTGCAAGCAGTGATTACAGCTGTGAGTCTTTCTGGGTAAGCAGTGATTACAGCTGTGAGTCTTTCTGGGTAAGCAGTGATTACAGCTGTGAGTCTTTCTGGGTAAGCAGTGATTACAGCTGTGAGTCTTTCTAAGCAGCGATTACAGCTGTGAGTCTTTCTGGGTAAGCAGCGATTACAGCTGTGAGTCTTTCTGGGTAAGCAGTGATTACAGCTGTGAGTCTTTCTGGGTAAGCAGTGATTACAGCTGTGAGTCTTTCTGGGTAAGCAGTGATTACAGCTGTGAGTCTTTCTGGGTAAGCAGTGATGACAGCTGTGAGTCTTTCTGGGTAAGCAGTGATGACAGCTGTGAGTCTTTCTGGGTAAGCAGTGATGACAGCTGTGAGTCTTTCTGGGTAAGCAGTGATTACAGCTGTGAGTCTTTCTGGGTAAGCAGTGATTACAGCTGTGAGTCTTTCTGGGTAAGCAGTGATTACAGCTGTGAGTCTTTCTGGGTAAGCAGTGATTACAGCTGTGAGTCTTTCTGGGTAAGCAGTGATTACAGCTGTGAGTCTTTCTGGGTAAGCAGTGATGACAGCTGTGAGTCTTTCTGGGTAAGCAGTGATTACAGCTGTGAGTCTTTCTGGGTAAGCAGTGATGACAGCTGTGAGTCTTTCTGGGTAAGCAGTGATTACAGCTGTGAGTCTTTCTGGGTAAGCAGTGATTACAGCTGTGAGTCTTTCTGGGATTACAAGCAGTGATTACAGCTGTGAGTCTTTCTGGGTAAGCAGTGATTACAGCTGTGAGTCTTTCTGGGTAAGCAGTGATTACAGCTGTGAGTCTTTCTGGGTAAGCAGTGATTACAGCTGTGAGTCTTTCTGGGTAAGCAGTGATTACAGCTGTGAGTCTTTCTGGGTAAGCAGTGATTACAGCTGTGAGTCTTTCTGGGTAAGCAGTGATTACAGCTGTGAGTCTTTCTGGGTAAGCAGTGATTACAGCTGTGAGTCTTTCTGGGTAAGCAGTGATTACAGCTGTGAGTCTTTCTGGGTAAGCAGTGATTACAGCTGTGAGTCTTTCTGGGTAAGCAGCGATTACAGCTGTGAGTCTTTCTGGGTAAGCAGTGATGACAGCTGTGAGTCTTTCTGGGTAAGCAGTGATGACAGCTGTGAGTCTTTCTGGGTAAGCCTCTAAGAGCTTTGCACACCTGGATTGTACAATATTTGCAAATTATTATTTAAAAAAATTCTCCAGGCTCTGTCAAGTTGGTTATTGATCATTGCTAGACATCCGTTTTCAAGTCTTGTCGTAGATTTTCAAGACAATTTATGTCAGAACTAACTAGGCCACTCAGGGACATTCAATGTCGTATTGGTAAGCAACTCCAGTGTATATTTCAAATCAAATGTTATTGGTCACATACACATGGTTAGCAGATGTTATTGCGAGGGTAGCGAAATGCTTGTGCTTCTAGTTCCATCAGTGCAGCAATATCTAACAAGTAATCTAACAATTCCACAACTACCTAATACACACACCTAAGGGACAGAATAAGAGAATACGTACATATTTGGCTTTGTATAAGGTTAATGTATAAGGTTAAGGTTAATGTCCTGCTGAAAGGTGAATTCCTCTCCCAGTGCCCGTTGGAAAGCAAACAACCTGGTTTTCCTCTAGGATTTTGTCTGTGCTTAGTTCTTTCCGTTTCTTTTTACCCCCCAAAACTCCCTAGTCCTTGCCGATGACATAACATAGTGCAGCCCTCACCATGCTTGAAAATATGAAGAGTGGTACTCAGTGATGTGTTGGATTTGCCACAAACACAACCCTTTGTATTCAGAACATAGTTAATTTCTCTGTCCTTTTTGTTGTTATTGCAGTATTACTTTAGCCTTTTAGCAAACAGGATGCATGCTTTGGAATATTTTTTATTTTGCACAGGCTTCCTTCTTTTCCCTGTTATTTACGTTAGTATTGTGGATGTTGATAAACCTTGCTCAGTTTTGTCCTATCACAGCCATTAACCTAACTGTTTTAAAGTCACCATTGGCCTCATGGTGAAATCCCTGAGTGGTTTCCTTCCTCTCCGGCAATTTAGTTAGGAAGGACGTATATCTTTGTAGTGACTGGGTGTATTAATACATCATCCAGTGTAAAAAAGATTTTTTTGTACTGTATCTGGCCAAACAGGTTCTGGAAAGAAACAGTCCAAAATGGAGAGGTGTCGGATCCTGTTCTGGCAGGATCTGGCTCATATTCAGCACTGGATTGAATATTCAAGACATTTCAGCCTAACATTTCCAAATATGTAATTCCAGTGACATCATGGTGTATTTAATGTTTTTTACCCTTTTTTCGTGATATCCAAATTGGTAGTTACAATCTTGTCCCATCGCTGCAACTCCCCTACAGACCTGGGAGACATTGTGGCTATTGTGTATAGGCCAGTGACATCAATATTATCCATTTTAAATTCAGGCTGTAACACAACAAAATGGGGGAAAAAGTCAAGGCGTGTGAATCATTTCTGTAGGCACTGTATAAACTGTTCAAATGTAGCATTGTGTACATATTCGTAGTGAAAAACATAACTTGTACAGATCTCTTCAGGAAATAGATATTCTACCATCAAAGGGACTACCTGGCGAAACAAGGGTTAAATCAAACATTTCCCTGCGGGTAACTGAACAAGCTCAGTCAGACCTGCTACTCTCTAGACTTGAAGTTGCTATTCACATACTATCAGCTGGATAAAACCAACCCTGGAGAAAGAGTGTGAACTGAAAATATGACTCATGTTATATTACACATATTACAGTGGCTTTGCTGATGGCTGCTAATATATACTAATGTATGCGAATTTAGGAATGTAAGCCACTGTATGCTCCTCTAACAGAGAGCCAGTGAGTGACAGAGCTGTGAATGTAACATACTGTATGCTCCTCTAACAGAGAGCCAGTGAGTGACAGAGCTGTGAATGTAAGATACTGTATGCTCCTCTAACAGAGAGCCAGTGAGTGACAGAGCTGTGAATGTAAGATACTGTATGCTCCTCTAACAGAGAGCCAGTGAGTGACAGAGCTGTGAATGTAAGATACTGTATGCTCCTCTAACAGAGAGCCAGTGAGTGACAGAGCTGTGAATGTAAGATACTGTATGCTCCTCTAACAGAGAGCCAGTGAGTGACAGAGCTGTGAATGTAAGATAATGTATGCTCCTCTAACAGAGAGCCAGTGAGTGACAGAGCTGTGAATGTAAGATACTGTATGCTCCTCTAACAGAGAGCCAGTGAGTGACAGAGCTGTGAATGTAACATACTGTATGCTCCTCTAACAGAGAGCCAGTGAGTGACAGAGCTGTGAATGTAAGATACTGTATGCTCCTCTAACAGAGAGCCAGTGAGTGACAGAGCTGTGAATGTAAGATACTGTATGCTCCTCTAACAGAGAGCCAGTGAGTGACAGAGCTGTGAATGTAAGATACTGAGTACAGAGCTAAGTATTAGCCCCAGTCTTTGATGCTACAGTGGAAAGTTGCTAAGCTACTAGCTTCTCTGCGAGCAGCCTCAGACCAGGGCCTGAAAGGATGTCTTCGTATGGGGATCAACACTCTCTGTACACAGTACAGGTAGCCTCCGCTGTGTGCTGTCTCAACTCCTTCGGACACCTTGCTCTTCTCTCCAGCTCTCCACATTCTGCCCCTCTCCTGTGTCTCTCACCCACATTCCACAGGTCCTAACATGGAAGTGCTACACGACTTCTTACACCTTCATTGCAGCCATGGAAACATGATCCAGATCTCTTAAACATCCCTCTCTCTCTCTTACTACCCCAGTAGAGGAGAGTGAAGGGCCAAGAATAGTAAAAGTGGATTCTGGATAAGGCCAATTGAAGTTACTAAACTGCAACTTGATTTACTTCAATGATCTGAGAAGGGGTATTGTGTTAAGTGCACAGCTGAGTGAGCTTGACTTTTTAATTGAAAGAAACAGGGAAAATTTGATCCCAATCTACAAAGAAAAAAAACGTCCACGCACACACAAGTGCACACTTTAGGAAGTTGAGGGTACCTTAATTGGGGAGAACAGGCTTGTGGTAATGACTGGACTGTAATAGTATCAAATACATCAAACATATGGTTTCCATGGTTTCCAGGTGTTTGATTCCATTCACTCCGTTCCGGCCATTATTATGAGCCGTCCTCCCCTCAGCAGCCTCCTGTGGTGCATGTGCGCGCGCACACACACACACACACACACACACACACACACAGACTTACAAATCCTACCCGTGCTCACGCTACACATACCAACAAAACCATACACCAAACATATTTAAACTCAACAGACATAATTTATCAGTTATAAAACCGCCCACTCTAAACCTTACTGAACTCTGACAATCTCACAACCAAGCATTCCCACCATAGCCTCGGGAAGTAGGCTAAAAACAACTTCCCGCGGCTATGATTCCCACTCAACCTTGCCAATACGGTTTTATTTGATAAATCTCGAAAATACACATAACAAAACGTATCACTTCAAAAGACTCTCTCACACACAGCCACATTCAATTCCAACTATCAAAGATAAAAACAGAATAATGTCCAAAGACTTGTGGGCATCACTATGATTCCAACATCACACACAAACTCCGATAGCGAACTCTGTTGGTGAGGGCCTGTGTACTGTTGATGAGCCGAGCCGAGGCCGGTCGGGGTGGGTATTTCTGATGTTGCTGTGTGTGTTGGTTGACTCATGTGTTAGCGTGTGACTTCCTGTGCAGGGGCTGGCTGCAGGTACAGAGCCCTGGGCCCCTGGCCAGCCTTGCCATCAATGAGGCCTTCAGCCTGTGGCACAAAAGGCCGCTTGTGCGGTCATGGAGGGCGGCTGCAGGTCTGCAGTAGAGGCAGGCTCCAACTGGTAACGGCCGGCCAGGCTCAAACCTAGAGTAGTCCCAGCCCCTACACGTCAAACAAGCTTGTTTATCAAATTGTATGAGTGTGTGTGAAAAGGTTGTACCTCCTTGGATAGCTTGGTTTAAGACAGAGAGAAAAGCGCTGCGATGTTTTTCCATTGGTGTTTGTTCACCTTATCAAGGAGGGCAGGAGGAGTTTGCTTCTCAGTAAATTTCCAGTAATGGCTCCCATTTGTAACCGCGGCGCTACCATTGGGCAGCTAAATAATCTCCATCTACTACAGATTGCCACTAAACTATATCTCATGACGAATTTTCCAAAAGGTGTTCTTGCTATCAGTTTCAGGTAATTCCAGTCGACAAAATCCTTCTACAGATGTAGGATGTTCATTTGATCACCCTGTTGCAGAATAACTTTTGTTCATTTCAGACTTGATTTTCCCTTACGAAAAATGTATCATCAACCCATAATTTTTTTTCCATTAATTAGAATCTATTTAATTAACTTTTCCAGTTGCTACAGGATTATTTTCCTGCTGTAGCAAACTGGTTTAAATAAGATCATATATCTCTGTACATGGGTCTAATATTGGTACCCACGACCAGTCGGTCATAAGACATTAACATGGGTCTATGAGGTGAGGAAACACACGCTGTCACTCATTGACATTAGGTGGGCATTTCGAGTGTGGCGGTTAAACTGTCTGTGTTCACAAAGGGCAGCCCAATTCGGAATGTTTTTCCACTAAGTGGTCTTTTGACCAATCACATTAGATATTTTCACATCAGATCTTTAAAAAAAAAGTTTTTTAGAGCTGATGTGATTTGTAAAAAGACCAATTAGTGAAAAAAATATCAGAATTGGGCTGCCTGTCTAAACCAGCCTCTATGGCATACCATCATGTCTCATTCACCCAGAGGAACAGATCCAAATTCCACTAACATACACAGCTAATCTGCTTCACATCCAAAGTCTAACTCACTGATGACGGAACATACCATCTCAGTAGTCTCGTGCCTCTTGTCCACATCCGATACTGTACTACAGACGTTTGTAGCTTTGACCTCACCAGTCAGGATTTCACACGGCCTGGAGAGATGACAAAGCTTTCATAACGGGTGTATGCGAATGCCACCCTGCACAGCACTACCACCCCCCCACCACCACCAAAAAAAGGTGCACCGCCCATGCCCTCACCCGCTCCTCCTCCTCACAAAACAGGGTGTTAGTTACAAATATCCTGTGTGTTTGTGAGCTTCAGAATTTATAGCAGACCTCTCGTCACCAACTGTAAGCTGGCACAGGTCACAAGTCAGCCAGGAGGGCTCTGGTCTCGGGGGGGGGGGGGGGGGTGCACTTTAACCTCTACTTGTATTCCGACCATGAAATTAAGCATGAGAAAAGCATGCTATTCATCCGCTACTAGTTTGGATGGGGATTGGATAAATTAAGGTGTGGCAGTCAAAAGTTTTAGAACACCTACTCATTCAAGGGGTTTTCTTTATTTTACTATTTTATAGTAAAAGGTGATTCGACTCAAGTTTAAAACAACTCACAAATAGAAATTATTACCAAGTGATAAAACAAGAGTCAACTAAAAGGATCATTAGAGCCAAACAGACAGGGTTATGGAAGACAGATCATCAGGAGTGACAATGTTATCAATATGCATGACTTACTGTATATCCACTCAATGCATTTTTCTGCCCCTCCCAGTTTAATTTCACCTTTATTTAACCAGGTATTCAACTCTCTAGAGACAGCAGGAGCGGTAGAGATACTCTAAATGATCGGCTATGAAAAGCCAACTGACATTTACTCCTGGGGTGCTGACTTGTTGCACCCTCGACAACTACTGTGATTATTATTATTTGACCATGCTGGTCATTTATGAACATTTGAACATCTTGGCCATGTTCTGTTATAATCTCCACCCGGCACAGCCAGAAGAGGACTGGCCACCCCTCATAGCCTGGTTCTTCTCTAGGTTTCTTCCTAGGTTCTGGACTTTCTAGGGAGTTTTTCCTAGCCACCGTGCTTCTACACCTGCATTGCTTGCTGTTTTTGGGGTTTTAGGCTGGGGTTCTGTATAGCTGATGTAAGAAGGGCTATATAAATACATTTGATTTGAGGTAGGCCAGTTGAGAACAAGTTCTCATTTACAACTGCGACCTGGCCAAGATAAAGCATAGCAGTGCGACAAAAACAACAGAGTTAAACAAACAAACGTACAGTCAATAGCACAATAGAAAGATCTATGTACAGTGTGTACAAATGTAGAAGAGCATGGAGGTAAGGCAATAAAAAGGCCACAGAGACTAAATAATTACAATTTAGCATTAATACTGGAGTGATAGATGTGCAGAGGATGATGTGCAAGTAGACATACTGGGGTGCAAAAGAGCAAGAGGGTAAGTAATAATATGGGGATGAGGTAGTCAGGTGTGCTATTTATAGATGGGCTGTGTACAGGTAGAGTGATCGGTAAGCTGCTCTGACAGCTGATGCTTAAAGTAACAGAGGGAGATATAAGACTCCAGCTTCAGATATTTTTGCAATTTGTTCCAGCCATTGGCAGCAGAGAACTGGAAGGAAAGGTGGCCAAAGGAAGTGTTGGCTTTGGGGGTGACCAGTGCAATATACCTGCTGGAGCATGTTACAGGTGGGTGTTGCTATGGTGACCAGTGAGCTGAGATAAGGCGGGGCTTCACCTAGTAAAGACTTATAGATGACCTGGAGCCAGTGGGTTTGGCGACGGATATGTAGTGGGGACCAGCCAACGAGAGCATACAGGTCGCAGTGGTGGGTAGTATATGGGGTTTTGGTGATAAAACGTATGGCACTGTGATAGACTACATCCAGTTTGCTGAGTAGAGTGTTGGGGGCTATTTTGTAAATGACATTCACCGTAGTCAAGGATCGGTAGGATAGTCAGTTTTACGAGGGTATGTTTGGCGGTATGAGTGAAGGAGGCTTTGTTGCAAAACAAGAAGCAGAATCTAGATTTCGTTTTGGATTGGAGATGCTTAATGTGAGTCTGGAAGGAGAGTTTACAGTCTAACCAGACACCTAGCTATTTGTAGTTGTCCACATATTCTAGATCAGAACCATCCAGAGTAGTGATGCTATTCGGGCGGGAGGGTGGGGGCAGCATTGGGTTGAAGAGCATGCACTTAGTTTTACTAGCATTTAAAAGCAGTTGGAGGCCACGGAAGGAGTGTTGTATGGCGTTGAAGCTTGTTAGCACAGTGTCCAAAGAAGGGCCAGATGTATACAGAATGGTGTCGTCTGCATAGAGGTGGATCAGAGAATCACCAGCAGCAAGAGCAACATCATTGATATATACAGAGAAAATAGTCGGCCCGAGAATTGAGCCCTGTGGCACCCCCATAGCGACTGCCAGAGGTCCAGAAAAAAGGCCCTCCGATTTGACACTGAACTCTATCTGAGAAGTAGCTGGTGAACCAGGTGAGGCAGTCATTTGAGAAGCCAAGGCTATTGAGTCTGCCGATAAGAATGCGGTGATTGACAAAGTTGAAAGCCTTGGCCAGGTCGATGAAGACGGCTGCACAGTACTGTCTTTTTTTAGTTTTTTAGTTGAATTTTACCCCTTTTTCTCCCCAATTTCGTGGTATCCAATTGTGGTAGTAGCTACTATCTTGTCTCATTGCTACAACTCCCGTACGGGCTCGGGAGAGATGAAGGTTGAAAGTCATGCGTCCTCCGATACACAACCCAACCAAGCCGCACTGCTTCTTAACACAGCGCGCATCCAACCCGGAAGCCAGCCTCACCAATGTGTCGGAGGAAACACCGTGCACCTGGCAACCTTGGTTAGCGTGCACTGCGCCCGGCCCGCCACAGGAGTCGCTGGTGCGCGATGAGACAAGGACATCCCTACCGACCAAGCCCTCCCTAACCCGGACGACGCTAGGCCAATTGTGCGTCGCCCCACGGACCTCCCGGTCGCGGCCGGTTACGACAGAGCCTAGGTGCGAACCCAGGGACTCTGATGATGGCACAGCTGGCGCTGCAGTACAGCGCCCTTAACAACTGCGCCACCCGGGAGGCCCACAGTACTGTCTTTTATCAACGGCGGTTATGATATCGTTTAGGACCTGGAGCGTGGCTGAGGTGCACCCATGACCAGCTCGGAAACCAGATTGCATAGTGAAGGTACGGTGGGATTCGAAATGGTCGGTGATCTGTTTATTAACTTCGCTTTCCAAGGCAGGGCAGGATGGATATAGGTCTATAACAGTTTGGGTCTAAGATGTCTCCCCATTTGAAGAGGGGGATGACCGCGGCAGCTTTCCAATCTTTGGGGATCTCAGACGATGCGAAAGAGAGGTTGAATAGGCTAGTAAATGGTGGTTGAAACAATTTTGGCAGATAAGTTTTGAAAGAGAGGGTCCAGACTGTCTAGCCCAGCTGATTTATAGATTTTGCAGCTCTTTCAGAACATCAGCTGTTTGGATTTGGGTGAAGGAGAAGCGGGGGGGCAAGTTGCTGCAGGGGGTGCTGACGTGTTGGCCGGGGTAGGGGTAGACAGGTGGAAAACATCGCCAGCCGTGGAAAAATGCTAATTGAAATGATCGATTATCTTAGATTTATCAGTGGTGACAGTGTTTCCTATCCTCAGTGCAGTGGGCAGCTGGGAGGAGGTGCTCTTATTCTCCATGGACTTTACAGTGTCCCAAAACATTTTGGAATTAGTGCTATAGGAAGCACATTTCTGTTGGAAAAAGCTAGCCTTAGCTTTCTTAACTGACTGAGTATATTGGTTCCTAACATCCCTGAAAAGTTGCATATCGTGGGGGCTATTCGATGCTAATGCAGAACGCCACAGGATGTTTTTGTGCAGGTCAAGGGCAGTCAAGTCTGGGGTTAACCAAGGGCTATATCTGTTCTTAGTTCTACATTTTTTTTGAATGGGGCATGCTTTTTTAAATGGAGAAGAAAGCACTTTTGAAGAGCAACCAGGCATCCTCTACTGACGGGATGAGGTCAATATCCTTCCAAGATACCCGGGCCAGGTCGGTTAGAAAGGCCTGTTCACTGAAGTGTTTTAGGGAGCGTTTGACAGTGATGAGGGGTGATCGTTTGACCGCGGACCCATTATGCACGCAGGCAATGAGGCAGTGATCGCTGAGATCCTGGTTGAAGACAGCAGAGGTGTATTTAGAGGGAAGGTTGGTCAGGATGATATCTAAGAGGGTGCCCATGGTTACAGATTTTGGGTTGTACCTGGTAGGTTTCTTGATAATTTGTGTGAGATTGAGGGCATCTATCTTAGATTGTAGGACGGCCGGGGTGTTAAGCAAGTCCCAGTTTAGGTCACCTAACAGTACGAACTCTAAAGATAGATGGGGGGAAAACAATTCACATATGGTGTCCAAGGCACAGCTGGGGGCTGAAGGGGGTCTATAAGAAGCGGCAACGGTGAGAGACTTGTTTCTGGAAAGGTGGAAGCTCAAATTGTTTGGGCACAGACCTGGATAGTATGACAGAACATTGCTCTTAAAGAAGAAGTTACAGGTCTGTGAGAGCCAGACATCTTGCTTGTTTGTAGGTGACCAAATACTTGTTTTCCACCATAATTTGCAAATAAATAAATAAAAAATCCTACAATGTGATTTTCTGGATTTTTTTCTCCTCATTACGTCTGTCATAGTTGAAGTGTACCTATGATGAAAATTACAGGCCTCTTCTCATCTTTTTAAGTGATGAGTGCACAATTGGTGGCTGACTAAATAATTTTTTGCCCCACTGTATATCCACAGTAAAATGAGTCCTATATCAACATAACCTGAAAGGCCGCTCAGCAAGGAAGAAGCCACCGCTCCAAAACCACCATAAAAAAGCCAGACTACAGTTTGCAACTGCACATGGAGACAAAGATTGTACTTTTTGGAGAAATGTCCTCTGGTCTGATGAAACAAAAATAGAACTGTTTGTCCATAATGACCATCATTATGTTTGGAGGAAAAAGGGGGATTCTTGCAAGCCGAAGAACACCATCCCAACCGTGAAGCAGCATCATGTTGTGTGGGTGCTTTGCTGCAGGAGGGACTGGTGCACTTCACAAAATAGATGGCATCATGAGGATGGAAATTATGTGGATATATTGAAGCAACATCACAAGACATCAGTGAGGAAGTTAAAGTTTGGTCGCAAATGGGTCTTCCAAATGGACAATGACCCCAAGCATACTTCCAACGTTCTGGCAAAATGGCTTAAGGACAACAAAGTCAAGGTATTGGAGTGGACATCACAAAGCTCTGATCTCAATCCTATAGGAAATGTGTGGGCAGAACTGAAAAAGCGTGTGCAAGCAAGGAGGCCTACAAACCTAACTCTAGTTACACCAGCTCTGTCAGGAGGAATGGGCCAAAATTCACCCAACTTATTGTGGGAAGCTTGTGGAAGGCTACCCGAAACGTTTGACCCAAGTTAAACAATTTAAAGGCAATGCTACCAAATACTAATTGACTGTATGTAAACTTCTGACCCACTGGGAATGTGAATAAAGAAATAAAAGCTGAAATAAATCATTCTCTCTACTATTATTCTGACATTTCACATTCTTAAAATAAAGTGGTGATCCTAACTGACCTAAGACCGGGCATTTTTACTTGGATTAAATGTCAGGAATTGATAAACTGAGTTTAAATGTATTTGGCTAAGGTGTATGTAAACCAGTCATATGGCAGCAAACTGAATCATATCAACTTTCCCACAAGTTTATGAAATGCTGTGCCATTATGCAGAATTAATATAGTTTGGCCTTTTATCTTGCAGGGATGAGCACTCTCGATTGCCTTAATTATAGGCTACCCCGACTTTCTCTGTCTCCTATTTCTGTCCTATATTAGTCACTATCAGTATTGACTGTCAGTAGGCATAATGACCACACATATTCAACTGTCAATTTACTGTTAGTTCCATTCAGTTGGCAGAGTTTACATAATCATTTAATTACATTGTTTTGTTTACCTTTTAGTTCTCTCTGTAAACGCAGTCACGGCAGTGTGGTTGTTGCTGAGGATCATTAGTAACAGATGATAATATAACAGAAGACATAGGCTAATTAAATGTTTATGGAGCAGAGCGTGGACCAAGACCTAACAGTTTGAACCAGACGCATGGAGCAATGCCTGGCCGTGTCATCACACAGTTCCATGGTTAATGCAGGCAATAGACAAGGCTACTATTGTAAACTATTCTCCCTATTAGAATTATATATATACACACTAGTCTTCCAACATTAACATGGATTTAATAACTGAATGTGGCAATTTTCAGAATTTCTTTCTTCCGTGCGTAAAGACTCTCCAGATCAGAGTATTTTTAAATCTACCAATTGGAGCTGAAATGGAGATGAATATGCATATATTTAGAAGGCTTTCTTTCATTGATTCCTAATATTCTGAACCTGTTCTCTCTATTTATTCTAGTGAGTCTGTCGACAAAATTCGAACTAAAAGGTACAACGTATTTTAAAGGGATGGTTTAAGATAAATGTATTATAAACCCTATTGAATGAAAATCCAGGAGAAAATCTGTTGACCAGGAAGTGGGAGGGTTCTCAGCAGTTGAATGTAATGTATTCAGAGCGAACAAGGTAGCCACACCTGCAGAGCGCCTTATGCAACAGAATAAGGTACACTACATGACCAAAAGTATGTGGACACCTGCTCATCGAACAGCTCATTCCAAAATCATGGGCATTAATATGGAGTTGGTCCCCCCTTTGCTGCTATAACAGCCTCCAATCTTCTGGGAAGGCTTTCCACTAAATGTTAGAACATTGCTGTGGGTACTTGCTTCCATTCAGCCACAAGAGCATGAGGTTGGACACTGATGTTGGGCGATTAGGCCTGGCTCACAGTCGGCTTTCAAATTCATCCCAAAGGCATTCGATGGGGTTGAAGTAAGGGCTCTGTGCAGGCCAGTCAAGTTCTTCCACAGCGATCTTGACAAATCATTTCTGTATGGACCTCGCTTTGTACACTGGGGTTTCATGCTGAAACAGGAAAGGGCCTTCCCCAAACTGTTGCCACAAAGTTGGAAGCAGAGAGTTGTCTAGAATGTCTTTGTACGCTGTAGTGTTAAGATTTCCCTTCACTGGAACTAAGGGGCCTAGTACGAACCATGAAAAACAGCCCCAGACCATTATTCCTCCTCCACCAAACTTTACCGTTGGCACTATGCATTGGGGCAGGTAGCGTTCTCCTGGCATGCGCCCAAGTTAAATTCATCCATCGGACTGCCAGATTGTTAAGCATGACTTGTTGTAAAGGTGGCATTCTATGACTTTCACGTTGAAAGTCACTGAGCTCTTCAGTAAGGCCACTCTACTGCCAATGTTTGTCTATGGAGATTGCATGGCAGTGTGCTCGATTTTTTTTTACACCTGTTAGCAACGGGTGTGGCTGAAATAGCTAAATCCACAAATTTTAAGGGGTGTCCACATACATTATATATACAAAAGTATGTCTGAATACCAAATACTGAGAAGTACGTAGGAAAGGCATAAGGCAGAGATTTCCTCAGTCTGAATCAGCCCCCAGGAGAACAGCCAGTACTATGGCTGGGTCCCAATTCTGTAAAACAGTTTAATTTCCTTGTCTACTTTCCTTTAGTGATCACAGAGATATGGTCTCTGGGAGGTTAGTACAACAGAGGAGTATTATGGTTGGGTCCAAATATTTCTAAACGTATTTTTTAAATTTACTTCCCTTCTCAAGAGATGAGGGCTTGGGTCACTGGAATCTTTGCAAGTGGAGAACAAGAGTATTTTGGTTGGGTCCCAATACTGTTAAAACTGTTTTCTTTCCTTGTCTACTTTACTTCGTGCCCACTAAGAGATGAATGAGCTGGATAGGTCAGAAGTTGTGTCCATGTTGTCTGTTGTCTATAGCTTGTGAGGTGTGGAAACACTTTGTTGCTTTTATGAATTTTGTCTTGCTGCTTTTTGTTCTATGTTGCTCTGTCTGTATGCTATGTCTTGCTTGTCCTATGTTGCTATGTCTTGCTTGTTCTATGGTGCTATTGTCTATATTGTAATTGTTTTTAATAACCTGCCCAGGGACTGCGGTTGAAAATTAGCCGGCTGGCTAAAACCGGCACTTTTACTGAAACGTTGATTAATGTGCACTGTCCCTGTAAAAATAAACTAAACTAAACTAAGTTGTAGATTGAGGAAATTAAATGAGGAAAGAAAGATTTGGTGGCAAACGATTTAGTAAGTAAGTAAGGACATGAGTGGCACCATGCCTGGCATCACTGGTCCAAAACAACATGTAAAGTGGAAGTCATTCATGAGTCATCTTGGATATTTACTTATCTTGTGGAATACGGAATGCGGGGGTGCCGATACAGAATCTGATGCTTGTGAGACAATAGACATTCATCATAAAAGGAACTGCAAATCCCTAAAATAACAAATCATCATAAAAGGAAGTGCAGTTTTAAGAGACAATGCACAAAGTTCCAAGTTCAATGTTAAACTGGACATCATGATCATGCAAATGTCGATACAAAAATTAAACTGCGAATTCAGTAACTAAATTGTCAACAACACGGTTCATTATCAAACCAACCACCTCATCCTTAAAATGCTTAGATGTTACTATCAATCTGGTGTTATATTTTCCTCACTGCATAATGACAGTTGTGTACAGGTCATTGTTTTGAGGAAAAAGTACCATGTTCCTGGTGGCTTGCTGTGGCTCTAACCCTTGCCCTGACCCCTAGGGCCTTAATGCTGCTGTGCTGTGTTCCCAAGGCCCTCACAATACCGGGCTTTGTGGAATCCCCTCTTCTCCCATGCCGCTCTTTAGGCTTATCACTCAAGTGTGAGAGTAGGAGAGACAGATATAGAAATGAAGGGAGAGAAAGAGAGGGACATGGATTGAGGAAGAGAGAGGTAAACAGAGAACTAGAAAGAGGAAAGAAAGAAATAGAGGGATATAGAACTAGAAGATAGTGAGACAAATAGGGGGAGAGAGAAACAAGGGGAATTAGAACAAGAAAAACAAAAGGAGAGGGTGATAACTCCAGCGAATCTGTTGACACCGTATCTAGATCAGCAGTAAAACCACACACAAAGATGGTAAAAAAAGGTTATTCTAACAAAGCCACTAACACGGATAATAAAAAATAAAATAAACCACTACAAATTGCTAGTACCTGGCATCCTTTTCAACCATTTTATCAGTGCATTCTTCTGAAGTAGTCACAACTCGCAAATAGCAGCGTATTTGATATTCTCCTCTCATACCTAACACTCTTCAAAATAAAATGTTCATAAACCCATATGAATAAGCACATAGAAAGGTTGACAACTCTTGACTCTTGGCAGAGGGAAACCACTGGCAAAATGAGCCAATATTTCAGTTTCAGACAGCTTCTAAATGTGAGGCATTATGAAAGCAAGTGAGTCAAAGACTAGCTTTCAGTCTCCAAACTTCCATTCGCTCAAACTGCATCATTTAGGGTGAGGGCACTCGCAACCGGGCCTCTAGATCAATAGTGGGGGGAAATGACACGTATACACACCTTGAGCTCAGCTAAATATGACCATATTTACCCAAAGCCCACTCAATGAGCAACATTCAGAATAATAGATTTTTTTGATAATTTATCCACAGAAATAACAAGTCAAACATGGATTTGAATTCAATTTGAATGTCACTGAAATTGCAGATAATAGAAGACTAGTTGTTGGTGTGCTTGTTGGAGTGGATGAAAAGCAGGCAGCATATTTTCTGCCTTCAACTTTGCAACAACTGACTTCAACAACCCTGCATTTCTGGTGGCAAATCTAGTGTTTTTCAACAAACATTGTGTCATTTCTCATCTACTTCTCTCTATAGAAGCCTCAACCAAACTGTTGTGTTTTCCCCTTGCCCCAACAATCTTTCCAATCCCTTGACCTTTTGAGGTGAGGTCTGAGTAAGGCAATGTTACGAAACATTATAAACACATAATGTAGTAGTAAATACATGTATCGTAGTGTGGACGGTTTTTATTGCATTCACACTTAGGATATTCAAAAACATGCAAAGACCAATAAATGCATGTATCATATATTACACTCTTTCCGTGACTAATACAAGGACAACCAGGATACAACGTCCAGCAGTGAGCTTACCTGAGTGGATGGTGGCTACCCAGAGGCCTAGCAGGACCAGAAGGACGAGTCTGGATACACTGCTGCAGTTGGCCATGATGGTTCCTGTGTTGAGCTAGGACGACTGGACTGAGTCTCCAGAGCTCCTGAAGCATGTGCTAGTGAGTGCTGGATCAAAAAAAGAGTTGAAGAGAGAGGTGGAAGAGGGACTGGGTATTGAGAGAGAAGCTTCTGGATGGGGCAGACTTTGCGAACACCTCTCATGAAGGCCCACCCACTTCATATTACTCAAATAAGAAGTTGCCTGTAGACGCTGATCCAAGCTCTGTTCCAACTATTTTCCACCCAAAGTTATAATTAGGACTGGGGCAGGGTACGCTGATCCTAGATCTGCTCATGGGAAACTTCTAACCAGAGAGTGGAAGACTTTAGGATTGGCCATGTTCCATGCCTCCCCAACAGTCAGTCCATCGTCCTGTACCTTCCAGTTAGTAGACGTCACTGATACATGCTCAGATATTTTCTCGAAGTTCAGGATTTGGGGTAGGCTTATCAGACCCTAGATCTGTGGTAAGGGGTTATGGGCGTCAAGCTTGCCACTTGGGAGATATTTTGGGGTTTTGGAAGAAGCTGTGCGTTTCGATCTATCCTTATGTTACGAGTCGACACAGATGGATGTGGGTTATTTAAGCAATAAGGCCCGAGGTGGCGTGGTATATGGCCAATATACCACGGCTAAGGGCTGCTCTTATGCACGACGCAACCTGGAGATCTGATATTCCACAGCTGTCAGCATTCAGGTTTCGAACCACCCAGTTTATAGCCCTGAATGCTGATTGGCTGAAAGCCGTGGTATATCAGACCGTATACCACAGGTATGAGAAAACATTTATTTTTACTGCTCTAATTACGTTGGTAACCAGTTTATAATAGCAATAAGGCACCTTGGGGGTTTGTGATATACGGACAATATACCACGCATAGGGCTGTGTCCAGGCACTCTGTGTTGCGTCGTGTGTAAGAACAGCCCTTAGCCGTACCACCTCGGGCCTAATTGCTAAAGTATTATTGGAAATCAGGGTAGGTATGCTCAGTAGGGTGAATTGTTTAGGATATAACCCAAAATTACATCAATGCAGGGAATGATAAACTCAGCAGGGAAAAATAATTTGGTTTGGTATTAGACCAATTATAGGATGACAAGTACTAATCTAAAATCAGTAACTGGGAGGAGATATATTCACAACTATTGCATTCAACTTTGGACTTACACACGATTTATGCTATTTTAGATTTTAGTCTCTATAGCAAATCAGCATTAAAAAGTGTTGAGTACAAATGTGAGTAAAGTGTTGTGCGTGGAAGGAGATCATTCATTGATTCAAAGAGAGGTGTGAACAGCCCACACAAGAGACTGTTTTATTTCATACCGCAATAGAAAAGTATGACTCCAGTAGTTCATCATTTTCATATATTATAATACAGATGCAGAATTGAAAGGTTATTCTTTAAACAGCCTAGTATTTTACAAGAAATGGATAACTACTTGGAACGGTCAAACATATCCTTAAAACAGGACATCAGTGGGCACACACATCCTTGGCTCCTACAATACCACCACCATCCACAAACAGGAGTGAAGGAAGGAGAAAAGAGGGGGAGAAAAACATTCAATAAATAAAAATAACAAAACAGAAAAAAGTTCTCTACCCCCCCCCCAATGCGTTCAACTTCATGGGGAGAAGATTGCATCAGGTAACGTCTCTCTTCTGCATACTTTCAGACAAGATACTAGGAGGGGACTGAACAGCCGACCACAGACAGGGAGAGACATCCATGTCCTGCCCTCAGCTCTTTTCTTTGGGAGAAGTCAGATTAGGCCTTTACATTGATTGATTTGTTGTTCGATTCAATGCTTGGTTGGTTTTTATGGTTCTGTTTGATTGTTTGGCTGCTTCGTTAGCCTTCTCCCTGTCTCACATAGGGCAAAATACTCATTAGGGATGTTTTTTGAGGGGTCCTCTAGCACTGGAAAGCGTCCCCAGCTTCCAATGACAAATGTTAAATTAAAGTACAAAACAGAACGGAAAGAGGATGCTGTTCACAAAAGGAAAGGGACATTGGGGTGTGAAGGTGGTGGTTGTAGGGGGTACAATGGCAGCTGTTCAGAACGATATGGTCAGTGGGGTTGGCAGCAGAGCAGTCCCTTTAAAAGTCCTCCACCGTCTCGATCTCACCCATATTCAACCTCTCAGACGCCGCGTTCACAGAAAAACCTGGGAAGATGAGAGAGAACAGGGAAAGTGAATTTAGTATGAGAGGTATGCATGTGGTAGTCAGAAGAGATGCTAATCCAATTAGCATTAGTCGTAACGCCAATGAGAACAGTACATTCTGAGTCAAGGAGTGCACAGGAGTGAATGGGAATCATTTGGGCGCTGGCTCAACAACCCAACACCAGCATGAATAACGTGAACAAGACGTACAACAGTACAGATCTTTTCTGAGATTATCAACTTTTTCTCCTTAAAACCTCGAGTGTAGGGGGCAGTATTTTGATGTTTGGATGAAAAACGTACTCAAATGAAACTGCCTATTTCTCAGGCCCAGAATATGCATATAATTGTCAGATTAGCATAGAAAACACTCAAGTTTCCAAAACTGTCAAAATATTGTCTGCGAGTATAACAGAACTGATATTCCAGGCAAAAACCTGAGGAAAATCCAACCGGAAGTGCTGTTTTTCCTGAAAGCTCTCTGTTCCATTGCCTGCCTTCGCTCCATTTAAAGGGATATCAACCAGATTATTTTTCCTATGGCTTCCCCATGGTGTGAACAGTCTTTAGACATAGTTTCAGGCTTTTATTTTGAAAAAATGAGCGAGAAAGATCACATCGCGTCAATGTATGGCTGAGTGCCAGCGTTTTGCATGCGCAACAGCTTGGAGCAGACATATCTCTCTCTCCTATTGAAGAAGCTACAGTCCCGGTTGAAATTGATCCCGCTAACAGGATGGGTGCATCAAGAAGTTAATATGATCCACCTCTACGCAGACGACACCATTCTGTATACTTCTGGCCCTTCTTTGGACACTGTTAACAACCCTCCAGGCAAGCTTCAATGCCATACAACTCTCCTTCCGTGGCCTCCAATTGCTCTTAAATACAAGTAAAACTAAATGCATGCTCTTCAACCGATCGCTACCTGCACCTACCCGCCTGTCCAACATCACTACTCTGGACGGCTCTGACTTAGAATATGTGGACAACTACAAATACTTAGGTGTCTGGTTAGACTGTAAACTCTCCTTCCAGACCCATATCAAACATCTCCAATCCAAAGTTAAATCTAGAATTGGCTTCCTATTTCGCAACAAAGCATCCTTCACTCATGCTGCCAAACATACCCTTGTAAAACTGACCATCCTACCAATCCTCGACTTTGACGATGTCATTTACAAAATAGCCCCCAATACCCTACTCAACAAATTGGATGCAGTCTATCACAGTGCAATCCGTTTTGTCACCAAAGCCCCATATACTTCCCACCATTGCGACCTGTACGCTCTCGTTGGCTGGCCCTCGCTTCATACTCTTCGCCAAACCCACTGGCTCCATGTCATCTACAAGACCCTGCTAGGGAAAGTCCCCCCTTATCTCAGCTCGCTGGTCACCATAGCATCTCCCACCTGTAGCACACTCTCCAGCAGGTATATCTCTCTAGTCATCCCCAAAACCAATTCTTTCTTTGGCCGCCTCTCCTTCCAGTTCTCTGCTGCCAATGACTGGAACGAACTACAAAAATCTCTGAAACTGGAAACACTTATCTCCCTCACTAGCTTTAAGCACAAACTGTCAGAGCAGCTCACAGATTACTGCACCTGTACATAGCCCACCTATAATTTAGCCCAAACAACTACCTCTTTCCCAACTGTATTTAATTAATTAATTTATTTTGCTCCTTTGCACCCCATTATTTGTATTTCTACTTTGCACATTCTTCCATTGCAAAACTACCATTCCAGTGTTTTACTTGCTATATTGTATTTACTTTGCCACCATGGCCTTTTTTTGCCTTTACCTCCCTTCTCACCTCATTTGCTCACATTGTATATAGACTTGTTTATACTGTATTATTGACTGTATGTTTGTTTTACTCCATGTGTAACTCTGTGTCGTTGTATCTGTCGAACTGCTTTGCTTTATCTTGGCCAGGTCGCAATTGTAAATGAGAACTTGTTCTCAACTTGCCTACCTGGTTAAATAAAGGTGAAATAAATAAAAATATTGCATAGCTTTGTAATCGTGACATTGCGTACTTAAGGAAAATAGTTTGACGAATACCTTGACTTTCTAGAGGGTAGTGGTTGACGAATGGCTTAGCATCCACGTTACACAGCATTTCAACGTGAATGTGATTAGCCAAGAATCCCGCCTGCTCTCAGCCATATAAACATTGGCTATTCAGCTTTCTTGCTGTTACGGCTTTTCACTAGAATGTCTTGGTGTAGCACTGTTTCTTTAAACACACTATTGGTGGATGGTTCATGCTCTGGGTTGCCAGCTAAAGCTGTATCAAATATGAGAAGAGATTTAGAAAGTCGATAAAAAAAACGAATTGATGGGCCTTCCGAGTGGCGCAGCGGTCTAAGGCACTGCATCGCAGTGCTTGATGTATCACTACAGACCCGGGTTCAATCCCAGGCTGTGTCACAGCCGGCCGTAACTGGGAGACCCATGAGGCGGGGTACAATTGACCCAGCGTTGTCCGGGTTAGGGGAGGGTTTGGCCCGGCTGGGATTTCCTTATGGCGAGCTGGGCACCTGCATGCTGACTTCGGTCGACAGCTGGAAGTGTTTCCTCCGATACATTGGTGTGCGGCTGGCTTCCGGGTTAAGCAAGCAATGTGTCAAGAAGCAGTGCTGCTTGGCAGGGTCATGTTTTGGAGGACGCATGGCTCTCGACCGTTGTCTCTCACGAGTCCGTAGGGGAGTTGCAGCGATGGGACTAGACTGTAACCACCAGTTGGATATCACAAAATTGGGGAGAAAAAGGGGTTAAAGTACCACAAAAAAACATTGACAAACAGTGCTTTAATAGTCTATTCCTCACCTAGCAGGCTGGGGTCTGCCCGGACCATCTTCTGCTTTTTCTTCTTCTTCCCTGAGGTGACTGTCTCAAAGCGTGCCTGCTGCTGGAGGCTGGTGTGGTTTGACTGGTACAGAGGAGAGCCTGTCCCGCTTACACCCCACATTGAATCCTGGGAAATAGTCACAAAGCAAATGAGGGGTCAGATAACTACTAACATTGGTAGCAGGGTATTGATTAATGTATGGATTTCTGAAATATTATGGTCCAGCAATATTAGGTCTCTCTCTCTCTCTACATGATGGTCCAAAGTAACATATTGAAAGCAAATGAACAGTGGTCACTGACCAACCTTGTTATGGGAGAACTTTTGATCCAGCTTAGAACCAACACACCTGACTCGACACACAAACTGCTCATCAAGACCCAGGGATGTGACCAGGACAACATGGGAAAGCAGGGAAATCTGTACAATTCTATCTTTCTGACTAGACTACAACATAACTAAAAAATGTTGGGGTTATTTTTGACTATTTAGACAGGGAGGAAATCAAAGAGGGTACAGGCAGGTGGGAGACAGATTGAAGGGTTGGAGCAGGGATTGAACCCCGGTCTCTGGGGGGGGGCCAGGAATGTTACCACTAGACCAAAGTCACACCAATGACCTGTTCTGCTGTCTCTCTCTCACCTGCTGTTGCTGTTTTAGTGTTGGTTGCTGGTTCTGCGGGGCCGGGGGCGCTTTCTGTTGGTTGGCATTCTGCTTGGCACGGCGCTCCAGGAACTGTTTGGCAAACTCCTTGGCCTCGGACGTGTCCCCCAGGTAGGCGCGCACGTAGTCGTGCACCTCGTACGGACTGTCCACCTCCTTCAGGAAGGATGCAAATGTCGGGACTGCAGCCAGAGGAGGAAGAGGGGCAGGTGACTTTTAAAGATGGGATCACACAGTAAAGATTACTTTAGGTTTGAGTTCCCTTTAGAATTGGAATCGTAATCCCTAAAAAGTGCACTGTTTGACCAGGGTCCATAGGGAATAGGGTGCCATATCAGACACCTAGATTGTTGGTTTGTATAGTACGTTATAGAGAGACTCACAGTCCAGGTTGTTGGCGGTGTTGAGGGGGTATATATATATATATATATATATATCACACACACATACATATACACACACACACTCACCATCCAGGTTGTTGGCAGTGTTGAGGGTGTGCAGGGTCTTCTCACACCACTGCATGAAGCCATCCTGCTGTCTCTTATTAACCCCCTGGAACAACTTCAGCAGCTTCTCCTCCTCCTCCACCTTCTTATTGGCCCGACTGCTGCTCACACAGTTACCACAGTATTAGATACACTGACTTCCTTTTGAACAACCAAGTGATCCATGGTATTGAATTATATCAGCCTAATTTGAATATACTTCCACTTCAGTGGAATTTTCACTTAATGTGTTGACAACATACGACTAAGTGAAACGTAAACTTCAGCAGAATCTAGGACTCTGCCCGTAATAAATAAAACAAATATTAGTGGTATAAAATTGTCCTTCCAACCACTTTCCTTGAGTCCAGCAGACAAAATATAAACTGTCAATCAGTTGCGAGCTGTAAAAGTGTCCTGAGGTTGTACCTGAGGTTGGCGTTGCCCTTGTTGTTCTTCTGAGCGTTGGGCTTCCTGGCGGGGGGTGGGGCCTGGGCCACCTCCTCCTCCCAGAAGCCCATGTTGGAGTTGGTGCTGTCGCCCCAGATGCTGCTGTCACCGCCCCAGTTAGGAGCCCCGCCGCTGGTGGCCACCGAGCCCCACACTGAGGGGCTCAGAGCGGTGGTCTTGGGAAAGAGGGGTTAGAGAGAGAGAGATCCAACCTGGTCAGACCAGTGTCATTACGTCCAAGTAGTATTCAAACAGGGTTGTCTTTGATTAACTTGTTCAGTGTAGGGGGCAGTATTTTTGTTTTTGGCTAAAAGACATACCCATTTGAAACGGCCAATTTCTCAGGCCCAGAATCTAGAATATGCATATAATTGTCAGATTAGGATAGAAAACACTAAAGTTTCCAAAACTGTCAAAATATTGTCTGTGAGTATAACAGAACTGATATTGCAGGCGAAAACCTGAGGAAAATCCAACAAGTGCTATTTTTCCTGAAAGCTCTCTGTTCCATTGGATGTCTTGCCTCCATTTAAAGGGATATCAACCAGATTCCTTTTCCTATGGCTTCCTCAAGGTGTGAACAGTCTTTAGACATAGTTTCAGGCTTTTATTTTGAAAAACCCATCGCGTGAGTGGATGGCTGGGTGCCAGCAGAGTTTTTCATGCGCAACAGCCATTTTCTCTCTCTCTCCTATGGAAGAAGCTACATTCCAGCTGACATATTATCGATTATATATTGTAAAAACAACCTGAGGATTGATTATAAAAACGTTTGACATGTTTCTACGACCATTACGGATACTATTTGGAATTTTCGTCTGCGATGTCGTGACCGCTCGAGCCTGTGGATTTCTGAACATAACACGCCAAACAAATGGAGGTATTTTGGATATAAAAATCATCTTTATGGAACAAAAGGAACATTTACTGTGAAACTGGGAGTCTCGTGAGTGCAAACATTCGAAGATCATCAAAGGTAAGCAACTTAATTGATTGCTTTTCTGATTTTCGTGACCAATCTACTTTGCTGCTAGCTGTTTGTAATATTTTGTCTACTGAGAGATGTTCTTACATAAACGCTTGGTATGCTTTCGCCGAAAAGCTTTGTGACACGCCAGTGTTTTGTGTTTTGCTATATTGCATTTATGATTTCATGAAAATTAAATATTTTTAGTAATTTAATTTGAATTTGGTGCTCTGCAATTCAGCGGATGCTGATGAAAATGATCCCACTACCGGGATAGGTGCGTAAAGAAGTTAAGAGGAATGTTTCCCCAACCTCCCAAGCCTCTCCATGTATTTGATCTAGTCTACAGCTAGTACACCTGATTCAACATGTCAAATAACCATCAAGCTCTTGATTAGCTGAATTAGGTGAGCTAGTTCACAACTACACACATTTTGAAACGGCCGTGGGTCCCATTTTTAGACAACAGTATCAGCACATCGCCAAATACATGATATCGAAGACTATGAATGAATGCAGACGAATTCATGAACGAATGATCGAGCGAACCAACTCACAGCTCTGTTCTGGGCACGGTTCTGCTGGGTGACTGTGGGGTGACTGGGCTGCTGGCCCCCAGCCCCCTGCTCCTTCCTCTGCTTCACCTGCTGGGCCTCCTCTCTCTGGATCTCCAGCAGGGACTTCGTCGTGGCCGGCTGCTTGGCCACGCTTCCCCAGCCAGAGAGCTTGGCCTGGGGATTCCGGGCCTCCTGCAGGGCCTGCTGCTGCAGGAGCTTCAGGTGCTCCGCCTGCTGGCGCCGCTGCTGCATGGGTGGAGAGAGAGGGGGGTTCATGATTACGGATCTAGGATATAAAGCATGATGGATTTGTAGAACAATTCTATTTCATGCTACCTTAGTGCTAAGTAAGTTTTCGTCCGACGTTCGGCTGGACCTGCACAAGCGTTTGGATTTGTGTACTAAACGTGCTACTTGGACATAAATAATGGATATTATCGAACAAAACAAACATTTATTGTGGAACTAGGATTCCTGGGAGTGCATTCTGATGAATATCAAAGGGAATATTTACAATGTTATTTCTGATTTCTGTTGACTCCAACATGGCGGATAATTGTATTTTTTTTTCTGAGTGCAGTCTCAGATTATTGCATGGTTTGCTTTTTCTGGAAAGTTTTTTTTAAATCTGACACAGCGGTTGCATTAAGGAGAGGTATATCTATATTTCCATGTCTAACAATTGTATGTATCAACATTTAGAATGAGTATTTCTGTAAAATGATGTGGCTCTCTGCAATATCACTGGATGTTTTTGGAACTAGTGAACGTAACACGCAAATGTATACTGAGATTTTTTTATATAAATATGAACTTTATCAAACAAAACATACATGTAATTCTGTAAGTCCTATGAGTGTCATCTGATGAAGATCATCAAAGGTTAATTCATTTTATCTCTATTTGTGCTTTTTGTGACTCCTCTCTTTGGCTGGAAAAATTGCAGAATTTTTCTGTGAGCTGGTGGTGACCTAACATAATTGTTTGTGGTGCTTTCGCTGTAAAGCATATTTGAAAATTGGACACTGGTGGGATTAACAACAAGATTACCTTTAAAACGGTAAAGATACATGTATGTTTGAGGAATTTTAATTGAGATTTGTGTTGTTTTGAATTTGGCGCCCTGCACTTTCACTGGCTGTTGTCATATCAATCCCGTTAACAGGATTGCAGCCATATAAGAGGTTTAAGGAGTGTCACCCATGTTAAACGTAATACTTTGACTGTAGCTGCGCTTACCTCCTCTCGTGCCTGTCGTTCTCTCTCCTCTTCCACTTTCTGGATCTCAGCGAGCGACAGCGCGTTCTGGGACTGAGAGATGGCTGCTGCCGTGACTGCTGACTGCTGGCCCCACTTAGAGGAAGACGGCAGCTATGGGACAGGACAAAGATTCGGTTAGTCAGTGATAGAACGGCAAGCAGGACAGTCAGGGCTGTATCCATGACAAAGAAATATTCACATACAGGAACTCATGGATGTGATTAGCACAATAAATACCAGACCAAAAGGCCAACATCCCATTTTAATGTTCAATTAAAAGGTCAAATACAGTATTTCTGATATCCTGACCTCAATTATTGTTGGTAGGATAGTGCATTGTTTATAGGCTATATTTTATTTAATCAGGAAGTCCCATTGAGGTCAAAATACCTCTTTCCTAAGGCAGACTTTATATAATATAGTATTGTGTATAGGGCTGGGAATTGGCAGGGACCTCACGATACAGTATTATCACGATTCTTTGGTGCCGACACAATATGCAATGCGAATCTATATGTATTGCGATTCGACACTCTTTTTATTGCGATTTGATGTTCCAAACATATTGTTCACCATATGTCTGCTGCAGAGGGACAAGACAGAGCCATGACAAAACGAGTTTTAAATCAGTCATGGAAATAAGTGCTGAAAACTAATTGGATCCCAACTTAAAAAGATGGAGAACAAGCTGTGCAGTTACAGCCAACTAGCGCAAAAATAATATTGCAATATTGTCAAAACGATACATAAAAAACAACATCCCGTATGTAACTATCGATCCCCCCTCCCCATCACTAATTGTGCAGTCGATGGTACCTAGCTGTTGTAGTGTTAGGTGTCTTAAGGTGTTATACTGTTAGTTACCTTCATCTGGGCTAGCTGCTGTTGCTGCTGTAGTCGGCGGAGCGCCTCCTGCTGCTGCTGCCTCTGTCTGGCTAGCTCCTGCTGCCTCGCCGCCTCCTGCTCCCTCCTTTTCGCCTCCTCCTGCTGTTGCCGTACCAAAGCTACCGCAGCCGCTGCCTCCTCCTCCTCTTGCCGCTTCTCTTCCTCATGCCTCCTCAGGGCCTCCAGCTCCTCCTGCTTTCGGCGCTCCTCCTCCTAAGGAGGAACGATAACACGTTTTTTTTAAAATGTTTAAATAGGGCCAACTTTATTGAGAAATGCAGATGTGCTTTCTGATTTACATAAATTCACTGAAAACCCACACTAACACAGTTATATTATCAGTATTGCATATTTCATGAAGCCTACTTTAGGCCAGCTAATAGCCTAACCACCAATCAAGCAACATTATGGACTAAATAAAAATCTTGTTGCTGCTGAATTATGTTGCTGTGACAATACAGATCAAATTAAGATCCTACACCTGTATGTGGAAATTTGCATTTGGTATCACCTGTCCCAAACAATAAGGGCAGGGTCGTATTCATTAGGCACACAGTAGCAAAATATTGAGTAATTCTTATTGAAAACCAGGTTGTTCCTTCCCGTTGTACTAAATGTTGTTCTATTTGGTGCCTACTGAAGAAGACCCTGTACTGGTCTTTATTGTGAAACCCAGCACCTGTTTGCGGAGGAACTCTTCCCTTTGCTTCCTCTCCTCCTCCTCCTCCCTCCTCCTCTCCTCCAGTCTGCGGAGGGCCTCCTCCTGCGCATGCCGTTCCTCTTCCTCCTCTTTCTGTTGGCGCTGTGCCTCCTCCTGCTGCTGCTTCCGCTGCCTCTTCAATGCCTCCTCCTGTGGATAGAGAAATCTATCAAATCAGTTGCATAAAACATCAATTAAGGCCGCCTCTTAGGAATTTACAGGCTAATGGGTCAATCTTGCAACTCTAGGCAATCATATATTGAACATCAACAAAGCTGACATGCATATTTCAGCAGGCAACAGTCTAATGAACCCCCCCACCTGTTTCTGACGTGCTAGCTGCTCCTCCTCCTGGCGTTTGTGTTCCTCCTCCTCCCTCTTGGCACTCAGCTCTGCCTCACCCCGCTCCAGCTCCAGCTGATCAAAGACATTTACAGTTAATAAGTAAATCACAACCACATAAAAAACACCTTTTCACATAACTCAGCGATGCACGAAGGAAACTGCATTGTCGGGCCGATTTCCACATACAACTAAGAACATTAAAGAACAAGGCAAAAATGCTCTGCTGTTTTGGGCCAGTAGCTACCACGTTGTAGCAGAGTGAAGCCAGTGGCGGAAAAAGTACCCAATTGTCACACTTGAGGAAAGATACCTTAACAGAAAATGACTTTAAAAAAAAGTGAAAGTCATCCAGTAAAATACAAGTTAAAGTCTAAAAGTATTTGATTTGACTTAATAATCGAAAGTTCAAGTATAAATAATTTCAAATTCCTTATATTATGCGAACCAGACAGCACCATTTTATTTATGGATAGCCAGGGGCACACTCCAATACTTAGACATGGGCTGGCGTGGTTACACATGGTCTGCGGTTGTGAGCCTGGTTGGATGTACTGCCAAATTCTCAAATCAATGTTGGAGGCAACTTATGGTAGATAAATGAACATTCAATTCTCTTGCAACAGTTCTGTTGGACATTCCTGCAGTCAGCATGCCAATTGCATACTCCCTCAAAACTTGAGACATCTGTGGCGTTGTGTGACAAAACAGCACATTTTAGAGAGGTCTTTTATTGTCCCCAGCACAAGGTGCACCTGTGTAATGATCATGCTGTTTAATCAGCTTCTTATTATGCCATACCCATCAGGTGGATGGATTATCTTGGCAAAGGAGAAATGCTCACTAACAGGGATGTAAACAAATTTGTGCATCAAATTTGAGAGAAATAAGCTTTTTGTTCGTATGGAAAGTTTCTGCTCATGAAAAACATTTTAAAATGTTGCGATTATATTTTTGTCCGGTATAGTAAAATACTTTACACCACTGAGTGAAGCATAGGCACAGATACTCAGGCACAGTCTTATTGCTGCATGTGGCAATTCATAACGCTAAACCCTTAAAAGTGTTTAAAAACAGTCAAATTCCCCACATTGAGCCCTAGCCCCAGGCACTTCATAAAGATCTACAACTTAGGATTGCATAAGTACAGAAAATATGGTGCTCTTACCTTGGCAGCCTTATTCTTCTCTAGGTTTTGCATCTGTTCTATGGTGGGGGCCTGGGCCATGGAGTCTATGGGCAGATCCCACACACTGCTGCCCTCCCACGCTGCACAGGAACACAAAACAGTCAGTTAGTAAGGCTGGATGGATGGTCATTATATATCATTGATCCCCATTCATTCCCTACAATTCATATGATTTTGAGCTTTCTCCACTTTTTGGTGAATTGAGGAGCACTGTCTTTTGCTGTCATTGAAGAGGTTCAGATACTCAAACTTTCAAAAGCTAAATTGGTTATAAACATCAGCCCAAAACAAAACGAGTGCTAATGTTTTCAGTGTGTGTTCTGCATTAAGTTTTACCACTGGGTGTGGGTTGCTGGATGTTTGATGTGCAGGAGGCCTGAGAGGTGTTCTGCATTTCCCACACAGAACCCTGGGATTCTGGTACGGACATGGACCGAGTCACAGGAGGTAAGAGAGACTCAGATGTTCTACACAGGGAGCCAAACACAGAAATGGCATAAATAACCAGAACACACCAGTATGTTGACACGGCATTGAATAATGCCCACAGTGAAAGATGTTTGAGGAGAACCCGTGTAATATTGAGTGCGCGAGTATGTCTTCATCATTCAGTAACTTACAGTTAGTGCATTCATCTTAATATAGCTGGGTGGGACAACCACATATCTGTCATAGTAAGCATATTTTTTTTTCTCAAAGTAGCTATCAGCAAAGTCAGTGCTAGTAAGGGGGGTGGAGCCAAGTGAGAGTGTTTGAGGGCCTAGTAATGCTGAAGCTGTGTCTCCAACCTCATCTTGAGGGCCTGGTATTGCAGCAGAGGTGTTTGTGCAGATATGCTTACGTGTTTTCTGCTGACCTCATCTTGAGGGCCTGGTATTGCTGGAGGAGGAGGTTGATCTGCTGCTGCTGTTGCTGCTGCTGCTGGTGTGGTGCTGAGCTGAGGGCCTGGGCTTTCTGCTGGGCCAGGGCTTGGGCGTACTGCTGCCTCAAAAGGTACTGGTACTGCAGCTGCTGCAGCTGGTACAGGTTGAGGGCCGTCAGCTCCTGCTGCCGCTTCAGACGCTCCTGGTCCCCGGCATCACCCTGGGGAGACAGGCCGAGTAAGACATCAGATCGGCAAGGGAACAGAGAAGTAGAGCCACAACACAGGCAAAGGGACAACGACCTGGGCTGCATTCAGTATGGCACAATGTTGTGGAACGTTCAATATGTTATGTAGAGTGAACAAGCCTCTGACTTAGAATAAGGAATGACAACGTCACAACATTTGCCTTCTGAACGTGCCCTAAGCTAAACATAAACTTTCTTTGACCATGAGACGATGCAGATGGTGTGAGGTGCATCGGAAACATTTTGAATTGCTCATAGACTAATTAAGATTCATTTCAGGATAATACAAAGTAGTGAATTCTAGAATGCTGGATGGAGCTCAGGTGTGTGATGGTTACCAGTAGGGGTGGCGGTGCTGGACCGGGGGCGAAGGGCACCCTGCCCCACATCTTGATGATCTCACCCAGGGGCTGGAAGACCTCGTCACAGCCTCTCTTCACCAGCAGGGTCATGGTGAAGTAGCCCGCCTGGAACCACTCTGTCATCTCCGGGTTACTGAAAGGACCTGGAGAGGGGGAGACATTATTAGATTTGACAAAGTCACTGAAATGTCTCCATTTACTGGTTGCAGTGTATGCAGATTTTCATTTAGAGAATCCCCGTTCCCCTCACTCTGTCTCACCCTGTATCTCTCCCTGGGGGTCTTTATAAAACCACTTCAGAGCAGCCTCGTGTGTGAGTGGCAGGCCGGCTGGTTTGGTAGCTGAGCTCTTGGCAGCCAGCCGGTCATCACCGTCCTGTAGATACGCCACCATCTTCTCTGCCTCCTATAAAAGCGAGCGAGAGTTAAATTGTATTGTTCGTTCAGGGAGTACGTGTAGAGCACCATGACAGTATCCCAAAACAAACACCACTATCTCAGTTTACTGCAGGGAGAGAGATAGAAAAATTGCAATCATTTCATTATAATTCAATAAACACCGTCTCCATATTCTTGACGTGTTCCAAAAATGAACCCACACTGCACGTTTCATGTCCAGACATGCTCTAAATTCAGTAACACCAAAACCAGCTTGGTAACTTTTACTAACTTGCTCAACATGCAGCTCTGTAACCAACTAACTTCAAGAAACCGTAGTCATTGTCCACTAACCTGTTCAAAGTGCTTCAGTCCCTCATCTTCATCCATAGTGTGGTGTGGTGGCATGGCCGTGGGCCTTCCGATGGGCGCCATGAGGCCCATGCTGGTGGCCATATTGTTAGGAGCCATGGTAGACGTGCTCTGGGGCCTGAGGCTAGCACTGAAGGGCAGCGGGGCGGGCACGGGAACATCCAGGGGCTTCTGCTGCATCTGGATGGTGGACGACGGGGCCGACACTGGACAGGAGAGGCAAGAGGGTGTGGGGTTAGTCTCTCACAGACGGAATGATCTCACAATTGACAATCTCAAACTACATGCAATCCTGTGTGTATAATTTAAGCACAAGGTTACTGCGGGAAACAAAGGTGTCATTTACTCAGAGGTGGAGGTGGTTTAAAGAAAGACGCAACAATACGTCACCAAACACAGCCTCAAGAGGGCACAAATGTGGGAGATTTGACTGCATTCCTCCACTGCTTGTATGTAAACCTACCTGTGAGAGTGTGTGCAACAGTGTGGGGGATGGAGAGAGAGTCCAGCATTGTGTTGGACATAGGGGTGTGCAGGGGGACTTTGTTGCCCTCTGGCCTGTCTTCCGGGGCAGGGGGTCGCTCAAGTGGCTTCTCCAATGGCCCCTCAGGTTCCTCTACTCTATCGGGCTGGCTGGGGGGCAGGGGCTCAGTAGGAGAGGGAGCAGGGGGCGCCGCCTCTATCGTTCTCCCCACATCTAGAGACAAAAACAAGACACACGAATCAATGTTTATCTCCACATAGACAGTTTAGTATTGAGAGCAAAAATACAGTATGCCGGACAGTTTCCACTTTTAACTCACCCTGTTTTCTGATGGGCTCTCTCCTGGCCTCTCCGTCTGTGTCTTTGGTCTCCCGGGGGTGTCCGTCCTCCTCCAGAGCCTCGTCACATTCCTCCAGGGGTCTGAAGTCCAGCTCTGCCTCCTCCAGGATGGGCTCCTTGGGAGCTTTCTGTGGGGAGATATATATATATATATATCCTTCTCATAGCAGCCTGGCAGAGTTCCACATCTCACAGTGCTCCGATGCCATATTTGTAATTGCAGCAAACAAATTGCCCTTCGGGGAAAACAAATCATTGTATAACTACTTGGTAGACTTCAAATCATGTGTGCAGGTCCTACTAATTTCTTAAACATTTCTTTGGCCCAGCACCCATTAACAAGTGATGTTCGTTAGACTGACTAAACGGACTATTCACTCACTCGAACCTTGAGCGAAAGGAAGGCTCCAGAGGAGTCGAAGGTGCCCGTCTCCTCTTCAGCGTCCTCCAGACACCACTCTGGCAGGCTGCCCCCTCCATCCTCCTCCAGGCTGCCGCTGGCCGATGGGGGATGCCTGTAGCCGCGCTCGTCCTCCCTGGCATCGAAAGGGAGCCTGCGCTGCCTCGGCTGCTCCCCTGGGTGGGCCTCTCGCCACCCTGCCGACCGCGGCCCGTCTGAGGAGAAGAGCTGTTTAAGGACCCCGTCACTCAGCTCTACGCCAGCCACTCCCTCACATTGAAGACCACCACTTTATGTTGCTGTTTCTTAGATGCATGTGATGCTTTCTTTTATGAAGCTATGGACAGATTGGAGTATTTCCTGTTGAAAACCTGTTCTCATTTGGTTGGCCATAAGGCCTGAACAAGAGAGGGATTTTAGTATGATTTGAGGTGTCCATTGTGATTTGTGAGTTCAGGATAAGACCAGCTTTTTAAAAAATCTCCCTTTTAGAGTTGTATCGAGATTGGCCTGCAATTGAAACCATCACCCACACACACACACACACACACACACACGACAGGACACATTGTGGTGGCAGCAGTGTGAGATGACTACAGGGCACACTTGGACTCGGGGGGCACCACCGGTCGCTGTCCCGTCGCAAGGCACATGCCAAGGCGCCAGTCAGGCGCCAACCCCCCTCTTCCCCATCCTCACCATTCACTTCATCCCGGGACGTGCGCCAGTTCTCACTCTCCGAACGCGTGAAGTCATGCTTCCTCACTGGCAGGCCCCCCACACTGGTCCCAACCTCCTCGTAGTTAGCACGGACTGGAGGAAAGGAATAACTTTATTTTATCAAAAGGATAACATCAATGTTGACATTTTTATTTAAATATATATATTTTTAAACACTCAATACATACATATGTAGCAACGCCACAATTTCAAGAAATACATGAGATTCAAACTTTTAGCCTGAGGGTATCCTTGGTCACAGTAAATAAGTTGTGAGGTTGTCTAAACATTTGCATAGCTGTATTGTTTTCTGATTAAGTAGTGTACAGCCTATAAAGGTACCACAAGTAAATAGCAATAGCAAACTTAGCCAAATGTCTTTGGAGGTGTTGGCAGAATGTATTTATTTTGCAGTGACATTGCTGTATCTGACCGTTTCTGAATTGTTGTGGACCTGTTAACAGATCGTATAAATTCAATTATGTTGCACCGCCCACCATCTCTGAAACTGTCTATTCGGAAAGAAAATAATACTAAAGTAGGCTTACTTAGTGGTAGATCAAAAGATCAACTGTGTTCATCTGTTAAATTCTACTCTGTTCTAAACCCCTTTCAGATGGTTTTATTTATTATAATAGCCTATCTAACAGGCCCAATTATATTAGAGATGTGCATGGTCATTAGTTGCATGGCTACTTTGGGAATATGAACTCATGGCCAGAAAAGGTGAGGAATTTATTCTGCAATGGTTATGATATACGTATAATGTATTATGTTTATAAATGAAATATTGTCAACTCGAGAAATTACTTTATTCAGACGTAGCCTACAAACTCCAATGGAAAAGGTGAACCGATCGCATAGAGCAAAATACTTGAAATAGCTTATCTATTTCCTACTGTGAAGTAGGTCCAATTAAATGAGAGATGGGACGAATGGTAGCCTATCCTAAATTGTTGGAGGCCTATAGGTAATTTCGTGAGTATGAAGCCATCAGTCAGAAAAGGTGAGGAATTGATTCTTCAATGATCATATAAATGAAATAAATAGAAAATAGATGCCTATTTCTAATTACTTAAGAATGCAAAGATAAAATAAATGTTTTTTCTCTCCTCTCACTAATGGGAAATGACTGCATCTTATATTTAGCTACCTGTTTTTTAGCTACCATTTGCACATGGCTAATTCTGCCTTCTTGCAATGGAATAGTTCAACCAGTAGAAACTGTGTACACATGGTTTAAAGTTGGCGGGGAGGAAAGCACATTCTCACGTCAAGTTCAGTTTTTATACATTACAACTTTTGCGTGAAAACTGGCACACGCACATTTTGGGGTCCATTTTGTACGCACGGTTTACGAACGAGTACCCTGGAGGGAAAACTTACTATGATTCATCAGGAAGTGGGTAGGAGCAACTTCTGCCAAGTCAATGGAACAGAGAGAGAGAGAAAGCAAAGTGATTACATTACCTGTAAATGATTTAACCCGCTTTTTATTTATATCACATTCAAACAGCTTTGATTATATTTAACCCGCCATTTGATTTATATCACATTCAAACAGCTTTGATTATATTTAACCCGCCATTTTATTTATATCACATTCAAACAGCATTGATTATATTTAACCCGCCATTTTATTTATATCACATTATAGCACAAACCTGGCTCTTTTCGACCTGGCTTTTCAAACCTTCGGTCTCCCCTAGATGGGGAGAAAATAGACTCAGCATGACTTTGAAAAGGAGAAAAGACAAAAATAATGACTGAGCATGCAGATAGTCAAACACAGATGGATATAACCAAAAACATGACAATATGTCAACACTATAAACCAAATGGGTTTTGATCATTCTCATTCCACTAGCCTGGAACCCATCTTAAGATGCATCCACTTAACATGAAGATTTGCATAAATCATGCATTGAAGTCAAAGGTTAATGGGCGTGACAATTCCAGTTCCACGTTTGTGCCTCCAGTAAGGATAGTCCATTACCTCTCCTCCCAGCTCTGGGAGCGGTGCATCTCCCTGCCCCCGCGTCCAAAGCCTCCTTCCACGTCATCAAAACTTCTTTGGTAAAACCCTCCATCTCCTCTACCCCGACCTACCAGACACACATTTTAAATACACATACACGCCACACTTTAATGTTGGAGCTAGCTGGTGAAAATGAATTCAACCAGCTGCGATAGCTTCTGCTGACAGGAGCATTATCAAGCCTATTAACAGAGTGCTACGGTTACATCCCTTCTGTGAAGCTGGCAGACATTGTTAAGATTCTTAGGGGTGGGTCTCAACCTATATATAAATCACTGGTCTCAACAGCCAATAGTCTAAAGTAGTTTCCTCGTCTCCTTTCCTTTATTGACATGAAAGAAATTAACAGTTCACCTAGTCTGTTTTTCTGATTAGCGCAGATGAAGAGGACACAAGCAGAGGAAGCCTCTTCAGACTGTTGAGATGGACACAGAGAGAATAGGGCTCTTTCCTCACCTCGACCCCGTGAGGTACTTCGACCCCTCGGCGCCCCTGGCCCAACAGGACCCCCTCCTCTCCCCATCAGCCTGAGCACAGCTGCACTGTTTACAGACATGGAAAAATTTCTCTGTGGGGGAGAGGGAGGGAGAAAGAGTAAAGAAAAAGGGGAGGTGGGGCAGACCTGTCTATAACCAACAATTCTCTATATTTGGTTACAAACAGACAGGGTAAGGTGAAAGGTGCAGTCTTAATTTAGCATATTCATTCTAACATGGCTTCGTAAATTAACAGTGAAGGAACCAACCTGCTCTTCCTCTGTAAATGCTACAAGTGCCAGTGGTGGCAGGGGCTCCTCTTGTAAAATGGGCAGAAAATCCTTATCGTGCAGGTCTACAGGGATCTGATAAGGAGAAGGAAGAAATTGTATGAGCAAGTATCCATTGTCAGGTTTATTACACATATTACAGGAAAGTGACAATATATTTGAATTTTAAAGAAATCTCACTCCACAAAAGTCTGAATCATAATTTTGTCTTGGGGCACTTTCCAGAAGCTGCCGATACAAGTAACTTTATTTGTATGCCAATCATGTATCTCTGCATCCTTTTAGAACACATCGGAATCCCTTTGCCTCACCTCCCTATCCTTAACATAAAGTGCTAGCATTTCTTCTCTCCCGTAGCGGTAGTCTGCAAGTTTATACTTTGGCATTGCAGGTGAGAGAGGTGGCGAGGTGGCAACGCTACTGCTGCTACCACCCCCATGGCCACCGCCAGACAGGGCCCGGAGCCTGGTGAAGAGGGACAGGAGAAAGACAAACAAAAGTGAAGTTTAGAGGACAACTGGCAGGCCTCAACACTGCACCAGGTGTCAAAAAACAAACCAGCCTAACAACTCAGAACACTGTTAATCAACTTGATGGTTCTCTTAATTCAATACAACATTTCAGCTCAACAAGATTTCATATTAACATGATGCTATACCAACCATTCTGGTCCGAAGTTGAGTGTCTGAGTTTCTGCCATTCTTCCTAGAACTTCTATTGGAAGGAAAGGGCCAAAATGATTAGATGTATTAACAATGCAATATTTTTCTTGGAAAGGTATTCAAATCAAATTGTATTGGTCACATACACATATTCAGCAGATGTTACTGCGGGTGTAGGAAAATGCAAGGACATCATTCAACATCCTTTGATCAACACACAAAAGGGCAATTACTAATTAATCTGCTGATGGAATTGAAAATCTTCGATCCCATTTCTCTTTATGCCACAGATTACAGACCCAAATTCGGATTTTAAAGGTCATTCGATGGTGACAAATATTGCATCACCCGATCCTCTGTCAGGTACATAATACCAATTATTTAGGTAATTGCCAGAGCCATGTACTGTATAGTCTGTATATGAAATAGATCTTTAAAGATTTCTTTATTAAGGACTTCTTGACAGTTCATAATCGCACTGAAATGTACAATGCATTCTGAAAGTATTCAGACCCCTTGACTTTTTTTTACAGCCTTGTTCTAAAATGAATTAAATATTTGGTTTCCTCAATCTACACACAATACCCCATAATGACGAAGCAAAAAATGTTTAGAAATGAGTGAAACATTTAAATACCTTATTTACATAAGAATTCAGACCCTTTGCTATGAGACTCAAAATTGAGCACAGGTGAATACTGTTTAAATTGATCATCCTTAAAATGTTTCTACAACTTGATTGGAGTAAATTCAATTGATTGGACATTATTTGGAAAGGCCCACACCTGTCTATATAAGGTCCCACAGTTGACAGTGCATGTCAGAACAAAAACCAAGTAATGAGGTCAAAGGAATTGTCCATAGAGCTCCGAGGCAGGATTGTTTCAAGGCACAGATCTGCGGAAGGTTACCAAAACATTTCTGTAGCATTGAAGGTCCCCAAGAACAGTGACCTCCATCATTCTTAAATGGAAGAAGTTTGGAACCACCACCACTCTTCCTAGAGCTGGCCGCCCGGCCAAACTGAGTTATCAGGAGAGAAGGGCCATGGTCAGAGAGGTGATGAAGAATCCGATGGTCACAGAGTTCCTCTGTGGAGATGGGAGAACCTTCCAGAAGGACAACCATCTCTGCAACACTCCACCAATCAGGCCTTTATGGTAGAGTGGCCAGACGGAAGCCACTCCTCAGTAAAAGGCACATGACAGCCCGCTTGGAGTTTGCCAAAAGGCAGCCAAAGGACTCTCAGACCATGAGAAATAAGATTCTCTGGTCTGATGAAACAGAGATTGAACTCTTTGGCCTGAATGCCAAGCATCATGTCTGGAGGAAACCTGGCACAATCCCTATGGTGATCATGCTGTGATCATGCTGTGGGGATGTTTTTCAGCGGCAGGGACTGGGAGACTAGTCAGGATCGAGGGAAAGATAAATGGAGCACAGAGAAATCCTTGATCCTAACAACTCAGAATTTAGAGCAGAACACTGTTAATCAAATTGATGGTTCTCTTAATTCAATACAACATTTCAGCCAATTGTGTGTCGCTCTATGGGTCTCCCAATCACAGCCGGATGTCGGTATTGGTATTGTTTTTTTTGGCAAGGACAATAACGGATATCGGCCAAAAATGTAACATCTGTGCATCCCTACACCTGTAGCGCAACCCTTGAGGTATCATATATATGTAAAATACACACACACGCACTACCCTTAAAAAGTTTGCAGTTAATTAGAAATGTCCTTGTTTTTGAAAGGCAAAGCATTTCTTGTCCATAAAAAAAATCGAATTGATCAGAAATACAGTGGATATCGTTAATGTTGTAAATGACTATTGTAGCTGGAAACGGCTGATTTTTCATGAAATATCTGCATAGGCGTACAGAGGTCCATTATCAGCAACCATCACTCCTGTGTTCCAATGGCACATTGTGTTAGCTAATCCAAGTTGATTGTTTTAAAAGGCTAATTGATGATTAGGAAACCCTTTTGCAATTATGTTAGAATAGCTGAAATCTGTTGTTCTGATTAAAGAAGCAATAAAACTGTCCTTCAGACTAGTTGAGTATCTGGAGCTGAAATGTCTTGAGTCAATAAGTATTCAACACCTTTGTTATGGCATGCCTAAATACATTCTGAATTAAAAATGTGATTAACAAGTCACAAGTTCAATGGACTCAGTGTGCACAAGTGTTAAACATGATTTTTGAATGACCACCTCATCTTTGTACCCCACACATACAGATAATTGTAAGGTCCCCTCTGTTGAGCAGTGAATTTCAAACAGATTCAACTGCAAAGACCAGGGAGGTTTTCCAATGCCTCGCAAAGAAGAGCACCCGTTGGTGGATGGGTAAAAAAAAAAAAAGCAGACATTGAATATCCCTTTGAGCATGATGATGTGAATCATTACATTTTGGATAGTGTTTCAATACACACAGTACAAAGATAAAGGCGTCCTTCCTAACTCAGTTGCCGGAGGAAGGAAACCAGTCAGGGATTTCACCATTAAGCCAATGGTGACTTTAAAACAGTTAAAAGAGTAATGGCCATGAGGATGGAACAACAACACTGTTACTCCACAATACTAACTAAATTGACAGAGTGAAAAGAAGGAAGCACGTAGAGAATAAAAACATTCCAAAAAAATGCATCCTGTTTGCAACACGGCAGTAATACTGCAAAAAGGTGGCAAAGCAATTAACACTTTGTATTCAGGACCAAAAAATTGTTTGAGGCAAATCCAGCATAACTCATTACAGAGTACCACTCTCCATATTTTCAAGCATCGTTGTGGCTGCATCATGTTACGGGTATATTTGTAATCGTTAAGGACTGGGGAGCTTTTTAGGATAAAAAAAATGAAACGGAATGGAGCTAAGCACAGGCAAAATCCTAGAGGAAAACCTGGTCAGTCTGCTTTCCATCAGACACTGGGAGATGAACTCACCTTCCAGCAGGGCAAAAACACAAGGCCAAATCTACACTCAAATTGTTTACAAAGAAGACAGTGAATTTTCCTGAGTGGCAGAGTTACAGTTTGGACTTATCTACTTGAAAATCCATGCCAAAACCTGAAATGGTTGTCTTGCAATGATATACAACCATTCTGACAGAGCTTGAAGAATTTTGAAAAGAATAATGGGCAAATGTACGATCCAGGTATGCAAAGCTTTTAGAGACTTACCCAAAAAGACTCACAGCTGTAATCGCTGCCAAAGGTGCTTCTACAAAGTATAACTCAGGGGTGTGAATATTTATGAAAATAGGGTAGTGTGTGTAGATGGGTGAGAATTTATATATATATATGTGTGTTCAATACAGGCTATAAATCAAAACATGGAATAAGTCAAGGGGTATGAATAATTTGAAGGCACTGTAGCTAAAGTTCACAGATCAGTTAGTGACCCTTAGTGATGACCCTTAGTCAGCCTAAAGGTATGTTTAAACCACAATCTGTCTAGCCAGATAGCTATAGAATAAACTGAAAGCATTTGTTGTTGAACTTCCCACCTGTTGCAAGCCACATATGGGCTACAGCCAATCAACATTAGAATTTTAATTCATTATTTATGGTGACAAAAAAATATCAAGCTGCAACTTCTGTAGAGATCCTGCACCACAACAGCCCCAGTGAAGAATGGAGACTAGCCACAAATGATTGATTAGATGCCGTATTATGTCACTCTCAGTAGCCTGCTCCTGTAGTCCATTATTGGGCTAATGTTGCTCCTTATATTCCAAGGCCCGTGCATGTTCTGTTTAAAGGAGAATTGGCTCTAGCAGCCAAAACAACCCAAAACTTAATCTAAACATGAATAAATTCACAATTGTGATAAGGTTCTAGAAACATAAAGTCCTCTAGTTTCACATCAAAATTATTTCACAAACGCTAAATATACACTTACTGTACACTGTTTTAACCGGTAAACCAGCCTAGAGTATTTTTCAGTGACAACACGTTTGTGGGGTCCATCTTCCGTTTACACACTGGTGTTCACGACGCAGATGGCTATTTAGAACAGTTACGCCTCCGTCTTCTGTAAACAAGCGCTGTAAAATGGAAATATGGCCGTGTGGGAACCCGAACGCTATAAAGCTGTGTAGTAATAGAACATTTTGTTTGTTGAAAATGATTTGTTGCTGATATAAAATATTTGATTTGGGTTTCCAAAACAGTAACGCAAGTGATGGGTTTTAACGTTCTTAATGAGCGTCGGGACTCTTAACAAAAATCCTGATCAGATTATACTATATTATAGTCCATAGGGCTGAAGGTAGTTAGCGTCTATGAATGGTTTAGTTTGTGACTGATATAAATGCAAGTTATATATTCAAGTTTCAACCAGCTAATATTTGGACTGTTGGCTAGTTAGGTTTCGAAGTAGTCTAACTTTCAATGTCAAACTCAAATGATTTCTACATGCATGTCTATGTTTTATCAATATCGTATCACGTTATTATAAAATAAGGAACTTGACAAATTAGCTGTCTGGCAAATAACTGTACTTTTTAATTAAGTTTAATAAATTGCATAAACGCGTTATATCTATTCCAAACAATGATCTATATACAGGTTTACCTCATTGATTCCAACACATGAGTTACAGTAGCTAGCTAGTAGCTAACTAACGTTAGCTTCCCATATGGCTGGCCATAATTAGCCTGATAATCCGACACACATTCCCATACGAAACTTTAGCTACCTAGATGCTAGCTAGTGAGTTGGCAATACAAACTAGCTAACGTTAGCAAGCTAGCCATGTTAATTAACGTTATGACAGACATTAGCTATAAAATAAGTTAAACGTTAGATAGCTAACGTTAACCAACTAAAGAAATGTTGGCTAACCTTCTGACATTTAGCCTAGCCACAATGTGCTACCAAGCTGTTTGGCAAGCTAGCTAAGTAACTGCATGACAGCTAACTAGCTAGTTAATCAAGTTGATAGCGTAATAGTTAACGTTTTAGCTATTGTATTTATCCATACATAATGATACGCTGTTATATAGCTAGCTAGAACAGTAACCTGTGCTAACTGGTCGACATAACTAACTAGAGAACTTTGTTTTACAAAACTTTCAGTAACGATCGATCACTGATCGGTCATTTCTACGAAAATGCTAAGCTTCTCAAAAGGAAAACAAACAAAGAGTCATACTGTTACAAAATCGCAGAAGTATTGTGAGCTGACACGAGTTCACGCTTAACCCCCAAACCTCCGTGCGGCCTACGAGCCTTCCGCTACAAGAGGTTCTCGTTGGAAAACGTCCCATCTCGCTCCGGACGGAATACGGTGCCACCACATAGTTGAGGCCGGAGCCTCAAGGCCAAGCAAACATGCTGGTATAACAACACTCATAAACGCGTTGAATTCGCGGAAACTGGGATCTTTAGCATCGTGAATACTTATTTCGATAGTTTAGCTTTATTTTATAGCAAAACTGTGCATTTAGCTTCGCTGTCTTACCTCTGCTTTTACTGACAGCACAGGGTTTATTTGTATTCGAGTTGTGTGTGGCTCTCTCTCCGTTTCCACAAGATGGCTGAGAATGGGTCACATGACAATACATATCCCGATAAAGACCCGTATGCCAAAGAAAGATTCGCTGACAGCATATTTTGCAAAGTACAAATCGTACTGAATGTATCTGTATGATTTCTGTACGTGTAGACTAAACTATGACCTTAGAACATCTTATGTTAGTCTTATTCTGACCAAATATTGTAGAAGTTACAGAATTACATCTGATTAAGTGCATCATTGTAAACATCATGCATGCATACATAAAATGATACAATCCATGCATTGGCCCTTTTTGCACAAACTCTTTTGACTCATCACATACGTTGCTGCTACTGTTTATTATTTACCATGTACATATTTAGCTCAGTTACCTCGTACCCATGCACATAGACTTCGTTACTGGTACCCCGTGTATATATTTATATATATTTTTTCTCTGCATTGTTGGGAAGGTCCCGTAAGTAAGCATTTCACTGTTAGTCTACACCTGTTGTTTACGAAAGCATGTGACAAATACAATTTGATTTGATACACATCAGAGTTCCCCTCTTCATCTCTGATTACATTTACAGATGAATTACCTGTTATTGTTTAACTTTACCGTGTCATGATCATGTGAACAAAAATTTAGCAAATTCAACGATAAATATGAATGATTGCTGATGGGCTACAATGCTAAAAAATATAAACGTTTTCTTATATTATGGAAAACTTGGCTTAAGCCAAATACACGCATCAAAGACAGTAACTAACGAGGTGCTATTTGTGGTGTCACAGAGACATCTAGTGGTCAATATTATAAACGGAAGCGCGATAACTGCTTAGCTAGCTAGCGCTACATAATTTGACACTTGAGATCGACATGAGGCGAGAGCGGTTGTTAACTTTGGGCGACGGTAAGGAATACAACAAGTAAACACAAATATTAAGTTGACAACAGTTAGCAGTAACTAACAACACATATACATATCACAGTACCCCGTGTAATTTGAACGTAATGAATGACAAGTGAGTCAATAGAAAGCTTCCAATCGTTTAAACACGTTCTAACAAGCTAATTTAACTAGATAACGTTAGCTTGCTGTCAAAACGACCTATACCCAATCAAAGCCTAGTAATGCTCATTATATATAATGTAATAACAAAAAGGGGAATGGGCTGATACCTAGTCAGTTGTACAACTGAAAGCATTCAACTGAAATGTGTCTTCCGCATTTAACCCAAACTCTCTGAATAGGAGAGGTGCCGGGGTTGCCATAATCGACATCCACGTCTCCGGCGCCCGGGGAACAGTGGGTTAACTGCCTTACTCAGGGCAGGGCGGCAGATTTTTACCTTGTCAGCTCCAGGATTTGATCCAGCAACTTTCCGGTTACTGGGCCAACGCTGAAAACTTAAGTCCAATTTACTTGGTTAAAAGTAAAGGTGCGTCTGATGATGCATGACTTAGTGGGCTGGGGTGTCCATCGCTGTTGCTGGCTAGCTAGCTAACAACTATTCCATGGCATGTTGAAGTCTGTTCAGAAACATTGTTGATCACGTGCAATTCGGAATATTTATTGTTCTAATTTTACTGAACAATCATCCAGGCTGTATCACACCCGGCGGTGATTGGGAGTACAATAGGGCGGCGCACAGTTGGCCCAGCGTCATTGTAAATACGAATTTGTTCTTAACTGGCTTGCCTAGTTAAATAAAGGTTCAATGAAAAAGAAAAAAAAAACTCATTTGTTGTTTACATAGCACTGACGTTACATATTTAACAGGGGCACCTTATCGTCCAGGAATCTGAATTTTCAAAATAAAAAACATAAAAAACTTTGTTTTAAACGAAGAAAATCACATAATTCCAGTATCTTCTATCGTGGCTCGTTGGTCTAGGGGTATGATTCTCGCTTAGGGTGCGAGAGGTCCCGGGTTCAAATCCCGGACGAGCCCTCTTTTTATATTTCTCACACTTTCTTTTATAATTTTAGGCAAAACATATAGCCTACATGTCATTATATTTCAGACAAAATATGACAGAAATTATCAAACAAAATTGAGATTCAGTTGATTTTAGACCCTTGTAATTACATTGAGGTGATTTACACACCAATTGCACACACAGGTGGAAGCAGAATACACAAACAAATGAGGTTGTTAAATATGCAAATATGTTGTCTTAACTTGCTGTTCGCTTTCGTTTCTGTCTGTTTAGGGCAAAAGTTTAGAATAATTTAGAACGAGATTATGTTAAACCAGGTAATTTCAATTAATAGCATACTCTGATTCTAGTTTCGGTAAAGCGTTTAGAGCAAATGTGGCAAGATTATTGTTTATTTCATTTTTATACAACGGGTTGGTCTATTCCTGAATGCTGATTGGTTAAAAGCCATTCCAGCCGGTGTCTATTCCACAAATTACCACCTGCTAAATGTATGATGTTAAAATTCCTCTGTTCTATCTGACTGCGCAATCTACTGCCTCATTAGCCCAGGCAGGGAAGTCATAAACTTGATCTCCACTATAAAAAGCATCTGGACATTATCTCACATTTCTGTTAGACTAACAGAATGTCTCTGACATTTGCAACATTGTTTCAATATTAAAATTCAATCTCCCTACTGTCCCATAGTAATGGACGTGTAGAGGTCGGGAGTCGGGACGAGAGAGAGATGCAGGCAAAGTTTCTCAGCCAGTCGAAATCATGAATCAGCTGTCATCATTTTTATGGATATATACAAAAAAATGTAAATGGAAAAAAAGTCAAACGAAACGCAGCTAGTTTGGAGTCTTTCCAGCTTCAGTTTTAAGTTATTGTGTTAGCTTGTGGATAGACGAAATAGTATGAGTAAATTAATCCCAACATTTTTTTTGTGAAAATATGTCAATCATTATTTTAATATGTTGGCAACCCGGTCTTTGGAGGTTATATTGCCATAGTTTGCAGGCCCGAGACGAACAACACCCGTGCCAATGTATCCTCCCTAACACAGACCTCTCGGGATTATTAGTTACGTCTAATGTTTGTTGGCCCCGATGTTTTTTCATTCATCACAAGAGAGAAAAAGGTTTGACCCCGACGTGATTTGAACACGCAACCTTCTGATCTGGAGTCAGACGCGCTACCGTTGCGCCACGAGGTCTAGAACCACAAGGTGTATGTTCAGGTATTTGACTGCATTTTGTGTATTTTGTGTGACATGTCTATTTTGTCACAGTTTGCTCCAGCACTATTCCATTATAGTTTACTTGGAGCAACTACAGTGTTAAGGATGAAAGGGTTGGCAATGAGAGAGGTTGCTGAATTCAACCCTCAACCATGTATAGAAACCGTGCAAACTCACTAGGATTGCGTGCTCATAGCATACAACTCTAAAAGTAGTTATGCCACTCCACTATGTTCAAATACATAACATTTTCATCTGAGCTGTATGGCCGGTTAGCTCAGTTGGTTAGAGCGTCGTGCTAATAACGCGAAGGTCGCGGGTTCGATACCCGTACTGGCCACTTATCTTTTCCTTAGGCTAGTTGATCCTTTAGTGTATTTGCTGCGCTGTATGTGTCATTAAATGCTGAAAGCAACTATGATTTACACAAATCATGTCTTAAAATACATCCCACTAGGGCTGTGCTGATTATTGCATTTTGGGTAATGATTAATTGTCATGCAAATTGCCACAGTTATTGTCATAATTGTAATTTTGGTTAAAATAAATGTTTTGTGCTTGTAATGCATCATAATGCATCTTTGAAAATTCGCTACAACATACAGTGCCTTCAGAAGGTATTCACACCTCTTGACACTTTCCATATTTGGTTGTGTTACAGCCTGAATTTAATATTGATTAAATATATATATATTTGTCATTGGCCTACACACAATACCCCATAATGTCAAAGTGGAATTATGTTTTTCCAAATTAATTAAAAATGAAACTTTGCACATACACTGCTGCCTTCTAGTGGCCAAAATCTAAATTGAGCCTGGGCTGGAATAATACATTATGGCCTTTCTCTTGCATATTGTTATCCAACATAGCTTCAGCCTGTAAATCAGCTAGAAAGATGTGTCTGCATCGAGTAATTGTCTCTGGCCCCCTCCCAGTTAGGGGGAGTGATGAGCTCTACAGCAGAGTCTAACAACTCAATCGCTGGTTGAAAACAGTTTTCTGCCCATCCCAAAAGATAGAATTTGTAGATAATTGGCCATATTTTTGGGACTCACCCACAGACAGGACCAAGCCTGACCTGCTGAGAAGTGACGGACTCCATCCTAGCTGGAGGGGTACTCTCATCTTATCTACCAACATAGACAGGGCTCTAACTCCTCTAGCTCCACAATGAAATAGGGTGCAGGCAGGCAGCCTGCCAGCTTAGTGGAGTCTGCCACTAGCACAGTCAGTGTAGTCAGCTCAGCTATCTCCATTGAGACCGTGTCTGTGCCTCGACCTAGGTTGGGCAAAACTAAACATGGCGGTGTTCACTTTAGCAATCTCACTAGAATAAAGACCTCCTCCATTCCTGTGATTATTGAAAGAGATCGTGATGCAGTTGCACCCCTAAAAACTAAAAACATTTCTCATAAGAAACTAGCTCCCTGGTATACAGAAAATACCCAAGCTCTGAAGCAAGCTTCCAGAATATTGGGACGGAAATGGCGCCCCACCAAACTGGAAGTCTTGCTTGCAGTATCGAAGAGCCCTTACTGCTGCTTGATCATCCTATTTTTCCAATTTATTTGAGAAAAATAAGAACAGTCCGAAATTTATTTTTGATATTGTCGCAAAGCTAACTAAAAAGCAGTATTCCCCAAGAGAGGATGGCTTTCACTTCAGCAGTAATAAATTCATGAACTTCTTTGAGGAAAAGATCATGATTATTAGAAAGCAAATTACGGACTCCTCTTTAAATCTGCGTATTCCTTCAAAGCTCAGTTGTCCTGAGTCTGCACAACTCTGCCAGGACCTAGGATCAAGAGAGACACTCAAGTGGTTTAGTACTATATCTCTTGACACAATGATGAAAATAATCTTGGCCTCTAAACGTTCAAGCTGCATACTGGACCCTATTCCAACTAAACTGCTGAAAGAGCGGCTTCCTGTGCTTGGCCCTCCTATGTTGAACATAATAAATGGCTCTCTATCCACCAGATGTGTACCAAACTCACTAAAAGTGGCCGTATTAAAGCCTCTCTTGAAAAAGCCAAACCTTGACCCAGAAAATATAAAAAACGATCGACCTATATCGAATCTTCCATTCCTCTCAACATTTTTAGAAAAGGCTGTTGCACAGCAACTCACTGCCTTCCTGAAGACAAACAATGTATACAAAATGCTTCAGTCTGGTTTTAGACCCCATCATAGCACTGAGACTGCACTTGTGAAGGTGGTAAATTACCTTTTAATGGCATCAGACCGAGGCTTTGCCTCTGTCCTCGTGCTCCTAGACCTTAGTGCTGCTTTTGATACCATCGATCACCACATTCTTTTGGAGAGATTGGAAACCCAAATTGGTCTACACGGACAAGTTCTGGCCTGGTTTAGATCTTATCTGTCGGAAAGATATCAGTTTGCCTCTGTAAATGGTTTGTCCTCTGACAAATCAACTGTAAATGTCGGTGTTCCTCAAGGTTCCGTTTTAGGACCACTATTGTTTCACTATATATTTTACCTCTTGGGGATGTCATTCGAAAACATAATGTTAACTTTCACTGCTATGCGGATGACACACAGCTGTACATTTCAATGAAACATGGTGAAGCCCCAAAATTGCTCTCGCTAGAAGCCAGTGTTTTCAGACATAAGGAAGTGGATGGTTGCAAACCTTCTACTTTTAAACTCAGACAAAACAGATGCTTGTGCTAGGTCCCAAGAAACAAAGAGATCTTCTGTTGAATCTGACAATTAATCGTAATGGTTGTACAGTCATCTCAAATAAAACTGTGAAGGTCCTCGGCGTTACTCTGGACCTGATCTCTCTTTTGACGAACATATCAAGACTGTTTCAAGGACAGCTTTTTTCCATCTACGTAACATTGCAAAAATCAGAAACTTTCTTTCCAAAAATGATGCAGAAAACTGTATCCATGCTTTTGTTACTTCTAGGTTAGACTACTGCAATGCTCTACTTTCCGGCTACCCGGATAAAGCACTAAATAACCGTCAGTTAGTGCTATATACGGCTGCTAGAATCCTGACTAGAACCAAAAAAATTGATCATATTACTCCAGTGCTATCCTCTCTACACTGGCTTCCAGTCAAGGCAAGGGCTGATTTCAAGGTTTTACTGCTAACCTACAAAGCATTACATGGGCTTGCTCCTACCTATCTCTCTGATTTGGTCCAGCCGTACATACCTACATGTACGCTACGGTCACAAGACGCAGGCCTCCTAATTGTCCCTAGAATTTCTAAGCAAAGAGCTGGAGGCCTACACATGTGAGAGACGCAAACTCGGTCTCGACCTTTAAGTCTTTACTGAAGACTCATCTCTTCAGTGGGTCCTTTGATTGAGTGTAGTCTGGCACAGGAGTGTGAAGGTGAACGGAAAGGCTCTGGAGCAACGAACTTCCCTTGCTGTCTCTGCCTGGCTGGTTCCCCTCTTTCCACTGGAATTCTCTGCCTCTAACCCTATTACAGGGGCTGAGACCCTGGCTTTCTGGTGCTCTTTCATGCCGTCCCTAGGAGGGGTGCGTCATTTGAGTGGGTTGAGTCACTGATGTGATCTTCCTGTCTGGGTTGGCGCCCCCCCCCCCCCCCCCTCCCCCCCTTGGGTTGTGCCGTGGCGGAGATCTTTGTGGGCTATACAAGACCTTGTCTCAGGATGGTAAGTTGGTGGTTGAAGATATCCCTCCAGTGGTGTGGGGGCTGTGCTTTGGCAAAGTGGGTGGGGTTATATCCTTCCTGTTTGGCCCTGTCCGGGGGTATCATTGGATGGGGCCACAGTGTCTCCTGACCCCTCCTGTCTCAGCCTCCAGTATTTATGCTGCAGTAGTTTATGTGTCGGGGGGCTAGGGTCAGTTTGTTATATCTGGAGTACTTCTCCTGTCTTATCCGGTGTACTGTGTGAATTTAAGTATGCTCTCTCTAATTCTCTCTTTCTTTCTCTCTCTCGGAGGACCTGAGCCCTAGGACCATGCCTCAGGACTACCTGGCATGATGACTCCTTGCTGTCCCCAGTCCAGCTGGCCGTGCTGCTGCTCCAGTTTCAACAGTTCTGCCTGTGATTATTATTATTTGACCATGCTGGTCATTTATGAACATTTGAACATCTTGGCCATGTTCTGTTATAATCTCCACCCGGCACAGCCAGAAGAGGACTGGCCACCCCTCATAGCCTGGTTCCTCTCTAGGTTTCTACCTAGGTTTTGGCCTTTCTAGGGAGTTTTTCCTAGCCACTGTGCTTCTACACCTGCATTGCTTGCTGTTTGGGGCTTTAGGCTGGGTTTCTGTACAGCACTTTGAGATACCAGCTGATGTACAAAGGGCTATATTCATAAATTTGATTTGATTTGATTTCAAAGATGATGGTACAAAGAAACTGAAAGCTTAAGGCCAAAAGTAGTTCTAAACAATGGGAGTGGCTACAACCTTACCACCCATAATATCCCAAAGTAGCCCTAGCTAGGCCTATAGGATAAGTAAATTAAGTAATTTATCAAGATTATGGGTATAGCGTTATTAGCATGTAGGACTAGTTATTTAAATAAATGGTCTCGGATGACTATTTGCACTCACAGACATTCTTCAATTCCAATCCTTTGTATTCACAATGCCAGAGAATTCCCTGCTCAGCATTTTCATGTTGCACACTAGCAAGTGATGTCCACTACAGGGCTAAGTTGGAGGGAGGGGTGGCTCAAATTTCACATGCCTTATACATTAAAAGAGTGTGTGTGACCAAGCAAATGTGGCTTAGCTGTCTGCAAATTGGAGAGATAGGCCCACACATTGAATAACCTAACCAAGGATGGTTTCAACACATTTTTAGTATCAACTTTTGTCAGATCTCATATTATAGGGTTCAGACATATCTATTGGATGTTTACTTAGAAGGGGTTTCTGCTTTGTGGTGGTAGAGGTCTAAATCAGGAAAGTCGCATGGGTCGCGAGGTGGGGGTTTGTTACTGCGCTGATAAATTACAATATCCATACAGCCCTTTGTCACCTAGGAAATCCGTGTTACCGGACCTTCTCAAATAGTATTTGAGTATCCCTCCCTTAGTCTAAATTATAATAGACATTTCATCACAAGGGGCAAATACAGCGATTGTCTATACTGCCCAATCATATTAATTTGACCAATCAGAAACATCCTTTCAAACTCAGTGTTTTCACCTTTGCTCTAAGCCTCCTTAGCGCAGTAGGTAGCGCGTCAGTCTCATAATCTGAAGGTCGTGAGTTCGATCCTCACAGGGGGCATTGGTTTTTTCATGTACCTCTTTTTAGCTTTTGCAAGATTGTATTGCACATGCCCTATGTCAAAACAACTCCCATCCCTTAGCACGACGGCCAAGGAATTTGCGTAGGAGAGAAATGCAAGAGTAAGTAGATTCTATTACCTTGATCCTCAGTCTGTGTGACCTATTGCCATTTTCAAAGTAAAGTATGGACAAATACAATGTCTGTTTTGATGACTGTTTTTGCCCACCAACTAGTTATATCTCAGAGAGCCTGACCGATATGGCTTTTTCTTCATCTGATTACATTACATTGGGGGGACAAAACCTACCGATACTGATATATCTCCCAATCACGTGTTTAACAAGTGTAGACTTTACCGTGAAATACTTACTTACAAGCCCTTAACCAACAGTGCAGAAAATATTTACCAAGTAGGCTAAAATAAAAAGTAATAATAAAAAGTAACACAATAAGAGGCTATATACAGGGGGCACTGGTACCGAGTCAGTGTGCAGGGGTACAGGTTAGTTGGGCTAAGGGATGGGAGTTGTTTTGGGATAGGGCATGTGTAATCCAGTCCTGCAAAAGCTAAAAAGAGGTACATGAAAAAGTCAGTGCCCCCTGTGAGGATCGAACTCACGACCTTCAGATTATGAGACTGACGCGCTACCTACTGCGCTAAGGAGGCTTCTATCAACCTAAAAACACTGAGTTTGAAAGGACGTTCCTGATTGGTGAATTTGGTCATATCATTATGATTAGGTAATATGATTGGGCAGCACAGACAATCGCGTATTTGCCCCTTGCGATGAAATGTCTATTATAGTTTAGACTATGGCAAGGATACTCAAATACTATTTGAGAAGGAGTTAGTCTGGCCTACTACAAGATAAACATCCCTTTTTCAGGACCCTGTCTTTCAAAGGTAATTCGTAAAAATAGTATTAACTTCACAGATCTTCATATTAAAGGGTTTGAACACTGTTTCCCATGCTTGTTCAACGAACCATAAACAATTAATGAACATGCACCTGCGGAGCAGTTGTTAGGACACTAACAGTTTAAAGACTGTAGGCAATTAAGGTCACAGTTATGAAAACTTAGGACACTAAAATAGGTCTTTCTACTGACTCTGAAAAACACCAAAAGAAGATGCCCAGGGTCCCTGCTCACCTTTGTAAACGTGCCTTATACCCTGACTACACCGAGTGAGTACGCGAGCGTTGCAAAATAGATTTTGGAATCTATGTTATTAAATTATTGCACCCACACTGCTCGCACGGGTCAACGAGCGTCATTCCTATTTCTGATTCTGATGGCGCTGCAAGTCCTGCTCTCCCATCTCCTCATTGGTTTATAGAAGCAGGTACCCACGTGCCATCTCCTCATTGGTTATACCCATGTGGGTGATTGAAAGATGAACTGTTGCTGGTTGTCGTGGTAATACTATGAAAGTTTAGATGCCAATCACCATATAATTTCAAAGATGAAAAAGCCTGGAAGGAGGAGAGATGACTAGAAACGATTCGGTTGACCGTTTTTATAAGTGGATTAATTGTTGGAGTAGAGGAACTTGTGCATTTCAGGTAAAATAACAACCTAATGTTTATATCCCAGGACAAATTAGCTAGCAACAGCAAGCTAGCTAGATAGGACTAATTAGCTAGCAAGTGCAAGTTTTCGACCTGTCCCCAAATAATGTCATTGGTTCAGAGTTTGTTTTGATATGTTAACCTGCGTGTCGTGATCGCAGTTGGTGTGGGGGGACTAAATAAATGTATGCACGATTGCGCACGCGCACAGCCGGTTTGAGTTCCGTGTTAGGCATGCTGCAAGAAGGCATGAGAACTGCAGATATGGCCAAACAGAACCCTATTTGAAAATCAGTGTTTTTGTTGTTGAACTATAAGCCTCCTTAGCGCAGTAGGTAGCGCGTCAGTCTCATAATCTGAAGGTCGTGAGTTCGATCCTCACAGGGGGCAGAATTTTTGTAGATGAGGAATACAACATGACCATAGCTGTTGCACCGAGAGGAGAGTGTTGGTATAATATACCTTGTAGTAGGCTAGACAAACTCATTTTCACAATTTCAGTTATAACACCAAAATCAGAGAACGTTTTTGAGCTCATTCAGAAGTTCCTAAAACATGAATTGAAAATGATACTGTTTCTGATTCCTATTGTCATGGATTTTTTAATTACAGCCGTGTCAAAACACCGGTTTTAAATTCATATTCAATATGATGAAATAGGTTGTGATATTTTGAAGACCAAAACATAAAAATTACTCTCTACACACTTGTGTTCAGATTACTTGTAATTCAGCTAAATGAGTACCTTCTAAACTGCACATGCATCAACATTTGACAAGCGTCTACTCTAAACTGTAATTGATTAGCTTGTTCTACTGTAATCAGTAGCATGCGCAAATGAATCACTCACATCAACAATGTATTGAAATCAATGGATCTGGAGCAATAAGCTTGGTGACATGTTACGTTAGGATTGTTCTAAAAGACAAACCACAACGAATTTAGGGATGTTATTAATAGGCTAGCTGATAATTGGTGAGTTGCCGAAAATACATTTGACCGGTCATGCTTATAGGTTTATAGGTCAATTTGCATAATTTAGTGCATACAGAGCCTAGTTTGAGGAACGGAGTATCCTATCACCTGTCAGACAACACAAGAGTAGCTCCTCACTGGAGTGAAACGTGCTTTTGTAAACCCAGTCATTGCGCAACAAATAACAATTCTAAATGCAGTCGAATATTAACTTTGATGGCCACGATTAAAGCGTATTGAGTATTTCAATCGAATGTTAAATGTGTCAAGGACAAAATTATATGTATTTAAGTATTTTTATCGTTGTAGTGGGAACAGTGACATTCGAACATTCAAAAAAGATATACTTTAATTTAAGGAATTGTTTTTAATATGTTTTTCATTTAGTATTTTTATGTTTAGCTCACATAATATAATTTAAACGTATGCATTAAGGTGTCTAATATAATAAATGTGGCAAAAACTAATGTAGACATTAAAAATATTTTGAACAACGGTGGGGGAGTGCCAAGATGGAGGCGTGGTGGTTTCAAAACAGCGCTCCTTGGTAGTCATCTACACTGAACAAAAATGTAAACGCAACATGTAAAGTGCTGGTCCCATGTTTCATGAAATGAAATAAAAGATCTCAGGAAATGTCCATACGCTCAAAAATATTATTTCTCTCAAATGTTGTGCACAAATTTGTCTACATCTCGATTAGTCAGCATTTTTTCCTTTGTCAAGATAATCCATCCACTTGACAGGTGTGGCATATCAAGAAGCTGATTTAACAGCATAATCATTACACAGGTGCACGTTGTGCTGGGGACAATTAAAGGCCACTCTAAAATATGCAGTTTTGTCACGCAACACAATGTCCCAGATGTGTCAAGTTTTGAGGGAGTGTGCAATTGGCATGTTGACAGCAGGAATGTCCACCATAACTGTTTCCAGATAATTTAATGTTAATTCCTCTACCACAAGCCGCCTTCAACATTGTTTTAGAGAATTTGGCCATATGTCCAACCTGCCTCACAACCGAGACCACGTGTAACCACGCCAGCCCAGGACCTCTACATCCAGCTTTTTCACCTGCAGAATCGTCAGAAGGGGGAGGGCGGGGTGCTGAGAAGTATTTCTGTCTGTCATGAAGTCCTTTTGTGGGGAAAACTCTGATTGTCTGGGCTTGTCTCCCCAGTGAGTGGGTCTGGCTCCCAAGTGGGTGGGCCTTTGCTCTCCCAGGCCCCTGCCCAGCCATGTGAAATCCATAGATTAGGGCCTAATGGATTTATTTAATTTGACTGATTTCCTAATATGAACTATAACTCAGCAAAATATTTGAAATTGTTGCATTTAGATTTTTGTGCAGTATTGTATTTAAATAAGTGAATATTGAAACATTAAAACCAGTAAATAGTAATAACACTGACGTCATCCATGTATTCCTATGGAAAACTCCTGATGGCGCATGAAGCCAGAAATATTTGAATATGAAGCGCACTTTTCATTTTAAATTTTTTATTTATTTTTATTAACAACAAATCAATACATAAAGCACATGAGGGAACACAAGCATACATAGATTACAAACAATGGACAATCGAGCTAGGGGGTACAATATCACATTACAATTACTCAAGGACCTTAAGGGACATACAATACACTTACAATTCTAACAGCTTTTTTGTTAGTAGAGCATTTAACCATCTTAAAATACAGTTACATTTATTTTTCTAGGGTACGAAAATGTGGTTTTCTGTTTGTAAATTTGAATTTGTGTACATCAAATTTGGCAAAAAGAATAATGAAATTATTTACATAAAAATGTTTCAGCTTATTTCTATAGTATGTAATGAATCCAAACAGTACATCTCTCCACAATAGTATAAAATCTTCATAAATGTGTATAAACCTACTGATGACTTGCCACAGTTTTCTTACATGAATACAATGCCAAAAAAGATGCAACGCTGTTTCTGGGTGGTCATTACAAACATAGGCGGAAATCCCAGGGGGGGACGGGGGACACACGACCCCCCCACACACAATATATCACTGTAAACATAACTATGTAATTTCAATAATATTAGTAATAAGTAATGAAAGCACTTGTTTGGATTATAGACACTTAATAGGTTGCGACCCCCCCGCCCTTTGCCTCACGGTAAAATGATCCAAAATAAGCAAAAATGACTTGTTAGTAAAGAGCAATTTGTCAAGCAGGATTTTTGCTAGGAATGTCTGGCATTGTCTGAGTGGAAAGGGGGAAACCTGAAAACTAGCTGTTATTGGCAGAGCCGTTTGGAACTCTTTGTTATTGGTCTATTAACTCATTGACCGCCGGGTGATGTCAGTGATGTGTTTTTAGGGAATCCCATTATTATTCTGCAAATGTCAAATGTAGGTTTTCTTTTACTTTAAATTTCAAACAAAGACTGCTCCTGGTAGTTATTTGGTAAGCGTTGGTGGTATAGTGGTGAGCATAGCTGCCTTCCAAGCAGTTGACCCGGGTTCGATTCCCGGCCAACGCAACTTGGTATTTTGTTTGAATCACCCTTTGAAATGAATCCGCTAAAAGTCTAGTGCAGCTGTTTTTATCTCAGTATCAAATAGGGCTGACACCTTTTAGTCAACTGGTCCATAGGCTGTTGGTCGACTGAGAATTTTGTAGTCGAGCAGTTGCCCCAAAAAAAGATTTATTGCACGTCTTGATTGACGCATATCTCAGTGGACCAATCCATTGCTGAAGCCGAGGGGATGGAAACAAGTTCTATTTTATTTCATTCCATTTACGCGTTGTCAATTTATTCATTGTGTTTTGTTTGGAGTTCTCCTGTCAATAATGTTTAAGGAGGTGCACCTGATTACCCATAGAAGTAGGCCTAGGCTACCTGGCCTGCGAGCAGATGTAGGCTTATAAATGTGCCCATTTGGGGATCTGACAGTATTTCTGATTCTCTTTAATCCCCACAATTTATGAGCTGTGGAGCTTCTCAAAGTACATTTTTCTTCACCTTAAACAGCAAGGAAACAAAGTCTGTTTTTACATCCATTGAGAATGACAATAGTTCCTCAATGTAGCCTATTTGAAAAATATTTCCAGCTCTCTCCCTTTGGATAAGCACTCAGCAAAAAATAATAAAATGTCATGCTCTGATCCGGTGGAAACGTTATAAAATAGGCCTACCTGATTACTTCTTGTCCTTGCGTAAATAGCCTGATATTGAGCCTACAGCTGTGTCTGCCCGGAGGTCACTGGCAGGGGAAACTGAGGGTCCAATTTTTTTAATACAATGTTGCAAGTTTGTTAGCTCAAGCATCTGGCTGGACCAAGTTGATTAGTTGCTACATTGTTTCATGTTCGTTGCAGAAAGGCCATGTGTAGCCAAAGTGATTTATTTTTTTATCAGGATATTTTTTTCACCTTCAGACTGTAATGATTTTATTTGTAGGCTTTATGTAGGCCGTTTTTACATTGTTGGCAATGGCAATAGAAGTGACATTTAGATTTGTGTAGTTTTCATTTTGGTTTAGATATCATTTTTATTCATCACTTGAAAATGATTTTGAGATACGAAGACTTTACATATGAAATAAATCAAACTGTTCTCCGAAAATATGCATATGAAAACCATAACTGGCACGCAGATCGGTAGTAATGGTAAGATAGGTTGTCGGGTCTCCTGAGTGGCGCAGTGTTCTAAGGCACTGCAATGCAGAGCAGGATCCTGGTTCAAGTCTGTGTCCTCTGTTGCAGCCGGCCGTGACAGGGAGACCCATGGGGCGGTGCACAATTGGCCCGGTGTCGTCTCGTTTAGGGGACGGTTTGGCCGGCAGGGATGTTCTTGTCCCATCGCGCACTAGCGGACGGTCGCCAGGTGTACGGTGTTTCCTCTGACACATTGGTGCGGCTAGTTTCCAGGTTAAGTGAGCAGTGCAGCCTGGCTGTGTTGTGTTTCAGAGGACGCCGGGCTCTCAACCTTCACCTATCCTGAGTCTGTTGTGGAGATGGGACAAGACTGTAACTACCAATTGGATATCATGAAATGTTGCGGTAAAAAATAAATGAAATGTTCATTGGCACTTTAAATGGAAACTGACCCCCTGGTGTAGCCTAATGCCTGGAGCGTAATGGTGCAAAGGCCATCAGCAGCGGGAGGAGGAGATTCGGGAAAAGGTTTTGTTCTTCTGGTTAGGTTAGGTTAGGGCACCCTCTTGAGTAATGCTTAAAGCATCAGACAAGCTCAGTAGCCTACATATAGTTGATTTCATTCAGTTTATATATGGAAAAACACACTTTTAAACATTTGAACCAGTCGACTTGTCGAAACAACGGCTTTAGGTCGACTCGAAAAAATGTTGTCGGGGACTTCAGCAATGGATCAGTCAAATCATTTCTAGGTAACAATCAAATATCTTACTGTGATTGTTTTCAATGAAAATGATCCAAAATCAGCAAAAATGACTTGTTAGTAAAAGAGCAATTTGTCAAGCAGGATTTTTGCTAGGAATGTCTGGCATTGTCTGAGTGGAAAGAGGGAAACCTGAAAACTAGCTGTTATTGGCAGAGCCGTTTGGAACTCTTTGTTATTGGTCTATTAACTCATTGACCGCCTGGTGATGTCAGTGATGTGTTTTTAGGGAATCCCATTATTATTCTGCAAATGTCAAATGTAGGTTTTCTTTTACTTTCATTTTCAAACAGAGACTGCTCCTGGTAGTTATTTGGTAAGCGTTGGTGGTATAGTGGTGAGCATAGCTGCCTTCCAAGCAGTTGACCCGGGTTCGATTCCCGGCCAACGCAACTGGGTATTTTGTTTGAATCACCCTTTGAAATTAATCCGCTAAAAGTCTAGTGCAGCTGTTTTTATCTCAGTATCAAATAGGGCTGACACCTTTTAGTCAACTGGTCCATAGGCTGTTGGTCGACTGAGAATTTTGTAGTCGAGCAGTTGCCCCAAAAAAAGATTTAGCATATCTCAGTGGACCAATCCATTGCTGAAGCCGAGGGGATGGAAACAAGTTCTATTTTATTTCATTCCATTTACGCGTTGTCAATTTATTCATTGTGTTTTGTTTGGAGTTCTCCTGTCAATAATGTTTAAGGAGGTGCACCTGATTACCCATAGAAGTAGGCCTAGGCTACCTGGCCTGCGAGCAAATGTAGGCTTATAAATGTGCCCATTTGGGGATCTGACAGTATTTCTGATTCTCTTTAATCCCCACAATTTATGAGCTGTGGAGCTTCTCAAAGTACATTTTTCTTCACCTTAAACAGCAAGGAAACAAAGTCTGTTTTTACATCCATTGAGAATGACAATAGTTCCTCAATGTAGCCTATTTGAAAAATATGTCCAGCTCTCTCCCTTTGGATAAGCACTCAGCAAAAAATAATAAAATGTCATGCTCTGATCCGGTGGAAACGTTATAAAATAGGCCTACCTGATTACTTCTTGTCCTTGCGTAAATAGCCTGATATTGAGCCTACAGCTGTGTCTGCCCGGAGGTCACTGGCAGGGGAAACTGAGGGTCCAATTTTTTTTTAATACAATGTTGCAAGTTTGTTAGCTCAAGAATCTGGCTGGACCAAGTTGATTAGTTGCTACATTGTTTCATGTTCGTTGCAGAAAGGCCATGTGTAGCCAAAGTGATTTATTTTTTATCAGGATATTTTTTTCACCTTCAGACTGTAATGATTTTATTTGTAGGCTTTATGTAGGCCGTTTTTACATTGTTGGCAATGGCAATAGAAGTGACATTTAGATTTGTGTAGTTTTCATTTTGGTTTAGATATCATTTTTATTCATCACTTGAAAATGATTTTGAGATACGAAGACTTTACATATGAAATAAATCAAACTGTTCTCCGAAAATATGCATATGAAAACCATAACTGGCACGCAGATCGGGTCTCCTGAGTGGCGCAGTGTTCTAAGGCACTGCAATGCAGAGCAGGATCCTGGTTCAAGTCTGTGTCCTCTGTTGCAGCGGGCCGCGACCGGGAGACCCATGGGGCGGTGCACAATTGGCCCGTTGTCGTCTCGTTTAGGGGACGGTTTGGCCGGCAGGGATGTTCTTGTCCCATCGCGCACTAGCGATTCCCGTGGAAGGCCGGGCACAATGCTGGGCGCAATGCACACTGACACGGTCGCCAGGTGTACGGTGTTTCCTCTGACACATTGGTGCGGCTAGTTTCCAGGGTAAGTGAGCAGTGCAGCCTGGCTGTGTTGTGTTTCAGAGGACGCGTGGCTCTCAACCTTCACCTATCCTGAGTCTGTTGTGGAGATGGGACAAGACTGTAACTACCAATTGGATATCATGAAATGTTGCGGTAAAAAATAAATGAAATGTTCATTGGCACTTTAAATGGAAACTGACCCCCTGGTGTAGCCTAATGCCTGGAGCGTAATGGTGCAAAGGCCATCAGCAGCGGGAGGAGGAGATTCGGGAAAAGGTTTTGTTCTTCTGGTTAGGTTAGGTTAGGGCACCCTCTTGAGTAATGCTTAAAGCATCAGACAAGCTCAGTAGCCTACATATAGTTGATTTCATTCAGTTTATATATGGAAAAACACACTTTTAAACATTTGAACCAGTCGACTTGTCGAAACAACGGCTTTAGGTCGACTCGAAAAAATGTTGTCGGGGACTTCAGCAATGGATCAGTCAAATCATTTCTAGGTAACAATCAAATATCTTACTGTGATTGTTTTCAATGAAAATGATCCAAAATCAGCAAAAATGACTTGTTAGTAAAAGAGCAATTTGTCAAGCAGGATTTTTGCTAGGAATGTCTGGCATTGTCTGAGTGGAAAGAGGGAAACCTGAAAACTAGCTGTTATTGGCAGAGCCGTTTGGAACTCTTTGTTATTGGTCTATTAACTCATTGACCGCCTGGTGATGTCAGTGATGTGTTTTTAGGGAATCCCATTATTATTCTGCAAATGTCAAATGTAGGTTTTCTTTTACTTTCATTTTCAAACAGAGACTGCTCCTGGTAGTTATTTGGTAAGCGTTGGTGGTATAGTGGTGAGCATAGCTGCCTTCCAAGCAGTTGACCCGGGTTCGATTCCCGGCCAACGCAACTGGGTATTTTGTTTGAATCACCCTTTGAAATTAATCCGCTAAAAGTCTAGTGCAGCTGTTTTTATCTCAGTATCAAATAGGGCTGACACCTTTTAGTCAACTGGTCCATAGGCTGTTGGTCGACTGAGAATTTTGTAGTCGAGCAGTTGCCCCAAAAAAAGATTTAGCATATCTCAGTGGACCAATCCATTGCTGAAGCCGAGGGGATGGAAACAAGTTCTATTTTATTTCATTCCATTTACGCGTTGTCAATTTATTCATTGTGTTTTGTTTGGAGTTCTCCTGTCAATAATGTTTAAGGAGGTGCACCTGATTACCCATAGAAGTAGGCCTAGGCTACCTGGCCTGCGAGCAAATGTAGGCTTATAAATGTGCCCATTTGGGGATCTGACAGTATTTCTGATTCTCTTTAATCCCCACAATTTATGAGCTGTGGAGCTTCTCAAAGTACATTTTTCTTCACCTTAAACAGCAAGGAAACAAAGTCTGTTTTTACATCCATTGAGAATGACAATAGTTCCTCAATGTAGCCTATTTGAAAAATATGTCCAGCTCTCTCCCTTTGGATAAGCACTCAGCAAAAAATAATAAAATGTCATGCTCTGATCCGGTGGAAACGTTATAAAATAGGCCTACCTGATTACTTCTTGTCCTTGCGTAAATAGCCTGATATTGAGCCTACAGCTGTGTCTGCCCGGAGGTCACTGGCAGGGGAAACTGAGGGTCCAATTTTTTTAATACAATGTTGCAAGTTTGTTAGCTCAAGAATCTGGCTGGACCAAGTTGATTAGTTGCTACATTGTTTCATGTTCGTTGCAGAAAGGCCATGTGTAGCCAAAGTGATTTATTTTTTATCAGGATATTTTTTTCACCTTCAGACTGTAATGATTTTATTTGTAGGCTTTATGTAGGCCGTTTTTACATTGTTGGCAATGGCAATAGAAGTGACATTTAGATTTGTGTAGTTTTCATTTTGGTTTAGATATCATTTTTATTCATCACTTGAAAATGATTTTGAGATACGAAGACTTTACATATGAAATAAATCAAACTGTTCTCCGAAAATATGCATATGAAAACCATAACTGGCACGCAGATCGGGTCTCCTGAGTGGCGCAGTGTTCTAAGGCACTGCAATGCAGAGCAGGATCCTGGTTCAAGTCTGTGTCCTCTGTTGCAGCGGGCCGCGACCGGGAGACCCATGGGGCGGTGCACAATTGGCCCGTTGTCGTCTCGTTTAGGGGACGGTTTGGCCGGCAGGGATGTTCTTGTCCCATCGCGCACTAGCGATTCCCGTGGAAGGCCGGGCACAATGCTGGGCGCAATGCACACTGACACGGTCGCCAGGTGTACGGTGTTTCCTCTGACACATTGGTGCGGCTAGTTTCCAGGGTAAGTGAGCAGTGCAGCCTGGCTGTGTTGTGTTTCAGAGGACGCGTGGCTCTCAACCTTCACCTATCCTGAGTCTGTTGTGGAGATGGGACAAGACTGTAACTACCAATTGGATATCATGAAATTTTGCGGTAAAAAATAAATGAAAGGTTCATTGGCACTTTAAATGGAAACTGACCCCCTGGTGTAGCCTAATGCCTGGAGCGTAATGGTGCAAAGGCCATCAGCAGCGGGAGGAGGAGATTCGGGAAAAGGTTTTGTTCTTCTGGTTAGGTTAGGTTAGGGCACCCTCTTGAGTAATGCTTAAAGCATCAGACAAGCTCAGTAGCCTACATATAGTTGATTTTATTCAGTTTATATATGGAAAAACACACTTTTAAACATTTGAACCAGTCGACTTGTCGAAAGAACGGCTTTTGGTCGACTCAAAAAAATGTTGACGGGGACTTCAGCAATGGATCAGTCAAATCATTTCTAGGTAACAATCAAATATCTTACTGTGATTGTTTTCAATGAAAATGATCCAAAATCAGCAAAAATGACTTGTTAGTAAAAGAGCAATTTGTCAAGCAGGATTTTTGCTAGGAATGTCTGGCATTGTCTGAGTGGAAAGGGGGAAACCTGAAAACTAGCTGTTATTGGCAGAGCCGTTTGGAACTCTTTGTTATTGGTCTATTAACTCATTGACCGCCTGGTGATGTCAGTGATGTGTTTTTAGGGAATCCCATTATTATTCTGCAAATGTCAAATGTAGGTTTTCTTTTACTTTCATTTTCAAACAGAGACTGCTCCTGGTAGTTATTTGGTAAGCGTTGGTGGTATAGTGGTGAGCATAGCTGCCTTCCAAGCAGTTGACCCGGGTTCGATTCCCGGCCAACGCAACTGGGTATTTTGTTTGAATCACCCTTTGAAATGAATCCGCTAAAAGTCTAGTGCAGCTGTTTTTATCTCAGTATCAAATAGGGCTGACACCTTTTAGTCAACTGGTCCATAGGCTGTTGGTCGACTGAGAATTTTGTAGTCGAGCAGTTGCCCCAAAAAAGATTTATTGCACGTCTTGATTGACGCATATCTCAGTGGACCAATCCATTGCTGAAGCCGAGGGGATGGAAACAAGTTCTATTTTATTTCATTCCATTTACGCGTTGTCAATTTATTCATTGTGTTTTGTTTGGAGTTCTCCTGTCAATAATGTTTAAGGAGGTGCACCTGATTACCCATAGAAGTAGGCCTAGGCTACCTGGCCTGCGAGCAAATGTAGGCTTATAAATGTGCCCATTTGGGGATCTGACAGTATTTCTGATTCTCTTTAATCCCCACAATTTATGAGCTGTGGAGCTTCTCAAAGTACATTTTTCTTCACCTTAAACAGCAAGGAAACAAAGTCTGTTTTTACATCCATTGAGAATGACAATAGTTCCTCAATGTAGCCTATTTGAAAAATATGTCCAGCTCTCTCCTTTGGATAAGCACTCAGCAAAAAATAATAAAATGTCATGCTCTGATCCGGTGGAAACGTTATAAAATAGGCCTACCTGATTACTTCTTGTCCTTGCGTAAATAGCCTGATATTGAGCCTACAGCTGTGTCTGCCCGGAGGTCACTGGCAGGGGAAACTGAGGGTCCAATTTTTTTAATACAATGTTGCAAGTTTGTTAGCTCAAGAATCTGGCTGGACCAAGTTGATTAGTTGCTACATTGTTTCATGTTCGTTGCAGAAAGGCCATGTGTAGCCAAAGTGATTTATTTTTTATCAGGATATTTTTTCACCTTCAGACTGTAATGATTTTATTTGTAGGCTTTATGTAGGCCGTTTTTACATTGTTGGCAATGGCAATAGAAGTGACATTTAGATTTGTGTAGTTTTCATTTTGGTTTAGATATCATTTTTATTCATCACTTGAAAATGATTTTGAGATACGAAGACTTTACATATGAAATAAATCAAACTGTTCTCCGAAAAATATGCATATGAAAACCATAACTGGCACGCAGATCGGGTCTCCTGAGTGGCGCAGTGTTCTAAGGCACTGCAATGCAGAGCAGGATCCTGGTTCAAGTCTGTGTCCTCTGTTGCAGCGGGCCGCGACCGGGAGACCCATGGGGCGGTGCACAATTGGCCCGTTGTCGTCTCGTTTAGGGGACGGTTTGGCCGGCAGGGATGTTCTTGTCCCATCGCGCACTAGGGATTCCCGTGGAAGGCCGGGCACAATGCTGGGCGCAATGCACACTGACACGGTCGCCAGGTGTACGGTGTTTCCTCTGACACATTGGTGCGGCTAGTTTCCAGGGTAAGTGAGCAGTGCAGCCTGGCTGTGTTGTGTTTCAGAGGACGCGTGGCTCTCAACCTTCACCTATCCTGAGTCTGTTGTGGAGATGGGACAAGACTGTAACTACCAATTGGATATCATGAAATTTTGCGGTAAAAAATAAATGAAAGGTTCATTGGCACTTTAAATGGAAACTGACCCCCTGGTGTAGCCTAATGCCTGGAGCGTAATGGTGCAAAGGCCATCAGCAGCGGGAGGAGGAGATTCGGGAAAAGGTTTTGTTCTTCTGGTTAGGTTAGGTTAGGGCACCCTCTTGAGTAATGCTTAAAGCATCAGACAAGCTCAGTAGCCTACATATAGTTGATTTTATTCAGTTTATATATGGAAAAACACACTTTTAAACATTTGAACCAGTCGACTTGTCGAAAGAACGGCTTTTGGTCGACTCAAAAAAATGTTGACGGGGACTTCAGCAATGGATCAGTCAAATCATTTCTAGGTAACAATCAAATATCTTACTGTGATTGTTTTCAATGAAAATGATCCAAAATAAGCAAAAATGACTTGTTAGTAAAAGAGCAATTTGTCAAGCAGGATTTTTGCTAGGAATGTCTGGCATTGTCTGAGTGGAAAGGGGAAACCTGAAAACTAGTTGTTATTGGCAGAGCCGTTTGGAACTCTTTGTTATTGGTCTATTAACTCATTGACCGCCTGGTGATGTCAGTGATGTGTTTTTAGGGAATCCCATTATTATTCTGCAAATGTCAAATGTAGGTTTTCTTTTACTTTCATTTTCAAACAGAGACTGCTCCTGGTAGTTATATGGTAAGCGTTGGTGGTATAGTGGTGAGCATAGCTACCTTCCAAGCAGTTCACCCGGGTTCGATTCCCGGCCAACGCAACTGGGTATTTTGTTTGAATCACCCTTTGAAATGAATCCGCTAAAAGTCTAGTGCAGCTGTTTTTATCTCAGTATCAAATAGGGCTGACACCTTTTAGTCAACTGGTCCATAGGCTGTTGGTCGACTGAGAATTTTGTAGTCGAGCAGTTGCCCCAAAAAAGATTTATTGCACGTCTTGATTGACGCATATCTCAGTGGACCAATCCATTGCTGAAGCCGAGGGGATGGAAACAAGTTCTATTTTATTTCATTCCATTTACGCGTTGTCAATTTATTCATTGTGTTTTGTTTGGAGTTCTCCTGTCAATAATGTTTAAGGAGGTGCACCTGATTACCCATAGAAGTAGGCCTAGGCTACCTGGCCTGCGAGCAAATGTAGGCTTATAAATGTGCCCATTTGGGGATCTGACAGTATTTCTGATTCTCTTTAATCCCCACAATTTATGAGCTGTGGAGCTTCTCAAAGTACATTTTTCTTCACCTTAAACAGCAAGGAAACAAAGTCTGTTTTTACATCCATTGAGAATGACAATAGTTCCTCAATGTAGCCTATTTGAAAAATATTTCCAGCTCTCTCCCTTTGGATAAGCACTCAGCAAAAAATAATAAAATGTCATGCTCTGATCCGGTGGAAACGTTATAAAATAGGCCTACCTGATTACTTCTTGTCCTTGCGTAAATAGCCTGATATTGAGCCTACAGCTGTGTCTGCCCGGAGGTCACTGGCAGGGGAAACTGAGGGTCCAATTTTTTAATACAATGTTGCAAGTTTGTTAGCTCAAGAATCTGGCTGGACCAAGTTGATTAGTTGCTACATTGTTTCATGTTCGTTGCAGAAAGGCCATGTGTAGCCAAAGTGATTTATTTTTTATCAGGATATTTTTTCACCTTCAGACTGTAATGATTTTATTTGTAGGCTTTATGTAGGCCGTTTTTACATTGTTGGCAATGGCAATAGAAGTGACATTTAGATTTGTGTAGTTTTCATTTTGGTTTAGATATCATTTTTATTCATCACTTGAAAATGATTTTGAGATACGAAGACTTTACATATGAAATAAATCAAACTGTTCTCCGAAAATATGCATATGAAAACCATAACTGGCACGCAGATCGGGTCTCCTGAGTGGCGCAGTGTTCTAAGGCACTGCAATGCAGAGCAGGATCCTGGTTCAAGTCTGTGTCCTCTGTTGCAGCGGGCCGCGACCGGGAGACCCATGGGGCGGTGCACAATTGGCCCGTTGTCGTCTCGTTTAGGGGACGGTTTGGCCGGCAGGGATGTTCTTGTCCCATCGCGCACTAGGGATTCCCGTGGAAGGCCGGGCACAATGCTGGGCGCAATGCACACTGACACGGTCGCCAGGTGTACGGTGTTTCCTCTGACACATTGGTGCGGCTAGTTTCCAGGGTAAGTGAGCAGTGCAGCCTGGCTGTGTTGTGTTTCAGAGGACGCGTGGCTCTCAACCTTCACCTATCCTGAGTCTGTTGTGGAGATGGGACAAGACTGTAACTACCAATTGGATATCATGAAATTTTGCGGTAAAAAATAAATGAAAGGTTCATTGGCACTTTAAATGGAAACTGACCCCCTGGTGTAGCCTAATGCCTGGAGCGTAATGGTGCAAAGGCCATCAGCAGCGGGAGGAGGAGATTCGGGAAAAGGTTTTGTTCTTCTGGTTAGGTTAGGTTAGGGCACCCTCTTGAGTAATGCTTAAAGCATCAGACAAGCTCAGTAGCCTACATATAGTTGATTTTATTCAGTTAATATATGGAAAAACACACTTTTAAACATTTGAACCAGTCGACTTGTCGAAAGAACGGCTTTTGGTCGACTCAAAAAAATGTTGACGGGGACTTCAGCAATGGATCAGTCAAATCATTTCTAGGTAACAATCAAATATCTTACTGTGATTGTTTTCAATGAAAATGATCCAAAATAAGCAAAAATGACTTGTTAGTAAAAGAGCAATTTGTCAAGCAGGATTTTTTGCTAGGAATGTCTGGCATTGTCTGAGTGGAAAGGGGAAACCTGAAAACTAGTTGTTATTGGCAGAGCCGTTTGGAACTCTTTGTTATTGGTCTATTAACTCATTGACCGCCTGGTGATGTCAGTGATGTGTTTTTAGGGAATCCCATTATTATTCTGCAAATGTCAAATGTAGGTTTTCTTTTACTTTCATTTTCAAACAGAGACTGCTCCTGGTAGTTATTTGGTAAGCGTTGGTGGTATAGTGGTGAGCATAGCTGCCTTCCAAGCAGTTGACCCGGGTTCGATTCCCGGCCAACGCAACTGGGTATTTTGTTTGAATCACCCTTTGAAATGAATCCGCTAAAAGTCTAGTGCAGCTGTTTTTATCTCAGTATCAAATAGGGCTGACACCTTTTAGTCAACTGGTCCATAGGCTGTTGGTCGACTGAGAATTTTGTAGTCGAGCAGTTGCCCCAAAAAAGATTTATTGCACGTCTTGATTGACGCATATCTCAGTGGACCAATCCATTGCTGAAGCCGAGGGGATGGAAACAAGTTCTATTTTATTTCATTCCATTTACGCGTTGTCAATTTATTCATTGTGTTTTGTTTGGAGTTCTCCTGTCAATAATGTTTAAGGAGGTGCACCTGATTACCCATAGAAGTAGGCCTAGGCTACCTGGCCTGCGAGCAAATGTAGGCTTATAAATGTGCCCATTTGGGGATCTGACAGTATTTCTGATTCTCTTTAATCCCCACAATTTATGAGCTGTGGAGCTTCTCAAAGTACATTTTTCTTCACCTTAAACAGCAAGGAAACAAAGTCTGTTTTTACATCCATTGAGAATGACAATAGTTCCTCAATGTAGCCTATTTGAAAAATATTTCCAGCTCTCTCCCTTTGGATAAGCACTCAGCAAAAAATAATAAAATGTCATGCTCTGATCCGGTGGAAACGTTATAAAATAGGCCTACCTGATTACTTCTTGTCCTTGCGTAAATAGCCTGATATTGAGCCTACAGCTGTGTCTGCCCGGAGGTCACTGGCAGGGGAAACTGAGGGTCCAATTTTTTTAATACAATGTTGCAAGTTTGTTAGCTCAAGCATCTGGCTGGACCAAGTTGATTAGTTGCTACATTGTTTCATGTTCGTTGCAGAAAGGCCATGTGTAGCCAAAGTGATTTATTTTTTATCAGGATATTTTTTTCACCTTCAGACTGTAATGATTTTATTTGTAGGCTTTATGTAGGCGTTTTTACATTGTTGGCAATGGCAATAGAAGTGACATTTAGATTTGTGTAGTTTTCATTTTGGTTTAGATATCATTTTTATTCATCACTTGAAAATGATTTTGAGATACGAAGACTTTACATATGAAATAAATCAAACTGTTCTCCGAAAATATGCATATGAAAACCATAACTGGCACGCAGATCGGGTCTCCTGAGTGGCGCAGTGTTCTAAGGCACTGCAATGCAGAGCAGGATCCTGGTTCAAGTCTGTGTCCTCTGTTGCAGCGTGCCGCGACCGGGAGACCCATGGGGCGGTGCACAATTGGCCCGTTGTCGTCTCGTTTAGGGGACGGTTTGGCCGGCAGGGATGTTCTTGTCCCATCGCGCACTAGCGATTCCCGTGGAAGGCCGGGCACAATGCTGGGCGCAATGCACACTGACACGGTCGCCAGGTGTACGGTGTTTCCTCTGACACATTGGTGCGGCTAGTTTCCAGGGTAAGTGAGCAGTGCAGCCTGGCTGTGTTGTGTTTCAGAGGACGCGTGGCTCTCAACCTTCACCTATCCTGAGTCTGTTGTGGAGATGGGACAAGACTGTAACTACCAATTGGATATCATGAAATTTTGCGGTAAAAAATAAATGAAAGGTTCATTGGCACTTTAAATGGAAACTGACCCCTGGTGTAGCCTAATGCCTGGAGCGTAATGGTGCAAAGGCCATCAGCAGCGGGAGGAGGAGATTCGGGAAAAGGTTTTGTTCTTCTGGTTAGGTTAGGTTAGGGCACCCTCTTGAGTAATGCTTAAAGCATCAGACAAGCTCAGTAGCCTACATATAGTTGATTTTATTCAGTTTATATATGGAAAAACACACTTTTAAACATTTGAACCAGTCGACTTGTCGAAAAGAACGGCTTTTGGTCGACTCAAAAAAATGTTGTCGGGGGACTTCAGCAATGGATCAGTCAAATCATTTCTAGGTAACAATCAAATATCTTACTGTGATTGTTTTCAATGAAAATGATCCAAAATCAGCAAAAATGACTTGTTAGTAAAAGAGCAATTTGTCAAGCAGGATTTTTGCTAGGAATGTCTGGCATTGTCTGAGTGGAAAGGGGGAAACCTGAAAACTAGCTGTTATTGGCAGAGCCGTTTGGAACTCTTTGTTATTGGTCTATTAACTCATTGACCGCCTGGTGATGTCAGTGATGTGTTTTAGGGAATCCCATTATTATTCTGCAAATGTCAAATGTAGGTTTTCTTTTACTTTCATTTTCAAACAGAGACTGCTCCTGGTAGTTATTTGGTAAGCGTTGGTGGTATAGTGGTGAGCATAGCTGCCTTCCAAGCAGTTGACCCGTGTTCGATTCCCGGCCAACGCAACTGGGTATTTTGTTTGAATCACCCTTTGAAATGAATCCGCTAAAAGTCTAGTGCAGCTGTTTTTATCTCAGTATCAAATAGGGCTGACACCTTTTAGTCAACTGGTCCATAGGCTGTTGGTCGACTGAGAATTTTGTAGTCGAGCAGTTGCCCCAAAAAAAGATTTATTGCACGTCTTGATTGACGCATATCTCAGTGGACCAATCCATTGCTGAAGCCGAGGGGATGGAAACAAGTTCTATTTTATTTCATTCCATTTACGCGTTGTCAATTTATTCATTGTGTTTTGTTTGGAGTTCTCCTGTCAATAATGTTTAAGGAGGTGCACCTGATTACCCATAGAAGTAGGCCTAGGCTACCTGGCCTGCGAGCAAATGTAGGCTTATAAATGTGCCCATTTGGGGATCTGACAGTATTTCTGATTCTCTTTAATCCCCACAATTTATGAGCTGTGGAGCTTCTCAAAGTACATTTTTCTTCACCTTAAACAGCAAGGAAACAAAGTCTGTTTTTACATCCATTGAGAATGACAATAGTTCCTCAATGTAGCCTATTTGAAAAATATGTCCAGCTCTCTCCCTTTGGATAAGCACTCAGCAAAAAATAATAAAATGTCATGCTCTGATCCGGTGGAAACGTTATAAAATAGGCCTACCTGATTACTTCTTGTCCTTGCGTAAATAGCCTGATATTGAGCCTACAGCTGTGTCTGCCCGGAGGTCACTGGCAGGGGAAACTGAGGGTCCAATTTTTTTAATACAATGTTGCAAGTTTGTTAGCTCAAGAATCTGGCTGGACCAAGTTGATTAGTTGCTACATTGTTTCATGTTCGTTGCAGAAAGGCCATGTGTAGCCAAAGTGATTTATTTTTTATCAGGATATTTTTTTCACCTTCAGACTGTAATGATTTTATTTGTAGGCTTTATGTAGGCCGTTTTACATTGTTGGCAATGGCAATAGAAGTGACATTTAGATTTGTGTAGTTTTCATTTTGGTTTAGATATCATTTTTATTCATCACTTGAAAATGATTTTGAGATACGAAGACTTTACATATGAAATAAATCAAACTGTTCTCCGAAAATATGCATATGAAAACCATAACTGGCACGCAGATCGGGTCTCCTGAGTGGCGCAGTGTTCTAAGGCACTGCAATGCAGAGCAGGATCCTGGTTCAAGTCTGTGTCCTCTGTTGCAGCGGGCCGCGACCGGGAGACCCATGGGGCGGTGCACAATTGGCCCGTTGTCGTCTCGTTTAGGGGACGGTTTGGCCGGCAGGGATGTTCTTGTCCCATCGCGCACTAGCGATTCCCGTGGAAGGCCGGGCACAATGCTGGGCGCAATGCACACTGACACGGTCGCCAGGTGTACGGTGTTTCCTCTGACACATTGGTGCGGCTAGTTTCCAGGGTAAGTGAGCAGTGCAGCCTGGCTGTGTTGTGTTTCAGAGGACGCGTGGCTCTCAACCTTCACCTATCCTGAGTCTGTTGTGGAGATGGGACAAGACTGTAACTACCAATTGGATATCATGAAATTTTGTGGTAAAAAATAAATGAAAGGTTCATTGGCACTTTAAATGGAAACTGACCCCTGGTGTAGCCTAATGCCTGGAGCGTAATGGTGCAAAGGCCATCAGCAGCGGGAGGAGGAGATTCGGGAAAAGGTTTTGTTCTTCTGGTTAGGTTAGGTTAGGGCACCCTCTTGAGTAATGCTTAAAGCATCAGACAAGCTCAGTAGCCTACATATAGTTGATTTTATTCAGTTTATATATGGAAAAACACACTTTTAAACATTTGAACCAGTCGACTTGTCGAAAGAACGGCTTTTGGTCGACTCAAAAAATGTTGTCGGGGACTTCAGCAATGGATCAGTCAAATCATTTCTAGGTAACAATCAAATATCTTACTGTGATTGTTTTCAATGAAAATGATCCAAAATCAGCAAAAATGACTTGTTAGTAAAAGAGCAATTTGTCAAGCAGGATTTTTGCTAGGAATGTCTGGCATTGTCTGAGTGGAAAGGGGGAAACCTGAAAACTAGCTGTTATTGGCAGAGCCGTTTGGAACTCTTTGTTATTGGTCTATTAACTCATTGACCGCCTGGTGATGTCAGTGATGTGTTTTTAGGGAATCCCATTATTATTCTGCAAATGTCAAATGTAGGTTTTCTTTTACTTTCATTTTCAAACAGAGACTGCTCCTGGTAGTTATTTGGTAAGCGTTGGTGGTATAGTGGTGAGCATAGCTGCCTTCCAAGCAGTTGACCCGGGTTCGATTCCCGGCCAACGCAACTGGGTATTTTGTTTGAATCACCCTTTGAAATGAATCCGCTAAAAGTCTAGTGCAGCTGTTTTTATCTCAGTATCAAATAGGGCTGACACCTTTTAGTCAACTGGTCCATAGGCTGTTGGTCGACTGAGAATTTTGTAGTCGAGCAGTTGCCCCAAAAAAGATTTATTGCACGTCTTGATTGACGCATATCTCAGTGGACCAATCCATTGCTGAAGCTGAGGGGATGGAAACAAGTTCTATTTTATTTCATTCCATTTACGCGTTGTCAATTTATTCATTGTGTTTTGTTTGGAGTTCTCCTGTCAATAATGTTTAAGGAGGTGCACCTGATTACCCATAGAAGTAGGCCTAGGCTACCTGGCCTGCGAGCAAATGTAGGCTTATAAATGTGCCCATTTGGGGATCTGACAGTATTTCTGATTCTCTTTAATCCCCACAATTTATGAGCTGTGGAGCTTCTCAAAGTACATTTTTCTTCACCTTAAACAGCAAGGAAACAAAGTCTGTTTTTACATCCATTGAGAATGACAATAGTTCCTCAATGTAGCCTATTTGAAAAATATTTCCAGCTCTCTCCCTTTGGATAAGCACTCAGCAAAAAATAATAAAATGTCATGCTCTGATCCGGTGGAAACGTTATAAAATAGGCCTACCTGATTACTTCTTGTCCTTGCGTAAATAGCCTGATATTGAGCCTACAGCTGTGTCTGCCCGGAGGTCACTGGCAGGGGAAACTGAGGGTCCAATTTTTTTAATACAATGTTGCAAGTTTGTTAGCTCAAGAATCTGGCTGGACCAAGTTGATTAGTTGCTACATTGTTTCATGTTCGTTGCAGAAAGGCCATGTGTAGCCAAAGTGATTTATTTTTTTATCAGGATATTTTTTTCACCTTCAGACTGTAATGATTTTATTTGTAGGCTTTATGTAGGCCGTTTTTACATTGTTGGCAATGGCAATAGAAGTGACATTTAGATTTGTGTAGTTTTCATTTTGGTTTAGATATCATTTTTATTCATCACTTGAAAATGATTTTGAGATACGAAGACTTTACATATGAAATAAATCAAACTGTTCTCCGAAAATATGCATATGAAAACCATAACTGGCACGCAGATCGGGTCTCCTGAGTGGCGCAGTGTTCTAAGGCACTGCAATGCAGAGCAGGATCCTGGTTCAAGTCTGTGTCCTCTGTTGCAGCGGGCCGCGACCGGGAGACCCATGGGGCGGTGCACAATTGGCCCGTTGTCGTCTCGTTTAGGGGACGGTTTGGCCGGCAGGGATGTTCTTGTCCCATCGCGCACTAGCGATTCCCGTGGAAGGCCGGGCACAATGCTGGGCGCAATGCACACTGACACGGTCGCCAGGTGTACGGTGTTTCCTCTGACACATTGGTGCGGCTAGTTTCCAGGGTAAGTGAGCAGTGCAGCCTGGCTGTGTTGTGTTTCAGAGGACGCGTGGCTCTCAACCTTCACCTATCCTGAGTCTGTTGTGGAGATGGGACAAGACTGTAACTACCAATTGGATATCATGAAATTTTGCGGTAAAAAATAAATGAAAGGTTCATTGGCACTTTAAATGGAAACTGACCCCCTGGTGTAGCCTAATGCCTGGAGCGTAATGGTGCAAAGGCCATCAGCAGCGGGAGGAGGAGATTTGGGAAAAGGTTTTGTTCTTCTGGTTAGGTTAGGTTAGGGCACCCTCTTGAGTAATGCTTAAAGCATCAGACAAGCTCAGTAGCCTACATATAGTTGATTTTATTCAGTTTATATATGGAAAAACACACTTTTAAACATTTGAACCAGTCGACTTGTCGAAAGAACGGCTTTTGGTCGACTCAAAAAAATGTTGTCGGGGACTTCAGCAATGGATCAGTCAAATCATTTCTAGGTAACAATCAAATATCTTACTGTGATTGTTTTCAATGAAAATGATCCAAAATAAGCAAAAATGACTTGTTAGTAAAAGAGCAATTTGTCAAGCAGGATTTTTGCTAGGAATGTCTGGCATTGTCTGAGTGGAAAGGGGGAAACCTGAAAACTAGCTGTTATTGGCAGAGCCGTTTGGAACTCTTTGTTATTGGTCTATTAACTCATTGACCGCCTGGTGATGTCAGTGATGTGTTTTTAGGGAATCCCATTATTATTCTGCAAATGTCAAATGTAGGTTTTCTTTTACTTTCATTTTCAAACAGAGACTGCTCCTGGTAGTTATTTGGTAAGCGTTGGTGGTATAGTGGTGAGCATAGCTGCCTTCCAAGCAGTTGACCCGGGTTCGATTCCCGGCCAACGCAACTGGGTATTTTGTTTGAATCACCCTTTGAAATGAATCCGCTAAAAGTCTAGTGCAGCTGTTTTTATCTCAGTATCAAATAGGGCTGACACCTTTTAGTCAACTGGTCCATAGGCTGTTGGTCGACTGAGAATTTTGTAGTCGAGCAGTTGCCCCAAAAAAGATTTATTGCACGTCTTGATTGACGCATATCTCAGTGGACCAATCCATTGCTGAAGCTGAGGGGATGGAAACAAGTTCTATTTTATTTCATTCCATTTACGCGTTGTCAATTTATTCATTGTGTTTTGTTTGGAGTTCTCCTGTCAATAATGTTTAAGGAGGTGCACCTGATTACCCATAGAAGTAGGCCTAGGCTACCTGGCCTGCGAGCAAATGTAGGCTTATAAATGTGCCCATTTGGGGATCTGACAGTATTTCTGATTCTCTTTAATCCCCACAATTTATGAGCTGTGGAGCTTCTCAAAGTACATTTTCTTCACCTTAAACAGCAAGGAAACAAAGTCTGTTTTTACATCCATTGAGAATGACAATAGTTCCTCAATGTAGCCTATTTGAAAAATATTTCCAGCTCTCTCCCTTTGGATAAGCACTCAGCAAAAAATAATAAAATGTCATGCTCTGATCCGGTGGAAACGTTATAAAATAGGCCTACCTGATTACTTCTTGTCCCTGCGTAAATAGCCTGATATTGAGCCTACAGCTGTGTCTGCCCGGAGGTCACTGGCAGGGGAAACTGAGGGTCCAATTTTTTTAATACAATGTTGCAAGTTTGTTAGCTCAAGCATCTGGCTGGACCAAGTTGATTAGTTGCTACATTGTTTCATGTTCGTTGCAGAAAGGCCATGTGTAGCCAAAGTGATTTATTTTTTTATCAGGATATTTTTTTCACCTTCAGACTGTAATGATTTTATTTGTAGGCTTTATGTAGGCCGTTTTTACATTGTTGGCAATGGCAATAGAAGTGACATTTAGATTTGTGTAGTTTTCATTTTGGTTTAGATATCATTTTTATTCATCACTTGAAAATGATTTTGAGATACGAAGACTTTACATATGAAATAAATCAAACTGTTCTCCGAAAATATGCATATGAAAACCATAACTGGCACGCAGATCGGGTCTCCTGAGTGGCGCAGTGTTCTAAGGCACTGCAATGCAGAGCAGGATCCTGGTTCAAGTCTGTGTCCTCTGTTGCAGCGGCCGCGACCGGGAGACCCATGGGGCGGTGCACAATTGGCCCGTTGTCGTCTCGTTTAGGGGACGGTTTGGCCGGCAGGGATGTTCTTGTCCCATCGCGCACTAGCGATTCCCGTGGAAGGCCGGGCACAATGCTGGGCGCAATGCACACTGACACGGTCGCCAGGTGTACGGTGTTTCCTCTGACACATTGGTGCGGCTAGTTTCCAGGGTAAGTGAGCAGTGCAGCCTGGCTGTGTTGTGTTTCAGAGGACGCGTGGCTCTCAACCTTCACCTATCCTGAGTCTGTTGTGGAGATGGGACAAGACTGTAACTACCAATTGGATATCATGAAATTTTGCGGTAAAAAATAAATGAAAGGTTCATTGGCACTTTAAATGGAAACTGACCCCCTGGTGTAGCCTAATGCCTGGAGCGTAATGGTGCAAAGGCCATCAGCAGCGGGAGGAGGAGATTTGGGAAAAGGTTTTGTTCTTCTGGTTAGGTTAGGTTAGGGCACCCTCTTGAGTAATGCTTAAAGCATCAGACAAGCTCAGTAGCCTACATATAGTTGATTTTATTCAGTTTATATATGGAAAAACACACTTTTAAACATTTGAACCAGTCGACTTGTCGAAAGAACGGCTTTTGGTCGACTCAAAAAATGTTGTCGGGGACTTCAGCAATGGATCAGTCAAATCATTTCTAGGTAACAATCAAATATCTTACTGTGATTGTTTTCAATGAAAATGATCCAAAATAAGCAAAAATGACTTGTTAGTAAAAGAGCAATTTGTCAAGCAGGATTTTTGCTAGGAATGTCTGGCATTGTCTGAGTGGAAAGGGGGAAACCTGAAAACTAGCTGTTATTGGCAGAGCCGTTTGGAACTCTTTGTTATTGGTCTATTAACTCATTGACCGCCTGGTGATGTCAGTGATGTGTTTTTAGGGAATCCCATTATTATTTCAAATGTCAAATGTAGGTTTTCTTTTACTTTCATTTTCAAACAGAGACTGCTCCTGGTAGTTATTTGGTAAGCGTTGGTGGTATAGTGGTGAGCATAGCTGCCTTCCAAGCAGTTGACCCGGGTTCGATTCCCGGCCAACGCAACTGGGTATTTTGTTTGAATCACCCTTTGAAATGAATCCGCTAAAAGTCTAGTGCAGCTGTTTTTATCTCAGTATCAAATAGGGCTGACACCTTTTAGTCAACTGGTCCATAGGCTGTTGGTCGACTGAGAATTTTGTAGTCGAGCAGTTGCCCCAAAAAAGATTTATTGCACGTCTTGATTGACGCATATCTCAGTGGACCAATCCATTGCTGAAGCTGAGGGGATGGAAACAAGTTCTATTTTATTTCATTCCATTTACGCGTTGTCAATTTATTCATTGTGTTTTGTTTGGAGTTCTCCTGTCAATAATGTTTAAGGAGGTGCACCTGATTACCCATAGAAGTAGGCCTAGGCTACCTGGCCTGCGAGCAAATGTAGGCTTATAAATGTGCCCATTTGGGGATCTGACAGTATTTCTGATTCTCTTTAATCCCCACAATTTATGAGCTGTGGAGCTTCTCAAAGTACATTTTTCTTCACCTTAAACAGCAAGGAAACAAAGTCTGTTTTTACATCCATTGAGAATGACAATAGTTCCTCAATGTAGCCTATTTGAAAAATATTTCCAGCTCTCTCCCTTTGGATAAGCACTCAGCAAAAAATAATAAAATGTCATGCTCTGATCCGGTGGAAACGTTATAAAATAGGCCTACCTGATTACTTCTTGTCCCTGCGTAAATAGCCTGATATTGAGCCTACAGCTGTGTCTGCCCGGAGGTCACTGGCAGGGGAAACTGAGGGTCCAATTTTTTTAATACAATGTTGCAAGTTTGTTAGCTCAAGCATCTGGCTGGACCAAGTTGATTAGTTGCTACATTGTTTCATGTTCGTTGCAGAAAGGCCATGTGTAGCCAAAGTGATTTATTTTTTATCAGGATATTTTTTTCACCTTCAGACTGTAATGATTTTATTTGTAGGCTTTATGTAGGCCGTTTTTACATTGTTGGCAATGGCAATAGAAGTGACATTTAGATTTGTGTAGTTTTCATTTTGGTTTAGATATCATTTTTATTCATCACTTGAAAATGATTTTGAGATACGAAGACTTTACATATGAAATAAATCAAACTGTTCTCCGAAAATATGCATATGAAAACCATAACTGGCACGCAGATCGGGTCTCCTGAGTGGCGCAGTGTTCTAAGGCACTGCAATGCAGAGCAGGATCCTGGTTCAAGTCTGTGTCCTCTGTTGCAGCGTGCCGCGACCGGGAGACCCATGGGGCGGTGCACAATTGGCCCGTTGTCGTCTCGTTTAGGGGACGGTTTGGCCGGCAGGGATGTTCTTGTCCCATCGCGCACTAGCGATTCCCGTGGAAGGCCGGGCACAATGCTGGGCGCAATGCACACTGACACGGTCGCCAGGTGTACGGTGTTTCCTCTGACACATTGGTGCGGCTAGTTTCCAGGGTAAGTGAGCAGTGCAGCCTGGCTGTGTTGTGTTTCAGAGGACGCGTGGCTCTCAACCTTCACCTATCCTGAGTCTGTTGTGGAGATGGGACAAGACTGTAACTACCAATTGGATATCATGAAATTTTGCGGTAAAAAATAAATGAAAGGTTCATTGGCACTTTAAATGGAAACTGACCCCCTGGTGTAGCCTAATGCCTGGAGCGTAATGGTGCAAAGGCCATCAGCAGCGGGAGGAGGAGATTTGGGAAAAGGTTTTGTTCTTCTGGTTAGGTTAGGTTAGGGCACCCTCTTGAGTAATGCTTAAAGCATCAGACAAGCTCAGTAGCCTACATATAGTTGATTTTATTCAGTTTATATATGGAAAAACACACTTTTAAACATTTGAACCAGTCGACTTGTCGAAAGAACGGCTTTTGGTCGACTCAAAAAAATGTTGTCGGGGACTTCAGCAATGGATCAGTCAAATCATTTCTAGGTAACAATCAAATATCTTACTGTGATTGTTTTCAATGAAAATGATCCAAAATAAGCAAAAATGACTTGTTAGTAAAAGAGCAATTTGTCAAGCAGGATTTTTGCTAGGAATGTCTGGCATTGTCTGAGTGGAAAGGGGGAAACCTGAAAACTAGCTGTTATTGGCAGAGCCGTTTGGAACTCTTTGTTATTGGTCTATTAACTCATTGACCGCCTGGTGATGTCAGTGATGTGTTTTTAGGGAATCCCATTATTATTCTGCAAATGTAGGTTTTCTTTTACTTTCATTTTCAAACAGAGACTGCTCCTGGTAGTTATTTGGTAAGCGTTGGTGGTATAGTGGTGAGCATAGCTGCCTTCCAAGCAGTTGACCCGGTTCGATTCCCGGCCAACGCAACTGGGTATTTTGTTTGAATCACCCTTTGAAATGAATCCGCTAAAAGTCTAGTGCAGCTGTTTTTATCTCAGTATCAAATAGGGCTGACACCTTTTAGTCAACTGGTCCATAGGCTGTTGGTCGACTGAGAATTTTGTAGTCGAGCAGTTGCCCCAAAAAAAGATTTATTGCACGTCTTGATTGACGCATATCTCAGTGGACCAATCCATTGCTGAAGCTGAGGGGATGGAAACAAGTTCTATTTTATTTCATTCCATTTACGCGTTGTCAATTTATTCATTGTGTTTTGTTTGGAGTTCTCCTGTCAATAATGTTTAAGGAGGTGCACCTGATTACCCATAGAAGTAGGCCTAGGCTACCTGGCCTGCGAGCAAATGTAGGCTTATAAATGTGCCCATTTGGGGATCTGACAGTATTTCTGATTCTCTTTAATCCCCACAATTTATGAGCTGTGGAGCTTCTCAAAGTACATTTTTCTTCACCTTAAACAGCAAGGAAACAAAGTCTGTTTTTACATCCATTGAGAATGACAATAGTTCCTCAATGTAGCCTATTTGAAAAATATTTCCAGCTCTCTCCCTTTGGATAAGCACTCAGCAAAAAATAATAAAATGTCATGCTCTGATCCGGTGGAAACGTTATAAAATAGGCCTACCTGATTACTTCTTGTCCCTGCGTAAATAGCCTGATATTGAGCCTACAGCTGTGTCTGCCCGGAGGTCACTGGCAGGGGAAACTGAGGGTCCAATTTTTTAATACAATGTTGCAAGTTTGTTAGCTCAAGCATCTGGCTGGACCAAGTTGATTAGTTGCTACATTGTTTCATGTTCGTTGCAGAAAGGCCATGTGTAGCCAAAATGATTTATTTTTTTATCAGGATATTTTTTTCACCTTCAGACTGTAATGATTTTATTTGTAGGCTTTATGTAGGCCGTTTTTACATTGTTGGCAATGGCAATAGAAGTGACATTTAGATTTGTGTAGTTTTCATTTTGGTTTAGATATCATTTTTATTCATCACTTGAAAATGATTTTGAGATACGAAGACTTTACATATGAAATAAATCAAACTGTTCTCCGAAAATATGCATATGAAAACCATAACTGGCACGCAGATCGGGTCTCCTGAGTGGCGCAGTGTTCTAAGGCACTGCAATGCAGAGCAGGATCCTGGTTCAAGTCTGTGTCCTCTGTTGCAGCGTGCCGCGACCGGGAGACCCATGGGGCGGTGCACAATTGGCCCGTTGTCGTCTCGTTTAGGGGACGGTTTGGCCGGCAGGGATGTTCTTGTCCCATCGCGCACTAGCGATTCCCGTGGGAGGCCGGGCACAATGCTGGGCGCAATGCACACTGACACGGTCGCCAGGTGTACGGTGTTTCCTCTGACACATTGGTGCGGCTAGTTTCCAGGTTAAGTGAGCAGTGCAGCCTGGCTGTGTTGTGTTTTAGAGGACGCGTGGCTCTCAACCTTCACCTATCCTGAGTCTGTTGTGGAGATGGGACAAGACTGTAACTACCAATTGGATATCATGAAATTTTGCGGTAAAAAATAAATGAAAGGTTCATTGGCACTTTAAATGGAAACTGACCCCCTGGTGTAGCCTAATGCCTGGAGCGTAATGGTGCAAAGGCCATCAGCAGCGGGAGGAGGAGATTGGGAAAAGGTTTTGTTCTTCTGGTTAGGTTAGGTTAGGGCACCCTCTTGAGTAATGCTTAAAGCATCAGACAAGCTCAGTAGCCTACATATAGTTGATTTTATTCAGTTTATATATGGAAAAACACACTTTTAAACATTTGAACCAGTCGACTTGTCGAAAGAACGGCTTTTGGTCGACTCGAAAAAATGTTGTCGGGGACTTCAGCAATGGATCAGTCAAATCATTTCTAGGTAACAATCAAATATCTTACTGTGATTGTTTTCAATGAAAATGATCCAAAATAAGCAAAAATGACTTGTTAGTAAAAGAGCAATTTGTCAAGCAGGATTTTTGCTAGGAATGTCTGGCATTGTCTGAGTGGAAAGGGGGAAACCTGAAAACTAGCTGTTATTGGCAGAGCCGTTTGGAACTCTTTGTTATTGGTCTATTAACTCATTGACCGCCTGGTGATGTCAGTGATGTGTTTTTAGGGAATCCCATTATTATTCTGCAAATGTCAAATGTAGGTTTTCTTTTACTTTCATTTTCAAACAGAGACTGCTCCTGGTAGTTATTTGGTAAGCGTTGGTGGTATAGTGGTGAGCATAGCTGCCTTCCAAGCAGTTGACCCGGGTTCGATTCCCGGCCAACGCAACTGGGTATTTTGTTTGAATCACCCTTTGAAATGAATCCGCTAAAAGTCTAGTGCAGCTGTTTTTATCTCAGTATCAAATAGGGCTGACACCTTTTAGTCAACTGGTCCATAGGCTGTTGGTCGACTGAGAATTTTGTAGTCGAGCAGTTGCCCCAAAAAAGATTTATTGCACGTCTTGATTGACGCATATCTCAGTGGACCAATCCATTGCTGAAGCTGAGGGGATGGAAACAAGTTCTATTTTATTTCATTCCATTTACGCGTTGTCAATTTATTCATTGTGTTTTGTTTGGAGTTCTCCTGTCAATAATGTTTAAGGAGGTGCACCTGATTACCCATAGAAGTAGGCCTAGGCTACCTGGCCTGCGAGCAAATGTAGGCTTATAAATGTGCCCATTTGGGGATCTGACAGTATTTCTGATTCTCTTTAATCCCCACAATTTATGAGCTGTGGAGCTTCTCAAAGTACATTTTTCTTCACCTTAAACAGCAAGGAAACAAAGTCTGTTTTTACATCCATTGAGAATGACAATAGTTCCTCAATGTAGCCTATTTGAAAAATATTTCCAGCTCTCTCCCTTTGGATAAGCACTCAGCAAAAAATAATAAAATGTCATGCTCTGATCCGGTGGAAACGTTATAAAATAGGCCTACCTGATTACTTCTTGTCCCTGCGTAAATAGCCTGATATTGAGCCTACAGCTGTGTCTGCCCGGAGGTCACTGGCAGGGGAAACTGAGGGTCCAATTTTTTTAATACAATGTTGCAAGTTTGTTAGCTCAAGCATCTGGCTGGACCAAGTTGATTAGTTGCTACATTGTTTCATGTTCGTTGCAGAAAGGCCATGTGTAGCCAAAATGATTTATTTTTTTATCAGGATATTTTTTTCACCTTCAGACTGTAATGATTTTATTTGTAGGCTTTATGTAGGCCGTTTTTACATTGTTGGCAATGGCAATAGAAGTGACATTTAGATTTGTGTAGTTTTCATTTTGGTTTAGATATCATTTTTATTCATCACTTGAAAATGATTTTGAGATACGAAGACTTTACATATGAAATAAATCAAACTGTTCTCCGAAAATATGCATATGAAAACCATAACTGGCACGCAGATCGGGTCTCCTGAGTGGCGCAGTGTTCTAAGGCACTGCAATGCAGAGCAGGATCCTGGTTCAAGTCTGTGTCCTCTGTTGCAGCGTGCCGCGACCGGGAGACCCATGGGGCGGTGCACAATTGGCCCGTTGTCGTCTCGTTTAGGGGACGGTTTGGCCGGCAGGGATGTTCTTGTCCCATCGCGCACTAGCGATTCCCGTGGGAGGCCGGGCACAATGCTGGGCGCAATGCACACTGACACGGTCGCCAGGTGTACGGTGTTTCCTCTGACACATTGGTGCGGCTAGTTTCCAGGTTAAGTGAGCAGTGCAGCCTGGCTGTGTTGTGTTTTAGAGGACGCGTGGCTCTCAACCTTCACCTATCCTGAGTCTGTTGTGGAGATGGGACAAGACTGTAACTACCAATTGGATATCATGAAATTTTGCGGTAAAAAATAAATGAAAGGTTCATTGGCACTTTAAATGGAAACTGACCCCCTGGTGTAGCCTAATGCCTGGAGCGTAATGGTGCAAAGGCCATCAGCAGCGGGAGGAGGAGATTCGGGAAAAGGTTTTGTTCTTCTGGTTAGGTTAGGTTAGGGCACCCTCTTGAGTAATGCTTAAAGCATCAGACAAGCTCAGTAGCCTACATATAGTTGATTTTATTCAGTTTATATATGGAAAAACACACTTTTAAACATTTGAACCAGTCGACTTGTCGAAAGAACGGCTTTTGGTCGACTCAAAAAAATGTTGTCGGGGACTTCAGCAATGGATCAGTCAAATCATTTCTAGGTAACAATCAAATATCTTACTGTGATTGTTTTCAATGAAAATGATCCAAAATAAGCAAAAATGACTTGTTAGTAAAAGAGCAATTTGTCAAGCAGGATTTTTGCTAGGAATGTCTGGCATTGTCTGAGTGGAAAGGGGGAAACCTGAAAACTAGCTGTTATTGGCAGAGCCGTTTGGAACTCTTTGTTATTGGTCTATTAACTCATTGACCGCCTGGTGATGTCAGTGATGTGTTTTTAGGGAATCCCATTATTATTCTGCAAATGTCAAATGTAGGTTTTCTTTTACTTTCATTTTCAAACAGAGACTGCTCCTGGTAGTTATTTGGTAAGCGTTGGTGGTATAGTGGTGAGCATAGCTGCCTTCCAAGCAGTTGACCCGGGTTCGATTCCCGGCCAACGCAACTGGGTATTTTGTTTGAATCACCCTTTGAAATGAATCCGCTAAAAGTCTAGTGCAGCTGTTTTTATCTCAGTATCAAATAGGGCTGACACCTTTTAGTCAACTGGTCCATAGGCTGTTGGTCGACTGAGAATTTTGTAGTCGAGCAGTTGCCCCAAAAAAGATTTATTGCACGTCTTGATTGACGCATATCTCAGTGGACCAATCCATTGCTGAAGCTGAGGGGATGGAAACAAGTTCTATTTTATTTCATTCCATTTACGCGTTGTCAATTTATTCATTGTGTTTTGTTTGGAGTTCTCCTGTCAATAATGTTTAAGGAGGTGCACCTGATTACCCATAGAAGTAGGCCTAGGCTACCTGGCCTGCGAGCAAATGTAGGCTTATAAATGTGCCCATTTGGGGATCTGACAGTATTTCTGATTCTCTTTAATCCCCACAATTTATGAGCTGTGGAGCTTCTCAAAGTACATTTTTCTTCACCTTAAACAGCAAGGAAACAAAGTCTGTTTTTACATCCATTGAGAATGACAATAGTTCCTCAATGTAGCCTATTTGAAAAATATTTCCAGCTCTCTCCCTTTGGATAAGCACTCAGCAAAAAATAATAAAATGTCATGCTCTGATCCGGTGGAAACGTTATAAAATAGGCCTACCTGATTACTTCTTGTCCCTGCGTAAATAGCCTGATATTGAGCCTACAGCTGTGTCTGCCCGGAGGTCACTGGCAGGGGAAACTGAGGGTCCAATTTTTTAATACAATGTTGCAAGTTTGTTAGCTCAAGCATCTGGCTGGACCAAGTTGATTAGTTGCTACATTGTTTCATGTTCGTTGCAGAAAGGCCATGTGTAGCCAAAATGATTTATTTTTTTATCAGGATATTTTTTTCACCTTCAGACTGTAATGATTTTATTTGTAGGCTTTATGTAGGCCGTTTTTACATTGTTGGCAATGGCAATAGAAGTGACATTTAGATTTGTGTAGTTTTCATTTTGGTTTAGATATCATTTTTATTCATCACTTGAAAATGATTTTGAGATACGAAGACTTTACATATGAAATAAATCATACTGTTCTCCGAAAATATGCATATGAAAACCATAACTGGCACGCAGATCGGGTCTCCTGAGTGGCGCAGTGTTCTAAGGCACTGCAATGCAGAGCAGGATCCTGGTTCAAGTCTGTGTCCTCTGTTGCAGCGTGCCGTGACCGGGAGACCCATGGGGCGGTGCACAATTGGCCCGTTGTCGTCTCGTTTAGGGGACGGTTTGGCCGGCAGGGATGTTCTTGTCCCATCGCGCACTAGCGATTCCCGTGGGAGGCCGGGCACAATGCTTGGCGCAATGCACACTGACACGGTCGCCAGGTGTACGGTGTTTCCTCTGACACATTGGTGCGGCTAGTTTCCAGGTTAAGTGAGCAGTGCAGCCTGGCTGTGTTGTGTTTTAGAGGACGCGTGGCTCTCAACCTTCACCTATCCTGAGTCTGTTGTGGAGATGGGACAAGACTGTAACTACCAATTGGATATCATGAAATTTTGCGGTAAAAAATAAATGAAAGGTTCATTGGCACTTTAAATGGAAACTGACCCCCTGGTGTAGCCTAATGCCTGGAGCGTAATGGTGCAAAGGCCATCAGCAGCGGGAGGAGGAGATTTGGGAAAAGGTTTTGTTCTTCTGGTTAGGTTAGGTTAGGGCACCCTCTTGAGTAATGCTTAAAGCATCAGACAAGCTCAGTAGCCTACATATAGTTGATTTTATTCAGTTTATATATGGAAAAACACACTTTTAAACATTTGAACCAGTCGACTTGTCGAAAGAACGGCTTTTGGTCGACTCGAAAAAATGTTGTCGGGGACTTCAGCAATGGATCAGTCAAATCATTTCTAGGTAACAATCAAATATCTTACTGTGATTGTTTTCAATGAAAATGATCCAAAATAAGCAAAAATGACTTGTTAGTAAAAGAGCAATTTGTCAAGCAGGATTTTTGCTAGGAATGTCTGGCATTGTCTGAGTGGAAAGGGGGAAACCTGAAAACTAGCTGTTATTGGCAGAGCCGTTTGGAACTCTTTGTTATTGGTCTATTAACTCATTGACCGCCTGGTGATGTCAGTGATGTGTTTTTAGGGAATCCCATTATTATTCTGCAAATGTCAAATGTAGGTTTTCTTTTACTTTCATTTTCAAACAGAGACTGCTCCTGGTAGTTATTTGGTAAGCGTTGGTGGTATAGTGGTGAGCATAGCTGCCTTCCAAGCAGTTGACCCGGGTTCGATTCCCGGCCAACGCAACTGGGTATTTTGTTTGAATCACCCTTTGAAATGAATCCGCTAAAAGTCTAGTGCAGCTGTTTTTATCTCAGTATCAAATAGGGCTGACACCTTTTAGTCAACTGGTCCATAGGCTGTTGGTCGACTGAGAATTTTGTAGTCGAGCAGTTGCCCCAAAAAAAGATTTATTGCACGTCTTGATTGACGCATATCTCAGTGGACCAATCCATTGCTGAAGCTGAGGGGATGGAAACAAGTTCTATTTTATTTCATTCCATTTACACGTTGTCAATTTATTCATTGTGTTTTGTTTGGAGTTCTCCTGTCAATAATGTTTAAGGACGTGCACCTGATTACCCATAGAAGTAGGCCTAGGCTACCTGGCCTGCGAGCAAATGTAGGCTTATAAATGTGCCCATTTGGGGATCTGACAGTATTTCTGATTCTCTTTAATCCCCACAATTTATGAGCTGTGGAGCTTCTCAAAGTACATTTTTCTTCACCTTAAACAGCAAGGAAACAAAGTCTGTTTTTACATCCATTGAGAATGACAATAGTTCCTCAATGTAGCCTATTTGAAAAATATTTCCAGCTCTCTCCCTTTGGATAAGCACTCAGCAAAAAATAATAAAATGTCATGCTCTGATCCGGTGGAAACGTTATAAAATAGGCCTACCTGATTACTTCTTGTCCTTGCGTAAATAGCCTGATATTGAGCCTACAGCTGTGTCTGCCCGGAGGTCACTGGCAGGGGAAACTGAGGGTCCAATTTTTTAATACAATGTTGCAAGTTTGTTAGCTCAAGCATCTGGCTGGACCAAGTTGATTAGTTGCTACATTGTTTCATGTTCGTTGCAGAAAGGCCATGTGTAGCCAAAGTGATTTATTTTTTATCAGGATATTTTTTTCACCTTCAGACTGTAATGATTTTATTTGTAGGCTTTATGTAGGCCGTTTTTACATTGTTGGCAATGGCAATAGAAGTGACATTTAGATTTGTGTAGTTTTCATTTTGGTTTAGATATCATTTTTATTCATCACTTGAAAATGATTTTGAGATACGAAGACTTTACATATGAAATAAATCAAACTGTTCTCCGAAAATATGCATATGAAAACCATAACTGGCACGCAGATCGGGTCTCCTGAGTGGCGCAGTGTTCTAAGGCACTGCAATGCAGAGCAGGATCCTGGTTCAAGTCTGTGTCCTCTGTTGCAGCGGCCGCGACCGGGAGACCCATGGGGCGGTGCACAATTGGCCCGTTGTCGTCTCGTTTAGGGGACGGTTTGGCCGGCAGGGATGTTCTTGTCCCATCGCGCACTAGCGATTCCCGTGGAAGGCCGGGCACAATGCTGGGCGCAATGCACACTGACACGGTCGCCAGGTGTACGGTGTTTCCTCTGACACATTGGTGCGGCTAGTTTCCAGGGTAAGTGAGCAGTGCAGCCTGGCTGTGTTGTGTTTCAGAGGACGCGTGGCTCTCAACCTTCACCTATCCTGAGTCTGTTGTGGAGATGGGACAAGACTGTAACTACCAATTGGATATCATGAAATTTTGCGGTAAAAAATAAATGAAAGGTTCATTGGCACTTTAAATGGAAACTGACCCCCTGGTGTAGCCTAATGCCTGGAGCGTAATGGTGCAAAGGCCATCAGCAGCGGGAGGAGGAGATTTGGGAAAAGGTTTTGTTCTTCTGGTTAGGTTAGGTTAGGGCACCCTCTTGAGTAATGCTTAAAGCATCAGACAAGCTCAGTAGCCTACATATAGTTGATTTTATTCAGTTTATATATGGAAAAACACACTTTTAAACATTTGAACCAGTCGACTTGTCGAAAGAACGGCTTTTGGTCGACTCAAAAAAATGTTGTCGGGGACTTCAGCAATGGATCAGTCAAATCATTTCTAGGTAACAATCAAATATCTTACTGTGATTGTTTTCAATGAAAATGATCCAAAATAAGCAAAAATGACTTGTTAGTAAAAGAGCAATTTGTCAAGCAGGATTTTTGCTAGGAATGTCTGGCATTGTCTGAGTGGAAAGGGGGAAACCTGAAAACTAGCTGTTATTGGCAGAGCCGTTTGGAACTCTTTGTTATTGGTCTATTAACTCATTGACCGCCTGGTGATGTCAGTGATGTGTTTTTAGGGAATCCCATTATTATTCTGCAAATGTCAAATGTAGGTTTTCTTTTACTTTCATTTTCAAACAGAGACTGCTCCTGGTAGTCATTTGGTAAGCGTTGGTGGTATAGTGGTGAGCATAGCTGCCTTCCAAGCAGTTGACCCGGGTTCGATTCCCGGCCAACGCAACTGGGTATTTTGTTTGAATCACCCTTTGAAATGAATCCGCTAAAAGTCTAGTGCAGCTGTTTTTATCTCAGTATCAAATAGGGCTGACACCTTTTAGTCAACTGGTCCATAGGCTGTTGGTCGACTGAGAATTTTGTAGTCGAGCAGTTGCCCCAAAAAAAGATTTATTGCACGTCTTGATTGACGCATATCTCAGTGGACCAATCCATTGCTGAAGCTGAGGGGATGGAAACAAGTTCTATTTTATTTCATTCCATTTACGCGTTGTCAATTTATTAATTGTGTTTTGTTTGGAGTTCTCCTGTCAATAATGTTTAAGGAGGTGCACCTGATTACCCATAGAAGTAGGCCTAGGCTACCTGGCCTGCGAGCAAATGTAGGCTTATAAATGTGCCCATTTGGGGATCTGACAGTATTTCTGATTCTCTTTAATCCCCACAATTTATGAGCTGTGGAGCTTCTCAAAGTACATTTTTCTTCACCTTAAACAGCAAGGAAACAAAGTCTGTTTTTACATCCATTGAGAATGACAATAGTTCCTCAATGTAGCCTATTTGAAAAATATTTCCAGCTCTCTCCCTTTGGATAAGCACTCAGCAAAAAATAATAAAATGTCATGCTCTGATCCGGTGGAAACGTTATAAAATAGGCCTACCTGATTACTTCTTGTCCCTGCGTAAATAGCCTGATATTGAGCCTACAGCTGTGTCTGCCCGGAGGTCACTGGCAGGGGAAACTGAGGGTCCAATTTTTTTAATACAATGTTGCAAGTTTGTTAGCTCAAGCATCTGGCTGGACCAAGTTGGTTAGTTGCTACATTGTTTCATGTTCGTTGCAGAAAGGCCATGTGTAGCCAAAATGATTTATTTTTTTATCAGGATATTTTTTTCACCTTCAGACTGTAATGATTTTATTTGTAGGCTTTATGTAGGCCGTTTTTACATTGTTGGCAATGGCAATAGAAGTGACATTTAGATTTGTGTAGTTTTCATTTTGGTTTAGATATCATTTTTATTCATCACTTGAAAATGATTTTGAGATACAAAGACTTTACATATGAAATAAATCAAACTGTTCTCCGAAAATATGCATATGAAAACCATAACTGGCACGCAGATCGGGTCTCCTGAGTAGCGCAGTGTTCTAAGGCACTGCAATGCAGAGCAGGATCCTGGTTCAAGTCTGTGTCCTCTGTTGCAGCGTGCCGCGACCGGGAGACCCATGGGGCGGTGCACAATTGGCCCGTTGTCGTCTCGTTTAGGGGACGGTTTGGCCGGCAGGGATGTTCTTGTCCCATCGCGCACTAGCGATTCCCGTGGGAGGCCGGGCACAATGCTGGGCGCAATGCACACTGACACGGTCGCCAGGTGTACGGTGTTTCCTCTGACACATTGGTGCGGCTAGTTTCCAGGTTAAGTGAGCAGTGCAGCCTGGCTGTGTTGTGTTTTAGAGGACGCGTGGCTCTCAACCTTCACCTATCCTGAGTCTGTTGTGGAGATGGGACAAGACTGTAACTACCAATTGGATATCATGAAATTTTGCGGTAAAAAATAAATGAAAGGTTCATTGGCACTTTAAATGGAAACTGACCCCTGGTGTAGCCTAATGCCTGGAGCGTAATGGTGCAAAGGCCATCAGCAGCGGGAGGAGGAGATTCGGGAAAAGGTTTTGTTCTTCTGGTTAGGTTAGGTTAGGGCACCCTCTTGAGTAATGCTTAAAGCATCAGACAAGCTCAGTAGCCTACATATAGTTGATTTTATTCAGTTTATATATGGAAAAACACACTTTTAAACATTTGAACCAGTCGACTTGTCGAAAGAACGGCTTTTGGTCGACTCGAAAAAATGTTGTCGGGGACTTCAGCAATGGATCAGTCAAATCATTTCTAGGTAACAATCAAATATCTTACTGTGATTGTTTTCAATGAAAATGATCCAAAATAAGCAAAAATGACTTGTTAGTAAAAGAGCAATTTGTCAAGCAGGATTTTTGCTAGGAATGTCTGGCATTGTCTGAGTGGAAAGGGGGAAACCTGAAAACTAGTTGTTATTGGCAGAGCCGTTTGGAACTCTTTGTTATTGGTCTATTAACTCATTGACCGCCTGGTGATGTCAGTGATGTGTTTTTAGGGAATCCCATTATTATTCTGCAAATGTCAAATGTAGGTTTTCTTTTACTTTCATTTTCAAACAGAGACTGCTCCTGGTAGTTATTTGGTAAGCGTTGGTGGTATAGTGGTGAGCATAGCTGCCTTCCAAGCAGTTGACCCGGGTTCGATTCCCGGCCAACGCAACTGGGTATTTTGTTTGAATCACCCTTTGAAATGAATCCGCTAAAAGTCTAGTGCAGCTGTTTTTATCTCAGTATCAAATAGGGCTGACACCTTTTAGTCAACTGGTCCATAGGCTGTTGGTCGACTGAGAATTTTGTAGTCACATCTTAATTGACGCATATCTCAGTGGACCAATCCATTGCTGAAGCTGAGGGGATGGAAACAAGTTCTATTTTATTTCATTCCATTTACACGTTGTCAATTTATTCATTGTGTTTTGTTTGGAGTTCTCCTGTCAATAATGTTTAAGGACGTGCACCTGATTACCCATAGAAGTAGGCCTAGGCTACCTGGCCTGCGAGCAAATGTAGGCTTATAAATGTGCCCATTTGGGGATCTGACAGTATTTCTGATTCTCTTTAATCCCCACAATTTATGAGCTGTGGAGCTTCTCAAAGTACATTTTTTCTTCACCTTAAACAGCAAGGAAACAAAGTCTGTTTTTACATCCATTGAGAATGACAATAGTTCCTCAATGTAGCCTATTTGAAAAATATTTCCAGCTCTCTCCCTTTGGATAAGCACTCAGCAAAAAATAATAAAATGTCATGCTCTGATCTGGTGGAAACGTTATAAAATAGGCCTACCTGATTACTTCTTGTCCTTGCGTAAATAGCCTGATATTGAGCCTACAGCTGTGTCTGCCCGGAGGTCACTGGCAGGGGAAACTGAGGGTCCAATTTTTTTAATACAATGTTGCAAGTTTGTTAGCTCAAGCATCTGGCTGGACCAAGTTGATTAGTTGCTACATTGTTTCATGTTCGTTGCAGAAAGGCCATGTGTAGCCAAAGTGATTTATTTTTTATCAGGATATTTTTTTCACCTTCAGACTGTAATGATTTTATTTGTAGGCTTTATGTAGGCCGTTTTTACATTGTTGGCAATGGCAATAGAAGTGACATTTAGATTTGTGTAGTTTTCATTTTGGTTTAGATATCATTTTTATTCATCACTTGAAAATGATTTTGAGATACGAAGACTTTACATATGAAATAAATCAAACTGTTCTCCGAAAATATGCATATGAAAACCATAACTGGCACGCAGATCGGGTCTCCTGAGTGGCGCAGTGTTCTAAGGCACTGCAATGCAGAGCAGGATCCTGGTTCAAGTCTGTGTCCTCTGTTGCAGCGGGCCGCGACCGGGAGACCCATGGGGCGGTGCACAATTGGCCCGTTGTCGTCTCGTTTAGGGGACGGTTTGGCCGGCAGGGATGTTCTTGTCCCATCGCGCACTAGCGATTCCCGTGGAAGGCCGGGCACAATGCTGGGCGCAATGCACACTGACACGGTCGCCAGGTGTACGGTGTTTCCTCTGACACATTGGTGCGGCTAGTTTCCAGGTTAAGTGAGCAGTGCAGCCTGGCTGTGTTGTGTTTCAGAGGACGCGTGGCTCTCAACCTTCACCTATCCTGAGTCTGTTGTGGAGATGGGACAAGACTGTAACTACCAATTGGATATCATGAAATTTTGCGGTAAAAAATAAATGAAAGGTTCATTGGCACTTTAAATGGAAACTGACCTCCTGGTGTAGCCTAATGCCTGGAGCGTAATGGTGCAAAGGCCATCAGCAGCGGGAGGAGGAGATTCGGGAAAAGGTTTTGTTCTTCTGGTTAGGTTAGGTTAGGGCACCCTCTTGAGTAATGCTTAAAGCATCAGACAAGCTCAGTAGCCTACATATAGTTGATTTTATTCAGTTTATATATGGAAGAACACACTTTTAAACATTTGAACCAGTCGACTTGTCGAAAGAACGGCTTTTGGTCGACTCGAAAAAATGTTGTCGGGGACTTCAGCAATGGATCAGTCAAATCATTTCTAGGTAACAATCAAATATCTTACTGTGATTGTTTTCAATGAAAATGATCCAAAATAAGCAAAAATGACTTGTTAGTAAAAGAGCAATTTGTCAAGCAGGATTTTTGCTAGGAATGTCTGGCATTGTCTGAGTGGAAAGGGGGAAACCTGAAAACTAGCTGTTATTGGCAGAGCCGTTTGGAACTCTTTGTTATTGGTCTATTAACTCATTGACCGCCTGGTGATGTCAGTGATGTGTTTTTAGGGAATCCCATTATTATTCTGCAAATGTCAAATGTAGGTTTTCTTTTACTTTCATTTTCAAACAGAGACTGCTCCTGGTAGTTATTTGGTAAGCGTTGGTGGTATAGTGGTGAGCATAGCTGCCTTCCAAGCAGTTGACCCGGGTTCGATTCCCGGCCAACGCAACTGGGTATTTTGTTTGAATCACCCTTTGAAATGAATCCGCTAAAAGTCGAGTGCAGCTGTTTTTATCTCAGTATCAAATAGGGCTGACACCTTTTAGTCAACTGGTCCATAGGCTGTTGGTCGACTGAGAATTTTGTAGTCACATCTTAATTGACGCATATCTCAGTGGACCAATCCATTGCTGAAGCTGAGGGGATGGAAACAAGTTCTATTTTATTTCATTCCATTTACACGTTGTCAATTTATTCATTGTGTTTTGTTTGGAGTTCTCCTGTCAATAATGTTTAAGGACGTGCACCTGATTACCCATAGAAGTAGGCCTAGGCTACCTGGCCTGCGAGCAAATGTAGGCTTATAAATGTGCCCATTTGGGGATCTGACAGTATTTCTGATTCTCTTTAATCCCCACAATTTATGAGCTGTGGAGCTTCTCAAAGTACATTTTTCTTCACCTTAAACAGCAAGGAAACAAAGTCTGTTTTTACATCCATTGAGAATGACAATAGTTCCTCAATGTAGCCTATTTGAAAAATATTTCCAGCTCTCTCCCTTTGGATAAGCACTCAGCAAAAAATAATAAAATGTCATGCTCTGATCTGGTGGAAACGTTATAAAATAGGCCTACCTGATTACTTCTTGTCCTTGCGTAAATAGCCTGATATTGAGCCTACAGCTGTGTCTGCCCGGAGGTCACTGGCAGGGGAAACTGAGGGTCCAATTTTTTTAATACAATGTTGCAAGTTTGTTAGCTCAAGCATCTGGCTGGACCAAGTTGATTAGTTGCTACATTGTTTCATGTTCGTTGCAGAAAGGCCATGTGTAGCCAAAGTGATTTATTTTTTATCAGGATATTTTTTTCACCTTCAGACTGTAATGATTTTATTTGTAGGCTTTATGTAGGCCGTTTTTACATTGTTGGCAATGGCAATAGAAGTGACATTTAGATTTGTGTAGTTTTCATTTTGGTTTAGATATCATTTTTATTCATCACTTGAAAATGATTTTGAGATACGAAGACTTTACATATGAAATAAATCAAACTGTTCTCCGAAAATATGTATATGAAAACCATAACTGGCACGCAGATCGGTAAGATAGGTTGTCGGGTGTCCTGAGTGGCGCAGTGTGGTCGGTGCACAATTGGCCCGGTGTCGTCTTGTTTAGGGGACGGTTTGGCCGGCAGGGATGTTCTTGTCCCATCGCGCACTAGCGATTCCCGTGGACTGACACGGTCACCAGGTGTATGGTGTTTCCTCTGACACATTGGTGCGGCTAGTTTCCAGGTTAATTGAGCAGTGCAGCCTGGCTGTGTTGTGTTTCAGAGGACGCGTGGCTCTCAACCTTCACCTAATCCTGAGTCTGTTGTGGAGATGGGACAAGACTGTAACTACCAATTGGATATCATGAAATTTTGCGGTAAAAAATAAATGAAAGGTTCATTGGCACTTTAAATGGAAACTGACCCCCTGGTGTAGCCTAATGCCTGGAGCGTAATGGTGCAAAGGCCATCAGCAGCGGGAGGAGGAGATTCGGGAAAAGGTTTTGTTCTTCTGGTTAGGTTAGGTTAGGGCACCCTCTTGAGTAATGCTTAAAGCATCAGACAAGCTCAGTAGCCTACATATAGTTGATTTTATTCAGTTTATATATGGAAAAACACACTTTTAAACATTTGAACCAGTCGACTTGTCGAAAGAATGGCTTTTGGTCGATTCGAAAAAATGTTGTCGGGGACTTCAGCAATGATCAAATAATTTCTAGGTAACAATCAAATATCTTACTGTGATTGTTTTCAATGAAAATGATTCAAAATAAGCAAAAATGACTTGTTAGTAAAGAGCAATTTGTCAAGCAGGATTTTTGCTAGGAATGTCTGGCATTGTCTGAGTGGAAAGGGGGAAACCTGAAAACTCTTTGTTATTGGTCTATTAACTCATTGACCGCCTGGTGATGTCAGTGATGTGTTTTTAGGGAATCCCATTATTATTCTGCAAATGTCAAATGTAGGTTTTCTTTTACTTTCATTTTCAAACAGAGACTGCTCCTGGTAGTTTTTTATTTTTTTATTTTTTTATTTCACCTTTATTTAACCAGGTAGGTTAGTTGAGAACATGTTCTCATTTGCAACTGCGACCTGGCCAAGATAAAGCATAGCAGTGTGAACAGACAACACAGAGTTACACATGGAGTAAACAATTAACAAGTCAATAACACAGTAGAAAAAAAGGGGCAGTCTATATACAATGTGTGCAAAAGACATGAGGAGGTAGGCGAATAATTACAATTTTGCAGATTAACACTGGAGTGATAAATGATCAGATGGTCATGTACAGGTAGAGATATTGGTGTGCAAAAGAGCAGAAAAGTAAATAAATAAAAAACAGTATAAAAACAGTTAATTATTTGGTAAGCGTTGGTGGTATAGTGATATTTTTTTTTTTTATCAGGATATTTTATTCCTGTAACCTGTATACAGCCTCGTTATTTTATTGTTGCGTATTGATTTTGATTTGATGTTTGACTGCACTGGGCCTGTAAAATAAAATATTATTTATATTTCTTACATTTTCCCCTTCAAAAACAGACCTCTCATTGAAACGTTTCAGATAAGCGTTGGTGGTATAGTGGTGAGCATAGCTGCCTTCCAAGCAGTTGACCCGGGTTCGATTCCCGGCCAACGCAGTTGTTTTGTTTAGCTTGGTTCTGAGTGTTTCTTTTTCTTTATATTGTCCTCAATTCTATTTCTTTCTTTTTCTTTTTCTTGTCCTCAATTCTATTTCATTCACAGGGCATGTGGTGCATTCTGACAAAGAGCGGGGAGGGGTGACCTTAAACTGCTCCTCCATGAGTCAGGCTGCAGCAATTTTTTCTTTCAGTAAAAATACTTTACTTTTGAGCTTTTGACAAATAAATCTTTACCACCAACCCCCGCTTATGCTCGGAATATTTTATATATGCTTCATATTCAATCTCCTCTTCATAGTATGTCATGTGCCTCCTTAGCGCAGTAGGTAGCGCGTCAGTCTCATAATCTGAAGGTCGTGAGTTCGATCCTCACAGGGGGCAAACTTTTTTTGTGTCCTCTTGATTTTAGTATTTAGCAGTTTACTTATATTTTAAACGTGTTGGTTTTTGGAATACCTAAAAAAATGGTCAAAGACTCCATTCACCCAAGTCATAGACTATTCTCTCTGCTACCGCACAGCAAGTGGTACTGGAGAGCCAAGTTTAGTCCTGTCCAGTCCAGGTTTCAGTTTTTCACAGTTTTTTCAGGGTTTCTCTCTGAAAATCACACTTTTTAATAGAAAAACAACACAATTTGATGTTCTAAATCCACAACAATGCTTAAACCAACCAAATGTTGAGGCCTGGAAAAAATCTGAGAACTTTGGTTGTAGTTGCCCTTTAATTCAAGTGCACACCTAACAAGATGTGAATGTTTAGCTGTGTTTTTGTGGGGCACATGTGATGGTAGAGTTTGCAAAACAAATACCCACTGGATGGATTAAAATAATTATGATATCATATAGGCCTAGACTTTGTAGTTAACATTTAATTGTTTCAAGTTCCTCTGCGTATACATCTTCACAAACTTTTACAGATGCACAACTGAGAGCATCCTGTCCGCCTGTATCACCACCTGGGACGGCAAGTGCACCGCCCGCAACCGCAGGGCTATCCATAGGGTGGTGCAGTCTGCTCAACGCAGGACACCGACAGCACCCGATGTCACATGAAGACCAAAAATGGCTTGCTCCTGAACGGGGTGGTGTACCAAATACATTTTGAATCAACAATTCCCTTTATTGGGTTAAATAGGATGTCAGTAATTCTGCTCCCCAACTTTGTTGTTTTGTGGGTGTTACACACATTTGAAGAGAAGCCTATGGATTTTCCAGGATTATTGAATTAATAAAACTTCATAATGACCTAAAAGGAATCACCAGTGACCCACCAATGTGTCTAGACCATCTGGGAACACTGGGTATAGTGATATATCAATGCACAATCCATATGTACCTCACCATGAAGCTGTTATAGCCTTATTATTACAGTAAATTAAATACCCAAAGCTGAAAATTATTTATTAATATCTGACACCCCTTCTTTGAACAGAGAGGTTGGAGGATGAACGAGTGGAGGAGATTGAAAGCAGGCATGGGTTGGGCCAAAATGAAGCATGCATGCATGCAGTAATTCCTTACATTGAAAGCAATCTTTCTCTTTTGTGTTTCTTTATGTAACCACTATCACAACCATTAATTTAAGCATTTTATAACCAGGAAACAGTAGAATGTAGCAAATAAGATATTTTGTAATTTGTGTGAATTATCCTTATTCATAACATACAGTACAAATGTATTGTGTCCTGTGTGCCTTTACGTTTCACCAGAAGAGGGCAGTAAAGTACACTAAACAATCCTGTATTTGCTTCAGCATGGAGATAGAAAGCTCGATTTTTACGTCGCAACAGGCAATATAGACATTTGCAGTTGTGTGTTTGGGTAGGTTTTTCAGCGACTATCCAACAAAATATTATTCAGTCATCTGGAATTTAATTCCAAAGAACATATAGTCCTATTTGCTAATTATTAAATAAATCTGAATATTTTTTGTTTTATAAAGAGCATGATTTGTCAGATTGTCAATCAACTCAAGTGCCACTTGGAATTCTAGTTGTACACGCAGTGTCCTGTTTATTAGGTACAACCAGTACCGGTTCGGACCTCCTTTGCCTCCAGAACAGCCTGAAAATATGATATTATTCATTCATATCTGACTCCCCTTATTTGAACAGAGAGGGCGGGGGTCTAGCGAGAGGGGAGAGTGAAAGCGCACATGGCTTGAGGGAGAGAAGGAAGCGTGCACGCAGTCGAACAGCGCCTGTGTTGAGAGTGGTACATCTACAAATCTTAGTCCACAATACCGTCTCATATAAACTCAGTGTGGGACTGCCTTTATGCACAAAAAACAATAATGTGAGAACCCGATGCAGACGTCGTATCATGGACGTTTAATAGTATCAACTGCTACTTTTTATTTGTGTCATACATTTTTTAACAGGCCGTGAAATCATCGATTTACACTAAACCCACGGATACCTGGATTGAGATGCAGCAATGTCCCGAGGAATATGCCCACGCGTACATTTCTGGTGGATGTTTTCAGTTCTGTTTCTGGTGAAAGTAGTGGATGTTGGGGCATACAGCTGTCATGAGGTGAAGACCGCTTTCCAGGTGCGACAGATCGGCCCACTGAAGTGGGTACCGGAGACTCCTGGGACAGGTGAGTGTGTGCATTTCCCGCGGTCAGCAGTGACAGTTTACATTTGAGTAATTTACGCTTTGCACTTTGCAGCGAGATCATCCCAAATGTTTATAATTTTGAATTAAAATAGAATAGATTTTCTATTGCATTTCTTTCCAGGAGTTGGTTAATCTGTATCCACCTCTCTATTAAACTTTGTCACTCTTGTAAATGTAGTTTTTTGAAATTAGAATTATGTAAATGAGAAATGTTAGAAGGACAACACAGCTACCTTGTCGGCACTTTGATCAACAACATGTACGTATCTGAAAAAGAGGCTTGTGAAATGTAGATTCACAGTCAGAATTGTCATCCCTCTGGTTGGCTCCTGTCAGGAGCGCACGTGGTTCTCTCAATACATTTTGGCTCAACAATTGCTATTCAACCAAGCATGACATGACTATTAAAATGGTATATTCTGAATCAGGAGAAGATGGGCAAAAATCCACTGCTTGTTAGAAGGACAACACAGCTACCATGTCAACACTTTGATCAACAAAATATACATATCTGGAAAAGAAGCTCGTGAAATGTAGATTCAGAATTGTCCTTCCTCTGGCACGCTCCTGTCAGGAGCGCACGTGGTTCTCTACACATTCTTTCTGAGAGCTGGTGTAAATACAATACTGACAGAACCAGTTCAAATGAGTTTTAGATGGAATATATATATATTTTTTTGCTCAACAATAGCTATTCAACCAAGCATGACTATTAAAATGGTATATTCTGTATCAGGAGAAGATGGACGAGTTCCTTTGTTTTAGTATGGTCAGGGCGTGAGTTGGGGTGGGCAGTCTATGTTCTTTTTTCTATAATTTGGGATTTCTGTGTTCGGCCTGGTATGGTTCTCAATCAGAGGCAGCTGTCAATCGTTGTCCCTGATTGAGAATCATACTTAGGTAGCCTGGTTTCACTTTTGAGTTGTGGGTGCTTGTTTCCTGTTGTAATGTTTGTTTCACATTTCAGGACTGTTTCGGTTGGTATCATTCACGTTGTTATTTTGTATTCTTTAGTGTTCAGTTTAATAAACTAAAATGGACACTTACCACGCTGCACATTGGTCCGACTTCTCTTACTCCTCGTCAGAAGAAGAGGAGGAAAGCCATTACAATTTGTATTATTTTCTACATTATAGAATAATAGTGAAGACATCAAAACTATGAAATAACACATATGGAATCATGTAGTAACTAAAAATTTGTTTTTAACAAATCAAATATATTTTATTTTATAGCTTTGCACACTCTTGGCATTCTCTCAACCAGCTTCATGAGGTAGTCACCTAGTATGGATTTCAATTAACAGGCGAGCCTTGTTTAAAGTTAATTTGTGGAATTTCTTTCCTTCTTAATGTGTTTGAGACAATCAGTTGTGTTGTGACAAGGTAGGGTTGGTATACAGAAGATAGTCCTATTTGGTAAAATACCAAGTCCATGTTATGGCAAGAACAGCTCAAATAAGCAAAGAGAAACAACAGTCCATCATTACTTTAAGACATGAAGGTCAATCAATCCGGAAAATGTTAAGAACTTTGAATGTTTCTTCAAGTGCAGTCCTTCTTGGTCAAATAACCCTTACACCATCAAGCGCTATGATGAAACTGGCTCTCATGAGGACCCAGAGTTGTACTTTTTATGACCCTTATTTAACTAGGCAAGTCAGTTAAGAACAAATTCTTATTTACAATGATGGCCTTCTGGGAAACAGTGGGTTAACTGCCTTGTTCAGGGGGAGAACGACAGATTTTTACCTCATCAGCTTGGGGATTCGATCCAGCAACCTTTCAGTAACTTTCCCAACGCTCTAACCGCTAGGGCACCAATAAGAAGAAGAGATTTGCTTGTGCAGCGAAACAACCGCCATGTCTTTGTGAGCCGTAGAGTAGGTGAACGGATGATCTCCCCATATGTGGTTCCCACCGTGAAGCATGGAGGAAGAGGTGTGATGGTGTGGGGGTACTTTACTGCTCACACTGTCTGTGATTTATTTAGAATTCAAGGCACACTTAACCAGCATGCCTATCATTGCATTCTGCAGCGATACGCCATCCCATCTGGCTTGCGCTTAGTGGGACTATAATTTGTTTTTCAACAAGACATTGACTCAACACACTTCCAGGCTGTGTCAGGGCTATTTGACCAGGAAGGAGAGTGATGGAGTGCTGCATCAGATGACCTGGCCTCCACAGTCACCCGACCTCAAGCCAAATGAGATGGCATGGAATGAAAGGCCGCTCAGCAAGGAAGAAGCCACTGCTCAAAAAACGTCATCATGAGGGATGGACAATTATGTGGATATATTGAAGCAACATCTCAAGACATCAGTCAGGAAGTTAAAGCTTGGTCGCAAATGGGTCGTCCAAATGGACAATGACCCCAAGCATACTTCCAAAGTTCTGGCAAAATGGCTTAAGGACAACAAAGTCAAGGTATTGGTGTGGCCATCACAAAGCCCTGACCTCAATCCTATAGAACATTTGTGGGCAGAACTGAAAAAGCGTGTGCGAGCAAGGAGGCCTACTAACCTGACACAGTTACACCAGCTCTGTCAGGAGGAATTGGCCAAAATTCACCCAACTTATTGTGGGAGGCTTGTGGAAGGCTACCCGAAACGTTTGACCCAAGTTAAACAATTTAAAGGCAATGCTACCAAATACTAATTGAGTGTATGTAAACTTCTGACCCACTGGGAATCTGAAATAAATCATTATCTCTTCTATTATTCTGACATTCTTAAAATAAAGTGGTGCTCCTAACTGACCTAAGACAGGGAATATTTACTAGGAGTAAATGCCAGGAATTGTGAAAAACTGAGTTGAATTGTATTTGGCTAAGGTGTATGTAAACTTCCGACTTCAACTGTATATAAACTCAGCAAAAAAATAAACATCCTCACTGTCATCTGTGTTTTCAACAAACTTAACATGTGGAAATATTTGTATGAACATAACAAGATTCAACAACTGAGACATAAACTGAACAAGTTCCACAGACATGTGACTGACAGAAATGGAATCATGTGTCCATGAGGAAAGGGGGGTCAAAATCAAAAGTAACTGTCAGTATCTGGTGTGGCCACCAGCTGCATTAAGTACTACGGTGCATCTCCTTCTCATGGACTGCACCAGATTTGCCACATCTTGCTGTGAGATGTTTCTCCACTCTTCTACCACGGCACCTACAAGTTCCCAGACATTTCGGGGGGTGGGGGGGGAATGGCCCTAGCCCTCACCCTCTGATCCAACAGGTCCCAGATGTGCTCAATGGGATTGAGATCCGGGCTCTTCACTGGCCATGGCAGAACACTGACATTCCTGTCTTGCAGGAAATCACGCACAGAATGAGCAGTATGGCTGGTGGCATTGTCATGCTGGAGGGTCATGTCAGGATGAGCCTGCAGGAAGTGTACCACATGAGGGAGGAGGATGTCTTCCTGTAACGCACAGCGTTGAGATTGCCTGCAATGACAACAAGCTCAGTCCGATGATGCTGTGACACACCGCCCCAGACCATGACGTACCCTCCACCTCCAAATTGATCCCGTTCCAGAGTACAGGCCTCGGTGTAACGCTCATTTCTTCGACGATAAACACAAATTTGACCATCACCCCTGGTGAGACAAAACCGTGAGTCGTCAGTGAAGAGCACTTTTTGCCAGTCCTGTCTGGCCCAGCGACGGTGGGTTTGTGCCCATAGGCAATGTTGTTGCCGGTGGTATCTGGTGAGGACCTGCCTTACAACAGGCCTGCAAGCCCTCATTCCAGCCTCTCTCAGCCTATTGCGGACAGTCTGAGCACTGATGGAGGGACTGTGCGTTCGTGGTGTAACTGAGGGAAGTTATTGTTGCCATCCTGTACCTGTCCCGCAGGTGGGATGTTTGGATGTACCGATCCTGTGCAGGTGTTGTTACACGTGGTCTGCCACTGCGAGGACGATCAGCTGTCCGTCCTGTGTCCCTGTAGCACTGTCTTAGGCGTCTCACAGTACGGACATTGCAATTTATTGCCCTGACCACATCTGCAGTCCTCATGCCTCCTTGCAGCATGCCTAAGGCATGTTCACGCAGATGACCAGGGACCCTTGGCATCTTTATTTTGGTGTTTTTCATAGTCAGTAGAAAGGCCTCTTTAGTGTCCTAAGTTTTCATAACTGTGACCTTATTTGCCTACTGCCTGTAAGCTGTTAGTGTCTTAACGACCGTACCACTGGTGCATGTTCATTAATGTTTATGGTTCATTGAACAAGCATGGGAAACCGTGTTTACAATGAAGATCTGTGAAGTTATTTGGATTTTTACGAATTATCTTTGAAAGACAGGGTCCTGAAAATGGACGTTTCTTTTTTTTGCTGAGTTTAGTCTGCTAGAAATGCTTTTTAAACAACATTTCTTAAATGTATTAATCACAATTCAATAAGGCTTACTAGGCCGTCATTGTAAATAAGAATGTGATTTTATGGAAAATATAGTGTGGGTTTGTGGAGGTGCAAGGAAAAAGGAAGGGGACAAATTAAAAGAATCTCACAGCCTAGCATCCCCTTATCAATCAATACATCACTAGAGTCTTAACATATTTGCAATTTCACAGGGCGAACCAGCTGCTTACTAAGCAAACATTCTGCCTTGAGAAATGAATTAATACTTTTGTTGAATAGCTTGGCAGATTGCTCAACAGAGAGACGTGGCTTCTGAAGCCCAGGCTCCGAGCCGGAAAAAACAGAGTGAGGGTGAGCGTCTCTCATAAAGTGGAGTCTATGTAGAGACATAGTGTTACTGAGGTTTTCCTCAGTTTCAATACAGTAAGTCAGATTTCTTAGTAATTCCAAGCCTGCATATGATGCTTAGATCTGATACTTTTGGACCTACAGTATTCAGAATAAATATGAAACAGGTCATGGGAAATGCACTTGAGTGCAAGTTTCAGACTGATACAGGAAATGCTTTGGGACATCGTCTGTCTAAGAGCATGTCTCCATATCTGCATGGAACATTAGGCAGACAGTAGCATTAGTCTTATGGAGGTTTGGTTACACCACAGGTTCATGGTCAGCTTTGTTGGTTAGCATATAATGACTGAGATTAGGAAAACTGATCCTAGATATGTTTTGGGAGGCATAAACTATCTGGAGCAAGCAGGGAAGACTGTGGTTTTGGCTCCTATCCAGCTACGTATGTTGATTTGATTCAAAACTCATTCCCTGGGGAGAGCTGGTGTGGAGAGAAACAAGACATATCATCACCAAGGCGAACTACACTCCTGTCTCTCTTCTCTTCTCTGTGGTTCTGTTTCTCTTTGGGATGTGTGTGGTAAACATTTTCTTCCTCTTTCCTTCTCACGGCCTTCACGTGAAAATAACAGGAAGGAATGTTTAGAAGAAAAGGCCGTCATCATGACCAAGTCCAACTGAGCCTCTCCTTTCAATTGTGCTCTTATTATTCCATCTTTCACATTAACGTCTTCATTTCTCTAAGGCCTTTGGAAAGTTTGGGAAACAGAAATAATGTTAGCCTTCTTAAAAAATCCTGACAGTATTTCTGGGTTTCTATGCCCGGATTGAGCCTGTTTTAAATTTAATAAGAACTTGGTGGACGTATAAAGCGTTTTGATCCCTCTCCGAGAAACCATTGTGTGTCCTTTGAATCGGAGCAGAGGGCTAACTGCTTCCAGAGATGACTCATGTGACATCTAATACCTACGTGGACACAAACCACAGCCACTGGCAGGCCACGTATATTTCTGTGCCACATCTAGGGGTAGAGGCCACCACCGTATCACTGCGTCTGACTCTGCATGCCGTAACAGGGAGAAGAGCAACAGATAGCAGACCGTTCAACATACCTAGAGGGGCATCCAAACCACTCAATATATTTGTTTTGGTGGCGGTGGCGTCGACCCGGGTAACGGACAGGGCATGTCAGTTCCAGGCAGAGCAGTAGCTGGAGTAAGCCCCTTGCGAGACAACGCAGGGGAACAGGGCCTTGTGAAGATGTCACCAGTCTGAATGGAAGCATTTGAGCCGCTGCATCACAAGCGTTTCCAGCATGCAGCCGTTATGGTATATGACAGCAGCTGACTGGCCTAGAGGATAGAATGAGATTTGGACTGTTATGTGTGTTTGTGATTGGGGACAAAGTGAGAGCAGAGGCATAAGGTTGGAATGAGTGGCATGCGTTGCCGTGTTTCCATGCATACTGTACTGTACCTTAGAGAAGGAAAATCTACTGGCCTGACTGTCCACCTAAATTCAGTGCTCTACCTCTCTTTGTCTCACTTTCTCCTTTATTTTTTCCATCTAATTTCTCACTGCCCTCTTTCTCTATCTCTCTCTCACTCAGTTCCTTTATCTCTGCCTCAACACCCTACCCCCAACTAATTCAACACAACCACATTTGCTCTAAACTCTTGTTTGTTGCTTTTTATTTGGAGTGGTCCAGAAGAGCTTGCTTTGGGTCGGGCCCATTCCCTCTTCAAAGTGCTGACCAGGGGATGGGGGATGAGAATACGAAGGGGTGTGTGTGTGTATAACTCCGACTACGAGTTGTACAATCGCCAAACATAGCAACGCTTGACATTTGAAGCGGCGAAACCTCAGCTCTTTTCATACTTCTCTGTGTTTGCTTTAGGGATTCAGTGCTGTGTTTCATTCATTCTCAGCAAGCGCCTTCAGTGTGGCTGCGCCATCAGAGCCAGCCGGTCTGATTCTTGGATCTCAAAATGAAACAATGGCACTTTTATTGCACGCATCCTAATCCAGTTGATCTTTACTTTGTATTTATTACTACAAAATGATATCATGATGGTGATATGTATCCTACTTTCTGGTAATATAAAGAAACTTAAATGTAGTCATTCAGTTATTATGTTACTGCCATTTGAAATATGATTTAATAAGATGATATAAGATAAATAGCTGATTGTAGAACAAAGCTTAACTGAAGGCCTAATGTTTTTCTGGTGGTCCAGTCTTTGGTAGTAAAACCTAACCTATTGCAAGTGTTCATACAGCTGCGTTACATTGAATACATGAGCTTTTAATGCCATACTTAAATGTGTGAAAATGATATGCATAACATTGTTTTAACAAGCAACAGGCCTAACTGCTTGTGTCTTTACTGATTTAGAGCCCTCGTTTCTGCCATATGACAGGAAATCCATGGAAAAGTAAATGCCTATTAGTACCTGCAGGAATGCAGTGTTTTATGAGATGCTCTTAAGCCTCGATCACACCGACAGCTTCGTTGTGTTTTGGTCCACCAGAAGTACATTCCTTTCCAATGGAACGCTGTGTTTGCCTTGCAGAGGCAGTTGCAGTGCGTACTGTGTTGGATCTATCAAAATTATGCATCAAATTGTATGCCTAGACGGCTTGACAGAAATGGTAGCAGAAGGTGAATGTTGAAGTTTTGTTGCACACATATCCAGATGATGCTGCGTACCATTTTGCGCAATGACGCTGTAGGTGTGTTCCTAGGATATGTTATTTGAGGAAACAGACTTAAATTATTCCAGCTCCAAATGTTCACTCTCCAGACACTTAATAACCACTCTCTGGCCCATCAGTTAATAACCACTCTCTGGCCCATCAGTTAATAAATAATGTCTCTCCGCCACTGTGAGGTGCTCGCCAACAATCCATATCGAGATTACAAGGGTGTTCTGATCTAGCGCTTTGGAGATCAATTAGAGGTCAGGCGTGGAGACGCTCCATTCATAAACACCCATCGCCACCTCCGCCGTCCCGTGGCCTGACTAGATATGGTCACCTCATCTCTGTGTGGCTCAGATAATTACATTATATGATCTATCAAGGCTGCTCAGATCACTGTCTGTACGCAACACACAGACAGTCTGGCTTCCGGTTGACTTTTCATTATCAGTTATGATAATGTAATATGAGAATGCAACTAGCAGTTTACTCACACATTCAGTACATGTGACACCATGTGTGACTCAAACCAGAACTCTGTTGGTGTAGGCACCCGTGTTCCTGTCAACCGAGCCATCAGAAGTCTTTGGCTGTGTCTTTGTTTGCTTTGTTTGCTTAGTAAGCAGCTGGTTCGCCCTCTGAATGGCGGGAGACAACGCAATTGCACATTCGATGTACTATTTTCGAAATGTCACATACTATTAAAAAATAAATCCTGCATACTATTTAGTATGCTGTTATGGGTATTCGGACACGGGCACCGTTTTCGTCTTTGAGTTTGGCTTAGCTCCAACACAAAGACAGGGTTCACATCATGTGTTTATGTTAAGGGAATGGGAACGCAGGATGTTATCACGCTGCCACATCCTTGCCTGGTTAAAGCATCAAAGTGTCTGGCAGCAACTCTAAGCTAATGATGCCCTTTGATTCGTTGCACTTATTTTAGGCTCCTTCAAACAGGGCCTTCTCACATGGGAAGCACACACATCCCCTCCAACCCAACCTCTTATATAGTCAATATAAAGCCTCAGAGACTTTGGTATGCTTGTCTGTACCCCAGCTTCACAACCCTACCCGCTCAATAATGATCCCAGAAATCCCTCAACAGCTTTCTCTCTCGTAAAAGAGGACTTGTGTGGCTGTAGGCAAAAAAACACAACAAACAAACTGCCAAGAGATGGAGTTGAAGGTACGGAAAATATTAAACATTTTCAATGAAAGTATCTCCAATGTCACTCATTACCATCCCACATAGATACAACTTTACAGCGTAGTTTGGTTAAATGCAATGTCTGTAGCTGTCTGTAGCTTTGACAAAGTGAGTTTGGCATGTCCTCAGCAGGTAACCAGCTCTGTTGCAGAACTTCCCCAGAACCTCTCTAATGTTCTCAGTCCAATCCCTGTCCCATCAGTGACATCCCAGTCTGAATCTGCTTAATGTGCCTGAGACAGGCTAGACTCAGGATCTCTTTTTGTATTTCAGTCTAAGTCATTGGTCTGGTGGGCGTTTATTGTATACCACCCATGCCCCTACCTTATTCAGTGTCTCTTCTGCACCGTAAACTGGCCAATTCTTCCTTCCTAAAACTTGTTTCATAACACCAAACAGGCACCGACTACCAGGTAGATTGGCTTTTGCGTCTTTGTCATTACTGCCTTAAAAATGCTGGAGTTGATGATGGAAAGGCCAGGGTTGAAGGGAGCTTTCGTTGTGTATGCACCTCTGCTCCTCAGGGATGTTAGTATTGAAAGAAGGCATCAGCAGCAGAGGCTAGCAGGTATTCTGGGAGAGTAAGCCCAGTAGTAAGGGTCAGGGTCAGACAGCTGTCTGGGCAGACAGTCAGAGTGCTGTGGATAGGGGGACTGTGGCTGAAACTGAACCTTCTTAACTGTTTTAAAGCACCCTCTTTGCAAACCTCTCTACCTCCACATCCAAAAGCCCCTAGTGCCAACCAACCCTGTCATCATCAAATAGTCTGCCAGTCCCCTATCCCCTGTTTCCACCCAACCTTCAACCCTTCTCACCCACATCCAACATTCCCTAATGTCCTCTGACTCTGTCCTCCATCCTTCTACCCCCACATCCAACATTCCCTAATGTCCTCTGACTCTGTACTCCATCCTTCTACCCCCACATCCAACATTCCCTAATGTCCTCTGACTCTGTCCTCCATCCCTCTACCCCCACATCCAACATTCCCTAATGTCCTCTGACTCTGTCCTCCATCCCTCTACCCCCACATCCAACAATCCCTAATGTCCTCTGACTCTGTCCTCCATCCCTCTACCCCCACATCCAACATTCCCTAATGTCCTCTGACTCTGTCCTCCATCCCTCTACCCCCACATCCAACATTCCCTAATGTCCTCTGACTCTGTCCTCCATCCCTCTACCCCCACATCCAACATTCCCTAATGTCCTCTGACTCTGTCCTCCATCCCTCTACCCCCACATCCAACATTCCACCAGTCCACTAAGCCTCAAGTGACCTGTCTGCTTCAACCCCTCTGCAATCCTCTGACCAACATCCAACTGCTCCCAGGGCCACCCGGACCCTGTCCTCAACCTCTTTGCCCCCACATCCAATAACCCACTAGACCCCTAGCACCCAAAATCCAACAATCTAACAGTCTACCAAGCTCCAAGTGCCCCCCGGCCCCAACCCTCTGCTCAACCTGTCTGACCCACATCCAAGCCGCCTCGCCCCCTGGCCCCTGGCTCTGGACCCCAACACTGCCAGCTTGACGCTTGAAAAAGCTAGACATTCCTGGCACGATTCAGGGCCGTCCAAAAATGCAGGTATGTGGCAGAGCCCCTTTTGAGCCATGTTTTCTTTCAACACGGACCCGCCCAAGCACAGCAAATCAATACAGAGTAAATATCCTTCAAGTTCACTGGATGAGACAACTACAAAAGGAACACAGCGCTTCCTGAGATGCAAGAGTCCGGTAGAGAGCGAAGAAGCAATATAGGAGGACCAAACTCCTGCATTAATCAGCTGCTTTTCCACAAAGTTATTCCTGTTCTCTGAAAAACATGTCCAAACAGCAGCGTCAGGACATTACCAGCCTCCCCGTCAACAACATATCCAAATCAAAACTATATTTCCACTCCTTATTGACCAGATGTGGGCCATCATTGTAAATAAGATTTTGTTCTTAATTGACTTGCCTAGTTGAATTAAGGTTAAATAAATACAAATGAAATGTATTTGTGATGCAAGCAAATTGGGTCCGGGGATGTTTTTTAAGGACGGCTCACTGGTTACCAAGGGCACTTTTCTACCATTAAGACTGTCTCCTGCTTTTAACCGCAGGAGTTTTGACTTGTGCACCCAGGGGTACTGGCGGAAGTAATTGTGAATAGAGCGGTGGCTTAATACGGCCAATTAGTCCGGAGGTATTTGTCACTGATTAGAGAATTAAAAGGCTTATGTCACGTTCGTCGTATACATAATGAGCGGACCAATGCACAGCGTGAGTAGAGTTCCACAAATTTATTAAAGTTAACCTTCAAAAACAACAAAGAATAAACAAACATCCGTTGCCTCTAATGATCCCCAATTAGAGGCAACGATAATCAGCTGCCTCCAATTGGGAACCATACTCACACCAACATAGAAATATTAGACTAGAACACCCCCTAGTCACGCTCTGACCTATTGCACCATAGAGAATCCCAAGGGCTCTCTATGGTCAGGGCGTGACAGCTGAGTTGAGATCATTCTGACTCTGCACTCTGTGCGTGTGAATGTCTGGCCAGGCAGAACAAGCGGAGCGGTCCACACACTGATCGCTAATTAACCACCAGGACCTGTAGAGTTGGGCCTTGCCTTGCCCCACCAGCTCTCTTGGGTCTGTATCAAATCACATTAGTGCTAAGAGACTGGAGGTATGCGCTACAAGAGACTCACACATTGTTCTATAGGGGGCAGGAGGTTTGCCCTATAAGGGACTTAAGCCATGTTGGGACCATGAGCTACAATGGCTGTTGAAAATAAGATTTTGTCTAGAGGACATTGTCATAGTAACTGACTATATCTTAGACTCAACATCCTCAACTCTAATCCCAGGACGGTTACTGTGTTTTCAAGCTTTTGTTTGGCTTACAGGTATGTCTCAGATATTACGTTTACACAAAGGTAGGATTAGCAAAGGTAAATTCAATAGGTTGTGAATCACTTGCTATTGTTCAGTTCACTTTGACATTGGACTATTTCTTTGCAAAGACCCAATAATAGAATCTGTTTGTACCTTCATCCCACAACCATGAAAACACTGGCTCTACTCATCAGCATTCAATAAAGTACATAACAGCAATCTACCCACACTGTGGAAAACATGCATTAGACCTTGGTTCTAATCAATGTTCTGGAATATTCCTGACACCGTCGACCTGCCCTGATAACGGTGGTTGGTGGTTGTAGCTCCCAAAGTCTTTGTGGGAATCACATTCTCCACTGTCACTAGATATTAGTTTCATATTGGAGATAACACACAGCGTGGCGAGCCAGCCAGGAGAGAAGGGGTCAGGGACATAGAGAGAGAAGGATTGTGGGAAAGAGACAAGGAGAGGTGGGGTCAGGAACAGAGAGAGTGAGAGGTCTGGGATAGAGAGAGTGTGAGACGAGGTCAGCATTGTGCTTGGCGCCAAGAACAATGGCTTGGAGACAGACAGAGAGAGAGAAAGAGAGAGACAGAGAGAGACAGAGAGAGACAGAGAGAGACAGAGAGAGAGAGAGAGAGAGAGAGAGACAGAGAGAGACAGAGAGAGAGACAGAGAGAGACAGAGAGAGACAGATAAAGGGAGAGAGGTGGAGTCTGGGAAAGAACAAGAGAAATGAGACAGAAAAAGACAGAGAACAGGAGGAAATAAAGAACCAGACAGAAGAAGGCAGGGAGTTGGGGGACAGAAAAAAGGATGGAGACAGACAGAGGGAGAGTGGAGAAACGTGTGGAGGTCAAGCCAGTCGTGACTCCACTCTTCAGAGATTGGAACAGATGGGGGCTCAGTGGACTCTCTCTGGGTAATTAAGTTACAGTCATGTGTGACAAGGGACATGCCAAACAAATGAGAGGGAGAGAGAGAAAGAGAGAGAGAGAGAGAGAATGAGCCAAGTGCGACCCTATTGTGTTTCAGGGGTGGATTTGGACTAGGGAAGCACTAGTCACTAGCCCCGGCATATAGGCCCATGCTTTCGGGGTCAGGTTACACCAACACCTGCTCCCCACTCCCCTCGCCTTTCCACCCAACCCCCAAAATGAGTTATCATATCAGCCACAGCCTTATGAGTAACCGGCTGGAGGGGACGGGGACGGGGACAGCAAGGGGGACAAGAGGACTGGGGACAGCAAGGGGGTTGAAGGTGGGGGGAACAGCTAGGGGGACGGGGTGGTTGGGGACAGCAAGGGGGCAAGGGTAGTGGGGGACAGCTGGAGGACAAGGGTGGTGGGGAACAGCTAGGGGGACGAGGGGGATGGGGGACACCAAGGGGGTGGGGACAGCAAGGGGGACAAGGGGGTGGGGACAGCTAGGTGGACGGGGTGGTGGGGGACGAGGGTGGTGGGGGACAGATAAGGGGACAAGGGTGGTAGGGACAGCAAGGGGGACAAGGGTGTTGGGGACAGCAAGGGGGACAAGGGGGTGGGGACAGCAAGGGGGACGGGGTGGTGGGGGACGAGGGTGGTGGGGACAGCAAGGGGGACAAGGGGGTGGGGACAGCAAGGGGGACAAGGGGGTGGGGACAGCAAGGGGGACAAGGGGGTGGTGACAGCAAGGGGGACAAGGAGGGTGGGGACAGCAAGGGGGACAAGGGGGTGGGGACAGCAAGGGGGACAAGGGGGTGGGGACAGCAAGGGGGACAAGGAGGGTAGGGACAGCAAGGGGGACAAGGGGGTGGGGACAGCAAGGGGGACAAGGGGGTGGGAACAGCAAGGGGGACAAGGGGGTGGGGACAGCAAGGGGGACAAGGAGGGTAGGGACAGCAAGGGGGACAAGGGGGTGGGGACAGCAAGGGGGACAAGGGGGTGGGAACAGCAAGGGGGACAAGGGGGTGGGGACAGCTAGGTGGACGGGGTGGTGGGGTACGAGGGTGGTGGGGGACAGATAAGGGGACAAGGGTGGTAGGGACAGCAAGGGGGACAAGGGTGTTGGGGACAGCAAGGGGGAACAGGTGGAGGGTGAGAGTTTTAATATCACATTCTCTGCCCTGCTAATTGTGGCCAGCCTCTGTGATGTCATGGCCTTGTTTATATATGTAACTGACAGTATGAGAGGGGCCGAGGAGGGTGTCAGGCAGCGTGTCACGACAGGGTGGACTGACTCTAGTGTGGGAACTGTGTTGATGTCATGGTGCCTGATTGAGCCCCGCTTAGGATCATATTAGAATGTATTAGATCATTGCCTTTCATAGGGTTTATTTCGACCCAAGATATTATGGCCAGTGCTAGTCCAGTTTATAGGGGGATGTAAATGTTGTTACTTAAATGTGTGTGTGTGTGTGTGTGTGTGTGTGTGTGTGTGTGTGTTAGCATAGGCTATAGGCCTATGTGCAAGCGCATTCACCAATACTATTTATACTCCAGGCAGAACTTGTATTTTTAGCAGTAAGCTAAGCATGTACAGTATGACATCTTATATGATTGTATGTACTTTGTCTTGTTTTCTCCTCTTTTTAAATAATAATATAATATGTTTCTGAACACTTCTACGTGAATATTTGTCATAAGGATGTCATAAGGTGAACGCACCAATTTGTAAGTCGCTCTGGATAAGAGCGTCTGCTAAATTACTTAAATGTAATGTAAATGTAATATTTACAGATAGTCATGAATGAATGGTGAGTAATGGTGAGTGAGAAAGTTACAGATGCACAAAGATGTCCCCAAAGCATGCTAACCTTTCACCATTGCTGGTAACAGGGAAAGTTAACATCTTTGGGGGATACGATATTTATGCCCCTGTAACATTTTCACAATTAATTCATGATTATTTGCAATCATGGTCGCACCCACATGAATGTAAAAGTGTTCAGAAACATATTCTATTCTTATTTACAATAAAAGTGACTCCAAAATGACACAATACATTATTTACCATTCATTTCTATTTGAAAAGAGAAACGAGGATACCTCGTCAGTTGCACAACTGGATGCATTTAACCGAAATGTGTCTCCCGCATTTATCCCAACCCCTCTGAATCACAGAAATGTGTCTCCCGCATTTATCCCAACCCCTCTGAATCAAAGAAATGTGTCTCCCACATTTATCCCAACCCCTCTGAATCACAGAAATGTGTCTCCCACATTTATCCCAACCCCTCTGAATCACAGAAATGTGTCTCCCACATTTATCCCAACCCCTCTGAATCACAGAAATGTGTCTCCCACATTTATCCCAACCCCTCTGAATCACAGAAATGTGTCTCCCACATTTATCCCAACCCCTCTGAATCACAGAAATGCAGTTAAATGCAGACATAATTGTGCACAACAATATCCGAAACACAACCAAAACAACCTGCAAATGCATCCAACGAGTTTGTGGGGTCGAAAGCGTGTTGTATTGATTTATATATTTTTGATTATACCTTTATTTAACGAGGCAAGTCAGTGGAGTCATTGCGTGGAATATGGGACCAAATACTTAACTTTTTCTTAAATGTAACACACTATAAATTAATTTGTCCTTATACTTATGACACCTTCAAATGGGGGAACTAGATACATAAAGTGCATTCATTTCTAAACGGTAAAACAGATACAGTGCCTTTGGAAAGTATTCAGACACCTTGACTTTTTCCACATTTTGATAGGTTACGGCTTTATTCTAAAATTGATTACATTGTTTTTTCCCCTCATCAACCTACACACAATACCCCATAATGACAAAGCGAAAACAGGTTTTTAGAAATATCACATTTACATAAGTATTCTGACCCTTTACTCAGTACTTTGTTGAAGCACCTTTGGCAGTGATTACAGCCTTGAGTCTTCTTGGGTATAACGCTACAAGCTTGGCACACCTGTATTTGGGGAGTTTCTCCCATTCTTCTCTGCAGATCCTCTTAAGCTTTGTCAGGTTGGATTGGGAGCGTTGCTGCACAGCTATTTCCAGGTCTCACCAGAGATGTTAGATCGGATTCCATTCCGGGCTCTGGCTGGGCCACTTAAGGACATTCAAAGATATGTCCCGAAGCCACACCTGTATTGTCTTGGCTGTGTGCTTAGGGTCGTTGTCCTGTTGGAAGGTGAACCTTCGCCCCAGTCTGAGGTCCTGAGCTCTCTGGAGCAGGTTTTCATCAAGGATCTCTCTGTACTTTGCTCCGTTCGTCTTTCCCTCGATCCTGACTAGTCTCCCAGTCCCTGCTGCTGAAAGACATCCCCACAGGATGATGCTGCCACCACCATGCTTCACCGTCGGGATGTAGCCAGGTTTCCTCCAGACGTGACGCTTGGCATTCAGGCCAAAGAGTTCAATCTTGGTCAGACCAGAGAATGTTGTTTATCATGGTCTGAAAGTGTTTAGGTGCCTTTTGGCAAACTCCCAGCAGGCTGTCATGTGCCTTTTACTGAGGAGTGGCTTCCATCTGGCCACTCTACCATAAAGGCCTGATTGATGGAGTACTGCAGAGATGGTTGTCCTTCTGGAAGGTTCTCCCATCTCCACAGAGGAACTCTGTCAGATTGACCATCGGGTTCTTTGTCACCTCCCTGACCAAGGCCCTTCTCCCCCGATTACTCAGTTTGGCCGGTCGGCCAGCTCTAGGGAGTCATGGTTGTTCCAAACTTCATCCATTTAAGAATGATGTGTTCTTGGGGACCTTCAATGCTGCAGAAATGTTTTGGTACCCTTCGCCAGATCGGTGCCTCGACACAATCCTGTCTCGGAGCTCTACGGACAATTCCTTTGACCTCATGTCTTGGTTTTTGCTCTGACCTGCGCTGTCAACTGTGGGACCTTATATAAACAAGTGTGTGCCTTTCACAATCATGTCCAATCAATTGAATTTACCTCAGGTGGACTCCAATCAAGTTGTAGAAACATCTCAAGGATGATCAATGGAAACAGGATGCACCTGAGGTCAATTTCAAGTCTCATAGCAATTAATTTTTTCTAAAACATAAAATAGCAACAACTTCTAAAAACCAGTTTTTTCTTCGTCATTATGGGGTATTGTGTGTAGATTGATGAGGGAAAAAATGTATTTAATACATTTTAGAATAAGGGTGTAACGTAACAAAATGTGGGAAAAGTCAAGGGGTCTGAATACTTTTCGAAGGCACTGTTTATATACCCCCAACATACATATTTATATTTGTGTTTTGTCTACACATACTTAAAGAAATTGTTTCTTATAAGCCCATACAGGCTGGGCACCAATTGGTGTATGACACTGAAATAAAATAAATAAATGAATCAAATATACGCCTAATCCTGTTCTGTCTCCCTCTCCCTCTGTCCCATCAGATGTGGAGCTGTTGGTGTGTAAGCACCAGGGCCCGTCCTGCTGCACCCGCAAGATGGAGGAGAGCTACCAGGTGGCGGTGAGACGAGAGACCCTCCAGAATGTCCGCTCCTACAGCTTCGAGCTGAAGTACCTCATCTCCGGCCACGCTACCGCCTTCCAGGGTAAGAAGAGGGCCAGGGGAGAGGTGCGATGGGATGGGAAGGGCTTGTAGTGAATAGTGATAGTAGGACAGGTGAGGGATATCAACCAAAAACATGGAGATAAAGGAACTCTTTCTGTTTTGAAAACTGGTACTTTTGGGCCAATTTGGCAAAAACTTAAATGTCCTGATCCACAAGAAAGGGAATGGAACATACGAGAGGACGCCACTTAGTACTTGAGTACATAGTACTTGAGTGAGGCCTGGGAACGTAGCTGGGTTGTGGAGAGGGTAGACTAGGGAGGGTAGGTAGGGAGGGTTGGCAGTAGCTGGGTTGTGGAGTGAGTATGGAGTGTAGAGAGTAGCTCTGGAATGGGTGGGGGGTATGTATTGTTGGCAGTTAGCTGTATTGTGGAGAGGCAGAGGGAGCATGAAGACTTGCGAGGGTATAGACTGCACTGCACACAGGCCCAACTCGGAGCCTCTTGCCTGCTATAGTTTATGGGCAGAAGTCTGTCCTCTGTGCCACTTTCTGCCTGCTTGGCTCTTTCTATCTGAGGGCAGCAGTGGATGGATGGTTGGCAGATCTGAATGGTCCAGCTCCGGCTGGTTCGGTTGCCAGAGGGGCTTTTACTGGGCCAAGGGAGGCCAGGCACCGGCCCAGCTCCCCCTGCCTTGTCTTCCCCCGATCAGGGTGACCGGTAATTGCAATGTCATTTAAAATTCCCACATTTTCTAAGCGGACAGATTTTTTCTCCCAACCTCCAACGCTATCCCACAGAGTCTGCTGGTGAGAGGTTCTGAATGTTTTTGCTGTTGAAGGAATTTGTGAGCCATGCAATTTCTTTTATACGACAATGTACTGTGTGCATAGGCATTATGCTGGACAGTTTTGTTTTATGATTGTTGTTTGGATACAAATGGTTGTTGGACTGCAATATGGAAATGTGCATTCATGATATATAATGTTTTTCTCCTCAATTCCAGCCATGGATATGAATAGTTTGTCAGTTTTATAGTTGTATTTTTTTTAATAACATTTTTGTCCTTCACATTTTCTAACAGTCCATTTATATTTGGGTGAGTTTTTTTTCTCGTCTGAGTCGCCTCGTTTCACTGCCAAAAATAAAATGAAACCATCTAGTGTTCAGCGAAATAACAACATAATGTCATACACAGGTAGCCTAGTCAAATAATTAACATCCAATCACATTAACCGTTACTCTCTCGCGGGAATTCCACTAACGGTCCGTATGTAGTCAAACGTAGCTGCTGCTCATGTTGGTATCTGTACTGATGCCGCGAAATCTATGACAGGGAGACATAGTGGAGTGGTAACTCCCGACGCCACTTGGGTACACTGCAGCATCCACCGAGAGGCTCTTGCTGCCAATGGAATGCCTGACAGCTTGAAAGACATTTTGGACACTACAGTGAAAATGGTTAACTTTATTAAAGCAAGGCCCCTGAACTTTTGTGTATTTTCTGCACTAATAATCAATCAATCAATCCAATTTATTTATAAAGCCCTTCTTACATCAGCCGATGTCACAAAGTGCTGTACAGAAACCCAGCCTATAACCCCAAACAGCAAGCAATGCAGATGTAGAAGCACGGTGGCTAGGAAAAACTCCCTAGAAAGGTCCGAACTTAGGAAGAAACCTAGAGAGGAACAAGGCTCTGAGGGGTGGCCAGTCCTCTTCTGGCTGTGCCGGGTGGAGATTATAACAGAACATGGCCAAGATGTTCAAACGTTTATAGATGACCAGCAGGGTCAGATAATAATAATCACAGTGGTTGTAGAGGGTGCAACAGGTCAGAACCTCAGGAGTAAATGTCAGTTGGCTTTTCATAGCCGATCATTCAGAGTTAGAGACAGCAGGTGCGGTAGAAAGAGAGTCCAAAACAGCAGGTCCGGGACAAGATAGCACGTCTAGTGAACAGGTCAGGGTTCCATAGCCGCAGGCAGAACAGTTAAACTGGAACAGCAGCATGACCAGGTGGTCATCAGGCCAGGTAGTCCTGAGGCATGGTCCTAGGGCTCAGGTCCTCTGAGAGAGAGAGAGAGAAAGAGAGAGAGAAAGAGAGAAAGAAAGAGAGAATTAGAGGGAGCATACTTAAATTCACACAGGACACCGGATAAGACAGGATAATTACTCCACATATAACAGACTGACCCTAGCCCCCCGAAACATACACTATCGTTCAAAAGTTTGGGGTCACTTAGAAATGTCCTTATTTTTGAAAGAAAAGCAAACAAAATTGTCCATTAAAATAGCCTCAAATTGATCAGAAATACAGTGTAGACATTGTTAATGTTGTAAATGACTGTTGTCGCTGGAAACGGCTGATTTTCATGGAATATAACGTGCCATTGGAACACAGGAGTGATGGATACTTATAATGGCCTCTGTATTGTGTTATTTTTAATGATTACTTTTTATTTTAGTCTACTTGGTAAATATTTTCTTCTTCTTGAACTGCACTGTTGGTTAAGATCTTGTAAGTCAGCATTTCACGGCAAAGTCTACACTTGTTGCATTCGGCGCATGTGGCAAGTAAAGTTTGATTTGATTTGTAGCCCTATGTAGATATTCCATTAAAAGAATCAGCCCTTTCCAGCTACAATAGTAATTTAAAACATTAACACTGTCTGCACTGTATTTCTCATCAATTTGATGTTATTTGAATGGGGGGAAAAATGGTTTTCTTTCAAAAACAAGGCCATTTCTAAGTGACCCCAAACTTTTGAACAGTAGTGTAAACTACGCAATGATATGGGCAGCGGCCATGTAACGCTTTTACAACATACAGAAGTGCTCTTAAAGTTTTCTTTCCTGACCGTAATTTTCACTTGTCTTACCTCTTCCATGATGACGAGTTTCTCACACGACTGGCCTATCTGGGTGATGTTTTTTCTCGCCTGAATGATCTGAATCTAGGATTACAGGGAATCTCTGCAACTATATTCAATGTGAAGGACAGAATTGAGGCTATGATTAAGAAGTTGGAGCTCTTCTCTGTCTGCATTAACAAGAACAACACACAGGTCTTTCCATCATTGTATGACTTTTTGTGTGCAAATGAACTCAAGCTTACGGACAATGTCAAATCTGAAATAGCGAAGCGCAATTAGTTGGAGTGCGCAATTACACAGGTACTTTATCCCTTTCACGCCCTGCCTCCAGTCAACTTACAGATATTTGAACAAGAGAACAACATCGAAATTGCAACTAGCGGTTCTGTGAAAACTGAATTTAATCAGAGGCCACTGCCAGATTTCTGGATTGGGCTGCGCTCAGAGTATCCTGCCTTGGCAAATCGCGCTGTTAAGACACTGATGCCCTTTGCAACCACATACCTATGCGAGAGTGGATTCTCGCCCCTCACTCGCATGAAAACTAAATACAGGCACAGTCTGTGTGTGGAAAATGATTTAAGACAGACTCCAAAACAATCCTACATTGCAGTTATGTGCATCCTTTCAAGCACACCCTTCTTATTAACCTGTGGTGAGTTATTCAACATTTTCGATGAACAAAAAAGGTTTTATATGTAAGATGATTAAATAAAGAGCAAAATGATTGATTATATTATTATTTGTGCCCTGGTCCTATAAGAGCTCTTTGTCACTTCCCACGAGCCGGGTTGTGACAAAAACTCAATCTTATGTTTAATAAATCAATCAATCAATCAAATGTATTTATAAATCCCTTCTTACATCAGCCGATGTCACAAAGTGCTGTACAGAAACACAGCCTAAAACCCCAAACAGCAAGCAATGCAGATGAAGAAGCACGGTTCTGTGATTTTTTTTATCGTATAGTGTGTGTGTGGCAGGCTTGCAATGATGGCAAAAAACAACAGTTGAGAGTGTGCTGACCCTGGTGCTATAGAGGGGGTATGCAGCTGGAGGTTGAATGTCTGAAGGGGTACGGGACTATAAAAAGTTTGGGAACCACTGATCTAGCTAGTGGATGGATTAATTTGTCATTATGAACATAACTTCCTGCTTACCTCATGTCTGGAGCCTTCTGAAGTTAGGTCAGGTGCTCAACTGCTCATGTCTGGAGCCTTCTGAAGTTAGGTCAGGTGCTCAACTGCTCATGTCTCCACAGAAATAGACTTAATCAACGGTGGAACAACTAAAGAAGCCATGATGATGAAGGGGGTGATGTCAGTTGACTTGGTTCTCAGGGACATCTAAGGACAACTAGTCCCGTTGGCATGCTGTGTGGAGATTTGATGTGCGTTGCTGTGGAGAAAGTCAAGTAGGGGAGTGACTGTTAGCGAGGTGTTTAAAATATCAGATGAAGTCACTTATGTCATAACGGTGGAGGGGAGACATGCTTGGGGTGGGGAGATTGGTCCCTTTCTAAGTGCCCACTGGGCACAGACGTCAATTCAATGTCTATTCCACATTGGTTCAACATCATTTTCTGGAAATGATGTGGAAACAATGTTGATTCAACCAGTGTGCCCAATGGGTGGTGTGTGTGTGTGTGTGTGTTTCAGACTGATTGAAGAGACTTGTGTGTTGTGTACCTATGACCCCCCTGTATCAGAATAGATTACAACATTAATAGTAATGTCTCACCTCACCTCTCTGTTTCTGAGATGGAATGTTGTGCATTTAGAGTTGTTCCCCCCTCTCATCATCTCATCTGGAAGGTTTCCTACCCCCCCTCACACACACACACACACACACACACACACACACACACACACACACACACACACACACACACACACACACACACACACACACACACACACACACACACACACACACACACACACACACACACACACACACACACCCTCCCTCAGTGCCAGAGCATCTCCCCAGCCTGCCTGCCTCAGCCTCAGTGGGGTATCCTACTCTGCTGGAGTGTTTATTTGATCACCTCACTCCTCCAGGCCTCCAGGGTGTGGCCTTTGTTTATGTTCCCTGTCTTCTTCTCACTCACATGTCCTTCCCTTGGTACTGTACTGTAGCCAGGACCAGGCTAATCACTGAGGGAGCTGGCTTTTGGATGCCGCTCTGTGTCTGTCTTATTCTCGCAGTCTCTCTCCCTTCCTCTCTTTGTCACTCGCTCGCACTCTCTCTCTCCCTGCCTCTCTCACTCACTCTCTCTCACTCACTCTCTCTCCCTCTTTGTCACTCGCACTTTCTCTCTCTCTCCCTCACTCTTTCTCATTCTCCCTTGACTCATTGTTCATGTCACATTGGCTTGAATCTAGGTTGTCCTTTTAGAAATCGCAAAAATGAACAACTAAGGAAGAATTTTTCACTTCCCACATTCACTTCCCAAACCCCGGTCTGGTCTGTCGAATCTGCTTCGTCAAGCGTTTTCGGAAAGTATGGCGAAGTTGGGCCTCTAGGTTTAGAAACTCTGTGGTTAAACCTCTCTCTGCTGGGCCAGGGCAGTCTGAATGTTCTGGTCAGAGGAGGCGGGCTGATCAGGCCAACTTATCTTAGTGAAGTTCTTTCTCTGTGTATGACTAGTAAACACACTGCTTGGCTCCACTGACTAGGTTGAACATCACTGATGTTATTCTCCCTTCTGACATCATCTTCACCTTTAACGTCAGACAGACAGCTCAAATACATTTCACAGAGATGGGTCACACTAACTAGGGATCAATGTTTAGGAGGCTAGGGGTCAGATACTTACACACACAGAGAAAGGTCACACTAAGACCAGGGGGGTCAGGAGTTGTCAGCATTCCTACGTAAAAGCCTAATTGATAATGAGTGTTGGGACTAAAGGGAACGGGGTTTCGCTCCAGTCTAGTCTGAGTCTGAGCCAGACCCGATTAGACCAGAAGGGGCTTTGGTAGACAGAGGACCAGCCTGACTTGTCAGAGTGCTCCAGCAAATCAGATCTGGGCTAATCTCAAGCCTTTCATTGGCTGAGCCAGGCTGGAGCAGATGGACCAGACAATCATAGAACAGGCCTACGTATGTATCTATGTAAGAGTGTACACTGGTTTCAGGAGGGTCAAGGAGTTTCAGCCACCATTCCAGACAGAGGAGGGAATCCACTGTGAGTCCATCAGTGATTACTGTCCAGTCCAGACACACTAACCACTTGTTTACTCTACATCAACTCTGGTAGGGTTGGCAAGACTGTGTGTGTGTTTGTGTGTGTATGTGCGTGTGTGTTTAAATATGCATGATTTTGTATGTTTGAGTATGCAAGAGTGTGTGTGTGTTTGCGCGCGTGTGTGACTGACTGTGTCTATGATGATTGAGTGTGAGTGATCAGATTACCCTAGCCCAGACCCTAACCTTATCCATGCAGTTGATGCAACATAGCTGACCCTGTATCAGTGGCCAGGGGCATGGGGACTGGACACTCAGCTAAATTCCATACTGTGTTGCAAATGGCACCCTAATCCCTATATTATGCACTACCTCTGACCAGGGCCCTGGACAAAAGTAGTGCACTATATAGGGAAAAGGGTGCCATTTGGGACGCAGCTCATGTCAACCAATGAGTTGAGTTGAGGAGTGTGTGTGTTGTTGACACACTCCATCACCATGGATACATCTAACACACAGGTGAAATGATCATTAGCGGAAGTGTATTGGCATGACATTTTCAGGTGTTGATTGATTAGTCTGTTTATTCAAGTTATTTATGTGTATGTGTGTGTGCGTGTGTCAGTGTTTCCATGAGGAAAATGTGGGACCCGACATTTGACTGGCAGCATTTCCATTTACCGGACATTTGAAAAGTTTACCGGATCCATATGCATTGGGTGCGTAACCTGATCAGGTTGTCTACCCAGGGTGCTCAGAATGACACAATCACATTTAGATGATGATAGTTCATATTAATAGAACATACAAGTCAAGGATGCAAAGATGTGCTGTCCTTCAAACTGAGTTCTTTCAACTTGTTAGAATAACTGGCCACATTTGCTTTTCCTCAGCCAACAAGATGACTAACAAACAACAAAATGACTATCCTATGTTAATCTACTATCCCCCATAGTAGAAAAGTTGACCTATTCTATTGGTCGGCTTGCAGAGAAAGAAATAGCCTATTCCAAACAGACTCTGGGACAAGTGTGGGACGATAGATCCCAAGTTCATACAACCAGTAGGTCTGTGTTACATAAAAAAGTTCAAAAGAATCTTTAGCCTAAAATGTTGATGAACTATTATTATTTCACATTATAAGCTCAGCAATGTGCCAAGGCAGTAGGCTACCACAAATTAACGTTCCATAACGTTCCATAAACCATTGTCAAAAGCGCACAGCACAAGCAAGCAGTTTCATGTGACAGAGATGAAAATATCCTTTGGAAATGTATAAAGAGGGGAGATCTAATATGCAACAACTACCATGGGTTTCTAAATGACTAGGATTGTGCCTTTGCCTACTGGACAATGAAAGAAAGTTGATAAAAAAGAATTGCCTCCACAGACTGAAGTTGGCTAAGCTACTTTGAAGCAAGGTAAGACATTTTTATTGAACCCTTAGTTAACTAGGCAAGTCAGTTAAGAACAAATTCTTATTTTACAATGACGGCCTACCCCGGCCAAACCCTCCCCTAACCCGGACGACGCTGGGCCAGTTGTGCACCGCCCTATGGGACTCCTGATCGCAGCCGGTTGTGATAAAGCCCAGGATCAAACCAGGGCCTGTAATGACACCTCTAGCATTGAGATGCAGTGCCTTAGACTGCTGCGCCACTCGGGAGACATACCTCATAATATGTAATAAAACGTTCAGGTTTCAAACAATTAAGTTTATGTTTTCAAAATGCATACTGACTCCAGCACTGATGAGGCCTGCCTTCCGTTGCCTGTGTTTGAGATGCTGATGAGGCCTGCCTTCCGTTGCCTGTGTTTGAGATGCTGATGAGGCCTGCCTTCCGTTGCCTGTGTTTGAGATGCTGATGAGGCCTGCCTTCCGTTGCCTGTGTTTGAGATGCTGATGAGGCCTGCCTTCCGTTGCCTGTTTGCTGTTTGAGATGCTGATGAGGCCTGCCTTCCGTTGCCTGTGTTTGCTGTGTGAGGTGCTGAGCCTTCCGTTGCCTGTGTTTGCTGTGTGAGGTGCTGATGAGGCCTGCCTTCCGTTGCCTGTGTTTGCTGTGTGAGGTGCTGATGAAGCCTGCCTTCCGTTGCCTGTGTTTGCTGTGTGAGGTGCTGATGAAGCCTGCCTTCCGTTGCCTGTGTTTGCTGTGTGAGATGCTGATGAAGCCTGCCTTCCGTTGCCTGTGTTTGCTGTGTGAGGTGTTGATGAAGCCTGCCTTCCGTTGCCTGTGTTTGCTGTGTGAGGTGCTGATGAAGCCTGCCTTCCGTTGCCTGTGTTTGCTGTGTGAGGTGCTGATGAAGCCTGCCTTCCGTTGCCTGTGTTTGCTGTGTGAGGTGCTGATGAAGCCTGCCTTCCGTTGCCTGTGTTTGCTGTGTGAGGTGCTGATGAAGCCTGCCTTCCGTTGCCTGTGTTTGCTGTGTGAGGTGCTGATGAAGCCTGCCTTCCGTTGCCTGTGTTTGCTGTGTGAGATGCTGATGAAGCCTGCCTTCCGTTGCCTGTGTTTGCTGTGTGAGGTGCTGATGAAGCCTGCCTTCCGTTGCCTGTGTTTGCTGTGTGAGGTGCTGATGAAGCCTGCCTTCCGTTGCCTGTGTTTGCTGTGTGAGGTGCTGATGAAGCCTGCCTTCCGTTGCCTGTGTTTGCTGTGTGAGGTGCTGATGAAGCCTGCCTTCCGTTGCCTGTGTTTGCTGTGTGAGGTGCTGATGAAGCCTGCCTTCCGTTGCCTGTGTTTGCTGTGTGAGGTGCTGATGAAGCCTGCCTTCCGTTGCCTGTGTTTGCTGTGTGAGGTGCTGATGAAGCCTGCCTTCCGTTGCCTGTGTTTGCTGTGTGAGATGCTGATGAAGCCTGCCTTCCGTTGCCTGTGTTTGCTGTGTGAGGTGCTGATGAGGCCTGCCTTCCGTTGCCTGTGTTTGCTGTGTGAGGTGCTGATGAAGCCTGCCTTCCGTTGCCTGTGTTTGCTGTGTGAGGTGCTGATGAAGCCTGCCTTCCGTTGCCTGTGTTTGCTGTGTGAGGTGCTGATGAAGCCTGCCTTCCGTTGCCTGTGTTTGCTGTGTGAGGTGCTGATGAAGCCTGCCTTCCGTTGCCTGTATCTGCATGCTGTACGTGTGTGATGAATAAGATACATAACGAATATACTGTACACGTGTAAATTAACCCGATAAGCACGACCATTCAAATGTATTTACATCGACGGGTACAGTGGCTTGTGAAAGTATTCGCCCCCTTGGCATTTTTCCTATTTTGTTGCCTTACAACCTGGAATTAAAGTCCCTGCCGATGAAAAACATCCCCACAGCATCTGACCAGAGTACCTTCTTCCATATGTTTGGGGAGTCTCCCACATGCCTTTTGGCGAACACCAAACATGTTTGCTTATTTTTTTCTGGCCACTCTTTCGTAAAACACCAGCTCTGTGGAGTGTATGGCTTAAAGTGGACAGATACTCCAATCTCCGCTGTGGAGCTTAGCAGCTCTTTCGGGGTTATCTTTGGTCTCTTTGTTGCCTCTCTGATCAATGCCCTCCTTGCCTGGTCCTTGGGTTTTGGTGGGCCGCCCTCTCTTGGCAGGTTTGTTGTGGTGCCATATGTTTTAATGATAGATTTAATTGTGCTCCGTGGGATGTTCAAAGTTTTGGATATTTTTTTATAGCCCAATCCTGATCTGTACTTCTCCACAACTTTGTCTCTGACCTGTTTGGAAAGCTCCTTGGTCTTCATAGTGCCGCTTGCTTGGTGGTGTTGCAGACTCTGGGGAATTTCAGAACAGTTGTATGTATACTGAGATCATGTGACAGATCATGTGACACTTAGATTACACACAGGTGGACTTTATTTAACTAATTATGTGACTTCTGAAGGTAATTGGTTGCACAGATCTTATTTAGGGGCTTCGTAGCAAAGGGGGTGAATACATATGCACTCACCACTTTTCCATGATTTATTTTGAGAATTTTTTTAACAAGTATTTTGTACTATTTTGTGTATGTCCATTACATGAAATCCAAATAAAAATCCATTTACATTACAGGTTGTAATGTAACAAAATAGGAAAAACGCCAAGGGAGGTGAATACTTTTGTATTTCCATAAATTAATAGGCTAAAATGCATTATTCGTAATGGGATCTTTCCTCACCTGGAAAACTGGCCTGCAGCTATTTTATTTATTGGCTTTTCAAATGTTTTATCGGCCAAAAGCCGGCTATTACCGGCTAACGGAAATCCTGGTGTGTGTGTGTACCCTGCACCCTACCTATATGGCACCATTGATCCCTCCAGTATGAGTATGATATTTCCTTGTACAGGAAAAGTGATTTGATTATAATTGAATGCACAGGGAAGGGCAGTCAGTTTGTGGGTAGTGGTGAGAAAAGCTAGCTTCCAGAAGGGGAGGCAATTGTAAGGTCTCTCGTTAAGGCCGGCTAATGAACTGATCTTCGTCTGTGTATGATTGGAGTTGGGAACTCGTCTGTGTATGCCTGCGTGTGTGTGTGTCCTAAGATCCTGGGAGACAGATTAACCTACAGTGGTACCTCAAAAAATAGCTGGCGGTGGTCCCGGAGTTGAGAGAGAACTTGGGTAAATGCAAAAGCACAATTACACTTGACATGTGAACTGACAGTTTTTTTAAAAAGGCACGGTGGGCTTTTGGTTTCTCTCCCTCTAAAAACAGAAAGAAATCATTCTAAATAACAAACTGGCTTTATTTACCACAGTGTGAAAGAGTGATTGTCACGTTCGTCATAAGGATCGGACCAAGGCGCAAAAACAACAAACGAAACGTGAAGCGATACAACTTACTGCAAACAGGCAACTAAACATAGTCAAGATCCCACAACACAAATGAGGAAAATGGCTACATAAATATGATCCCCAATCAGAGACAACAATAAACATCTGTCTCTGATTGGGAACCATATCAGGCCAACATAGACATACAAAAACCCCTAGACATACAAAAACTAGAGTACCCACCCTAGTCACACCCTGACCTAACCAAAATATATAGAAAAACAGAGATATCTAAGGTCATGGCGTGACAGTGATAGCCCCTCTATATAAAGTGAGTTTCTGAAACAGGTCCATCTTTGCTGATGTGAAGAAGAAACTGAATGAGAGTCCAGCGAGGATAGGGAGGGGAAAAAGGTTTCCCATATTTTGCAGCATAAAGCTATATTTGTTAGCATTAAGCTGAGAGACTCACTCATTCATGGCTTTGGATCAAAATAAATAAGTACCAACATAGTCTTTAATAAGAAATGTTTTGACAAGTTAATCTGCTCATGTTGTGTGTGTGTTCAATTATTTGTGGCATTGTGGTTACAATGAAGAATGTAAACTAAATGAATAAATAAATCCTATTCATAATGAGTAACCAAATGCTTGTCATTTTTCCTTATACCATTTTTTTGTAAGATCTGATTGGATTTTTTTAGACAAAACAAAACATACAAATTACAACAACATCACACCTGCCCAGACTCACCTGCTCAGACCCCCATTTCCTGCGCCCGCATCACTCTCCGCCACACGGCCTCAAACTGCACCATTTTGTTTCTCTCCGTCGCCCACACACACTTTCAACATTTTTTCAAGATGATTGACAAGAAAGTCCAACCCACTGCACCCTCATATGCCATGTCTTTAAATATGCAGACAGACGGATTAAAAGTTCATTTCCATTGTAATACTTCTGACAGACAAATTTCTAACTCCACCCATAAGTTTTGGACTTTATAACATTCCCAAAAGGCATGGATTATTATAACCTAATGAAAAATGAACCTGGTAGTCAAATTTAATATACTGCAGGCCTAAGTCCTATTGGTTTAACATGATGAATGAATGATTATATTGAAGATTGAAGCCACCGCTTAATGAGTTCCGAGTGCCGATCCGTTACCCAACAAAATAACATCAATTTATTTAGCCTAACTGTTTTTATGACTATAGACAGTAGGCTATTATTCCTCTTTTCCTGCATTCATTAATTTGTCTGCATGTCTATTCAACATTTGGCTAAAAATAAACCATGCCATGAATTAAGAACATACAGTTGAAGTTGGAAGTTTACATACACCATAGGAAATACATTTAAACTTGTTTTTTCACAATTCCTGACATTTAATCATTGTAAAAATTCCCTGTCTTAGGTCAGTTAGGATCACCACTTTATTTTAAGAATGTGAAATGTCAGAATAATAGTAGAGAGAATGATTTATTTCAGCTTTTATTTATTTCATCACGTACCCAGTGGTTCAGAAGTTTACATACCCTCAATTAGTATTTGGTAGCATTGCCTTTAAATGGTTTAACTTTGGTCAATTGTTTCGAGTAGCCTTCCACAAGCTTCCCACAATAAGTTGGGTGAATTTCGGCCAATTCCTCCTGACAGAGCTGGTGTAACTTAGTCAGGTTTGTAGGCCTCCTTGCTTGCACACACTTTTTCAGTTCTGTCCACAAATGTTCTGTAGGATTGAGATCAGGGTTTTGTGATGGCCACACCAATACCTTGACTTTGTTGTCCTTAAACCATTTTGCCCCTACTTTGGAAGTATGCTTGGGGTCATTGTCCATTTGGAAGACCCATTTGCGACCAGGCTTTAACTTCCTGACTGATGTATTGAGTTGTTGCTTCAATATATCTGCATAATTTTCCATCCCTCATGATGCCATCTATTTTGTGAAGTGCACCAGTCCCTCCTGCAGCAAAGCACCCCCACAACATGATGCTGCCACCCCCGTGCCTCACGGTTGTGATGGTGTTCTTCGGCTTGCAAGCGTCCCCCTTTTTTCTCTAAACATAACAATGGTCATTATGGCCAAACAGTTCTATTTTTGTTTCATCAGACCAGAGGACACTTCTCTATAAAGTACGATCTTTGTCCCCATGTGCAGTTGCAAACCATAGTCTGGCTTTTCTATGGTGGTTTTGGAGCAGTGGCTTCTTCCTTGCTGTGCAGACTTTCAGGTTATGTCGATATAGGACTCGTTTTTCTGTGGATATAGATACTTTGTACCTGCTTCCTTCAGCATCTTCACAAGGTCCTTTGCTGTTGTTCTGGGATTGATTTTCACTTTTCACACCAAAGTACGTTCATCTCTAGGAGATCAAAAAACAAATCCCCCAATTTGTGCCACAGTTTAGACTACCGATATATGCTGTGGTCAGTCAGAGTTGAGTTCTATTGTAAGGTGCAGCCTAATGGCCAAAAAAATGCAAAGTTGCAATATATTGCTTTAAGTACTCAAACGTTTTAGGGTCTGAATACTTTCTGAAGGTGCTGTACTAGTAGGGGTTGATGTATTTTTCATTAGTGCAAATCTGGTCTATAATATTGGGTTAGACGTGTAAAACGTTTGAGTACTTAAAGCAATATATTGCAACTTCTTCCACATATTGTTGCGTTACAGCCTTATTCTAAAATGCATTAAATATTTTTGTTCCCCTCAGCAATCTACACACAATACCCCATAATGACAAAGCAAAAACAGTTTTTTAGACATTTTTGCAAATTAATAACAAATATAAAACAGAAATACCTTATTTACATAAGTATTCAGACAGTTTGCTATGAGATTCGAAATTGAGCTCAGGTGCATCCTGTTTCCATTGATCATCCTTGAGATGTTTCGACAACTTGATTGGAGTCCACCTGTGGTAAATTCAATTGATTGGACATGATTTGGAAAGGCACACACCTGTCTATATAAGGTCCCCACAGTTGACAGTGCATGTCAGAGCAAAAACCAAGCCGTGAGGTCAAAGGAATTGTCCGTAGAGCTCTGAGACAGGATTTTGCTGAGGCACAGATCTGGGGAAGAGTAACAAAACATTTCTGCAGCATTGAAGGTACCCAATAACACAGTTGCCTCCATCATTCTTAATTGGAAGAAGTTTGGAACCAACAAGACTCTTCCTAGAGTTGGCCCGCCCGGTCAAACTGAGAAATCGGGGGAGAATGGTCAGGGAGGTGACAAAGATTCCAATGGTCACTCTGACAGAGATCTAGTTCCTCTGTGGAGATGGGATAACCTTCCAAAAGGACAACCATCTCTGCAGTACTCCACCAATCAGGCCTTTATGGCAGAGTGGCCAGATGGAAGCCACTCCTCAGTTAAAGGCATATGACAGCTCGCTTGAGTTTGCCAAAAGTCACCTTAACACACTCAGACCATTAGAAACATGATTATCTGGTCTGATTAATTCTCTGGTCTGGTTCAAATCCAGGCTGCATCACACCCAACTGTGATTAGGAGTCCCATAGGATGACGCACAATTGCCCCAGCATTTGACGGTGTAGGCCGTTATTGTAAATAAGAATTTGTTTTTAACTGACTTGCCTAGATAAATGTAAAAATTTATATATTTTTATTTATGTGTTGACTGAATATACACAAGTGCTAAATTGCTAAATTGATGGTGAAGCCATAAAGCCTCCGCTACTTCAGGAAACAGCATAGAGAGCACACCCCTATCCACATCGACGGTACCGCAGTAGAGAAGATGAAAAGCTTCAAGTTTCTCGACTGAAGAACAGTCTATGACTAGGGTGGCTGGAGTCTTTGACTATTTTTAGGCCCTTCCCCTGACACCGCCTGGTACAGAGGTCCTGGATGGCAGGAAGCTTGGCCCCGGTTATGTACTGGGCTGTACGCACTACCCTCTGAAGTGCTTTGCAGTCGGAGTTGCCATACCAGGCAGCTGTAAAACCTTTTGAGGATCTGAGGACCCATGCCAAATCTTTTAAGTCTCCTGATGGGGAATAGGTTTTGTCGTGCCCTCTTGGTATGCTTGGACCATGTAAGTTTGTTGGTGATGTGGATGCCAAGGAACTTGAAGCTCTCAACCTGCACCACTGTACCCCCACGATGAGAATGGGGGTGAGCTCAGTCCTCCTTTTCCTGTCATCATCACAATCATCTCCTTTGTCTTGGAATCGTGCCTAGACAAGGCCACTCCGACATTGCTCGTCCTAATATATATTTCCTAACTCCATTCTTTTACTTTAGATTTGTGTGTATTATTGTGAATTGTTAAATATTACTGCACTGTTGGCGCTAGGAACACAAGCATTTTGCTACACCTGCAATAACATCTGCTAAATATGTGTATGTGACAAATACAATTTGATTTGATTAAGCAAAAAAGAAAGGGGTTCACATATTTTCAAGACCTGAGTTATTTAATGTAGGTGTTTTATTTATTACATTTACTTGTGGAATGTTACCGAATAGATAACAACAATAGAAATAATTATCTGGTGGCATTGGTAGAGAGTCAGGCGGAGAATGGAGTGAAGGTGCACTGTACTGTAAGTACACAACAATGCTGTGGGCCAGGTGTGAATAGTTTAGCAGCCTTTCCAATCAAATGGAATACAAAAGAAGCCATCCAACCTTGATGTGCTATTAGCAGGACAATAGACTCTTGCTGAGTTTAGGGGCTTTAAATGTATTAATGGATGTTTGCGAGCCATGTCACTTCACCCATCTCTTTGCATAGCCCACCACATGCACTGTTTTCTAGCCACATCTGGATGGATCCATAACGAATTACTATGGGAATTAATATCACTGAATGACATAAATATTGGAATGAAGTAGGATAATGCAATTGAAGGCAACAAATGGTTGCTTACTGAAACTGTGACGTTTGTCGTCGGAAGGAGACCAAGGTGCAGCGTGGTAAGTGTTCATGATACTTTAATTACTCAGAACACCAAACAAAAACAACAAAAGAATAACGAACGTCACGTTCTGTAGACCCAATCAGAGACAACGATAAACAGCTGCCTCTGATTGGGAACCACACTCGGCAAAAAACAAAGAAATCGAAAACATAGAAATAAAGAAACTAGAATGCCCACCCTAGTCTGGCCTAACCAAAATAGAGAATAAAAGCCTCTCTATGGCCAGGGCGTGACAGAAACACCCAAACATCCAATTGTTATAACAGGATTTGAAGCAATAGCCTACCCGTGTCTGGTCAACAATTTCAGCACCACATTGCCCTACTCTGAGACAAGCATGGGGACTAGTCTTGATTTTTATAACCTTTATTTAACTAGGCTAGTCAGTTTATAACAAATTCTTATTGACAATGATGGCCTAGGTGGGTAAACTGCCTTGTTCAGGGGCAGAACGACAGATGTTTACCTTGTCTGCTCGGGGATTCAATCTAGCAACCTTTCGGTTAGTGGCCCAACGCTCTAACCACTACCTGCCGCCCCAAATGGTATTGTCCGAACATGGGTTGATAAATCAATCTGATTTTTATTTTCACTGAATCTCCATTTGGGTATTGGTTAGCCTACAATTAGGGTGTGGAAATGTTAGGATTATTTTGCTCTTCACTCGCAGTTGTTTAGTAGCCTAGGCCTACTCCCAACCGGTAACGTTGTACAGCGCCATATTTTCCTAACTAAAACACTGAGGCCTACATAGGCTACTGTAAAATGTATTTGAGTTTTTCTTGGAATAGAAACACCATAATATTAATTCAAATCAATCTCATATAGTCTGTTCTAACAAAAAAAGGTTTGAAAGTCTAGTACAGCCAATATTAAAGGCAGTCAAATGCATTCGTGAATTCAATCGCTTTAGCCGACACTCTGTGGTTTATACTCTGTGGTGTATATTGAAGTAGGCCTTTATGCCAATAAGTAAGTTAAGCTAAAATAGCTACAGTTAACAGGACTCTTAGGCCTACAGCTCCATGTCATTTCAATAACTTAACTTCTCAAAGATGCCCTCTGGTGGTCCAACTAGCATTAATGGTAACAGTGGCTGACAGTAAAATACTATGACGTCGTGCACTCCAACGTGCCATACCATTTCGCAGCACCCCACAAGCTATGGTGCAGTATCACTTATCTGACAAAGGAAGAACCACTGTAGGCCCTCCTCCTGTGAACGCCTGTCTTCCTGGACTCCTACGCAGGGGGGTTCAGTCACTGTTCAGTTCAATTCGTGTCTGTCTGTCATTCCCTCAGGAGGTTTCTGTTTGACTGTCTCTGTGTCACACTCTGTCTCTCTATGAGGAGCATGTGTGTCTGTATCCTCAATGGAGTTTGTAACACTGTGGTACCTCTCTCTCGCTCTCTTTCTCTCTCTCTCTCTTTCCGTCTCTCTTTCTATGCCTCTGCTTCTTTCTCTGTCTCTCTTTCTCTTTCTTTCTCCCACTCCCTCTCTTTCCCATCGTCTTTCCTAGGCACTAGTCTGCAGAGACAGGCAGACAGGCAAAGCTCTCCTCATTTAAAGCTCTCCTCAATCTCCTGTTTATGAACCTTCTTTCACCATCCAGTATTAAGACAAGGGGAAATTCCATTAGTATTGTTTTGTGTGTGTTTGTGTGCGTGTGTGCGCTTGGGTGTGAGTGTGCTGGTGTGTGTGTGTGCTTCTATATTTCCCACAGGCTCAATTATGATCTACCTCGATGGCTCTCAGTGGCATAGGAACAAACACATATTTTATGACTTGGAGTTGATAATAGAAGTTTGACTATTATATTGTAAACAATGGCGAAAGTGTGTGTGTCTTCATAGGCTCTTTGTTCTGTCTTGTCTTTCTGAGCCAACCATCTCATAAAATAATTGTTATCTTGACGGCAATCTCTCTTTCTCTTACTTTTCCTTCCATTTGATCTCTCTCTACCTACCCACTTTCTCTCCCTCTCTCTCTCTCTCTCTCTCTCTCTCTCTCTCTCTCGCTCTTCTCAATTCGATTCAATTCAATTTAAGGGCTTTTTGAGAAACATATGTTTACATTGCCAAAGAAAGTGAAATAGATAATAAACAAAAGTGAAATAAACAATAAAAAATGAACAGTAAACATTACAATCACAAGTTTCAAAGGAATAGTCATATTATGACTTTGTAGTGTTATAATGATGTGCAAATAGTTAAAGTACAAAAGGGAAAATAAATAAACATAAATATGGGTTGTTTTTACAGTTATGTTTGTTCTTCACTGTTTGCCCTTTTCTTGTGGCAACATTTTGAGAATTCTTGGTTTGTGAGCGGACCCCAGACCTCACAACCATAAAGGGCAATGGGTTCTATAACTGAGTATTTTCAGTCAGCGCGTCCCGAGTAGCGCAGTGGTCTAAGGAACTGCATCGCAGTGCTTGAGGCGTCACTACAGCCCCGGGTTATATCCGAAGCTGTCACAGTCAGCCGTGACCGGGAGACCCAGACGGCGCACAATTGTCCCAGCGTCGTCCGGGTTAGTGGAGCGTTTGGCCGGCCGGGATTTCATTGTGCACTAGCGACTCCTTGTGGCGGGCCAGGTACCTGCAAGCTGACTCTGGTCGCCAGTTGGACGTTGTTTCCTCTGATACATTGGTGCGGCTGGTTTCCGGGTTAAGCAAGCAGTGTGTCAAGAAGCAGTAGGGCTAGTTTTATTTTTTTGCTGACAGATTCTAATTGGGATGTCGAATTTTATGTTCCTTTTCATTGCGTAGAAGGCCCTTCTTGCCTCTCATCTCGTTTACAGCTTTGTGGAGTTAATCTCTCTCTCTCTCTCTCTCTCTCTCTCTCCTTATTTCTGTCACTGTGTGCAGATGTTTTGAGGGGTCGTAGTTATGACTCCAGAGAACATCATGGAGACATTTGTACTAGTCTACACCATGAGGACATGTTATGTTTAAATGAGCAAAGATTTCCATCTCCAATCCATCATGTCCCATTCAATCATATTGGAGGACATGTGGGAGACAAAGTGTTTGTGTGTCTCTGTGTGTGTGCGTGTGGGTGCGTGTGTGTGTATGAGTGGAGGGGGGGAGTGGTGTCTGACGAGTTTCCCCCCCCCCCAGGAAGGATCCCTTCCCCAAAGAGAGAGGGAAGACTCAGTCCCCCTAGAGAACGTAGTGAAAGAACAAAGGGAGTGAAAGAGGAGAGAAAAAGCTCAAAGCCTCTCAGTCATAAAATCACAGTAAAGCCCTTCGCAATTACAGTATCTGTCCTTTTCATCCCCCTCTCTCACCACACTGAGAATGTGTGAAAACTCAGCAAATGAGGAAGTTAGGGCTTCTATGGAAGGGAGAGAGAGAGAGAGAGAGATACAAATAATGAAAGAGGGAGAGGGTGCTTATTGTAGTATATGGGGACGAGTTAGGTAGTGAGAGAAGGAGTGGTGATGTGAGAGAAGGAGTGGTGATGTGGGTGAAGGTGAGTGCATCATTGTGTGTGTGTGTGTGTGTGTGTGTGTTCACGTGTATGTGTGCATTGTAATGTACTGTTGCTGATGTCAGTGCTATGTGGTAACCCCCCCTCCCCCTAGAGACACACCCTCTGCCCCCCACACCCTCTCTCTTGGTTAGGAAATGTGCTATCTAGAACCTGAAAGAGTCCTTCGGCTGTCCCCATAGGTGAACCCTTTGAGGAACCCTTTTTGGTTCCATGTAGAATTCTTTCCACAGAGGGTTTTACATTAAACCCAAAAGGGTTCTACCTGGATCCAAAATAGTTTCTGCTATGGGGACAGCCTTTTGAAACCCTTTTTTCTAAGTGTGTACCCCCTCATTAGTCAGAATCCTCACCTCCAATTTCACAATTACAAGGATCTAATAAACAGATAATGATCACAAGGAATTTCCTGATGAATCAGCAAAAAGTCACATCCCTGTCTGATCCTCCTCCTTCCAGTCCCCTCCTCTCATCCCTACACCCTCTCCTCTCATCTGGTGTCCAAACCTTTCTGGCTTTTCTTGAAGCACAATCTGTCTGTCCCTTTGATGAGATTCATCCTGTTGTTAATTGGTCTGGCCAGGCCTCTTCCTGGATCCTGGTTCCAGATCTATGTTCTTGCCAACTCCTATGGTCAATGTCACTCCTATGGAAAGAAAGCACAAACAGATCTGGGACCAGTTCTCTACCTGTGTCCAGAAGGACAGGACTGTGGTGCCATCATTTATTCCCAGTTATTGCCACTAGTCCCTGTGTTTCCTGTCCTGTCTGTCAGGAGCCAGGGAGAGGTGAGGAAAGGGAAGGCGAGACGAGGGGAGGGTAGTAGAGGACAGGAGAGGGGAGGAGAAGAGAGGAGTAGGGAGGGGAGTGGAGGGGAGTGGAGGAGAGGACAGGAGAGGGGAGGAAGGGAAGGGAGTGAAGGAGAGGAGAGGAAAGGGGAGGAGGGGAGTGGAGTGGAGGAGAGGAGAGGACAGGAGAGGGGAGGAGGGGAGTGGAGAAGGGAGGAGGGGAGTGGAGGAGAGGACAGGAGAGGAGAAACAGGTCACAAAGAAGTTTGTGTGAGTCGGGGTTATAAAGAATGGTCAGGGAGAGGTGTCATCTGGACGTGTTTGTGTGTGTTGTAGTCGAGTCAGGGGTCACACGCAACTCAGTCCCAGAGATGATCAATCAATGTCTAGACTGATGTTCGGGCCCAGAGACAATTATCATCACATTAAATGTCCCCAAATCTCTCACTTGAGACTGTGAACCTGGAAAGACTTACATGGAAAGAACAACTTAGGTCTCCCACAGAAGCTGTGTGATGTTTGCAATAAGTTATTTGCTCATTAACAGCTCTATATACATAGACTGGAAGAAATACTATACTTGGAACACTGATAGAGAGAAGAAGAGAGAAAAAAGAGAAAGAGAGAGCGAGATCGAGAAAGGGTAGAGAATTGGAGCGAAATAGGGAGAGATGGAGAGCTGGCCATACAGAAACAAAAAAAAGATTGAGAGAGATTGTCAGAGAGGGAGTTTGAGAGGGACAGAGGTAGCTGGCCAACAGCGGAAGTCAGTAAAGAATGAAAGAATGAGAAAATAAGAGAATGATGGAGAGATGGCTGGCCAATAGTGGATGTCAGTGGAGTTGTTCAGAGGCAGTTCTCTAGAAGGTGAGAGGAAGTGCCTCTGTCTCTCGAGTCTTGTTCAAGTGACCTTCACACAGTGCATTCTCACAGTGTGTGTGCCCTTACAAAAAAACAAACAAAAAAAAATTCACATGTGAAATTGCATTTTGGAAATGTTTTCAAATGTTGAGCTTCAATTTCACATTTAATTTGCAGTTTCATAGGTGAAAAAAAGTTTTTCACATGTAAAACAGCAAATTTGACTTTTTGATTGTTTTTCAAATTTGCAGTTTAACATGTAAGAAATCTCCACATTTACTCCAAAGCCTTAATTGTTCCTGTAAGTCGCTCTGGATAAGTGTGTCTGCTAAAAGTTTGGCTACATTTTCTGGCACCTCCCTCATGTCAGAATCGGTTTGGACACCAGGCTGTAGCCAATATGCACATGTAGGCTTTTTAAAATTTATGTACAGGAAAAATATATTTTTTATATTATTCAAATTTTGGTCTCTCTGATCCAATTTTTTTTACTTGTCCATTCTGACAACTTACATATATATTCTTCTTGTTCAACAATTTATTTGACTTGTCCTGGACAAGAGCCCTGATAATGATCTCTCTCTCTTTCTTCCCACTCATACTCCCTCTCTCTGCTCTGGTCATATGAGCAGGCGGACAGATAAATTCAACTTAACCCCGTAATGACTGGAGAGTGTAGACTTTTGTATGGAGCATACTGTCCTGAACTGTTTGTTTCATCTATAGCAGCATACTGTCCTGAACTGTTTGTTTCATCTATAGCAGCATACTGTCCTGAACTGTTTGTTTCATCTATAGCAGCATACTGTCCTGAACTGTTTGTTTCATCTATAGCAGCATACTGTCCTGAACTGTTTGTTTCATCTATAGCAGCATACTGTCCTGAACTGTTTGTTTCATCTATAGCAGCATACTGTCCTGAACTGTTTGTTTCATCTATAGCAGCATACTGTCCTGAACTGTTTGTTTCATCTATAGCAGCATACTGTCCTGAACTGTTTGTTTCATCTATAGCAGCATACTGTCCTGAACTGTTTGTTTCATCTATAGCAGCATACTGTCCTGAACTGTTTGTTTCATCTATAGCAGCCTAATCAACATCATTGCGTTGAATAAAGGGAAACACCTTTGGAGTCATGGTCGTAATTACGTTGAAAAATGTAAAAATATGACACACCTGTATGAAAGAGTGGAAAGGCTTCATCACTAAATAAGTAACAGACTTTCCCTACTTCAAACCCCTCCGCTGGAGTGGTTCTGTTCTGTGTTACTGATCCTGCTGGGTCATTGGACCACTCTGCACAGCTCTGTAGTGTTTAAAGGTGATTTTTCTCGCTCTCGCCCCCCTTTTTTTTCTCTTTTGCCTCTCAAACACACACACACACACACACACACACACACACACACACACACACACACACACACACACACACACACACACACACACACACACACACACACACACACACACACACACACTGCTTTGATGCTGGCACTCCCTGGATTAGCAGTTTCCACTCCTTGCTAATGTCATACAGAGCCAGACAGGCTGCTAGCTAGCTATCTTACACTTAGGACATGAATGAGACCAGGCTGTTTGTCACAAAGTGTTCCGTCCTACAGCGACAGAGTTATGACGTAGTTCTTACAGGCTTCAATATAGTTACAGTATTGTGCTACCTTACATTCTTCAATGAGTTCTTAATGGCTAGATTTCTAGAGGTATTTCTTTTCACTGATATACAGTATATAGAGTTTGTCCAGGTTGCCTGAAGTTGTTTCTTGCTAGTCTGCTTCTAGTTCAGATCCTACCCTGTGAGCAGAGTGACACCACCCTACCAGAGATGGACTAGGATCCATCATAAGCCAATAAAGGGAACAGTAATGGAGGCCACGTTGACCTTGTGATGCCAATCATACCATGAGGCTGAAGCCATGACCCTGACGGTGGTACCTGTCATCTTGTCATACGTTACAGATGACCCTCACAGTGGTCTCTCCCTCAGGGGAATGCCCCATTCACCCCCTTCCCCATCCATTCCCATGACCCTCCCCCTTATAACCTCTAGCCCTTCGATCATGTTTCTACCCTCCTCTCACCCCAGGCCAGCGCACCACTACCCCCCCGGCAGCTGGAATTGTTTTCGTTGGAGAGGTTTGATCTAGCTGGGCTGCCATCTTAATTACTGGGCATGCTGATGGAAGGGTAGAGAACACATCTACCCCTCTTCCATCCCATCACTCCCTCCCCCATTCTCCCACCTGTTAACACACTGACAGGGGGGGGGGTGTTGGAGGAGGATGTGTGTGGTGTGTGTGTGTGTGTGTGTGTGTGTGCGTGCGTGGTGTATGTGTTTGTTTAAAAAAAATCATCATCATGTTGTTTTGTTATCTCCCTAACTGTGACATATTAACATATTCATCTATTGACCTATTTTTAGCCACTACCTTTAAACGCTTCACTAGAAGGTCCGTGGTGGTGGGATTGACAGGCGCGCTTCTATCTCCAGTTACCCATGCTTTTAAAGGGGAGGTGAAGGGTGGTGGACATGTGTATTTTTTTACTAATTTAAAAAGGTTATTTAATCCACACATATGTCCCACTAGCATATCTGTCTGGTGAACTGTATGAAACCCTAGCCTTAGTCAGGATTAAAATGCTTTTGCTGTAGGTTGTGGGATGTCAGGATAGGCTATCAGATAGACATGGGCAGAGTACCAAATCGAACCCTATTCCCTATTTAGTACACTTCTGTTGGCCAGGGCCTATAGGGTGGTGGACAATATAGGGAATAGGGTACCATTGACGATGCACACCGAGATAGACTGAGTGCTGGAAATGGACCACAGACTAGTGTCTCCTTCCTCATTATCACACTATTACAACCCCCGACTCACACACACACACTCAGGCATGCAGGCTTACATGTACTAGCACGTGCACACATGGAGAGAGCATGCAGGCACACATGCACACACCACACTGCTTTGCACACAGCGATGGGAAGAGAAGCTGCCCCTAAACACACATCCATCCATTCATGAGCCCCCCTTTGCCACCCACACACAGCTACCCACACCCATAGATCTCACCCCCTGTGGTGCCACGTGTCTCGGCTGAGGGTTGGGCTGGCACCCATATCATGGAGGTTTGGCCCTGGATCTCCCCCTCTCTCCCCTCCCTGTCCCCCAGAAAGGCCTGCTCCCGTTGGGGAAGTGGCTAGGAGTGCTACGCCACACTGGGGGAGGGACGCCATAGTTGTGGTCAAAACCCATAGAACTCACTGCCACGGACTGTGGTTATTTTTACCCATTTGTTATTGTGGCAAAACTGTACTAGCCACGACACTTTAGGCGTAATTACCTCAGAAAAAGCCCTCGGTCACCGGGCAGAATAGAAAGTAGGAAATAACTCTAGCAGTCATTAAAATGAAGTTGTTTCTAAGAGGCTTGGCGAGGCCAGAGCTGGTGTAAGAGGCCGTATAATGTGTCATTACAACTACGTAAATATGAACTCTGTTTGGGCTACGGTGGTGATGGTGGTGGCAGTCTCCGCCATTATGCACTCAACTTGGAACCACCCCTTTAACTCACTGTCAAACTGCCCCTTTATATGGGGCTAAACTACTCCTTTAACGCTTGTTTAATAACGTGTTTATGCCACGTTTTGGATCCAGCCCTTTTACTGTAAACTGTGGATCTCGAGTTCTGTGGTACACAGTAGCAGAAAACATATGCCCAGTTCAGTCAATTTGATTAAATTTACATCATTTAGCTAGAGTCATGCTGTGTCCAAGAATCTCCAAGACTTCTTGCAAAGTCACTGATTAAGTCTAATCTTGAACTCACATAAAAATCCATAATATCCAAGGAGTGCTTTGCGGTGACAGACAGTGACAGCATAATGATTGCCACCCAAGGAGGGACGTTTGTGTGCAAGAACGGCAGACACAGCCGTCAGACAGAGTAGTCAACACATGAGTTGACCATGATGGGACCGTGGTGACCACTTGGTGGAGATCCCACTGGCGTTGGGTTTTATCGTTTGTCAAACTCTGTTGCCCTGCTCCAGAAGATGGAGGAAATATCCTTAAGGATCAAAGTTTTAACACAAAGACAAAAGACAAGTCCATTAAAAGAGAAAGAGAGACAGGGAGGAAGTAAGTCGAAACAGAGAGCATAAGACAGACAGATAGACAGACAGACAGGGAGATAAAGAGAGACAGAAAGATAGAGAACTGTTACGTTGCCCAGTTTCTGTGTTATAGCTTGTGTATTTGAGTGTGTTTCAGGAGACAGCTTCCTGAATTCTCCCCAAGCAGCTGATTGGTCGACTCCATGGCTAATTGGAGAGGTGACCCCGCCCCCTCGTCAAGACGCAGCTGTCTTCAATTACCCATTCCTTCTGAAGCTATATAAAAGCCAGTGTTCTGTTCAGAAGAGAGATCATTGCTGGGAGATTGCAGAAAGATCGATTGTGATTTAGAGAGATCATGGTTGAGAGAGGTGGCTGATGGCTGAGGGTCATATTATGTTTGTTGTTTCTGAGAGCGATACAGGCAGTTGGTATGTACTGTGTTTGTTGCATTATCAGAGAGCTTATTTTATGTCCTTTGTTTGTGAAGTTGTTTAATATTCTGTTTCATTTGTTCCCAGGGGGAAGGTACCTAGGGAGTGCTTAGGCAAGAGGCCTGCGGGCATACATATACCTGTAGTATATTCACTGTCTAGGCACACTAGGTAAGACCTGGGCGGACCACCCCCTGTATTTTGGTTAGGGCACCAGGTGGTGCTAAATTAGGTAAGTAGTAGGTAGGCAGCTAAGGTAGGAGAGGGTAGGTTAGGTAAGTAGTGGGTAGGCAGGTAAGGTAGGAGAGGGTAGGTTAGGTAAGTAGTGGGTAGGCAGCCCCTTTTCCCCACATTACCGTGTCACGGAATAAATTCCTTGTAAACGGTACCACTCTCTCTGCCTTGTCATCCTTACTCACGCCTACAGTCCATACCTCTTTCACTTCACGGGGAGTTGAGTTGTAGCAGGGTGTTGCATTCCCTCTTCACAGTGGTGTGCATAACAAGAATGACCGATAAGCATCTGAGCCAATATATCGGGCATCTATAAGCCTAGACAAGGCCAATATATCGGCTCTTCTCTAGTGGCTTTGCAGATAGTCCCTCTACATAGCAAAACTACTGCTATGCCAGCCACAACTAACCGCCTGAGCCACTGAACAATGCTGAGGAATGTCTAGCTGGGAAAATCAGCAGCAAGCTAGCTCATTCTCCAACAGAAAGGTTCAGTATTGACAGATGGAGGAATTGACATAGTTACCAAAATCAGGGATGCAAAATGGTGAGGGGCCCAAAAGGTGACACATGCAAAAAAATCCCTGCCAAGGGAAATGCAGGTTTTAACTAATTAAACAACAAAGAATATGATCTACATGATCAGTCTCTGTGTGTAAAATAAAGAGGGGTTAATGTGAACCGAACTCGCAGCTAAAACATGTAAAGAAAGCAATCCAATGTTTGTTGCCTAGCCCTTACTGCAAATGACACTCTTGAGAAAAAACAATACACTAATATTGCAGTTAGCCATGACAGCCTGTATAATATAATGCTTGTGACCACACACACATCTAAATATAACTAACATTTTCTAAAACATCTAAAAAAAAATCTTAAAGTAGAAATAGAATGAAACAAACAGGCATTCTATTTTTGCTCCTTTTGTAAGGTTTTGCTTTTCTTTTCTTAGTCAACCTTGTGTTCTTTTTCTTTTCTTGAACGTAGCTTTGTTTCTTTGGGTTCTGGAACGTAGCCCTGTCTTTCATTTTTGTTCATTGATTCTGTGTTAGTTACTCACCTGGTCTCATCAGCTCCTTATTTAGTTCAGTTCTTTCTGTTTGTATGGTTGAGGTATTGTGTTTGACCATTGCCTGTGACCTCGATTCCTGCCTTCTGCGAAGGCTTAATAAACACCTGCCATGCTCTGCGTGTGAATCTACACCTTGTTCTCCCTGAATATTCATTACAGAATACCTCACCTAAAAATGGAATGGATTCAGCAGAGCTACAGTGGCAGCCAAACCCAGCAAGAGGAGCTCATGGAGGAAATCTGCCATCTTCTCCACCAGCCTATCCCTACTCCTCTGTCAGGTATCGTAACCCATAGCCCTCCTTCGTTCATATCCATGCCTGGAAAACATGACGGTTCACCTGGGAAATGTCAGGGATTTCTGACGCAATGCAGTGAATACATTGAGCACAACCCCACTAACTTCACCACTGACAAGAGCAGGGTGGATCTTTGTTGTCTCTACTCACAGACAAAGCCCTGGATTGTGCCACTGCCATATGGACTGCCAACAGCACAGAACTTGGATCCGTGACCCATTTCCACACCCTCTTCAAAGAGGTATTTGATCACTCTCCCTCCGGTCGTCCTATAGGAGACCTCCACATAGAACTTCAACAAGGATTCAATTCAGCTGCCGAGTATGCCCTCGTTTCGCACCATGGCTGCAGGGAGTGGATGGAATGAGGCTGTTTTACTTGCTGTCTACCGTGTATCGAATGTCAAAAGCGGATCCAAGAAGGGCTCTGCCTATACTGTGGAGGGAAAGATCTACTCAGACATTGCCCTGTTCGCCCCCCTCCCCCCACAGAGAGATAAGGGTCCCTCCGCTGCCATGCAGATAGGGGTGTCCTTATTTCTAAATATCTCCCAGAAGCAATTCTCCATCCCAGTAATGATAACCGTGAAGGGGGTTACCAAGTACGTAGAAGGTTTGATAGATTCGGGAGCAGCAGGTAGTTTTATCGCTCACCAGCTAGTACAAGAGCTTGATATTGATCTAACATCTGTCACCCTCCCTTAAGGATTAACACCATGGACAGGCAGCCATTGGTCACGGGATTCATCATGCACCTGACAGTGTCACCCTCCAGATTGGAGTCTTAAACACCAAAACCATTCAACTCATGGAACTCTCATCCCCCAAACAGCCACTCCTCCTCGGACACCCCTGGCTTTGTCATCAGGACCCTGCCATCTCGTGGCAACAAGGTGAACTACTGTTCTGGTCTTTCTGCTTCTCTAGTTGTCTCAGCCTACCCTGCAGAGCCACCACCTTTGAGGACTCTGCCTCAGCAGTTCCACCCACCATAGCATCTGAATACGTCCAGTTCAGAAAAATCAAGGCTTCTACTCTGCCACCACATCGCCCAGGAGACTGTGCGATTGACTTACTCCCTTGAGTGTCCCCACTGAAGGGCCATGTTTACCCCCTATCTATCCTGGAAAATGACGCAATGGAGAACTACATTGATGAATCACTCAAACGATTTCATTCGTCCTTCTTCTCCGGCTGCGTCCAGCTTCTTCATTGGAAAAAAGGACGGATGTCTCTGTCCATGTATTGATTATCGTTCCCTGAATAACGTCACGGTCATGAACTGTTTCCCTCTTCCTCTGATCCCAGCGACCCTTGAACAAGTGGACCACTGCAATATCTATACTAAATGCGCCGTGCATATAACCTTGTCCGTATACGTGAAGGCGATGAATCGAAGACTGCCTTTATCACCGCTCGAGGGCATTACAAATACCTGGTCATGCCTTACGAACGCCCCGCCGCCTTCCAAACCTTTATGAACGATGTTTCCCAGGATCTGATCAATGATGACATCCTGATTTTACTCCCTGAAGGAACACATACAGTATGTGCAAAATGATCTTCAACAGCTCCTTGACATAACCTTTATGTGAAGACTGAAAAGAGCACCTTTCATGTAACCTCGATAGTTCCTCTGTTTCATACTGACACCTGTAAGGGTCAGCATGGATGAGAACAAAGTCACCGCCGTCAGTAACTGGCCCAAACCCACCACCGTTAAGGAACTCCAATGTTTCATTGGGTTCTCTAACTTCTATTGCCGTTTCATTCAGAACTTCAGTTCTACAGCCGCTCCCCTAACTGCCCTTACCAGCCAAAAGACGCGGACCCTTCAATGGACTGATACCGCCCTGACTGCTTTCAACAACTTAACTCCTCATCTCAGCTCCTGTCCTTCTCCAACCTGATCTGACACTTCCTTTCACCCTGGAGGTGGATGCCTCTGAAGTAGGAGCCATACTCTCTCAGCGGTTGGGAACACCTCCCAAATTGCATCGCTGTGCCTTCTCCAGGAAGTTATCCCCCGCTGAGAGGAATTACGATGTTGAACAGAACTCCTCGCCATCAAGCTGGCCCTCGGAGTGGCGCCACTGGTTGGAGGGCGCACAACATCCCTTTCTCATCCTACCAGATCATCGTAATCTGGAATATATCAGAGGGGCCAAGAGGTTAAACTCCAGACAAGCACGCTGGGCTCTCCACATGCTTCCACTTTTGTTACAAACATCCCTGGAAAGAAAAACATAAAAGCTGATGCTCTCTCGCAAGTTTGACCTTCTGACCAGTAACTCAGACCCGACACCCATTCTTCCTTCCTCTTGCATTATGGGACCGGTACAGTGGGAGGTTCACTCTGCCATACAAGAAGCCCTAATCTCAAACCTGGCTCCTCCTGAGACACCAGCTGGGAGGAGTTACGTACCAGCAGCTGTTAGACCCCCAACTGATGCAATGGTGTCACGCATCCTTGGGGTCAGGACATCCGGGCATTACACAAACCACAGAATTTCTAGTTCTGGTGGTCTTCTGACGTAAGGGATTAAGTATTCTCCTGTGCAGTCTACGCCTAAACCAAAAGCCCTTGTCATCTCCTTTCCGGGAAGCTAAACCTTTGCCAATCCCTCACAGACCCTGGTCCCACATAGCTGTTGACTTCATCACAGACCCTCCTGCATCCTCTAACACCAACATCCTTGTCATAGTAGACAGTTTTTAAAAAATGTGTATGTTTCCTCATCTGCCTAACGCCATGGACTTGGACTTGGCGGAGTGTTCCAGCAGGTGTTCCATCTGTATGGGATTCCGGAGGACATCGTTTCTGACCGCGGGCCCCAGTTTGTCTCCCGGGTGTGGCGAGCCTTCTGTGACCTGCTGGGGGTCAGCCTCTCCTCCAGGTACCACCAACGGGCAGACTGCCTGTACCAAGAAATAGGGAAGTATCTCCGCCAACAATGTTCTGTCTCTACACACGATTAGTCGGTATATGGCCTGGGCCGAATACGCTCAGAATTCACTCATGCATTCATCCCTCCGCCTTACTCTGTTTCAGTGTCCGTGTTCATGTTTCCTTGGGAGTGGGTATGGGAGACCGCCTCTGCAGGAAGCCTCTAATACCAGAAACGCTTTGCCTACCTACGCCACTCTATCGCCCCGGACAGTGTGTGTGGCTCTCTATACCAGAGACATACGGCTCCGCTTCCCCTGCAAAAAGTTCTGTTCACGCTTCATTGGTCCCTTCAAGATAACCCTGTCACTTACCGCCTCCAGTTACCCCCATCAGTATAAAATCTCGTCCTTCCATGTGTTTTAAAACCGGTCCTCCTCCTCCTCCAGTCTCTACCCGCAGTGCCCCCACCATTGGACTTCAGAGGGGAACCTGCCTACGCCATATGGGCCATCCTTGATTCCAAAAGGTCTCATCCACTACCTAGTGGACTGGGACGGTTATGGGCCTGAAGACCGGTCCTGGGTCCCCGACCAAGACATCCTCGACCCAGAGATGATACAGGCATTTCACCATAACCGTCCGGATCATCCCGCTCCCAGACCTCTGGGTCTCCCGCTGAACAGACCCACTAAACAGACCCACTAAACATCAGCCTCGACTCAGAACGTACTGTAAGATTCTGCTTTTCTTTTCTTAGTCAACCTTGTTTTTCTTTGTTCTGGAACGTAGCCCTGTCTTTCATTTTAGTTTATTGATTTCTCACCTAGTCTCGTCAGCCCCCTATTTAGTTCATTTCTTTCTGTTTTGTATGGTTGTGAGGTATTGTTTGACTGCCTACCTGTTTGACCATGATGCCCTTTGTTGGCATAATTGATCGCTTTCAGGCAGAGTACACCTGGCATACCCCTTTCATCCACTGTATTGGGAAAGTGTGGTGTTCCTTTCACCTCTATAGTGGCATCCAGCTTAAGCCAGGCCCAGCTGCACTTCATCCCTGAATCCAATTGTTTAACAAGCAACGCTTCACCTAATTCTCTCATTCTGAAAATGAACCACGTACTTTATAGGGAAACCATCAGTTCACAGCTAGTAGTTAGTTCATTAGCTAGTTAACATTTCACACAGATTGCCAAGGTCCATTACCCATCTAAAGAGTTAACTTTAGGAACAGCAAAGAGTTGTATACCAGTTAATACTATAGCGAATTGGTTAGTTTACTAACGTTAGCGCATCTGTAATGTTAGCTGTCTGACTTTATTAGCCAGCTAATTTTCACACCATAAACTCAATTGATCAGGTAATTTGGCTAATGTTGCACAACATTCCTCTGGCTATAGTAGCTAACGAAGAATTCAATCCAGCAAGCAAGATGCATAACAATACTAGTTCCATCACACTTTCTCCCTCCCCTCAAACTTTCCAAATACCAGTTTTTCGATTACAGCTCATGAAGTACTGCATCATTGCCTTCTTGCCCCCGTCTCCGTGTTCAGGCTTCTCACCTACCTCTTCGTTATGGTTCAGGGACGCACTGCTGTAACTAGCAAACTGCCTTTGCACCCTTCTGCTGTCTTTCCAGAGCACGCGCTGATGCTGTAACTAGAAACTTGGTTGTCACGCAACACTCGTTGACTTACAGCCAGTAGTGTTCCAAACACGCATCACTCGTTGACTTACAGCCAGTAGTGTTCCAAACACGCATCACTCGTTGACTTACAGCCAGTAGTGTTCCAAACACGCATCACTCGTTGACTTACAGCCAGTAGTGTTCCAAACACGCATCACTCGTTGACTTACAGCCAGTAGTGTTCCAAACACGCATCACTCGTTGACTTACAGCCAGTAGTGTTCCAAACACGCATCACTCGTTGACTTTACAGCCAGTAGTGTTCCAAACACGCATCACTCGTTGACTTACAGCCAGTAGTGTTCCAAACACGCATCACTCGTTGACTTACAGCCAGTAGTGTTCCAAACACGCATCACTCGTTTACTTACAGCCAGTAGTGTTCCAAAGCCGCCCCCGTCCTGACTGCTGAAAATGTTTTAAAAATCCAGGTCACGGAAGATGATAAATACTAGTTCTATAAGCATCTGTGAACACACATCTTGACATTACGTTGGACAGATTTGCATTGAATGATATTTTATATTCTCAAACTAACAGCATTGCTGGAGTGATGCTTCTATGCGAATGTGGTTGATCAGTAGGTCCCAAATGGAAGGCAAAAAGATTGACATCTGCAGCACCATTAATCAGCTATAACAAGCTCAATAACTCAATACAGGCACACACTCCTGTTGGATATGCATTCACCTGTATTGTGAGTAGGCCTATGCCATCTTCATTTACCCAGTTAAGGAAGAGATTTACCATTCAAATGAAATGATTACCATTGTGTTATGTAGTTAGATTGGTAAAAACAAAGTCCTATTGTTTGTTTGTTTTTAAAATGGATGCATTAATGCGTACATGGCTGTCTCTGGGAAATGTTGTCATCAAAATAGTGAACCAAATCAAGTAAAGAGAGTAGGCCTAGTATGTGTCTGGAACTAGAAGCACAAGCATTTCGCTACACTCGCATTAACATTAACATCTGCTAACCATGTGTATGTGACAAATACATTTTGATTTGACTTCATCAGAGTAGTACTGAGAGGTTGACAGTGCAGTGTTTGAGAGGGAAGTGTTTAGGCTAACAGCTTTGGGGACACAGAGACCGGTCCAGGACCCGGGGGCCTATTGAAGCCAGATGTAGCGTTAGCCCTGTGTTGGTGAGTGGAGTCCTATTGTAGACTGGAACAGCAGTTCCTGTCTCTGGTCTGTCTAGTCTTGTCCCACTGGGCAAAAACTGGTTGAATCAACGTTGTTTCCAAGTCATTTAAAAAATATAAATCAAATATGTCTTTGAATCAATGTGGAAAACTGTGCAATATATGCAAAAAGCCATCAACGGATTTCGTCTTTCTTTCACCCAACTTTTACCCCATATCAGAATATTTTGTTGTTGATTTCATATTGAATTCACGTTAGATGACAACTCAACCAAATGTAAATCAAAATGATGATGTTGAACTGACGTCTGTGCCCAGTGTGGTGGCACTCCCCTGGAGGTGGACAGAATGGAAACAATCAGCACTAATCTAATAGAACACAATATGTCATCACAAAGTGAATGTAGGCATAACAATGAAAGGGGAGAGGAGATCCGTTTGCTTACTGTTCGTATTACTGGAGAGTGATCGTAATTTCACCTTTTTCCTACTTTAGATTCAAACCTGCCTAGCAGGGTATTGATGTTCATGAATGGGTTTTGCCATACCCAACCAGGGATTTAGTGGAGGGTAAACACACAAACGCTGTTTATGCACCTTTTTATTTGTGAAATAGCGGTTACTCACATTTGTATTTTGTTAATTATCATTTACGAGCTTATTATTGCACTCCCAGAGTTGAGAAACGCTCAAAGGCTTCTTGATCTGAGTTCTAATCTAATGATTCATGTATGCTCGTTATGTTGGCCTGCTCCCCAGGATTTGCCTTGTTAGCAGGAAATTTATTCACCACTCTGTCCTACAGAAAACTGAGCCATGTCAGACATTCCCCACTCTTACTGACAGTTGTGGCTGCTTCGCGTGTTGTAATGTCTTTACCTTCTTGCCCTTTGTGCTGTTGTCTGTACCCAATAATATTTGTACCATGTTTTGTGCTGCTACCATGTGTTGCTACCATGTTGTCATGTGTTGCTGCCATGTGTTGATGCCTTGCTATGTTGGTCTTAGGTCTCTCTTTATGTAGTGTTGTGTTGTCTCTTGTGATGTGTGTTTTGTCCTAATATATATATACACTTTAAAAAAAATCCTAGGCCTTTTGTCAATAAGAATGTTATTAACTGACTTGCTTAGTTAAATAAAGGTTATAAAAAAAAATTACTCTCGCAGAATTAGTGTACAACTGTTAAATAGTTGCTGATATTTCAGTCAGATGTCTAGCTAGGTAGCTCAAGGGCACTGCTGTTAGCTAGGTAGCTAGAAGGATGAAGTTCAAAGCTAACGTTGAATGGAGACTAATCTCAGCAGGAGCAGTTGACTGAAATGAAGCTAGCTATAATCAAAATATGGGCTACTATAATTTGTCCTAAAATATTTTCTTTACAGAGAGTAGGGAGACAGACAGTGGTGAGTCAGGCTGCAATGAAGGACACAAAGATACAGAGAACAAAAATATATACACAACATGCAACAGTTTAAGATTTTACTGAGTTACAGATCATAAGGAAATCAGTCAACATCATCAGTACTGACTTGCCATTCATGTATGTAGTAAATAAGTAGTGTAAAACATTGAGTAGAACTTGGAAGGTAGTGATGTTAGTTAGTTGCCTGGTGATTAGCGGGTTGGGCCAATAACTGAAAGGATCGAATCCCCGAGCTGACAAGGCAAAAATCAGTTAACCTAGTGTCCCTATCCCTTACACAGCACAACAGTTTGTTTAAATCGCTTTGGTACTATTTTCACAAGTATGTGATACATTTTCACAACTCTTAGTACAAAACTCCAAACTGGTCACACGTCTTTCATTCAAAACCTGTCATGGTGCATTCATTTGGATTGTAAACATCTCCCACCACACAACCAAATATATTTTGAATCAACATACGTTTATTGTGAAATGTAATGAGAACATTGGTTTAATAACCAACACGATATGTAATTATATATTTTCAATTTAGTCATTTTAACTACCAGTTAATCCAGTTAATCCAATCAAATCACCTTTAGAAGTGCTGAAAGTGATATGCTACAGTGCTGCAAATTACATTTCACATTAGACAATACACTTATATTGCCCAACAAAATTGACAGAATCTACAATTTCCATAATATCTATCCAATGTGTAATCAAAGGTGTGCTCAATAAAGACATCCTCTACAATTATTAATGCAAAAAACATACATTTTTCAGGTATAATTGCAAAAGGTGTAGTGTCTAATCAAATGTAAGAAGTTAAGAAACAAATTAAATGAATGAAAATAAAACATAACGTTTAGCACGCATTCATTTGAATCAAGCCTGTCTTGAGCATCTGGCCATACATTCTAATCTACATCGCAGGGAATGACCTCATTGTTTATGTGCCGCGGGAAACACCTTTTGACATGGCGAATCCAAGCTTGACATTGGTCTGCATTGAACCTGTGCAACCTGACATTGTCCCACACAATGACATAGGTGACCCCTTCACCTTAGCATGTCTGCTTTAATTGAGAAACACAATGAGGTGTTCAGTGTTGTAGGATCCAAGTAATGGCCTACGTCCTACCACACCATCTTTAGAGATCGCTGCGCACATGGAGATGTTTCCCCCACGTTGTCCAGGCACTTGGACGGTCACCCGTTGGCCAATGAGGTTTCACCCACGGAGAAAAGTATTGGCCACGTTGAAGCCTGCTTCATCAACAAAGATACACTTATGATGGTTCACAGCAGCATCACCCTCTAAAAATATATTTTGGTTAGTTATTTTTAAATTATAGTTCCAATAGGATATTGTGAAGTAGCATGTGCATCAAATAGTAACAGTAATAAAGTATATAGTTCTGTCCCTGGATATACTCGGGGCGCAGTTATTTACCCCGATCGTTGTGTCTCAAAAGGAACCAGGTAAATGTGTTTCATAGATACCTGGTGCCTCTTCAAAAGGCGGGAGATTGTTGGTAGACTGATGGATGCCACATTGGCAAAGGTGTCATCGTTCTCCTTAATGGCCTGCTTTATTTCAGACAGCCGTATGTCATTCCTGGCCCTCACCTTTTCCACCACTGCCCACTCCTGCTGGTCAGACAGAACACAGCCAGTGTCACGATTGTCATATGCAGCGTGGTTAGAATACATTATTTAATGAAGACCACTTAAACAAAAAACGAATAAGACTACCGTGACCGCTATATAAACAATGTGCTAACGTGCAACTAGACATAGAAAACAACCCACGAAATACCCAAAGAAGATGGCTGCCTAAATATGGTTCCCAATCAGAGACAACGATAAACACCTGCCTCTAATTGAGAACCAATCTAGGCAAACATAGACCAACATAAACACCTAGATGAAAGCAACCCCATAAATCTACAAAATCCCCTAGACAGTACAAACACCCTAGAATGAGACAAAAACACACATATCACCCATGTCACACCCTGACCTAACCAAAATAATAAAGAGAACAAAGAATACTAAGGTCAGGGCGTGACAGCCAGACAGAACACCATAAGGTCTTCTGTCAATTCTGGGGGTAGAACCGAGCATACCCCCTTTTATATGGTGACCAATTGTGGTTACCACTAAGTGAAATCAATTAGCAATAATGAATATTCATTATGTATGGTTATCATGTATCATACATGTAATTTTGTCACGCATTGACCATAGTGAGCCCTTGGGGTTCTCTATGGTGCAATAGGTCAGAGTGTGACTAGGGGGTGTTCTAGTCTTGAATTTCTATGTTGGTGTGAGTATGGTTCCCAATTGGAGGCAGCTGATGATCGTTGCCTCTAATTGGGGATCATACTTAGTGTGGTCCTTTTCCCACTTGCGTTTGTGGGATATTGTTTTGTTTTAGTGCTGTGTGCGCTACAAACGTCACGTTCATGTATTCTTTGTTGTTTTTTTGAAGGTTAACTTTAATAAATATGTGGAACTCTACTCACGCTGCGCCTTGGTCCACTCATTATGTATATGACGAACGTGACAAATTTAGATGTTTCTACTTTAAAAACACTTTATTTCTGTTATTTCTGTAGGTCTCAAAATTCATGTATAGTATTCAAATCTACAGGTCTACCAAATGGTTAAGTGATTAACCATTAAGCTAAATTGGATTAAGTGATGGTGAAATGCATTTAAACAAATGAGAAAATAATATCAAAAGTATTGTGAGCGTTGCATTGTGAAAGGCAATTACTTTATATGAAAGTTATTTCTAGATGACACACCGATTAGGTTTGGTGATTATGTGTTGTACTTAGTCAATAGAAAATGTGCTTAAAGTTTTGAAAAAACTGCCTTTTGGATGATCTGTTTGGAGTTTTGTACTAAGAGTTGTGAAAGTGTACCACATACTGGTGAAATTAGTACAGAAGTGATAATAAAAGTACCATCCACCAGAAAACTGTGTTATAAGATATTGAGTTGTCAGAGTTCGCCTACGATACTGTGTGTTATAAGATATTGAGTTGTCAGAGTTCGCCCACGATACTATGTGTTATAAGATATTGAGTTGCCAGAGTTCGCCCACGATACTGTGTGTGTTGAGTATGTATCCAGTAACTCCACATGATCTATTCAAGAATATTATTACGTGTCCTTGTGTGTTTAGCATCCATATGTGATATTTTGCGTTTGTGTGTTTATGGTTTTACTATCCTTTTTGGGACCAGAAGTCCTCACAAAGATAGTAAAACAAGGAACATTTGGGATGGCACCGTGTCTCCTGTCTCAGTTGTTCTACAGTTGCTGCTGCTCTTCCATCTGCTGCCATGCCATAGGGATGACATCAGAACCCAGAGAGAGACCTGGAGAGATGGTGGGGGGGGTAGAGGGAGTGAGAGAGAGAGAGAGAGAGAGAGAAGAGAAGAGAAAGAGGCAGCAGGGCTGAGGAGAGCACTGTGTCCCCACACAGGGAGAGAAGAAAGGATGAGGGAAGGGAAGTGAGGGGGAGAGAGGAGTGAGGGGCACTGCCAACTGAGCTGACTAGACAGGCTGTTGGTATGGTATGACAGTAGCCCATGGCACCTCTGATGTTGGAGCATGTACAAACCACCATGTCACGACAGGCCACACTGTGCCCCTCTGTTCTTGATCATCTAGGATCTTTGATATGGTGTGGCTGACTCAATTTCAATTACTTGCTGTGACTCACCTGTTGTATCTAAAGTTTAAAGTAGCATCCTCTCCCCGTGTATGTCAGAGCATGGTATGCTGTGTGCCAGACAGCTATGATAGAATTTAGCTCTATTCTTACCATCATGCCATAGCTGACTGACTGACTGCAGTGACTTCATGTCAGGGTGCAGTTTTTAGTACCCAGCTACTGTCTCCTCAAGACACACACACACACACACACACACACACACGCACACACACACACACACACACACACACACGACTTCATACACACAGATATCCAGCCACTTCACTGCATGGGATGTAGTGAACACTACACCTTCTCCCCCTTCCACCCAAAGCTAAGTGACTGATACCCACTAGCCAAGCTCAGATGGGAAGGAGGTTGGGAGGGTGAGAGGGTGTCCTCTCTGACCTCTCTTCTGCAGGAATCGGGACCTGTTAGATTGTTTAAATTAAAGTAGTACAAAGAGATGCTCATGGTGCATTTAAGCAAGGAGGTGTGGTATATGGCCAATATACCACGGTTAAGGGCTGTTCGTAGCACGACGCAATGCAGAGTGCCTGGATACAGCCCTTAGCTGTGGTATATTGGCCATATATCACAAACCCCAGAAGTGCCTTATTGCTATTATAAGCTGGTTACCAATGTAATTAGAACAGTAACAAGAAATGTTTTGTCATACCCGTGGTATACGGTCTGATATACCACAGCTGTCAGCCAATCAGCATTCAGGGCTCGAACCACCCAGTTTATAATTAAGTATATGCCAGTTGTCGAAAAAGTACCCAATTGTCATATTAAATGTAAAGATACCTTAATAGAAAATGACTCAATTAAAAGTGAAAGTCACCCAGTACAATACTACTTGAGTAAAAGTTTGGTTATAAGTTTGGTTATAAATATACAAAAGTAAATGTAATTACTAAAATGTACTTAAGTATCAAAAGTAAAAGTATGAATAATTTCTCATGACATTTTAAGCAAACCAGTAGGAACAATTTTCATGTTTTTTAAAATTATGGATAGCCGGAGGCACACTCTAACACTCAGACATCATTTACAAACGAAGCATTTATGTTTTGTGAGTCCGCCAGATCAGAGGCAGTAGGGATGACCTTGAAAAGTGTGTGAATTGGACCATTTTCTGTCCTGCTAAGCATTCAAAATATAACGAGTACTTTTGGGTGCCAGGGAAAATGTATGGAGTAAAAAGTACATTATTTTCTTTAGGAATGTAGTGAAGTAAAAGTAGTCAAAAATATGAATAATAATTGTAAAGTACACATACCCAAAAATACTTATGTAGGACTTTAAAGTATTTTTACTAAAGTACTTTACACCACTGATATATACTATTCTGCCTAAATACTGTATATAGCTGTTTTGTCATTAGGTTGCATTATTTTATTAATCTAAATGTAACCACGCCCTGTCCTCTTTCTCTCTCCCACCCCTCCCCATACCCTCTCTCCAGACACCTTCCAGTACCTGCTCTCCTTCTCCCAGGGCCACCTCTCATCCCTGCTAGAGGACACCTACTCGCCCCTCTCCCGCGAGGCCCTCCCTCATGTCAACGCCCTCTTCTCTTCCCTCTCCCTTTACATCCGCGGACACAACCTCTCCCTCGAGGCCGCAATCACACGTTTCTACGACAACCTCTTCCCACTCGTCTATGTACGCTTGGTCAACCCCGGCATGGGCGCGGCGGGCAAGAGGGGCGAGTGTCTCCGCGCGACCCGGCAAGACGTCAACCCGTTTGGCCCTCATCCCGATACGCTTGCCCAAGAACTCAGGCGCGCCCTGGGCGCCGGGCGAGCCCTATCCCTCGCCCTCGCCGAAGGCACCAAGGTCATGAACGCCACAGAACACGTTTCCCTCACCAAAGAGTGTTTACGGGGCTTGACCAAGATGCAGTACTGCTCGCACTGTCGCGGGCTGACGCTGATCAAGCCATGCATGGGCTACTGCTTGAACGTGATGCGCGGTTGCTTGGCGAGCGTGGCCGAACTGGATGGGCCGTGGCGGAGGTATGTGGCGGCACTGGAGGAGCTGACCCACGCTGTGGCTGGACAACACAGCCTGGAGCTTGCCCTGCTGGGGGTCAGGGGGCACGTGAACGAGGCTATACTCCATGCACAGCTCCACGGGCCAACACTGACCGCTACGGTGAGGAGAAAGAGTAGATAGACACACACACACATGCGTTCACGTACACACACACACACACACACATTCTCTGTCGTGTTAGCTGAGTGGTTTTAGGATAGCATCATTGTTGAGGGTGATGCTAAGTCCTTTAGTCTCTCTCTCTCTCTCAATTCAGTTTAATTTAATTTAAAGGGCTTTATATTATGTATATATACAGTGTTGTAACAATGTGCAAATAGTTAAAGTACAAAAGGTAAAATAAATAAACGTAAATATGGATTGTATTTACTATGGTGTTTGTTCTTCACTGGTTGCCCTTTTTTCAGGTCACAAATCTTGCTGCTGTGATGGCACGCTGATATTTCACCTAATAGATATGGGAGTTTATCAAAATTGGGTTTATTTTCAAATTCTTTGTGGGTCTGTGTAATCTGAGGGAAATATGTGTCTAGTATGGTCATACATTGGGCAAGAGGTTAGGAAGTGCAGCTCAGTTTCCACCTCATTTTGTGGGCAGTGTGCACATAGCCTGTCTTCTCTTGAGAGCCATGTCTGCCTACTGCAGCCTTTCTCAATAGCAAGGCTATGCTCACTGAGTCTATACATAGTCAAAGCTTTCCTTAAGTTTGGGTCAGTCACAGTGGTCAGGTATTCTGCCACTGTGGTCAGGTATTCTGCCACTCTGTACTTTCTATTTAGGGCCAAATAGAATTACAGCTTGCTCTTTTTTTGTTAATTCTTTCCAATGTGTCAAGTAATTATCTTTTTGTTTTCTCGTGATTTGGTTGGGTCTAATTGTGTTGCTGTCCTGGGGCTCTGTGGGGTCTGTTTTTGTTTGTTAACAGAGCTCCCTTGCTTAGGGGACTCTTCTCCAGGTTCATCTCTCTGTAGGTGATGGCTTTGTTATGGAAGGTTTGGGAATCACTTCCTTGTCGGTGGTTGTTGAATTTAACAGCTCTTTTCTAGATGTTGATGATAAGCGGGTATCGACCTAATTCTGCTTTGCTTGCATTATTTGGTGTTTTGCAGAATTCTGCATGCAGAGTCTCAATTTGGTGTTTGTCCCATTTTGTGAATTCTTGGTTGGTGAACAGACCCCAGACCTCACCACCATAAAGGGCAATGGGTTCTATGATTCTAGTATTTTAAACCAGATCCTAATTGGTATGTCAGATTTTATGTTCCTTTTGATGGCATAGAAGGCCCTTCTTGCCTTGTCCCTCGGCTTGTTCACAACTTTGTAGAAGTTACCTGTGGCGCTGATGTTTAGGCTGCGGTCAAATCAAATCAAATCCAATGTTGTTTTCACATGCGCCGAATACAACAGGTCTACCTTACAGTGAAATTCTTACAATCCTTTAACCACCAATGCAGTTTTAAGAAAGTACCAAAAAATAATCATTTTTTTTAAGTAAGAGATAAGAATAACAAATAATTAAAGAGCAGTAGTAAATAACAATAGCGGGGATACATACAGGGGGTACCGGTACAGAGTCCATGTGCAGGGGCACCGGTGTCGACAATAACAGAGAGTAGCAGCAGCATAGAAGAGGGGGGGCAATGCAAAAAGTCTGGGTAGCTATTTCATTAGCTGTTCAGGAGTATTATGGCTTGGGGGTAGAAGCTGTTTAGAAGCCTCTTGGACCTAGACTTGGCGCTCCGGTACCGCCTGCCGTGCGGTAGCAGAGAGAACAGTCAATGACTAGGGTGACTGGAGTCTTTGACAATTTTTTGGGCCTTCCTCTGACACCGTCTGGTATAGAGGTCCTGGATGGCAGGAAGCTTGGTCCCGGTGATGTACTGGGCCGTACGCACTACCCTCTGTAGTGACTTGCGGTTGGAGGCCGAGCAGTTACCATACCAGGCAGTGACGCAACCCGTCAGGATGCTCTTGATGGTGCAGCTGTAAAACATTTTGAGGATCCGAGGACCCATGCCAATTCTTTTCAGTCTCCTGAGGGGGAATAGGTTTTATCGTGCCCTCTTCACAACTGTCTTGGTGTGCTTGGACCATGTAATCAACCTGCTCCACTACAGCCCTGTTGTCTTTGAGATTGGGGGCGTGCTCGGTCCTCCTTCTCCTGTAGTCCACAATCATCTCCTTTGTCTTGATCACGGTGAGGGATAGGTTGTTGTCCTGACACCACACGGTCAGGTCTCTGACCTCCTCCCTATAGGCTGTCTCATCGTTGTCGGTGATTAGCCCTACCACTGTTGTGTCATCAGCAAACTTAATGATGGAGTTGGAGTTGTGCCTGGTCGTGTAATCATGAATGAACAGGGAGTACAGGAGGGGACTGAGCAAGCAACCCTGAGGGGCCTCCGTGATAGATGTGTTGTTACCTTACCACCTGGGGGCGACCCGTCAGGAAGTCCAGGATCCAGTTGCAGAGGGAGATGTTTAGTCCCAGGGTCCTTAGCTTAGTGATGAGCTTTGAGAGCACTATGGTGTTGAACGCTGAGCTATATGTAGTCAAGTAATAGATTTCTCACATAGGTGTTCCTTTTGTCCAGGTGTGAAAGTGCAGTGTGGAGTAGAGATTGCATCATCTGTGGATCTGTTGTTGCAGCATGCAAATTAGAGTGGGTCTAGGGTTTCTGGGATAATGGTGTTGATGTGAGCCATTACCAGCCTTTCAAAGCATTTCATGGCTGCAGACGTCAGTGCTACGTGTCGGTAATGATTTAGGCAGGTTACCTTTGTGTTCTTGGACACAGGGACTATGGTGGTCTGCTTGAAACATGTTGGTATTACAGACTCAGACAGGGAGAGGTTGAAAATGTCAGTGAAGACACTTGCCAGTTGGTCAGCGCATGCCTGGAGTACATGTCCTGGGTATCCGTCTGGTCCTGCGGCCTTGTGAATGTTGACGTGTTTAAAGGTCTTACTCACATCAGCTACGGAGAGCGTGATCACACAGTCATCCGGAACAGCTGATGCTCTCATGCATATTTCAGTGTTACTTGAAGCGAGCACAGAAGTTATTTAGCTCGTCTGGTAGGCTCGTGTCACTGGGCAGCTCTCGGCTGTGCTTTCCTTTGTAGTCTGTAATAGTTTGCAAGCCTTGCCACATCCGACGAGCGTCGGAGCCGGTGTAGTACGATTCGATCTTAGTCATGTATTGACGCTTTGCCTGTTTGATGGTTCTTCGCAGGGCATAGCGGGATTTCTTATAAGCTTCCGGGTTAGAGTCCCGCTCCTTGAGAGCGGCAGCTCTACCTTTTAGCTCAGTGCAAATGTTGTCTGTAATCCATGGCTTCTGGTTGGGGTATGTACGTACAGTCACTGTGGGGACTACGTCATCGATGAACTTATCGATGAAGCTAGTGACTGATGTGGTGTACTCCTCACTGCCATCGGAAGAATCCCAGAACATTTTCCAGTCTGTGCTATCAAAATAGTCCTGTAGTTTAGCATCTACTTCATCTGACCACTTTTTTATAGACCGAGTCACTCGTGCTTTCTGCTTTAATTGTTGCTTGTCTGTAGGAATCAGGTGGATAGAATTATGGTCAGATTTGCCAAATGGAGGGCGAGGGAGATCTTTGTACGCCTCTCTCATCTTTTTAAGGGGGAGAACTTGCACAATTGGTGGCTGACTAAATACTTTTTTGCCCCACTGTATATCCAAAATGTCAATTTGGCGCATTTGATCCAGAAAAAAAACTGCTTCCAAATTGCGCAACGTCACTACAAAATATCTCAAAAGTTGCCTGTAAACTTTGCCAAAACATTTCAAACTACTTTTGTAATACAACTTTAGGTAGTTTTAAACGTTAATAATCAATCAAATTGAAGACGGGTCTATCTGTTTCAATAGAGGACGAGAGGAAACTGACGCTACTTATCAAGTCTTGCGCACTCTCAACAGCGTTACCTTTTTCCAAGATGGCCGTACTTCTTCATTGCACAAAGGAATAACCTCAACCAAATTCCAAGGACTGGTGACATCCAGTGGAAGCGGTAGGAACTGAAAACAAGTGCCTAAGAAATGTTGTTTCCCAATGTGAACTCACTGAACAGACAGAGACCTCAACAACAACAAAAATCTGAACGGTTAAATCTCTGTTTCCTTCTCCCGCGAATTATGGGGATCTGGGCCTGGTCGGGTGTCTGTAGTATATCCCTCCATTCCGACTCATTGTAGAAAAACTCTTCATCTAATCTGAGGTGAGTAATCGCAGTTCTGATGTCCAGAAGCTCCTTTCGGTCATAAGAGATGGTAGCAGCAACATTATGTACAAAACTAGTTACGAACAACGCAAAAAATCTAACAAAATAGAATGGTTGGTTAAGAGCCGACAAGACGGCAGCCATCCCCTCCGGCGCCATCACGTTCACATGGTGGGCCAGATGGTATGTATTATTTTTTGTGTGCTCTAGGGCAGTGGTTCCCAAACTTTTTATAGTCCCGTACCCCTTCAAACATTCAACCTCCAGCTTCGTACCCCCTCTAGCACCAGGCTCAGCGGACTCTCAATTGTTGTTTTTTGCCATCATTGTAAGCCTGCCACACACACACTATACGATACATTCATTAAACATAAGAATGAGTGTGAGTGTTTGTCACAACCCGGCTTGTGGTGGTGGATTCTGGGGTAAACTTTGACATTTTTTATCCTAAGAGTATAGGAACATTAGTTACAAAGGAGACATGAGGGGTGCCATAATGAAGCTGTGGAGGGGCTGAGTGCAGGGAACACGATCTCATGTGGCAGTACTGATAAGGGGAGAAACCGTTGAATGCTCATATCACTTAGTTCCCTGCTTTGCAAGAATGATACAATGTTTAGAGATAAGGAGGAGACCACCCAAAGTGGGGTATGAATACCACCACAGGGGAAGCCATGACTTGGTCTGAATTACAGCTGTAATGAAGAATTAAACTTGTTTAGCTTCTCTAGTGTCCATGAGTTATTTACGCTGAAAAATTAGAACCTAACAGTGGGAAGTAACAAAGAGCTCATAGGACTAGGGCACAAATAATAATATAATAATAATAATCAATAATTGTGCTCTTTATTTAGCTATCTTAAATATAAAATGTTATTTATTCATAAAAAAATGTGAATAACTCACCACAGGTTAATGAGAAGGGTGTGCTTGAAAGGATGCACATAACTACATAACTCTGCAATGTTGGGTTGTATTGGAGAGAGTCTCAGTCTTAAATCATTTTCCACCCACAGTCTATGCCTGTATTTAGTTTTCATGCTAGTGAGGGCCGAGAATCCACTCTCACATACAGTTGACGCCGGAAGTTTACACACACTTAGGTTGGAGTCATTAAACCTCTTTTTCAACCACTCCACAAATTTCTTGTTTTTGCAAGTCGGTTAGGATATTTACTTTGTGCATGACACAAGTCATTTTTCCAACAAATGTTTTACAGACAGATTATTTCACTTATAATTCACAGTATCACAATTCCAGTGTGTCAGAAGTTTACATACGCTAAGTTGACTGTGCCTTTAAACAACTTGGAAAATTCCAGAAAAATGATGTCATGGCCTTAGACGCTTCTAGGCTAATTGACATAATTTGAGTCAATTGGAGGTTTACATGTGGATGTATTTCAAGGCCTACCTTCAAACTCAGTGCCTCTTTGCTTTACATCTGAGGAAAATCAAAAGAAATAAGCCAAGACTTCAGAAAAAAATTTGTAGACCTCCACAAGTCTGGTACGTCCTTGGGATGGCTCACCATATAAGATGCTTCTAGCCCCTTCTTATTAATGTTATCTGTTGCTTTTATACATGTCTTACTACTCGAAAGTCATCTTAATTCTCACTCAAAAAACTTGGCTATGTTTCAAATTGGCATGTTGTCACGCCCTGACCTTCGAGATCCTTTTTATGTCTCTATTTTGGTTTGGTCAGGGCGTGAGTTGGGGTGGGCATTCTATGTTTTGTGTTTCTATGATTTTCTATTTCAATGTGTTGGCCGGGTATGGTTCTCAATCAGGGACAGCTGTCTATAACCTCATCTAAATGTTTAGCAACGTTGGAAAATATAAATGGGCTGTTTTGAAAGTGTGAAGAATTATTTTCTCCAAATAATATATATATATTTTTAAATGTGAATATTTCAAAATATTCCCCAGTTTGGGAATACCTGCTCTATGGCAACGGTGTCTAGATTACATTTTTATTTGTGGTCCAGGTAACTGGACCTTTTTTGGAACACCATCATTTTTTGTCTTAATGAGATTTACTGTCAGGGCCCATGTCTTATGGAATCTGTGCAGAAGATCTAGGTGCTGCTGTAGGCCCTCCTTGGTTAGGAACAGAAGCACCAGATCATCAGCAAACATTTGACTTCAGATTCTAGTAGGGTGAGGCCGGGTGCTGCAGACTGTTCTAGTGCCTACAATTTTATCCCTGATGTCCTTACGCAGCTCTCTGTTCTTGGCCATTGTGGAGAGGTTGGAGTCTGTTTGAGTGTGTGAATAGGTGTCTTTTATACAGGTAACGAGTTCAAACAGGTGCAGTTAATACAGGTAATGAGTGGAGATCAGGAGGGCTTCTTAAAGAAAAACTAACAGGTCTGTGAGAGCCGGAATTCTTACTGGTTGGTAGGTGATCAAATACTTATGTCATGCAATAAAATGCTAATGAATTACTTAAAAATCATACAATGTGATTTTGGGGATTTTTGTTTTAGATTCCGTCTCTCACAGTTGAAGTGTACCTATGATAAAAATGACAGACCTCTACATGCTTTGTTGGAGGGTTTGTATTTTGCCCTGTAGCTCATTCAAGGTAATTGGAGAATCCAGTGCGTTCTGGTAGTTTTTAATAATTGATTGATTCTAAGATTTGTATTTGATCATGTATATGTTTTTGCTGTTTGTTCTTTGTTATAGGCGAAGTGGTTTACCCGTATCTCCATTTTGGATAAATAACTCTTCGTGTTGTTGTATGATTTTCAATTATCCCAGAAGTGGTTAGAGTCTATGGATTCTTCAATTACATTGAGCTGATTTCTGACCTTCTTTTTCTGTAGTGTATTTCTGTATTGTTTTAGTGATTCACTATAGTGAATCCGTTGGCTCAGGTTTTCTGGATCTGTATGTTTTTGGTTGGATAGGTTTCTCAATTTCTTTTTTAGGTTTTTGCATTCTTCATTAAACCATTTGTCATTGTTGTTAATTTTCTTTGGTTTTCTGCTTGGAATGTTTCGATTTGACAGGGAAGCTGAGAGTTCAAATATACTGTTTAGGTTTTTTACTGCCAACTTTACACTGTCCCTTTTACAGTGAAATATTTTGTCCGGGAAATTTTCTTGACGGGTTTCATCACTGCCTGTTATGGTAACTGCTTGGCCTCCGACCACAAGGCACTACAGAAGGTAGTGCGAACGGCCCAGTACATCACTGGGGCCAAGGTCCCTACCATACAGGACCTCTATACCAGGCGGTGTCAGAGGAAGGCCCTAAACATTGTCAAAGACTCCAGCCACCCTAGTCATAGACTGTTCTCTCTGCTGCCGCATGGCAAGTGGTACTGGAGCACCAAGTCTAGGTCTAAGAGGCTTCTAAACAGCTTCTACCCGAAGCCATAAGACTCCTGAATACTTAATTAAATGGCTACCCAGACTATTTGCATTGCCCCCCCCCTTTTACACCGCTGCTACTCTCTGTTGTTATCATCTATGCATAGTCACTTTAATAACTCTACCTACATGTACATATTACCTCAACTAACCGGTGCCCCCACACATTGACTCTGCACCGGTACCCCCCTGTATATAGTCTTGCTATTGTTATTTTACTGCTGCTCTTTAATTACTTGTTACTTTTATTTCTTATTCTTATCTGTATTTTTTTTGTTTAACTGCATTGTTGGTTAGGGGTATTTCACTGTAAGGTCTACAGCTGTTATATTCAGCCCATGTGACTAATACAATTTGATTTGATTTGTGGGGATTATTATCCCACGTCGCTCTCTCTCTCCCACGTACGCTAGTTGTATAGATATTGCTTTCTGTCTCATGCCAGTCTTTCACTACTCTACAATGAGCCTGTTCTCTATAGGACCATTCGTATGTCCAGTCTGTCTCTGGCGGCACCCTCAGGGCGAGAACTAATAGGACTACCTGGAACACACGCTGCTCCAACAACCTTTACTGGGAACTTTTACTGGCTGACGCTACTGGATTTACTGGGCCTTTATAACTAATGTAACTCCCAATAGCCTCTCCTTCTCTCTCTCTTTTACTTTTTCTTTCTCTCTCTCTCTCTGTCTAACTGAGTTTGTATGGAGGCTGTTAGCCAATAGCCATAGTCTGGTGTGATGTGGGGTATTGGGAGTCTGGGGTTGCAGTAGAAATAGAATATGATCCCTGTCTGGTTCTGAACATGAACTAGAGATATCTTGACTGAACTGGCAGAGGAAGGAAACTGGCAGGGAAAATGGACTAGTGGGCTGGATCCTGAGTGGGTTAGTCTTCCATGCTGGGTTGCCTCTGTCTTAATTGGCCCAGAGTGGAGTGGGTGAGTTGCCAGGTTTGGAGGCCGAGTCGGTCCAAGTATGCAGACTCAAAGCCCGGGGTCTGGCTGCCTGGTTGGTATTCATGAGGCAACACACACACAGCTAAGGAACAATTGGACCAGGTCTGAATGGTCTCCAGCCAGCCATACACACTGGACCTGTTTGGTGGAAATGTGACGACCCCCAATGGGACAATGACATTGGGATGTTGGGTCCTCTATGCACACGCACAAGATACACACGCATAGACGTACACACATACTGTATATGAACGTGTACACATACACATGTACACAGACTCGCATGCACAACACACAAACAACACACACACAAACACACACACTCACTTACATTGGGGACTCTGGGAGTGTGAAACAGTAACCCTGCCCGGTGCTATATCTTTATAGAACACTGGTGGCCAGTGAAGGAGAACTATAAAGACCCAAACCACACAACTACCAGGCCGGGTCACCTTTCACTGGTACCCTTTTAACCCCCCGTCATCCCCTCTCTCACCCTACAATATCAGCCCTATCACTCCATCAATATCAGCCTTATCACGCCATCAATATCAGCCTTATCACTCCATCAATATCAGCCCTATCACTCCATCAATATCAGCCCTATCACTGCATCAATATCAGCCCTATCACTCCATCAATATCAGCCCTATCACTCCATCAATATCAGCCCTATCACTCCATCAATATCAGCCCTATCACTCCATCAATATCAGCCTTATCACTCCATCAATATCAGCCCTATCACTCCATCAATATCAGCCATATCACTCCATCAATATCAGCCGTATCACTCCATCAATATCAGCCCTATCACTCCATCAATATCAGCCCTATCACTCCATCAATATCAGCCCTATCACTCCATCAATATCTGCCCTATCACTCCATCAATATCAGCCTTATCACTCCATCAATATCAGCCCTATCACTCCATCAATATCAACCTTATCACTCCATCAATATCAGCCCTATCACTCCATCAATATCAGCCTTATCACTCCATCAATATCAGCCCTATCACTCCATCAATATCAGCCTTATCACTCCATCAATATCAGCCGTATCACTCCATCAATATCAGCCTTATCACTCCATCAATCTCAGCCCTATCACTCCATCAATATCAGCCTTATCACTCCATCAATATCAGCCCTATCACTCCATTTATTGTGTTCCTCTATTCACCTCTATACATTTTGCAGTGAAAAGCAAAAAGGAAGACGAGGGGTTTCCGTAAGGTTCACTCTTGGTTTCCGTAAGGTTCACTCTTGGTTTCCATAAGGTTCACTCTTGGTTTCCGTAAGGTTCACTCTTGGTTTCCGTAAGGTGCACTCTTGGTTTCCGTAAGGTGCACGCTTGGTTTCCGTAAGGTTCACTCTTGGTTTCCGTAAGGTGCACTCTTGGTTTCCGTAAGGTGCACTCTTGGTTTCCGTAAGGTTCACTCTTGGTTTCCGTAAGGTGCACTCTTGGTTTCCGTAAGGTGCACTCTTGGTTTCCGTAAGGTGCACTCTTGGTTTCCGTAAGGTTCACTCTTGGTTTCCGTAAGGTTCACTCTTGGTTTCCGTAAGGTGCACTCTTGGTTTCCGTAAGGTGCACTCTTGGTTTCCGTAAGGTTCACTCTTGTTTTCCGTAAGGTTCACTCTTGTTTTCCGTAAGGTTCACCCTTGGTTTTCTTTTCCCTCACATATTTATTTCTTCATTCATACTGTACTGTAGACGTACCAGTAGATATGATTTCTGCCGACTCATGTGCTATGTAGGTATTATTGTGTTGCTGTGGTTTTACACTGGGATGTTATCCCAAGCGATTTAGTGGTTGGCACACACACCAGGGCTCTCTCCCTCCCTCCCTCTCTCTCAGTGGGCTTCAGTCTCTACACAGAGTCTGCATTGTATGCTGCCGCACGCTATAGCATCAAGGTTACCTCACACACACTAGAGATCTGACAGATGAAAACAAATTCTTAACATTTAAACAATAAGAACATTCCTAACATTCCACGTGAATTCACAATGCAACAGTTTGGGTCTCACAGTGCATTCATTTCAGATGGATGATTCCGCCTGTACTACCATTACTATATCTCAATTCCACCTCGCAAAGTTTACATTTCCTTCTCATTTAACTTCTCAAAGTATTTTCATACAGGACTTTGCTGCTGTCTCTGGCCTTTCTTTAGCATTTTTCCAACTGTTAGTAGCGATGACGGTGGAGGGTCGACTCCAAAATAATGGATTCTTCGGATTCCTTCGAACTTCCGAGAACACAAAAACTTGCATCTTTCATAGCGAGCTAGCGAGGGACTGAGAGAGAGAGAGGGGAGGGACACAGCATAGGCAGGTTGGGCCCACAGGAAGACAGTCCTAGTGCATGGTTCTGACTCTGTCTATCTAAATTGTATCTCACAATTTCTTGGCTTGCAATGTCTCACAACTTAAACAGTAAAGCAGGGCCTATGCTAGGCTAGGATATTCTACACGCAACAGACTAAAGACCAGTGGTTTGCGAAGTACCCAATTGTCCAACTTAAGTAAAAGTAAAGATACAGAAAATGACTCAAGTGAAAGTCACCCAGTAAAATACTACTTGATTAAAAGTCTAAAAGTATTTGCTTTTAAATATACTTATGTATCAAAAGTAAACGTAAAAGTAATTTAAAATTCCTTATATTTAGCAAACCAGACAGCCTCGTTTTATTTGTATTTTTTTTAACGGATAGCCAAAGCATGTGCTTAGTGAGTTTGCCAGATCAGAGGCAGTACGGATGACTAGGGATGTTCTCTTGATAAGTGTGTGAATTAGACCATTTTCCTGTCCTTCTAACAAGTATTTTTGGGTGTCAGGGAGTAAAAAGTACCCAATTTTGTTTAGGAATGTAGTGAAGTAAAAGTAAAAGTAGTCAAAAAATATAAATAGTAAAGTAAAGTACAGATACCCCATAAAACTACTTAAGTAGTACTTTCAAGTATTTCTACTTAAGTATTTTACACCACTGCCGCGGACTGAACACACTCGCATCATTAGCGAAGAGAAAGAACAATGTTGTAATCATTAGTCCAAACAGTTTGCAACTAAATAGAGTTTCAATTGCACAGATTCAGGTAGTTTATTCCCGGTTTCATTCCGTTTGCTTCAATTCCGAAAGTTTTGCATACACTACCGTTCAAAAGTTTGGGGTCACTTAGAAATGTCCTTGTTTTTGAAAGAAAAGACCAGCATCCCGGAGTCGCCTCTTCACTTTTGACGTTGAGACTGGTGTTTTGCGGGTATTATTTAATGAAGCTGCCAGTTGAGGACTTGTGAGTCGTCTGTTTCCCAAACTAGACACTCTAATGTACTGGTCTTCTTGCTCAGTTGTGCACCGGGGCCTCCCACACCTCTTTCTATTCTGGTTAGAGCCAATTTGCTCTGTTCTATGAAGGGAGTAGTACGAGATCTTCAGTTCCTTGGCAATTTCTGGCATGGAATAGCCTTCATTTCTCAGAACTAGAATAGACTGATGAGTTTCAGAAGAAAGTTTCTGCCCATTTTGAGCCTGTAATCGAACCCACAAATGCTGATGCTCTAGATACTCAACTAGTCTAAAGAAGGCCAGTTTTATTGCAACAGTTTTCAGCTGTCCTAACATAATTGCAAAATAGCCTTTTAAAATGATCAACTTGGATTAGATAACACAACGTGCCATTGGAACACAGGAGTGATGGTTGCTGATAATGGCCTCTGTACGCCTATGTAGATATTCCATACAAAATCTGCCGTTTCCAGCTACAATAGTCATTTACAATATTAGCAATGTCTACACTGTATTTCTGGTCAATCTGATGTTATTGTAATGGACAAAAAACAAGGACATTTCTAAGTGACCCCAAACTTTTGAACGGTAAGTGTAAGTCTTGGTAGGAGTCCGGTAAGGTGCTTATAAGGTTTTATGAGTCTAGTAAAGGGTATGTGCGGCTCACCCTGTAACAATACAGGACGTGTGAGTGAGTGAGGCTGAAAGGCAGCCATTGACGGTTGTCAGGATGGATTAAGTTTTAGCATGCTCCCGATCTTATTAAGACTGGGGATATGAGGACGTGTGTGTGTCATGTATCCCTTTAACACCTACCCTCCACACACACACACACACACAATATGAATGCAATATGTAGAGTGTTGGTCCCATGTTTCATGAGCTGAAATAAAGTATCCCAGAAAATGTCCATAGGCACAAATAAAGTCAGCAAAAAAAGAAACCTTCCTTTTTCAGGACCCTGTCTTTCAAAGATAATACATCCCTTTTTCAGGACCCTGTCTTTCAAAGATAATACATTCCTTTTTCAGGACCCTGTCTTTCAAAGATAATTAGCAAAAATCGAAATGACTTTACAGATGTTCATTGTAAAGGGTTTAAACAGTTTCCCATGCCTGTTCAATTAACCATAAATAATTAATGAACATGCATCTGTGGAACAGACGTTAAGACACTAAAAGTTTACAGACGGTAGGCAATTCATGTCATAGTTATGAAAACTTAGGACATTAAAGAGGCCTTTCTACTGACTATGAAAAACACCAAAAGAAAGATGCCCAGGGTCCCTTTTCATCTGCCTGAACGTGCCTTAGGCATGCTGCAAGGAGGCTTGAGGACTGCAGACGTGGCCAGGGCAATAAATTGCAATGTCCGTACTGTGAGAGGCCTAAGACGGCGCTACAGGGAGACAGGACAGACAGCTGATCGTCCTCGCAGTGGCAGACCACATGTTACAACACCTGCACAGAATCGGTACATCCGAACATCCCACCTGCGGGACAGGTACAGGATGGCAACAACAACTGCCCGAGTTACACCAGGAATGCACAATCCCTCCATCAGTGCTCAGACTGTCCGCAATAGGCTGAGAGAGGCTGGACTGACGGCTTGTAGGCCTTGTTGTATGTAAGGCAAGTCCTCATCAGACATCACCGGCAACAACGTCGCCTAAGGACACAAACCCACCGTCGCTGAACCAGACAGGACTGGCAAAAAGTGCTCTTCTGACGAATCGCAGTTTTGTCTCACCAGGTGTGATGGTCGGATTCACGTTTATCATCGAAGGAATGAGCGTTACACCGAGGCCTGTACTCTGGAGCGGGATCAATTTGGAGTTGGAGGGTCCGTTATGGTCTGTGGCGGTGTGCCATAGAATCATCGGACTGAGCAGGCAATCTCAACGCTGTGCGTTACAGGGAAGACATCCTCCCCCCTCATGTGGTACCCTTCCTGCAGGCTCATCCTGACATGACCCTCCAGCATGATAATGCCACCAGCCATACTGCTCATTCTGTGTGTGATTTCCTGCAAGACAAGAATGTCAGTGTTCTGCCATGGCCAGCGAAGAGCCCGGATCTCAATCCCATTGAGCACATCTGGGACCTGTTGGATCGGAGGGTGAGGGCTAGGGCCATTCCCCCCAGAAATGTCCGGGAACTTTCAGGTGCCATGGTGGAAGAGTGAGGTAACATCTCACAGCAAGAACTGGCAAATCTGGTGCAGTCCATGAGGAGGAGATACACTGCAGTACGTAATGCAGCTGGTGGCCACACCAGATACTGACTGCTACTTTTGATTTTGACCCCCCTTTGTTCATGGACACATTATTCCATTTATGTTAGTCACATGTCTGTGGAACTTGTTCAGTTTATGTCTCAGTTGTTGAATCTTGTTATGTTCATACAAATATTTACACATGTTAAATTTGCTGAAAATAAACACAGATGACAGTGAGAGGACGTTTATTTTTCTGCTGAGTTTAGCTTATTCCTCCAGACAAATTGCACAAATTTGTTTACATTCCTGTCAGTGAACATTTCTCCTTTCCCAAGATAATCCATCCACCTGACAGGTGTGGCATATCAAGACGCTGATTAAACAGCATGATCATTAAACAGCATGAACAGCATGGGTGCACCTTGTCCTGGGAACAAAAAAACGGTCACTCTAAAATGTGCGGTTTTGTTACACAACAATGCCACAGATGTCTCAAGTTTTGAGGGAGTGTGCAATTGGCATATTGTCTGCAGGAATGTCAACCAGAGCTGTTTCTCTACCATAAGCCACCCCCAAATTCGTTTTAGAGATTTTGGCTGTATGTCCAACCGGCCTCACAACCGCAGACTGTATTGTGCAGTGTGGGCTAGTTGTTTGCTGAAGTCAACGTTGTGAACAGAGTGCCCCATGGTAGCGGTGGGATTATAGTATGGGCCGGCATGAGCTACGGACAACAAACACAATTGCATTTTATCAATGACAATTTGAATGCACGTAGATACCGTGACGAGATCCTAAGCCCATTGTTGTGTCATTCATCCGCCTCCATTAACTCATGTTTCAGCATGAGCCCCATGTCGCAAGGATCCGTACACAATTCCTGGAAGCTGAAAAAGTCCCAGTTCTTCCATGGCCTGCATACTCACCAGACTAGTCACCCGTTGAGCATGTTTGGTATGCTCTGGATCGACTTGTACAACAGTGTATTCCAGTTCCTGCCAATATCCAACAACTTTGCACAGCCATTGAAGATGAGTGGGACAACAGGCCCCAATCAACTCTATGCAAAGGAGATATGTCGCGCTGGGTGAGGCAAATTTGTTGTCACATCAGATACTGACTGGTTCTGATCCACTCCCCTACCTTTTTTTAAGGTATCTGTGACCAACAGATGCATATCTGTATTCCCAGTCATGTGAAATCCATGGATTAAGGCTTAATACATTTATTTAAATTGACTGATTTCCTTATAAATTAAATCAAATTTTATTGGTCACATACACATATTTAGCAGATGTTATTGTGGGTGTAGCGAAATGCTTGTGTTGTAGTAACAGTGCAGTAGTATCGAACAATTCAGAACTGTAACTCAGTAAAATCTTTGAAATTGTTGCATGTTGCGTTTATATTTTTGTTCAGTGTATATTATTTTATAGTAAGAACAATACAATTGAACATAGCTGATTAAAATATAAAGGATATTTTTCCTAAATGATTTCTGAGGGAGTGCTGAGCAGTTAACAAAGAAACGGGTCCTCATCTATGCTTAATTTACAGTTATTTGGTAGGTTACTAATGACTACCAGCGGCATTAGGGCACAGTTGTGACTCAACGGTCCCATGGAATTTGACTGCAGTCATGACTCATGATGGCCGGTGTGGCGGTAATTCGGTCACCGTAAAAGCCCTACCCTAGTCCCATTGGCCAGAGTTTCCATTATCTCCAGTTCCAGGCTGCAATTAGCCTTCTTCCATACGGCAGTAATGACAAGACAGGCAAACACATGGGGCAGAAGACAGGCTAGAACCATGGGGGGAGAAGACAGGTTAGAACCATGGGGGTAGAATACAGGCTAGAACCATTTTATTCATTTATTTTATTTATTTCACCTTTATTTAACCAGGTAGGCAAGTTGAGAACAAGTTCTCATTTACAATTGCGACCTGGCCAAGATAAAGCAAAGCAGTTCGACAGATACAACGGCACAGAGTTACACATGGAGTAAAACAAACATACAGTCAATAATACAGTATAAACAAGTCTATATACGATGTGAGCAAATGAGGTGAGAAGGGAGGTAAAGGCAAAAAAAAAAGGCCATGGTGGCAAAGTAAATGCAATATAGCAAGTAAAACACTGGAATGGTAGTTTTGCAATGGAAGAATGTGCAAAGTAGAAATAAAAATAATGGGGTGCAAAGGAGCAAAATAAATAAATAAATGAAATACAGTTGGGAAAGAGGTAGTTGTTTGGGCTAAATTACAGGTGGGCTATGTACAGGTGCAGTAATCTGTGAGCTGCTCTGACAGTTGGTGCTTAAAGCTAGTGACGGAGATAAGTGTTTCCAGTTTCAGAGATTTTTGTAGTTCGTTCCAGTCATTGGCAGCAGAGAACTGGAAGGAGAGGCGGCCAAAGAAAGAATTGGTTTTGGGGGTGACTAGAGAGATATACCTGCTGGAGTGTGTGCTACAGGTGGAAGATGCTATGGTGACCAGCGAGCTGAGATAAGGGGGGACTTTACCTAGCAGGGTCTTGTAGATGACATGGAGCCAGTGGGTTTGGCGAAGAGTATGAAGCGAGGGCCAGCCAACGAGAGCGTACAGGTTGCAATGATGGGTAGTATATGGGGCTTTGGTGACAACATGGATTGCACTGTGATAGACTGCATCCAATTTGTTGAGTAGGGTATTGGAGGCTATTTTGTAAATGACATCGCCAAAGTCGAGGATTGGTAGGATGGTCAGTTTTACAAGGTTATGTTTGGCAGCATGAGTGAAGGATGCTTTGTTGCGAAATAGGAAGCCAATTCTAGATTTAACTTTGGATTGGAGATGTTTGATATGGGTCTGGAAGGAGAGTTTACAGTCTAACCAGACACCTAAGTATTTGTAGTTGTCCACGTATTCTAAGTCAGAGCCGTCCAGAGTAGTGATGTTGGACAGGCGGGTAGGTGCAGGTAGCGATCGGTTGAAGAGCATGCATTTAGTTTTACTTGTATTTAAGAGCAATTGGAGGCCACGAAAGGAGAGTTGTATGGCATTGAAGCTTGCCTGGAGGGTTGTTAACACAGTGTCCAAAGAAGGGCCAGAAGTATACAGAATGGTGTCGTCTGCGTAGAGGTGGATCAGAGACTCACCAGCAGCAAGAGCGACCTCATTGATGTATACAGAGAAGACAGTCGGTCCAAGAATTGAACCCTGTGGCACCCCCATAGAGACTGCCAGAGGTCCGGACAGCAGACCCTCCGATTTGACACACTGAACTCTATCAGAGAAGTAGTTGGTGAACCAGGCGAGGCAATCATTTGAGAAACCAAGGCTGTCGAGTCTGCCGATGAGGATGTGGTGATTGACAGAGTCGAAAGCCTTGGCCAGATCAATGAATACGGCTGCACAGTAATGTTTCTTATCGATGGCGGTTAAGATATTGTTTAGGACCTTGAGCGTGGCTGAGGTGCACCCATGACCAGCTCTGAAACCAGATTGCATAGCAGAGAAGGTATGGTGAGATTCGAAATGGTCGGTAATCTGTTTGTTGACTTGGCTTTCGAAGACCTTAGAAAGGCATGGTAGGATAGATATAGGTCTGTAGCAGTTTGGGTCAAGAGTGTCCCCCCCTTTGAAGAGGGGGATGACCGCAGCTGCTTTCCAATCTTTGGGAATCTCAGACGACACGAAAGAGAGGTTGAACAGGCTAGTAATAGGGGTGGCAACAATTTCGGCAGATCATTTTAGAAAGAAAGGGTCCAGATCGTCTAGCCCGGCTGATTTGTAGGGGTCCATATTTTGCAGCTCTTTCAGAACATCAGCTGAACGGATTTGGGAGAAGGAGAAATGGGGAAGGCTTGGGCGAGTTGCTGTTGGGGGTGCAGTGCTGTTGACCGGGGTAGGAGTAGCCAGGTGGAAAGCATGGCCAGCCGTAGAAAAATGCTTATTGAAATTCTCAATTATGGTGGATTTATCAGTGGTGACAGTGTTTCCTATCTTCAGTGCAGTGGGCAGCTGGGAGGAGGTGTTCTTATTCTCCATGGACTTTACAGTCCCAGAACTTTTTTGAATTAGTGTTTTTTCTGCTTGAAAAAGCTAGCCTTGGCTTTTCTAACTGCCTGTGTATAATGGTTTCTAGCTTCCCTGAACAGGTGCATATCACGGGGGCTGTTTGATGCTAATGCAGAACGCCATAGGATGTTTTTGTGTTGGTTAAGGGCAGTCAGGTCTGGGGAGAACCAAGGGCTATATCTGTTCCTGGTTCTAAATTTCTTGAATGGGGCATGTTTATTTAAGATGGTTAGGAAGGCATTTAAAAAAAATATCCAGGCATCCTCTACTGACGGGATGAGATCAATATCCTTCCAGGATACCCCGGCCAGGTCGATTAGAAAGGCCTGCTCGCTGAAGTGTTTTAGGGAGCGTTTTACAGTGATGAGTGGAGGTCGTTTGACCGCTGACCCATTACGGATGGAGGCAATGAGGCAGTGATCGCTGAGATCTTGGTTGAAGACAGCAGAGGTGGATTTAGAGGGCAAGTTGGTTAGGATGATATCTATGAGGGTGCCCGTGTTTAAGGCTTTGGGGAGGTACCTGGTGGGTTCATTGATAATTTGTGTGAGATTGAGGGCATCAAGTTTAGATTGTAGGATGGCTGGGGTGTTAAGCATGTTCCAGTTTAGGTCGCCTAGCAGCACGAGCTCTGAAGATAGATGGGGGGCAATCAGTTCACATATGGTGTCCAGAGCACAGCTGGGGGCAGAGGGTGGTCTATAGCAGGCGGCAACGGTGAGAGACTTCTTTTTAGAGAGGTGGATTTTTAAAAGTAGAAGTTCAAATTGTTTGGGTACAGAACTGGATAGTACAACAGAACTCTGCAGGCTATCTTTGCAGTAGATTGCAACACCGCCCCCTTTGGCAGTTCTATCTTGTCTGAAAATGTTGTAGTTTGGAATAAAAAAATTTAGTGGTCTTCCTAAGCCAGGATTCAGACACAGCTAGAACATCCGGGTTGGCAGAGTGTGCTAAAGCAGTGAATAGAACAAACTTAGGGAGGAGGCTTCTAATTTTAACATGCATGAAACCAAGGCTATTACGGTTACAGAAGTCGTCAAAAGAGAGCGCCTGGGGAATAGGAGTGGAGCTAGGCACTGCAGGGCCTGGATTCACCTCTACATCGCCAGAGGAACATAGGAGGAGTAGAATAAGAGTGCGGCTAAAAGCAATAAGAATTGGTCGTCTAGAACGTCTGGAACAGAGTAAAAGGAGGTTTCTGGGGGCGATAAAATAGCATCAAGGTATATTGTACAGACAAAGGTATGGTAGGATGTGAATACAGTGGAGGTAAACCTAGGTATTGAGTGATGACGAGAGATATTGCCTCTAGAAACATCATTGAAACCAGGAGATGTCATTGCATGTGTGGGTGGTGGAACTAATAGGTTGGATAAGGTATAGTGAGCAGGACTAGAGGCTCTACAGTGAAATAAGCCAATAAACACTAACCAGAACAGTAATGGACAAGGCATATTGACATTAAGGAGAGGCATGCTTAGTCGAGTGATCAAAAGGGTCCAGTGAGTGGAGAGGTTGGTTGGGGGCCACGGCGATTTAGACAGCTAGCCAGGCCATCGGTAGCAAGCTAGCATAGGATGGAGGTCTGTTATTAGCCACCTCTTGCGTTCCGTCAGTAGATTAGTGGGGTTCCGTGTGGTAGAGGGGATTAATCCAAATCACACAACAACAACAAAAATAAAAACAATAGATATAGTTATAGAGGCCCAAGAAGAAACATAATAATAATAAAAATAAATAAATAAATTGTCCGATTGTCTATTCAGATAGCAGCCGATAAGACAGCTAACGGTTAGCAGGCCGAAGATGGGCGTTCAGGTAACGTCACGACGGAGGAGCCAGCCGGATAACTCCTTCGGGTAGATAACGTCGGCAGTCCAGTTGTGAAGACCCGGTGGGGCTCCGCGTAGGCAGTAAAACGGGTCCGGATAGGTGACTGCAGCCCAGGAGTGATTGATGGAACTCAGGAGTGATTGACGGAGCTGGCTAGCTCCGGAATAATTGATGTTTGCTCTGGAATCGACGAAAGCCGATAGTCACACGGATAGCAGCTAGCTAGCTGTGAGATCCAGGTATGAATGTCCAGAGAGCGGTTGAAATCCAGGGACATGGAGAGAAAAATTGGTCTGGTATGTTCCGTTCCGAGCCACGCTGCGCGCCAAAACTGGCGATATATTTTCAAGCTAAAGGATAGCTGATGACCACAAACCGTGGTTAGCTGAATACTAGTGGCTGTTCCACTGGATGTCATAAGGTGAATGCACCAATTTGTAAGTCGCTCTGGATAAGAGCGTCTGCTAAATGACTTAAATGTAATGTAAATGTACTAACGATTTGCCAGTAAAGAAGCTAACTAGCTTCTGAACTAGCTTCTGATTAGCTTCTGGATTAGCTTCTGGGCTAGCTTCTGGCTAGCTCCTGGCTAGCTTCTGGCTAGTTTCTGGCTAGCTTCTTGGAGTTTCTGGCTAGCTTCTTGGAGGATTACAGATTTGAGGTAAATAATACTTTTTTATAAATATAAATTGGTGAGGCGGGTTGCAGGAGAGTGTTTTGAAGATGAGTTGATGGAAAATTAAAAAAATGTGTGTGAAAAAAGTTGTAAAATATATATATATACGGGACACGACAAGACGAGGACAAAAGACATCTGAACTGCTATGCCATCTTGGAATAATACCATGGGGGGAGAAGACAGGCTAAAACCATGGGGGGAGAATACAGGCTAAAACCATGGGGGGAGAAGACAGGTTAGAACCATGGGGGTAGAATACAGGCTAAAACCATGGGGGAGACTGTCTACCTGTCTTCTGCCCCCATGGTTGTAGCCTGTCTTACATGGACACAGTGTGATTGTCAACCATTATTCTTATGATTGATCCCAGTGCAATTAAATGGAAATGTGAACATAGATGCACACAGGAATCATATACTTTCACAGTTCATATCATTTTCCAGAGCTTCAAGTTCCCTTAGTTTCTATCACTAAAGACCTATCATGGTCCAAACACACTAACACCTAACAACTTGAAGAGGGCACGACAATGCCTCTTCCCCTCAGGAGGCTGAAAAGATTCGGCATGGGCCCTCAGACCCTCACCATTGAGAGCATCTTGACTGGCTGCATCACCGCTTGGTATGGCAACTAATTGGCATCCGACTGCAAGGCGCTACAGAGGGTAGTGTGTACGGCCCAGTACATCACTAGGGCTGAGCTCGCTGCCATCCAGGACCTCTATACCAGGCGGTGGAAGAGGAATGCCCTAATAATGGTCAAAGGCTCCAGCCATCCAAGTCATAGACTGTTCTCTCTGCTACTGCACAGCAAGCGGTACCGGAGCGTCTGAGACCTAAAGGCTCCTGAACAGCTTCTACCCCAAAGCCATATTACTGCTGAACAGTTAATCACATGGCTACCCTGACTATTAGCATTGACACCCTTTTTTTTGCACTGACTGTCTTGCACCGGCTCTATGCACACTCACTGGACTCTACCCACACACACACTCACTGGACTCTACCCACACACACACTCACTGGACTCTACCCACACACACACTCACTGGACTCTACCCACACACACACTCACTGGACTCTACCAACACACACACACACACTCACTGGACTCTACCCACACACACACACTCACTGGACTCTACCCTCACTGGACTCACACACACACACACACACACTCACTGGACTCTACCCACACACACACTCACTGGACTCTACCCACCACACACACACTCACTGGACTCTACCCACACACACACACACTCACTGGACTCTACCCACACACACACTCACTGGACTCTACCCCCACACACACTCACTAGACTCTACCCACACACACACTCAATGGACTCTACCCACACACACACACACACACACACACACACACACACACACACACACACACACACACACACACACACACACACACACACACACTCACTGGACTCACACACACACACACTCACTGGACTCTACCCACACACACACACTCACTGGACTCTACCCACACACACACACACACACACACACACACACACACACACACACACACACACACACACACACACACACACACACACACACACACACACACACACACACACTCACTGGACTCTACACACACACACACACACTCACTGGACTCTACCCACACACACACTCACTGGACTCTACCCACACACACACTCACACATACTATACTGGCACTCCAACACACACTACACTGACACTCCAACACACACACACACACACACACACACACACACACACACACACACACACACACACACACACACACACACACACACACACACACACACACACACACACACACACACACACACACTTTCACACTCTTCACATACACTACTGCTAGTCTGTTTATAATCTATCCTGATTGCCTAGTCACTTTTACCCCTACCTACATGTACATATTAACTCAATTACCTCGTACCCTTGCACATTGACTCGGTAGCGCTACTCATTGTATATCGCCTCGTTATTGTTATTTTGTTACTATTTCCTTTTTAAAAAATTAGCTCATTTTTCTTACTTTTTAACTACATTGTTGGGAAAGGGCTATATAAATATGGTGAGGAGAGGAAGCTCTGTGGCCGGCAGTGGAAAAGTATGGAGCGAGATGGAATTGGGCCGACATTAATTTCTCACAGAAGAGAAGCTCGAGCTCAATACTTTTTCTGTTCCCAAAACTGGAATATGTTACCAACAGAGTGCACTACTTTTTGTAGATGTGACCCTTTGCCAAATGTTCCAAAAATTGCATTGTTTACAAGGACTGCAAGGGCGAATTGAGTTATTGCACGCGTACACTTCACAGAGAAGGCGTTCCCTAACGGAAATATGCAAATACTTGCTAGAACACGCCAATAGGATCTCGCTAGCTCATGCTTGGTTCGGCCCACCTCCTTTCTTGTTCTGCTCACTATGCTTAATTTGCTTGCATTGAAAAGGACACAGATGAACAGTCTTGGGATCAGGGCCGTTGCTACATGAGGACACCAATGTCCGGACCTCTGCAATTTTTTTTTATAAAGAAAAAAAAATACATACAGTATATTTATTTTGGGGAGGAACTCAGTCAGGGTCTTATTGTAAAATACACAAGGTGACATTTCGATATTTGGTTGCAGCAGTTTTTCTCTTGTTATATGTCACTCACTGACAGTCACTCAATAGCCCAGGTCAGTTAAACAATTTTAGATTGGTAAATTAGTTTAGTTAGTCTAGCCAGCTATCTAAACTTGTAGTAATTATGGCTGAATTACTGACAGTGCACGCAGGGCACATGCCCAGGGGACTCCCAAGGGGCCCCCATTGATTTTCTTATTCAGTCTCACTTAAACATTATATTAACCTGGAATAAGTCATGTTTTTCTTTTTTTATTGCAGGAAATTAGCCAACACACAATGTCCACAACAAAGGACCAGCTAAATGACCCTTAGGATGATCATGTTGTTTAATCTACATTATGATGTAGTAGGCCTATGGAACTTGGTGCATTAGCAGTGACTCAAATTTGATTGGTGGACACGGGTGACTGTTCACTTCCTCTTTATGGTTGTGTGTTTGTTTGCCTCCAGATTCTGGGTCACTCACACAGCGGCATGATGGACTCAATTGACCTCTCTCTTTCTGGTCTTTTCCCACTGTCTCTCTCTCTCTCTCTCTCTCTCTCTCTGTCATTAAGTTCATCCTATCCTCTGCGATCCTTTGCCACATTTAGGGTTAAGGCCTAACTCTCCAAATGTGTTTACAACGATGGGATTGGAGGATTTTCCATGTCAACAAACTCCAAAGGAACAGCTGTATTTTTAATTGTTTTTTTAAATGCAATTTATTTTTATTTTTTAAAATCATATGTGAGTGATTTAATGATGGTAAACAAGGATTAGAGTGAAGAAAAACAGTGTTCCTTAACCTTGCGACCAAGTTGGAGCCTGAAGGACAGTTCACTGTGATATATGAGAGTCTCGGTCTGTCTCTGTCTCTTTTTGGTTGTGTCTCTGTCTCTCTCTGTTTAATTAGCACTGACTTAACTTGGAGGAAAGAGAGAGGGACGTATATAGGAGAGAGAGTGACAGGAGTGGAGAGCGGCAGGAGGAAGAAAGGAAGACAAGGACAGATAAAGACAGCGTTATTTGTGACTTAATTTTTAACTTATTTTGTATATAATGTTGCTGCTATGGTCTCTTATGACCAAAAATAACTTCATCATCAGAACAGCGATTACTCACCATGAACTGGCAGAAGCTTTTTTCCCCTTTAACCAGTCCGACGAGCCCGACGTGAACCACACACTGCTTTCCCGGGAACAGGCCCAAATCCCTGTCATTTGCGCCAATTCCCCAAAGCCATAGACGCCTGAACATCTAATCAAATGGCACCCAGACTATTTGCATTGTCCCTCCCCCTCTTTTGAACCTCTGCTTTAATAACTCTACCTACATGTACATATTACCTCAACTAACCGGTGCCCCCACACATTGACTCTGTACCGATACCCCCTGTATATAGTCTCCCCTGTATATAGTCTCGCTATTGTTATTTTACTTCTTCCCTTTAACTACTTGTTACTTGTATTTCTTATTCTTGTATGCATTTTTTAAACTGCATTGTTGGTTAGGGGCTTGTAAGTAAGCATTTCCCTGTTAGGTCTACACCTGTTTTATTCAGCGCATGTGACTAATAACATTTGATTTGAAGAGAGGAGGAAGAGGAGAGGCAGAGAAGTCAAGGGTGATAATCGGAGAGAGAGAGAGCGAGAGAGAGAGTGTGTAAATCTGCCCTGATCTGACAAGGTTAGTGGTTTAAACAGAACTTATAGCTGTCTCATAGGAAGTGTGGGGAGACATCCAGGCCACGGGCCAAATGGAGGAATCCCGAGGGGTCATTAGGGGTCGCAGGGTGTGGCCTAAATGTACCTCCCTTTTCCAACATGTCTTGTGCGTCGCACCAATAAATCACAGTTGGGAGAATATCAGACCCATCAATCTTTTTCAATTATTCCCCTCCCCTCCCCTCCCCTCACCCCACTTCCCTGTCTTCTATCCAGCAACATGTTAGACACTTCAGTCTTATCTATTTACCGTATGTCAATAGCAATTTCCATGTCAAGTTGTTATTTTTCACAAATACATTTCGATTTGTTGGACACAAGAGACAGGCAGTAATTCTTTGTGATTTAATCCCAGCTAAATGAAGATAAAGAGGATACATTTCTCTTTGATTGGTCAACTCTGTTATGACACGTTGCTGTATGGTTGCCACTTACCGGAATGTATTGCATTTTAAAAAAAATGATATGTGTGCTTAAAAGACATGTGTCTGTGTGATGGATGTAGCCCTAAATGCTCTCTCCCTGTGCCCCCTAGAGAGGCTGGTGGGAAATGCATGGAGACACACAAACACACACACACACACCATATGTCTGTGTGTTATTGCTCTGTGAAGGCACAGTGGAGAGATGCTTATAGAAAGACGGTAGGTGTTCTGTGTAAATAAAAATGTTTCTGTGCCTTGTTCTTGCAGAATATTCTTTAATGTAGCTATGACAAATTGTGAATTGAGTATACCACAGTTATTTGGCATATATGTTAGTCATTGTTCCAGTGTGTTTTGTTTTTCTGTGCCTGAGAGACTATTGTTAAAAAGGTCATTTAGCCAATGTGACCAAATCAACTCCCCGACTCTGGTATTTCAAGCATCAAATGATTCACCCAACTTAGCCATTGGATGCTTGAACATGTCCCCTTCTTGAGGCCAGATATGAACCAGCAACCCCTACAGTCGTACAGTCCTAGCGAAGGGCTACAGGTGAGAAACAAAGTCCACTGATAATGTAGGCCTAGAAGCTCAGTGGCGTACGTGAAAGAGTTCATGGGTCCAAATCAAAAGTGAATGGCTGCCATTCTGACCATGAGGCCTTGAAAACATCTCTGAAAAGCTTGAGAAGCCAGATTTGAACCAGCAACCTGAGGATCTCTGTTTCTACACCCATGAGTGTTATCTTTGTCCAGAATGAAACTCGGTTGTAGACAGCAGAGGGGCCAAGCTGGTCCGAGAGCAGTGCGTTTGGGGTTGACAGGATACTCTACAGTGATTGGCTGGAGTCCAAAACCAGGTGGAAAAGGTTCCCTACTTCGAGCAGGATTTGAACCAGCGACTTAAGTATCTCTGTTATTCAACCTACAGTCCTCCACTCTGTCAAAGTGATGATATTGTGTGCAGTCAGCAATATTTTCTTTGAGCTGTGAGTGGAAAATAAGGGGCCAATCAAATCAAATCTTATTGGTCACATACACGTGTTTAGCAGATGTTATTGCGGGTGTAGCGAAATGCTTGTGCTTCTAGTTCCGACAGTGTAGCAGTATCTAACCAGTAATATCTAACAATTTCACAACATATACCCAATACACACAAATCTAAGGAAAGGAAAGAGGGATACCTATTCAGTCCAACTGAATGTATTCAACTGAAATGTGTCTTCCACATTTAACCCAACCCTCTGAATCAGAGAGGTGCTGGGGGCTGCCTTAATCGACATCAATGTCTTCGGCACCCGGGGAATAGTGGCTTAAATGCCTTGCTCAGGGGCAGAACGACAGATTTGTACCTGGTCAGCTCTGGGATTCGATCCAGCAACCTTCCGGTTACTGGCCTAACTCTCTAATATAAGTAAGGAATGAAATTAAACATGCATAAATATATGGATGAACAATGTCAGAGCGGCATAGACTAAGGTACATTAGAATAGTATAGAATACAGTATATACATACGAGATGAGTAATGAAAGATATGTAAACATTCATTAAAGTGACTAGTGTTCCATTTACTGAAGTGGCCAATGATTTCAAGTCTGAGTATATAGGCAGCAGCCTCTCTTTGCTAGTGGTGGCTATTTAACAGTCTGATGACCTTGAGATAGAAGCTGTTTATCAGTCTCTCGGTCCCCGCTTTGATGCAGCCTGTATTGACCTCGCCTTCTGGATGATGACGGGGTGAACAGGCAGTGACTCGGGTGGTTGTTGTCCTTGATGATCTTTTTGACCTTCCTGTGACATTGAGTGCTGTAGGTGTCCTGGAGGGCAGGTAGTTAGCCCCCAGTGATGTGTTGTGCGGACCGCACCACCCTGTACGCCGAGGAACTTAAGACTATCCACCTTCTCCTCTGCTGTCCCGTCGATGTGGATAGGGGGGTGCTCCCTCTGCTGTTTCCTGAAGTCCACGATCATCTCCTTTGTTTTGTTGATGTTGAGTGAGATGTTGTTTTCCAGGCACCACACTCCCAGAGCCCTCACCTCCTCCCTGTAGGCTGGCTCGTTGTTGTTGGTAATCAAGCCTACTACTGTTGTGTCGTCTGCAAACTTGATAATTGAGTTGGAGGCGTGTGACCACGCAGTCATGGATGAACAGGGAGTACAGAAGGGGGCTGAGCACGCACCCTTGTGGGGCCCCAGTGTTGAGGATCAGCGAAGTGGAGGTGTTGTTTCCTACCTTCACCACCTGGGGGCGGCCCGTCAGGAAGTCTAGGACCCAATTGCACAGGGTCAGTTCAGACCCAGGGCTTCCATCTTGATGATGAGCTTGGAGGGTACTATGGTGTTGAATGCTGAGCTGTAGTTAATGAACAGCATTCTTACATAAGTATTCCTCTTGTCCAGATGGGATAGGGCAGTGTGCAGTGTGATGGCAATTGCATCGTCTGTGGGCCTATTATGGTGGTAAGCAAATTGAAGTGTGTCTAGGGTAACAGGTAGGGTGGAGGTGATATGATCCTTGACTAGTCTCTCAAAGCACTTCATGATGACATAAGTGAGTGCTACGGGGTGATAGTAATTTAGTTCAGTTACCTTTGCATTCTTGGGTACAGGAACAATGGTGGCCATCTTGAACCATGTGGGCACAGCAGACTGGGATAGGTAGAGATTGAATATGTCCGTAAACACTCCAGCCAACTGGTCTGTGCATGCTCTGAGGACGCGGCTAGGGAGGCCGTCTGGGCCAGCAGCCTTGCGAGGGTTAACTCGTTTAAATGTCTTACTCACGTCGGCCACGGAGAAGGCGAGCACTGTGTTATCCTCAAAGCAGGCAAAGAACATGTTTAGCTTGCCCGGAAGCAAGACGTCGGTGTCCTCGATGTGGCTGGTTTTCCGTTGTCGTCCATGATTGTCATAATACTGAAATTAGAATACTGCACTGTTGGGTATGACTTGCAAATTAAGCATTTCATTGTTCTTGTGCATGTGACAAGTAAAACCTGAAATGTGAAACAATCAGTACTGGACAACAGGGCCGAACTGACCAGACAACATCCCTGTCCCTCCCAAAACTGAACCATGGGTTACAGTCTGTTCCATAGACTTCTTTCAGGATGAGGAACCATCTAACATCAAGTTGTGAAACACTGTACTTCCCCTTTAATGGTCGGGCTCTGGTCTGGTCTTTCTAGAATTTTCAGGCCCGTTCAAAACTTTACATATAATTCCAACAAATGAGACAATGGATCCAGGAAAAGGTGTCTCCTTCGAGTCAGATTTGAACCAGCAACTTAAGAATCTCCGCTTTTATACCTACAGACCTCTGCATTATCAACTGAGCTGTCGAAGGGGTGATTGTGAGGCAGTCAACAGAAAGAATCAATAGTCAACAATGATATGTGTGAACTGGGAACAATTGTCAGGAGACAATAAGGGGTCAAACTCCCCCCATACATCACCCCTTCCCTGAATGTAGTGTGATTAGGTTGAAAGGAGGCTGTAGTTTAGATTTTCGTCCGGTACCCTACGGGTCTTCTCCCCCCAACAGGACTTAACATTCTTGGGCTATGGTCGGTAGAAGTCTTGTATTTTCAGGCCCAATCAAAACTACACATTATCCAAAAAACAAATAATTGGATCCAGGAAAATATATCCTCCTTGTCCTCTTCAGGCTAAGAGGTAGTTCTGACAGACTCAGGCCTTTTCTCATTTGGGCAAAAGTCCGTCCTCCACCCTCTCTCCTCCATCCTCTCTCCTCAGTGACTCGAGGAGATGTCAATTCGTTAGTGGGCGAACGGAAGAGTGTCCTCCCCCTCTCAATAGTTTTGAAGTCTGCCACACCCCCTTTGAATCAACCTTTGTTTTGTCAGAGGAGAAAAGCATGCACAGGTAAAAAATAAACAATATTCTAATTATCTTTTTATCTATAAAATGTCTTGCACAACTAACTTAATTAGTTTTTATCATCTTTTTTTAATCACTTTTTTTAGGATCCACCCTGTCAAAATAACTTGTCTGATGACACACGAGTGGAGAAGGAGTCTCATTTCATACAATGCGCATTTTTGTCCACGTTCCCTCTCCTCGCCGCCTCTCCTCGATTACCTTTGACCTTTTTCAAAAGGAAGCCGAGCGAGGACGGAGGAGAGAGTATACAGGAATTTAGCATATCCCACTGACAAAAGGCCTATGTTCCTGTGTGTCCAATTCTGAAATGACTGGCTGTAAAGTCATGATAAAGATTTTCTCCTCCGAGAAAAGATTAACTGTGGTATACTCAATAACTGTGGTATACTCAATTCACAATTTGTCATAGCTACATTAAAGAATTCAAACCAGCAACCTAAGGAGCTCTGCTATTTCACCTTTAGTCCTACACTCTAACTGAGCTATCGAGGATGTATTTATTTGTAGTAACTGTGTGCTTAGAGTCATCAGGTTTGCATGTCCTCTACTTTAGCGCTTTGTGAGCTGAGTGGCCTCTATGTCCAGAATTCAGAGGGCCTAACTGGTCAGAGAACAACCCCCACTCCCCACCTAAGTGCTATTAGTGTTGAGAGGGTGCTGCATATGATCCACATGATTCTGGATGCATAAAAATATCTCCTCTTTGAGGCTTAGAGGTGCTGCTGAAAGATGTTCCTCTTGACCAAAATGTCTGGCTGTGATACCTGTCTTGAGGACAAACTTTTCTGATTTTAAACCAGTGACCTAAAGACTTCTGTTACTACACCTATAGTCATCCGCTCTACTAACTGAGCTATGAAAAAGTGTTAGTTAAAGACTGTCCAGAATTGAAACCACCAGTGGACAATAAGGGGCCAAACTTGCTGGACAACCCCCATCCACCTTACCACCCCTACCCAGAATGCAATGCGACAGGGGGCCTGAGAAAGTTCCCCTGGTGTTTCCTGGCTGATCCCTAGATAAACAACCATGGAAGACAGCTTGGGACCAACACTGCTATCTGTAAGACAATACTTCCCTAGAGCCTGGATGGGCTGGGGTGGGTCGGACACCCTCTGGCTCATTCCCTCGCCCTCTGCTCCTTTCCTCTCCACTCTCTGGCCTTGGGGTAGACCAGGGATATACACAGAGACATATGAGATGGGGACGATACATAGACACATGTGTAGGGGATTAGAGACATAGATATGTTCACGCAAACAGTCACACACATGCAGGAAAGATGCAAACACACATGCAGGCAGGCTTACAAATGCTAACGCACACGTACAGAAGCATATGCAAACACATAATTTAGAATAACACACACATATTTTTGCCTTAGGCAGGAGAAATCCAATTTCATCGGCCTTCTCTAATGTATAGAGAATGTTTGTCTTTGTTTTCCCAATTTGCCGAACAGCAAAGTGTATCAGACCATGGCATCCTACACCATTGTTCTCCAGGCAATCACTAGAGGAATGTCTGAAATGGAGTAGCTGAGATTTTAAAGATATAACAAACAGGTGGTCAAACACACGCACACGCACACACACACACACACGCAATCTTCCTAGCTATTTGTCTCAACTTACCCCACTGTACCCTATTGCTGTTGGACTGGACCATTTAGCTCAATATTGTGTGTTTGTATGTGTGCGTGCATGTGGATGCGCTTGGTGCGTATGTGTGTGTCTGAAACATCCAATTGTTTGTGTTTGTGTGTGTGTGTGTGGGCGTCGGGGAGATGCAGTCCTGTAATAGCTGTGGTTATTAAGAATGCTGCCCTACCCCTCCACACACCTTCCCAGTCTTACATGCAGGCCCACCCTACACACACACTGCCCCCACATCCAGCCCAACAGGAGTGTGTTGTCTGGGAAAGGCCCAATAGGGCCCTGTACTGTCTGGGTAAGGCCCAACAGAGCCTTGTACTGTCTGGGCAAGGCACAACAGGAGTGTGTGTTGTCTGGGCAAGGTCCAACAGGAGTGTGTGTTGTCTGGGTAAGGTCCAACAGGAGTGTGTGTTGTCTGGGCAAGGTCCAACAGGACACTGTACTGTCTGGGTAAGGCCCAACAGGAGTGTGTGTTGTCTGGGTAAGGTCCAACAGGAGTGTGTGTTGTCTGGGTAAGGTCCAACAGGAGTGTGTACTGTCTGGGTAAGGCCCAACAGGAGTGTGTGTTGTCTGGGTAAGGTCCAACAGGAGTGTGTGTTGTCTGGGTAAGGCCCAACAGGAGTGTGTGTTGTCTAGGCAAGATCCAACAGGAGTGTGTGTTGTCTGGGTAAGGTCCAACAGGAGTGTGTGTTGTCTGGGTAAGGTCCAACAGGAGTGTGTGTTGTCTGGGTAAGGTCCAACAGGAGTGTGTGTTGTCTGGGTAAGGCACAACAGGAGTGTGTGTTGTCTGGGTAAGGCACAACAGGAGTGTGTGTTGTCTGGGTAAGGCACAACAGGAGTGTGTGTTGTCTGGGCAAGGTCCAACAGGAGTGTGTGTTGTCTGGGTAAGGTCCAACAGGAGTGTGTGTAGTCTGGGTAAGGTCCAACAGGAGTGTGTGTTGTCTGGGTAAGGTCCAACAGGAGTGTGTGTTGTCTGGGTAAGGCACAACAGGAGTGTGTGTTGTCTGGGTAAGGCACAACAGGAGTGTGTGTTGTCTGGGTAAGGAACAACAGGAGTGTGTGTTGTCTGGGTAAGGTCCAACAGGAGTGTGTGTTGTCTGGGTAAGGTCCAACAGGAGTGTGTGTTGTCTGGGCAAGGTCCAACAGGGCACCGTGCTGTCTGGGTAAGGCCCAACAGGAGTGTGTGTTGTCTGGGTAAGGCCCAACAGGAGTGTGTGTTGTCTGGGTAAGGTCCAACAGGGCACTGTACTGTCTGGGTAAGGCCCAACAGGAGTGTGTGTTGTCTGGGTAAGGTCCAACCGGTCCCTGTACTGTCTGGGTAAGGTCCAACAGGAGTGTGTGTTGTCTGGGTAAGGTCCAACAGGGCACTGTACTGTCTGGGTAAGGCCCAACAGGAGTGTGTGTTGTCTGGGTAAGGTCCAACCGGTCCCTGTACTGTCTGGGTAAGGCCCAACAGGAGTGTGTGTTGTCTGGGTAAGGTCCAACCGGTCCCTGTACTGTCTGGGTAAGGCCCAACAGGAGTGTGTGTTGTCTGGGTAAGGCCCAACAGGAGTGTGTGTTGTCTGGGCAAGGTCCAACAGGAGTGTGTGTTCTCTGGGTAAGGTCCAACAGGGCACTGTACTGTCTGGGTAAGGCCCAACAGGAGTGTGTGTTGTCTGGGTAAGGCCCAACAGGAGTGTGTGTTGTCTGTTTAAGGCCCAACAGGAGTGTGTTGTCTGGGTAAGGCCCAACAGGAGTGTGTGTTGTCTGGGTAAGGTCCAACCGGTCCCTGTACTGTCTGGGTAAGGCCCAACAGGAGTGTGTGTTGTCTGGGTAAGGTCCAACCGGTCCCTGTACTGTCTGGGTAAGGCCCAACAGGAGTGTGTGTTGTCTGGGCAAGGTCCAACAGGAGTGTGTGTTCTCTGGGTAAGGTCCAACAGGGCACTGTACTGTCTGGGTAAGGCCCAACAGGAGTGTGTGTTGTCTGGGTAAGGCCCAACAGGAGTGTGTGTTGTCTGTTTAAGGCCCAACAGGAGTGTGTGTTGTCTGGGTAAGGCCCAACAGGAGTGTGTGTTATCTGGGTAAGGCCCAACAGGAGTGTGTGTTGTCTGGGTAAGGTCCAACAGGAGTGTGTGTTGTCTGGGTAAGGTCCAACAGGAGTGTGTGTTGTCTGGGTAAGGCCCAACAGGAGTGTGTGTTGTCTGGGTAAGGCCCAACAGGAGTGTGTGTTGTCTGGGTAAGGCCCAACAGGAGTGTGTGTTGTCTGGGTAAGGTCCAACAGGAGTGTGTGTTGTCTGGGTAAGGTCCAACAGGGCACTGTACTGTCTGGGTAAGGCCCAACAGGAGTGTGTGTTGTCTGGGTAAGGCACAACAGGAGTGTGTGTTGTCTGGGTAAGGTCCAACAGGAGTGTGTGTTGTCTGGGTAAGGTCCAACAGGAGTGTGTGTTGTCTGGGCAAGGTCCAACAGGGCACTGTACTGTCTGGGTAAGGCCCAACAGGAGTGTGTGTTGTCTGGGTAAGGCCCAACAGGAGTGTGTGTTGTCTGGGTAAGGTCCAACCGGTCCCTGTACTGTCTGGGTAAGGCCCAACAGGAGTGTGTGTTGTCTGGGTAAGGTCCAACAGGGCACTGTACTGTCTGGGTAAGGTCCAACAGGAGTGTGTGTTGTCTGGGTAAGGTCCAACCGGTCCCTGTACTGTCTGGGTAAGGCCCAACAGGAGTGTGTGTTGTCTGGGTAAGGTCCAACCGGTCCCTGTACTGTCTGGGTAAGGCCCAACAGGAGTGTGTGTTGTCTGGGTAAGGCCCAACAGGAGTGTGTGTTGTCTGGGCAAGGTCCAACAGGAGTGTGTGTTGTCTGGGTAAGGTCCAACAGGGCATTGTACTGTCTGGGTAAGGCCCAACAGGAGTGTGTGTTGTCTGGGTAAGGCCCAACAGGAGTGTGTGTTGTCTGGGTAAGGCCCAACAGGAGTGTGTGTTGTCTGGGTAAGGCCCAACAGGAGTGTGTGTTGTCTGGGTAAGGTCCAACAGGAGTGTGTGTTGTCTGGGTAAGGTCCAACAGGGCACTGTACTGTCTGGGTAAGGCCCAACAGGAGTGTGTGTTGTCTGGGTAAGGCCCAACAGGAGTGTGTGTTGTCTGGGTAAGGCCCAACAGGAGTGTGTGTTGTCTGGGTAAGGCCCAACAGGAGTGTGTGTTGTCTGGGTAAGGTCCAACAGGAGTGTGTGTTGTCTGGGTAAGGTCCAACAAGGCACTGTACTGTCTGGGTAAGGCCCAAAAGGAGTGTGTGTTGTCTGGGTAAGGCCCAACAGGAGTGTGTGTTGTCTGGGTAAGGCCCAACAGGAGTGTGTGTTGTCTCGGTAAGGCCCAACAGGAGTGTGTGTTGTCTGGGTAAGGCCCAACAGGAGTGTGTGTTGTCTGGGTAAGGTCCAACCGGTCCCTGTACTGTCTGGGTAAGGCCCAACAGGAGTGTGTGTTGTCTGGGTAAGGTCCAACAGGGCACTGTACTGTCTGGGTAAGGTCCAACAGGAGTGTGTGTTGTCTGGGTAAGGTCCAACAGGAGTGTGTGTTGTCTGGGCAAGGTCCAACAGGGCACTGTACTGTCTGGGTAAGGCCCAACAGGAGTGTGTGTTGTCTGGGTAAGGCCCAACAGGAGTGTGTGTTGTCTGGGTAAGGCCCAACAGGAGTGTGTGTTGTCTGGGTAAGGCCCAACAGGAGTGTGTGTTGTCTGGGTAAGGCCCAACAGGAGTGTGTGTTGTCTGGGTAAGGTCCAACCGGTCCCTGTACTGTCTGGGTAAGGCCCAACAGGAGTGTGTGTTGTCTGGGTAAGGTCCAACAGGGCACTGTACTGTCTGGGTAAGGCCCAACAGGAGTGTGTGTTGTCTGGGTAAGGTCCAACCGGTCCCTGTACTGTCTGGGTAAGGCCCAACAGGAGTGTGTGTTGTCTGGGTAAGGTCCAACCGGTCCCTGTACTGTCTGGGTAAGGCCCAACAGGAGTGTGTGTTGTCTGGGTAAGGCCCAACAGGAGTGTGTGTTGTCTGGGCAAGGTCCAACAGGAGTGTGTGTTGTCTGGGTAAGGTCCAACAGGGCACTGTACTGTCTGGGTAAGGCCCAACAGGAGTGTGTGTTGTCTGGGTAAGGCCCAACAGGAGTGTGTGTTGTCTGGGTAAGGTCCAACAGGAGTGTGTGTTGTCTGGGTAAGGCCCAACAGGAGTGTGTGTTGTCTGGGTAAGGCCCAACAGGAGTGTGTGTTGTCTGGGTAAGGCCCAACAGGAGTGTGTGTTGTCTGGGTAAGGTCCAACAGGAGTGTGTGTTGTCTGGGTAAGGTCCAACAGGCACTGTACTGTCTGGGTAAGGCCCAAAAGGAGTGTGGTTGTCTGGGTAAGGCCCAACAGGAGTGTGTGTTGTCTGGGTAAGGCCCAACAGGAGTGTGTGTTGTCTGGGTAAGGCCCAACAGGAGTGTGTGTTGTCTGGGTAAGGCCCAACAGGAGTGTGTGTTGTCTGGGTAAGGTCCAACCGGTCCCTGTATTGTCTGGGTAAGGCCCAACAGGAGTGTGTGTTGTCTGGGTAAGGTCCAACAGGGCACTGTACTGTCTGGGTAAGGTCCAACAGGAGTGTGTGTTGTCTGGGTAAGGTCCAACAGGAGTGTGTGTTGTCTGGGCAAGGTCCAACAGGGCACTGTACTGTCTGGGTAAGGCCCAACAGGAGTGTGTGTTGTCTGGGTAAGGCCCAACAGGAGTGTGTGTTGTCTGGGTAAGGCCCAACAGGAGTGTGTGTTGTCTGGGTAAGGCCCAACAGGAGTGTGTGTTGTCTGGGTAAGGCCCAACAGGAGTGTGTGTTGTCTGGGTAAGGTCCAACCGGTCCCTGTACTGTCTGGGTAAGGCCCAACAGGAGTGTGTGTTGTCTGGGTAAGGTCCAACAGGGCACTGTACTGTCTGGGTAAGGCCCAACAGGAGTGTGTGTTGTCTGGGTAAGGTCCAACCGGTCCCTGTACTGTCTGGGTAAGGCCCAACAGGAGTGTGTGTTGTCTGGGTAAGGTCCAACCGGTCCCTGTACTGTCTGGGTAAGGCCCAACAGGAGTGTGTGTTGTCTGGGTAAGGCCCAACAGGAGTGTGTGTTGTCTGGGCAAGGTCCAACAGGAGTGTGTGTTGTCTGGGTAAGGTCCAACAGGGCACTGTACTGTCTGGGTAAGGCCCAACAGGAGTGTGTGTTGTCTGGGTAAGGCCCAACAGGAGTGTGTGTTGTCTGGGTAAGGTCCAACAGGAGTGTGTGTTGTCTGGGTAAGGTCCAACAGGAGTGTGTACTGTCTGGGTAAGGCCCAACAGGAGTGTGTGTTGTCTGGGTAAGGTCCAACAGGGCACTGTACTGTCTGGTTAAGGCCCAACAGGAGTGTGTGTTGTCTGGGTAAGGTCCAACAGGAGTGTGTGTTGTCTGGGTAAGGTCCAACAGGAGTGTGTGTTGTCTGGGTAAGGTCCAACAGGAGTGTGTGTTGTCTGGGTAAGGCCCAACAGGAGTGTGTGTTGTCTGGGTAAGGCACAACAGGAGTGTGTGTTGTCTGGGTAAGGCACAACAGGAGTGTGTGTTGTCTGGGCAAGGTCCAACAGGAGTGTGTGTTGTCTGGGTAAGGTCCAACAGGAGTGTGTGTTGTCTGGGTAAGGTCCAACAGGAGTGTGTGTTGTCTGGGTAAGGTCCAACAGGAGTGTGTGTTGTCTGGGTAAGGCACAACAGGAGTGTGTGTTGTCTGGGTAAGGCACAACAGGAGTGTGTGTTGTCTGGGTAAGGAACAACAGGAGTGTGTGTTGTCTGGGTAAGGTCCAACAGGAGTGTGTGTTGTCTGGGTAAGGTCCAACAGGAGTGTGTGTTGTCTGGGCAAGGTCCAACAGGGCACTGTACTGTCTGGGTAAGGTCCAACAGGAGTGTGTGTTGTCTGGGTAAGGTCCAACAGGAGTGTGTGTTGTCTGGGCAAGGTCCAACAGGGCACTGTACTGTCTGGGTAAGGCCCAACAGGAGTGTGTGTTGTCTGGGTAAGGCCCAACAGGAGTGTGTGTTGTCTGGGTAAGGTCCAACAGGAGTGTGTGTTGTCTGGGTAAGGTCCAACAGGAGTGTGTACTGTCTGGGTAAGGCCCAACAGGAGTGTGTGTTGTCTGGGTAAGGTCCAACAGGGCACTGTACTGTCTGGGTAAGGCCCAACAGGAGTGTGTGTTGTCTGGGTAAGGCCCAACAGGAGTGTGTGTTGTCTAGGCAAGATCCAACAGGAGTGTGTGTTGTCTGGGTAAGGTCCAACAGGAGTGTGTGTTGTCTGGGTAAGGTCCAACAGGAGTGTGTGTTGTCTGGGTAAGGTCCAACAGGAGTGTGTGTTGTCTGGGTAAGGCACAACAGGAGTGTGTGTTGTCTGGGTAAGGCCCAACAGGAGTGTGTGTTGTCTGGGTAAGGCACAACAGGAGTGTGTGTTGTCTGGGCAAGGTCCAACAGGAGTGTGTGTTGTCTGGGTAAGGTCCAACAGGAGTGTGTGTAGTCTGGGTAAGGTCCAACAGGAGTGTGTGTTGTCTGGGTAAGGTCCAACAGGAGTGTGTGTTGTCTGGGTAAGGTCCAACAGGAGTGTGTGTTGTCTGGGTAAGGCCCAACAGGAGTGTGTGTTGTCTGGGTAAGGCCCAACAGGAGTGTGTGTTGTCTGGGTAAGGTCCAACAGGAGTGTGTGTTGTCTGGGTAAGGTCCAACAGGAGTGTGTGTTGTCTGGGCAAGGTCCAACAGGGCACCGTGCTGTCTGGGTAAGGCCCAACAGGAGTGTGTGTTGTCTGGGTAAGGCCCAACAGGAGTGTGTGTTGTCTGGGTAAGGTCCAACAGGGCACTGTACTGTCTGGGTAAGGCCCAACAGGAGTGTGTGTTGTCTGGGTAAGGTCCAACCGGTCCCTGTACTGTCTGGGTAAGGTCCAACAGGAGTGTGTGTTGTCTGGGTAAGGTCCAACAGGGCACTGTACTGTCTGGGTAAGGCCCAACAGGAGTGTGTGTTGTCTGGGTAAGGTCCAACGGTCCCTGTACTGTCTGGGTAAGGCCCAACAGGAGTGTGTGTTGTCTGGGTAAGGTCCAACAGGTCCCTGTACTGTCTGGGTAAGGCCCAACAGGAGTGTGTGTTGTCTGGGTAAGGCCCAACAGGAGTGTGTGTTGTCTGGGCAAGGTCCAACAGGAGTGTGTGTTGTCTGGGTAAGGTCCAACAGGGCACTGTACTGTCTGGGTAAGGCCCAACAGGAGTGTGTGTTGTCTGGGTAAGGCCCAACAGGAGTGTGTGTTGTCTGTTTAAGGCCCAACAGGAGTGTGTTGTCTGGGTAAGGCCCAACAGGAGTGTGTGTTGTCTGGGTAAGGTCCAACCGGTCCCTGTACTGTCTGGGTAAGGCCCAACAGGAGTGTGTGTTGTCTGGGTAAGGTCCAACAGGGCACTGTACTGTCTGGGTAAGGCCCAACAGGAGTGTGTGTTGTCTGGGTAAGGTCCAACAGGAGTGTGTGTTGTCTGGGTAAGGTCCAACAGGGCACTGTACTGTCTGGGTAAGGCCCAACAGGAGTGTGTGTTGTCTGGGTAAGGCCCAACAGGAGTGTGTGTTGTCTGGGTAAGGCCCAACAGGAGTGTGTGTTGTCTGGGTAAGGCCCAACAGGAGTGTGTGTTGTCTGGGTAAGGCCCAACAGGAGTGTGTGTTGTCTGGGTAAGGTCCAACAGGAGTGTGTGTTGTCTGGGTAAGGTCCAACAGGAGTGTGTGTTGTCTGGGTAAGGCCCAACAGGAGTGTGTGTTGTCTGGGTAAGGCCCAACAGGAGTGTGTGTTGTCTGGGTAAGGCCCAACAGGAGTGTGTGTTGTCTGGGTAAGGTCCAACAGGAGTGTGTGTTGTCTGGGTAAGGTCCAACAGGGCACTGTACTGTCTGGGTAAGGCCCAACAGGAGTGTGTGTTGTCTGGGTAAGGCACAACAGGAGTGTGTGTTGTCTGGGTAAGGTCCAACAGGAGTGTGTGTTGTCTGGGTAAGGTCCAACAGGAGTGTGTGTTGTCTGGGCAAGGTCCAACAGGGCACTGTACTGTCTGGGTAAGGCCCAACAGGAGTGTGTGTTGTCTGGGTAAGGCCCAACAGGAGTGTGTGTTGTCTGGGTAAGGTCCAACAGGGTCCCTGTACTGTCTGGGTAAGGCCCAACAGGAGTGTGTGTTGTCTGGGTAAGGTCCAACAGGAGGTCCCTGTACTGTCTGGGTAAGGCCCAACAGGAGTGTGTGTTGTCTGGGTAAGGTCCAACAGGGCACTGTACTGTCTGGGTAAGGTCCAACAGGAGTGTGTGTTGTCTGGGTAAGGTCCAACCGGTCCCTGTACTGTCTGGGTAAGGCCCAACAGGAGTGTGTGTTGTCTGGGTAAGGTCCAACCGGTCCCTGTACTGTCTGGGTAAGGCCCAACAGGAGTGTGTGTTGTCTGGGTAAGGCCCAACAGGAGTGTGTGTTGTCTGGGCAAGGTCCAACAGGAGTGTGTGTTGTCTGGGTAAGGTCCAACAGGGCATTGTACTGTCTGGGTAAGGCCCAACAGGAGTGTGTGTTGTCTGGGTAAGGCCCAACAGGAGTGTGTGTTGTCTGGGTAAGGCCCAACAGGAGTGTGTGTTGTCTGGGTAAGGCCCAACAGGAGTGTGTGTTGTCTGGGTAAGGTCCAACAGGAGTGTGTGTTGTCTGGGTAAGGTCCAACAGGGCACTGTACTGTCTGGGTAAGGCCCAACAGGAGTGTGTGTTGTCTGGGTAAGGCCCAACAGGAGTGTGTGTTGTCTGGGTAAGGCCCAACAGGAGTGTGTGTTGTCTGGGTAAGGCCCAACAGGAGTGTGTGTTGTCTGGGTAAGGTCCAACAGGAGTGTGTGTTGTCTGGGTAAGGTCCAACAGGGCACTGTACTGTCTGGGTAAGGCCCAACAGGAGTGTGTGTTGTCTGGGTAAGGCCCAACAGGAGTGTGTGTTGTCTGGGTAAGGCCCAACAGGAGTGTGTGTTGTCTGGGTAAGGCCCAACAGGAGTGTGTGTTGTCTGGGTAAGGCCCAACAGGAGTGTGTGTTGTCTGGGTAAGGTCCAACCGGTCCCTGTACTGTCTGGGTAAGGCCCAACAGGAGTGTGTGTTGTCTGGGTAAGGTCCAACAGGGCACTGTACTGTCTGGGTAAGGTCCAACAGGAGTGTGTGTTGTCTGGGTAAGGTCCAACAGGAGTGTGTGTTGTCTGGGCAAGGTCCAACAGGGCACTGTACTGTCTGGGTAAGGCCCAACAGGAGTGTGTGTTGTCTGGGTAAGGCCCAACAGGAGTGTGTGTTGTCTGGGTAAGGCCCAACAGGAGTGTGTGTTGTCTGGGTAAGGCCCAACAGGAGTGTGTGTTGTCTGGGTAAGGCCCAACAGTGTGTGTTGTCTGGGTAAGGTCCAACCGGTCCCTGTACTGTCTGGGTAAGGCCCAACAGGAGTGTGTGTTGTCTGGGTAAGGTCCAACAGGGCACTGTACTGTCTGGGTAAGGCCCAACAGGAGTGTGTGTTGTCTGGGTAAGGTCCAACAGGGCCTGTACTGTCTGGGTAAGGCCCAACAGGAGTGTGTGTTGTCTGGGTAAGGTCCAACAGGTCCCTGTACTGTCTGGGTAAGGCCCAACAGGAGTGTGTGTTGTCTGGGTAAGGTCCAACAGGAGTGTGTTGTCTGGGTAAGGCCCAACAGGAGTGTGTGTTGTCTGGGTAAGGCCCAACAGGAGTGTGTGTTGTCTGGGTAAGGCCCAACAGGAGTGTGTGTTGTCTGGGTAAGGTCCAACAGGGCACTGTACTGTCTGGGTAAGGCCCAACAGGAGTGTGTGTTGTCTGGGTAAGGCCCAACAGGAGTGTGTGTTGTCTGGGTAAGGTCCAACAGGAGTGTGTGTTGTCTGGGTAAGGCCCAACAGGAGTGTGTGTTGTCTGGGTAAGGTCCAACAGGAGTGTGTGTTGTCTGGGTAAGGCCCAACAGGACTGTTGTCTGGGTAAGGCCCAACAGGAGTGTGTGTTGTCTGGGTAAGGTCCAACAGGGCACTGTACTGTCTGGGTAAGGTCCAACAGGAGTGTGTGTTGTCTGGGTAAGGCCCAACAGGAGTGTGTGTTGTCTGGGTAAGGTCCAACAGGGCACTGTGTTGTCTGGGTAAGGCCCAACAGGAGTGTGTGTTGTCTGGGTAAGGCCCAACAGGAGTGTGTGTTGTCTGGGTAAGGCCCAACAGGAGTGTGTGTTGTCTGGGTAAGGTCCAACAGGGCACTGTACTGTCTGGGTAAGGCCCAACAGGAGTGTGTGTTGTCTGGGTAAGGCCCAACAGGGTGTGTGTTGTCTGGGTAAGGCCCAACAGGAGTGTGTGTTGTCTGGGTAAGGTCCAACAGGGCACTGTACTGTCTGGGTAAGGCCCAACAGGAGTGTGTGTTGTCTGGGTAAGGTCCAACAGGAGTGTGTGTTGTCTGGGTAAGGCCCAACAGGAGTGTGTGTTGTCTGGGTAAGGCCCAACAGGGTGTGTGTTGTCTGGGTAAGGCCCAACAGGAGTGTGTGTTGTCTGGGTAAGGCCCAACAGGAGTGTGTGTTGTCTGGGTAAGGTCCAACAGGAGTGTGTGTTGTCTGGGTAAGGTCCAACAGGGCCTGTGTTGTCTGGGTAAGGCCCAACAGGAGTGTGTGTTGTCTGGGTAAGGCCCAACAGGAGTGTGTGTTGTCTGGGTAAGGCCCAACAGGAGTGTGTGTTGTCTGGGTAAGGTCCAACAGGAGTGTGTGTTGTCTGGGTAAGGCCCAACAGGAGTGTGTGTTGTCTGGGTAAGGTCCAACAGGGCACTGTACTGTCTGGGTAAGGCCCAACAGGAGTGTGTGTTGTCTGGGTAAGGCCCAACAGGAGTGTGTGTTGTCTGGGTAAGGCCCAACAGGAGTGTGTGTTGTCTGGGTAAGGCCCAACAGGGTGTGTGTTGTCTGGGTAAGGCCCAACAGGAGTGTGTGTTGTCTGGGTAAGGTCCAACAGGAGTGTGTGTTGTCTGGGTAAGGCCCAACAGGAGTGTGTGTTGTCTGGGTAAGGTCCAACAGGGCACTGTACTGTCTGGGTAAGGCCCAACAGGAGTGTGTGTTGTCTGGGTAAGGTCCAACAGGTCCCTGTACTGTCTGGGTAAGGCCCAACAGGAGTGTGTGTTGTCTGGGTAAGGTCCAACAGGGTCCCTGTACTGTCTGGGTAAGGCCCAACAGGAGTGTGTGTTGTCTGGGTAAGGCCCAACAGGAGTGTGTGTTGTCTGGGTAAGGCCCAACAGGAGTGTGTGTTGTCTGGGTAAGGTCCAACAGGAGTGTGTGTTGTCTGGGTAAGGTCCAACAGGGCACTGTACTGTCTGGGTAAGGCCCAACAGGAGTGTGTGTTGTCTGGGTAAGGCCCAACAGGAGTGTGTGTTGTCTGGGTAAGGCCCAACAGGAGTGTGTGTTGTCTGGGTAAGGCCCAACAGGAGTGTGTGTTGTCTGGGTAAGGCCCAACAGGAGTGTGTGTTGTCTGGGTAAGGCCCAACAGGAGTGTGTGTTGTCTGGGTAAGGTCCAACAGGAGTGTGTGTTGTCTGGGTAAGGTCCAACAGGGCACTGTACTGTCTGGGTAAGGCCCAACAGGAGTGTGTGTTGTCTGGGTAAGGCACAACAGGAGTGTGTGTTGTCTGGGTAAGGCCCAACAGGAGTGTGTGTTGTCTGGGTAAGGTCCAACCGGTCCCTGTACTGTCTGGGTAAGGCCCAACAGGAGTGTGTGTGTTGTCTGGGTAAGGTCCAACCGGTCCCTGTACTGTCTGGGTAAGGTCCAACAGGAGTGTGTGTTGTCTGGGTAAGGTCCAACAGGAGTGTGTGTTGTCTGGGCAAGGTCCAACAGGGCACTGTACTGTCTGGGTAAGGCCCAACAGGAGTGTGTGTTGTCTGGGTAAGGCCCAACAGGAGTGTGTGTTGTCTGGGTAAGGTCCAACCGGTCCCTGTACTGTCTGGGTAAGGCCCAACAGGAGTGTGTGTTGTCTGGGTAAGGTCCAACCGGTCCCTGTACTGTCTGGGTAAGGCCCAACAGGAGTGTGTGTTGTCTGGGTAAGGTCCAACAGGGCACTGTACTGTCTGGGTAAGGCCCAACAGGAGTGTGTGTTGTCTGGGTAAGGTCCAACCGGTCCCTGTACTGTCTGGGTAAGGCCCAACAGGAGTGTGTGTTGTCTGGGTAAGGTCCAACCGGTCCCTGTACTGTCTGGGTAAGGCCCAACAGGAGTGTGTGTTGTGTGGGTAAGGCCCAACAGAAGTGTGTGTTGTCTGGGCAAGGTCCAACAGGAGTGTGTGTTGTCTGGGTAAGGTCCAACAGGGCACTGTACTGTCTGGGTAAGGCCCAACAGGAGTGTGTGTTGTCTGGGTAAGGCCCAACAGGAGTGTGTGTTGTCTGGGTAAGGCCCAACAGGCCCAACAGGAGTGTGTGTTGTCTGGGTAAGGCCCAACAGGAGTGTGTGTTGTCTGGGTAAGGTCCAACAGGGCACTGTACTGTCTGGGTAAGGCCCAACAGGAGTGTGTGTTGTCTGGGTAAGGCCCAACAGGAGTGTGTGTTGTCTGGGTAAGGCCCAACAGGAGTGTGTGTTGTCTGGGTAAGGTCCAACAGGAGTGTGTGTTGTCTGGGTAAGGTCCAACAGGAGTGTGTGTTGTCTGGGTAAGGCCCAACAGGAGTGTGTGTTGTCTGGGTAAGGCCCAACAGGAGTGTGTGTTGTCTGGGTAAGGCCCAACAGGAGTGTGTGTTGTCTGGGTAAGGCCCAACAGGAGTGTGTGTTGTCTGGGTAAGGCCCAACAGGAGTGTGTGTTGTCTGGGTAAGGCCCAACAGGAGTGTGTGTTGTCTGGGTAAGGTCCAACAGGAGTGTGTGTTGTCTGGGTAAGGTCCAACAGGAGTGTGTGTTGTCTGGGTAAGGTCCAACAGGGTGTGTGTTGTCTGGGTAAGGCCCAACAGGAGTGTGTGTTGTCTGGGTAAGGCCCAACAGGAGTGTGTGTTGTCTGGGTAAGGCCCAACAGGAGTGTGTGTTGTCTGGGTAAGGCCCAACAGGAGTGTGTGTTGTCTGGGTAAGGTCCAACCGGTCCCTGTACTGTCTGGGTAAGGCCCAACAGGAGTGTGTGTTGTCTGGGTAAGGTCCAACAGGGCACTGTGTTGTCTGGGTAAGGCCCAACAGGAGTGTGTGTTGTCTGGGTAAGGTCCAACAGGTCCCTGTACTGTCTGGGTAAGGCCCAACAGGAGTGTGTGTTGTCTGGGTAAGGTCCAACCGGTCCCTGTACTGTCTGGGTAAGGCCCAACAGGAGTGTGTGTGTTGTCTGGGTAAGGTCCAACAGGAGTGTGTGTTGTCTGGGTAAGGTCCAACAGGAGTGTGTGTTGTCTGGGTAAGGTCCAACAGGGCACTGTACTGTCTGGGTAAGGCCCAACAGGAGTGTGTGTTGTCTGGGTAAGGCCCAACAGGAGTGTGTGTTGTCTGGGTAAGGCCCAACAGGAGTGTGTGTTGTCTGGGTAAGGCCCAACAGGAGTGTGTGTTGTCTGGGTAAGGCCCAACAGGAGTGTGTGTTGTCTGGGTAAGGCCCAACAGGAGTGTGTGTTGTCTGGGTAAGGTCCAACAGGGCACTGTACTGTCTGGGTAAGGCCCAACAGGAGTGTGTGTTGTCTGGGTAAGGCCCAACAGGAGTGTGTGTTGTCTGGGTAAGGCCCAACAGGTCCCTGTACTGTCTGGGTAAGGCCCAACAGGAGTGTGTGTTGTCTGGGTAAGGCCCAACAGGAGTGTGTGTTGTCTGGGTAAGGTCCAACAGGAGTGTGTGTTGTCTGGGTAAGGTCCAACAGGGCACTGTACTGTCTGGGTAAGGCCCAACAGGAGTGTGTGTTGTCTGGGTAAGGCCCAACAGGGTGTGTGTTGTCTGGGTAAGGCCCAACAGGAGTGTGTGTTGTCTGGGTAAGGCCCAACAGGGTGTGTGTTGTCTGGGTAAGGTCCAACAGGAGTGTGTGTTGTCTGGGTAAGGTCCAACAGGGCACTGTACTGTCTGGGTAAGGCCCAACAGGAGTGTGTGTTGTCTGGGTAAGGCCCAACAGGAGTGTGTGTTGTCTGGGTAAGGCCCAACAGGAGTGTGTGTTGTCTGGGTAAGGCCCAACAGGAGTGTGTGTTGTCTGGGTAAGGTCCAACAGGTCCCTGTACTGTCTGGGTAAGGCCCAACAGGAGTGTGTGTTGTCTGGGTAAGGTCCAACAGGGACTGTGTTGTCTGGGTAAGGCCCAACAGGAGTGTGTGTTGTCTGGGTAAGGTCCAACAGGGCACTGTACTGTCTGGGTAAGGCCCAACAGGAGTGTGTGTTGTCTGGGTAAGGTCCAACCAGGGTCCCTGTACTGTCTGGGTAAGGCCCAACAGGAGTGTGTGTTGTCTGGGTAAGGTCCAACAGGGCCTGTACTGTCTGGGTAAGGCCCAACAGGAGTGTGTGTTGTCTGGGTAAGGTCCAACAGGAGGCCCTGTTGTCTGGGTAAGGCCCAACAGGAGTGTGTGTTGTCTGGGTAAGGTCCAACAGGGCACTGTACTGTCTGGGTAAGGCCCAACAGGAGTGTGTGTTGTCTGGGTAAGGCCCAACAGGAGTGTGTGTTGTCTGGGTAAGGCCCAACAGGAGTGTGTGTTGTCTGGGTAAGGCCCAACAGGAGTGTGTGTTGTCTGGGTAAGGCCCAACAGGAGTGTGTGTTGTCTGGGTAAGGTCCAACAGGAGTGTGTGTTGTCTGGGTAAGGTCCAACAGGAGTGTGTGTTGTCTGGGTAAGGTCCAACAGGGCACTGTACTGTCTGGGTAAGGCCCAACAGGAGTGTGTGTTGTCTGGGTAAGGCCCAACAGGAGTGTGTGTTGTCTGGGTAAGGCCCAACAGGAGTGTGTGTTGTCTGGGTAAGGCCCAACAGGAGTGTGTGTTGTCTGGGTAAGGCCCAACAGGAGTGTGTGTTGTCTAAGGTCCAACAGGGCACTGTACTGTCCCAACAGGAGTGTGTGTTGTCTGGGTAAGGTCCAACAGGAGTGTGTGTTGTCTGGGTAAGGCCCAACAGGAGTGTGTGTTGTCTGGGTAAGGCCCAACAGGAGTGTGTGTTGTCTGGGTAAGGCCCAACAGGAGTGTGTGTTGTCTGGGTAAGGCCCAACAGGACTGTGTTGTCTGGGTAAGGCCCAACAGGAGTGTGTGTTGTCTGGGTAAGGCCCAACAGGAGTGTGTGTTGTCTGGGTAAGGCCCAACAGGAGTGTGTGTTGTCTGGGTAAGGTCCAACAGGAGTGTGTGTTGTCTGGGTAAGGTCCAACAGGGCACTGTACTGTCTGGGTAAGGCCCAACAGGAGTGTGTGTTGTCTGGGTAAGGCCCAACAGGAGTGTGTGTTGTCTGGGTAAGGCCCAACAGGAGTGTGTGTTGTCTGGGTAAGGCCCAACAGGAGTGTGTGTTGTCTGGGTAAGGCCCAACAGGAGTGTGTGTTGTCTGGGTAAGGTCCAACCGGTCCCTGTACTGTCTGGGTAAGGCCCAACAGGAGTGTGTGTTGTCTGGGTAAGGTCCAACAGGGCACTGTACTGTCTGGGTAAGGTCCAACAGGAGTGTGTGTTGTCTGGGTAAGGTCCAACAGGAGTGTGTGTTGTCTGGGCAAGGTCCAACAGGGCACTGTACTGTCTGGGTAAGGCCCAACAGGAGTGTGTGTTGTCTGGGTAAGGCCCAACAGGAGTGTGTGTTGTCTGGGTAAGGTCCAACAGGGTGTGTGTTGTCTGGGTAAGGCCCAACAGGAGTGTGTGTTGTCTGGGTAAGGCCCAACAGGAGTGTGTGTTGTCTGGGTAAGGTCCAACAGGGTCCCTGTACTGTCTGGGTAAGGCCCAACAGGAGTGTGTGTTGTCTGGGTAAGGTCCAACAGGGCACTGTACTGTCTGGGTAAGGCCCAACAGGAGTGTGTGTTGTCTGGGTAAGGTCCAACCGGTCCCTGTACTGTCTGGGTAAGGCCCAACAGGAGTGTGTGTTGTCTGGGTAAGGTCCAACCGGTCCCTGTACTGTCTGGGTAAGGCCCAACAGGAGTGTGTGTTGTCTGGGTAAGGCCCAACAGGAGTGTGTGTTGTCTGGGCAAGGTCCAACAGGAGTGTGTGTTGTCTGGGTAAGGTCCAACAGGGCACTGTACTGTCTGGGTAAGGCCCAACAGGAGTGTGTGTTGTCTGGGTAAGGCCCAACAGGAGTGTGTGTTGTCTGGGTAAGGCCCAACAGGAGTGTGTGTTGTCTGGGTAAGGCCCAACAGGAGTGTGTGTTGTCTGGGTAAGGCCCAACAGGAGTGTGTGTGTTGTCTGGGTAAGGTCCAACAGGAGTGTGTGTTGTCTGGGTAAGGTCCAACAGGGAGTGTACTGTCTGGGTAAGGCCCAACAGGAGTGTGTGTTGTCTGGGTAAGGTCCAACAGGAGTGTGTGTTGTCTGGGTAAGGCCCAACAGGAGTGTGTGTTGTCTGGGTAAGGCCCAACAGGTCCCTGTGTTGTCTGGGTAAGGCCCAACAGGAGTGTGTGTTGTCTGGGTAAGGCCCAACAGGAGTGTGTGTTGTCTGGGTAAGGCCAACAAGGTCCAACAGGAGTGTGTGTTGTCTGGGCAAGGTCCAACAGGGCACTGTACTGTCTGGGTAAGGCCCAACAGGAGTGTGTGTTGTCTGGGTAAGGCCCAACAGGAGTGTGTGTTGTCTGGGTAAGGCCCAACAGGAGTGTGTGTTGTCTGGGTAAGGCCCAACAGGGCACTGTACTGTCTGGGTAAGGCCCAACAGGAGTGTGTGTTGTCTGGGTAAGGCCCAACAGGAGTGTGTGTTGTCTGGGTAAGGCCCAACAGGAGTGTGTGTTGTCTGGGTAAGGTCCAACAGGAGTGTGTGTTGTCTGGGTAAGGTCCAACAGGCACTGTACTGTCTGGGTAAGGCCCAACAGGAGTGTGTGTTGTCTGGGTAAGGCCCAACAGGAGTGTGTGTTGTCTGGGTAAGGCCCAACAGGAGTGTGTGTTGTCTGGGTAAGGCCCAACAGGAGTGTGTGTTGTCTGGGTAAGCCCAACAGGAGTGTGTGTTGTCTGGGTAAGGTCCAACAGGGTCCCTGTACTGTCTGGGTAAGGCCCAACAGGAGTGTGTGTTGTCTGGGTAAGGCCCAACAGGGCACTGTACTGTCTGGGTAAGGCCCAACAGGAGTGTGTGTTGTCTGGGTAAGGTCCAACAGGAGTGTGTGTTGTCTGGGCAAGGTCCAACAGGGCACTGTACTGTCTGGGTAAGGCCCAACAGGAGTGTGTGTTGTCTGGGTAAGGCCCAACAGGAGTGTGTGTTGTCTGGGTAAGGCCCAACAGGAGTGTGTGTTGTCTGGGTAAGGCCCAACAGGAGTGTGTGTTGTCTGGGTCCAACCGGTGTTGTCTGGGTAAGGCCCAACAGGAGTGTGTGTTGTCTGGGTAAGGTCCAACAGGGCACTGTACTGTCTGGGTAAGGCCCAACAGGAGTGTGTGTTGTCTGGGTAAGGTCCAACAGGTCCCTGTACTGTCTGGGTAAGGCCCAACAGGAGTGTGTGTTGTCTGGGTAAGGTCCAAACCGGTCCCTGTACTGTCTGGGTAAGGCCCAACAGGAGTGTGTGTTGTCTGGGTAAGGCCCAACAGGAGTGTGTGTTGTCTGGGTAAGGCCCAACAGGAGTGTGTGTTGTCTGGGTAAGGTCCAACAGGGCACTGTACTGTCTGGGTAAGGCCCAACAGGAGTGTGTGTTGTCTGGGTAAGGCCCAACAGGAGTGTGTGTTGTCTGGGTAAGGTCCAACAGGAGTGTGTGTTGTCTGGGTAAGGCCCAACAGGAGTGTGTGTTGTCTGGGTAAGGCCCAACAGGAGTGTGTGTTGTCTGGGTAAGGCCCAACAGTGTGTTGTCTGGGTAAGGCCCAACAGGAGTGTGTGTTGTCTGGGTAAGGTCCAACAGGAGTGTGTGTTGTCTGGGTAAGGTCCAACAGGGCACTGTACTGTCTGGGTAAGGCCCAACAGGAGTGTGTGTTGTCTAAGGCCCAACAGGAGTGTGTGTTGTCTGGGTAAGGCCCAACAGGAGTGTGTGTGTGTGTTGTCTGGGTAAGGCCCAACAGGAGTGTGTGTTGTCTGGGTAAGGTCCAACAGGGTCCCTGTACTGTCTGGGTAAGGTCCAACAGTGTGTGTTGTCTGGGTAAGGTCCAACAGGAGTGTGTGTTGTCTGGGCAAGGTCCAACAGGGCACTGTACTGTCTGGGTAAGGCCCAACAGGAGTGTGTGTTGTCTGGGTAAGGCCCAACAGGAGTGTGTGTTGTCTGGGTAAGGTCCAACCGGTCCCTGTACTGTCTGGGTAAGGCCCAACAGGAGTGTGTGTGTTGTCTGGGTAAGGTCCAACAGGGTCCCTGTACTGTCTGGGTAAGGCCCAACAGGAGTGTGTGTTGTCTGGGTAAGGTCCAACAGGGCACTGTACTGTCTGGGTAAGGTCCAACAGGAGTGTGTGTTGTCTGGGTAAGGTCCAACCGGTCCCTGTACTGTCTGGGTAAGGCCCAACAGGAGTGTGTGTTGTCTGGGTAAGGTCCAACAGGGCACTGTACTGTCTGGGTAAGGCCCAACAGGAGTGTGTGTTGTCTGGGTAAGGCCCAACAGGAGTGTGTGTTGTCTGGGCAAGGTCCAACAGGAGTGTGTGTTGTCTGGGTAAGGTCCAACAGGGCACTGTACTGTCTGGGTAAGGCCCAACAGGAGTGTGTGTTGTCTGGGTAAGGCCCAACAGGAGTGTGTGTTGTCTGGGTAAGGCCCAACAGGAGTGTGTGTTGTCTGGGTAAGGCCCAACAGGAGTGTGTGTTGTCTGGGTAAGGCCCAACAGGAGTGTGTGTTGTCTGGGTAAGGTCCAACAGGGTGTGTGTTGTCTGGGTAAGGCCCAACAGGAGTGTGTGTTGTCTGGGTAAGGCCCAACAGGAGTGTGTGTTGTCTGGGTAAGGCCCAACAGGAGTGTGTGTTGTCTGGGTAAGGCCCAACAGGAGTGTGTGTTGTCTGGGTAAGGTAAGGCCCAACAGGAGTGTGTGTTGTCTGGGTAAGGCCCAACAGGAGTGTGTGTTGTCTGGGTAAGGCCCAACAGGAGTGTGTGTTGTCTGGGTAAGGCCCAACAGGAGTGTGTGTTGTCTGGGTAAGGCCCAACAGGAGTGTGTGTTGTCTGGGTAAGGCCCAACAGGAGTGTGTGTTGTCTGGGTAAGGCCCAACAGGAGTGTGTGTTGTCTGGGTAAGGTCCAACAGGAGTGTGTGTCTGTCTGGGTAAGGCCCAACAGGAGTGTGTGTTGTCTGGGTAAGGCCCAACAGGAGTGTGTGTTGTCTGGGTAAGGCCCAACAGGAGTGTGTGTTGTCTGGGTAAGGCCCAACAGGAGTGTGTGTTGTCTGGGTAAGGCCCAACAGGAGTGTGTGTTGTCTGGGTAAGGTCCAACAGGGCACTGTACTGTCTGGGTAAGGCCCAACAGGAGTGTGTGTTGTCTGGGTAAGGCCCAACAGGGTGTGTGTTGTCTGGGTAAGGCCCAACAGGAGTGTGTGTTGTCTGGGTAAGGCCCAACAGGAGTGTGTGTTGTCTGGGTAAGGTCCAACAGGAGTGTGTGTTGTCTGGGTAAGGTCCAACAGGGCACTGTACTGTCTGGGTAAGGCCCAACAGGAGTGTGTGTTGTCTGGGTAAGGCCCAACAGGAGTGTGTGTTGTCTGGGTAAGGTCCAACAGGAGTGTGTGTTGTCTGGGTAAGGTCCAACAGGGTGTGTGTTGTCTGGGTAAGGCCCAACAGGAGTGTGTGTTGTCTGGGTAAGGCCCAACAGGAGTGTGTGTTGTCTGGGTAAGGCCCAACAGGAGTGTGTGTTGTCTGGGTAAGGTCCAACAGGGGTCCCTGTACTGTCTGGGTAAGGCCCAACAGGAGTGTGTGTTGTCTGGGTAAGGTCCAACGGTCCCTGTACTGTCTGGGTAAGGCCCAACAGGAGTGTGTGTTGTCTGGGTAAGGTCCAACAGGGCACTGTACTGTCTGGGTAAGGCCCAACAGGAGTGTGTGTTGTCTGGGTAAGGTCCAACCGGTCCCTGTACTGTCTGGGTAAGGCCCAACAGGAGTGTGTGTTGTCTGGGTAAGGTCCAACCGGTCCCTGTACTGTCTGGGTAAGGCCCAACAGGAGTGTGTGTTGTCTGGGTAAGGCCCAACAGGAGTGTGTGTTGTCTGGGTAAGGTCCAACAGGAGTGTGTGTTGTCTGGGTAAGGTCCAACAGGGCACTGTACTGTCTGGGTAAGGCCCAACAGGAGTGTGTGTTGTCTGGGTAAGGCCCAACAGGAGTGTGTGTTGTCTGGGTGCCCAACAGGAGTGTGTGTTGTCTGGGTAAGGCCCAACAGGAGTGTGTGTTGTCTGGGTAAGGCCCAACAGGAGTGTGTGTTGTCTGGGTAAGGCCCAACAGGAGTGTGTGTTGTCTGGGTAAGGCCCAACAGGAGTGTGTGTTGTCTGGGTAAGGTCCAACAGGGCACTGTACTGTCTGGGTAAGGCCCAACAGGAGTGTGTGTTGTCTGGGTAAGGCCCAACAGGAGTGTGTGTTGTCTGGGTAAGGCCCAACAGGAGTGTGTGTTGTCTGGGTAAGGTCCAACAGGGCACTGTACTGTCTGGGTAAGGCCCAACAGGAGTGTGTGTTGTCTGGGTAAGGCCCAACAGGGGCACTGTGTTGTCTGGGTAAGGCCCAACAGGAGTGTGTGTTGTCTGGGTAAGGCCCAACAGGAGTGTGTGTTGTCTGGGTAAGGCCCAACAGGGAGTGTGTGTTGTCTGGGTAAGGCCCAACAGGAGTGTGTGTTGTCTGGGTAAGGCCCAACAGGAGTGTGTGTTGTCTGGGTAAGGTCCAACAGGGCCCTGTGTTGTCTGGGTAAGGCCCAACAGGAGTGTGTGTTGTCTGGGTAAGGCCCAACAGGAGTGTGTGTTGTCTGGGTAAGGCCCAACAGGAGTGTGTGTTGTCTGGGTAAGGCCCAACAGGAGTGTGTGTTGTCTGGGTAAGGTCCAACAGGGCACTGTACTGTCTGGGTAAGGCCCAACAGGAGTGTGTGTTGTCTGGGTAAGGCCCAACAGGAGTGTGTGTTGTCTGGGTAAGGCCCAACAGGAGTGTGTGTTGTCTGGGTAAGGTCCAACAGGTCCCTGTACTGTCTGGGTAAGGCCCAACAGGAGTGTGTGTTGTCTGGGTAAGGTCCAACAGGGCACTGTACTGTCTGGGTAAGGCCCAACAGGAGTGTGTTGTCTGGGTAAGGTCCAACAGGAGTGTGTGTTGTCTGGGTAAGGTCCAACAGGGCACTGTACTGTCTGGGTAAGGCCCAACAGGAGTGTGTGTTGTCTGGGTAAGGCCCAACAGGGTGTGTGTTGTCTGGGTAAGGCCCAACAGGAGTGTGTGTTGTCTGGGTAAGGCCCAACAGGAGTGTGTGTTGTCTGGGTAAGGCCCAACAGGAGTGTGTGTTGTCTGGGTAAGGTCCAACAGGGTCCCTGTACTGTCTGGGTAAGGCCCAACAGGAGTGTGTGTTGTCTGGGTAAGGTCCAACAGGGCACTGTACTGTCTGGGTAAGGCCCAACAGGAGTGTGTGTTGTCTGGGTAAGGTCCAACCGGTCCCTGTACTGTCTGGGTAAGGCCCAACAGGAGTGTGTGTTGTCTGGGTAAGGTCCAACCGGTCCCTGTACTGTCTGGGTAAGGCCCAACAGGAGTGTGTGTTGTCTGGGTAAGGCCCAACAGGAGTGTGTGTTGTCTGGGTAAGGTCCAACAGGAGTGTGTGTTGTCTGGGTAAGGTCCAACAGGGCACTGTACTGTCTGGGTAAGGCCCAACAGGAGTGTGTGTTGTCTGGGTAAGGCCCAACAGGAGTGTGTGTTGTCTGGGTAAGGTCCAACAGGAGTGTGTGTTGTCTGGGTAAGGTCCAACAGGAGTGTGTGTTGTCTGGGTAAGGCCCAACAGGAGTGTGTGTTGTCTGGGTAAGGCCCAACAGGAGTGTGTGTTGTCTGGGTAAGGCCCAACAGGAGTGTGTGTTGTCTGGGTAAGGTCCAACAGGAGTGTGTGTTGTCTGGGTAAGGTCCAACAGGGCACTGTACTGTCTGGGTAAGGCCCAACAGGAGTGTGTGTTGTCTGGGTAAGGCCCAACAGGAGTGTGTGTTGTCTGGGTAAGGCCCAACAGGAGTGTGTGTTGTCTGGGTAAGGTCCAACCGGTCCCTGTACTGTCTGGGTAAGGCCCAACAGGAGTGTGTGTTGTCTGGGTAAGGTCCAGGAGGTCCCTGTACTGTCTGGGTAAGGTCCAACAGGAGTGTGTGTTGTCTGGGTAAGGTCCAACAGGAGTGTGTGTTGTCTGGGCAAGGTCCAACAGGGCACTGTACTGTCTGGGTAAGGCCCAACAGGAGTGTGTGTTGTCTGGGTAAGGCCCAACAGGAGTGTGTGTTGTCTGGGTAAGGTCCAACGGTCCCTGTACTGTCTGGGTAAGGCCCAACAGGAGTGTGTGTTGTCTGGGTAAGGTCCAACAGGGTCCCTGTACTGTCTGGGTAAGGCCCAACAGGAGTGTGTGTTGTCTGGGTAAGGTCCAACAGGGCACTGTACTGTCTGGGTAAGGTCCAACAGGAGTGTGTGTTGTCTGGGTAAGGTCCAACCGGTCCCTGTACTGTCTGGGTAAGGCCCAACAGGAGTGTGTTGTCTGGGTCTGTGTTGTCTGGGTAAGGCCCAACAGGAGTGTGTGTTGTCTGGGTAAGGTCCAACAGGGCCCTGTACTGTCTGGGTAAGGCCCAACAGGAGTGTGTGTTGTCTGGGTAAGGCCCAACAGGAGTGTGTGTTGTCTGGGTAAGGCCCAACAGGAGTGTGTGTTGTCTGGGTAAGGCCCAACAGGAGTGTGTGTTGTCTGGGTAAGGCCCAACAGGAGTGTGTGTTGTCTGGGTAAGGCCCAACAGGAGTGTGTGTTGTCTGGGTAAGGCCCAACAGGAGTGTGTGTTGTCTGGGTAAGGCCCAACAGGAGTGTGTGTTGTCTGGGTAAGGCCCAACAGGAGTGTGTGTTGTCTGGGTAAGGCCCAACAGGAGTGTGTGTTGTCTGGGTAAGGCCCAACAGGAGTGTGTGTTGTCTGGGTAAGGTCCAACAGGAGTGTGTGTTGTCTGGGTAAGGTCCAACAGGAGTGTGTTGTCTGGGTAAGGCCCAACAGGAGTGTGTGTTGTCTGGGTAAGGCCCAACAGGAGTGTGTGTTGTCTGGGTAAGGCCCAACAGGAGTGTGTGTTGTCTGGGTAAGGCCCAACAGGAGTGTGTGTTGTCTGGGTAAGGCCCAACAGGAGTGTGTGTTGTCTGGGTAAGGTCCAACAGGAGTGTGTGTTGTCTGGGTAAGGTCCAACAGGGCACTGTACTGTCTGGGTAAGGCCCAACAGGAGTGTGTGTTGTCTGGGTAAGGCCCAACAGGAGTGTGTGTTGTCTGGGTAAGGCCCAACAGGAGTGTGTGTTGTCTGGGTAAGGCCCAACAGGAGTGTGTGTTGTCTGGGTAAGGTCCAACAGGAGTGTGTGTTGTCTGGGTAAGGTCCAACAGGAGTGTGTGTTGTCTGGGTAAGGTCCAACAGGAGTGTGTGTTGTCTGGGTAAGGCCCAACAGGAGTGTGTGTTGTCTGGGTAAGGCCCAACAGGAGTGTGTGTTGTCTGGGTAAGGCCCAACAGGAGTGTGTGTTGTCTGGGTAAGGTCCAAGGGTCCCTGTACTGTCTGGGTAAGGCCCAACAGGAGTGTGTGTTGTCTGGGTAAGGTCCAACAGGGCACTGTACTGTCTGGGTAAGGCCCAACAGGAGTGTGTGTTGTCTGGGTAAGGTCCAACAGGGTCCCTGTACTGTCTGGGTAAGGCCCAACAGGAGTGTGTGTTGTCTGGGTAAGGTCCAACCGGTCCCTGTACTGTCTGGGTAAGGCCCAACAGGAGTGTGTGTTGTCTGGGTAAGGCCCAACAGGAGTGTGTGTTGTCTGGGCAAGGTCCAACAGGAGTGTGTGTTGTCTGGGTAAGGTCCAACAGGGCACTGTACTGTCTGGGTAAGGCCCAACAGGAGTGTGTGTTGTCTGGGTAAGGCCCAACAGGAGTGTGTGTTGTCTGGGTAAGGCCCAACAGGAGTGTGTGTTGTCTGGGTAAGGCCCAACAGGTGTGTGTTGTTAAGGTCAGGAGTGTGTGTTGTCTGGGTAAGGCCAACAGGAGTGTGTGTTGTCTGGGTAAGGCCCAACAGGAGTGTGTGTTGTCTGGGTAAGGTCCAACAGGGCACTGTACTGTCTGGGTAAGGCCCAACAGGAGTGTGTGTTGTCTGGGTAAGGCCCAACAGGTCCCTGTACTGTCTGGGTAAGGCCCAACAGGAGTGTGTGTTGTCTGGGTAAGGCCCAACAGGGTGTGTGTGTTGTCTGGGTAAGGCCCAACAGGACTGTTGTCTGGGTAAGGTCCAACAGGAGTGTGTGTTGTCTGGGTAAGGTCCAACAGGGCACTGTACTGTCTGGGTAAGGCCCAACAGGAGTGTGTGTTGTCTGGGTAAGGCCCAACAGGGTGTGTGTTGTCTGGGTAAGGCCCAACAGGAGTGTGTGTTGTCTGGGTAAGGCCCAACAGGAGTGTGTGTTGTCTGGGTAAGGCCCAACAGGAGTGTGTGTTGTCTGGGTAAGGCCCAACAGGAGTGTGTGTTGTCTGGGTAAGGCCCAACAGGAGTGTGTGTTGTCTGGGTAAGGTCCAACAGGAGTGTGTGTTGTCTGGGTAAGGTCCAACAGGGCACTGTACTGTCTGGGTAAGGCCCAACAGGAGTGTGTGTTGTCTGGGTAAGGCCCAACAGTTGTCTGGGTAAGGCCCAACAGGAGTGTGTGTTGTCTGGGTAAGGTCCAACAGGTGTCCCTGTTGTCTGGGTAAGGCCCAACAGGAGTGTGTGTTGTCTGGGTAAGGCCCAACAGGAGTGTGTGTTGTCTGGGTAAGGCCCAACAGGAGTGTGTGTTGTCTGGGTAAGGTCCAACAGGAGTGTGTGTTGTCTGGGTAAGGTCCAACAGGGCACTGTGTTGTCTGGGTAAGGCCCAACAGGAGTGTGTGTTGTCTGGGTAAGGCCCAACAGGAGTGTGTGTTGTCTGGGTAAGGCCCAACAGGAGTGTGTGTTGTCTGGGTAAGGCCAACAGGAGTGTGTACTGTCTGGGTAAGGCCCAACAGGAGTGTGTGTTGTCTGGGTAAGGCCCAACAGGAGTGTGTGTTGTCTGGGTAAGGCCCAACAGGAGTGTGTGTTGTCTGGGTAAGGCCCAACAGGAGTGTGTGTTGTCTGGGTAAGGTCCAACAGGGAGTGTGTGTTGTCTGGGTAAGGCCCAACAGGAGTGTGTGTTGTCTGGGTCCAAGGCCTGTCAGGCCCAACAGGAGTGTGTGTTGTCTGGGTAAGGTCCAACAGGGCACTGTACTGTCTGGGTAAGGCCCAACAGGAGTGTGTGTTGTCTGGGTAAGGCCCAACAGGAGTGTGTGTTGTCTGGGTAAGGCCCAACAGGAGTGTGTGTTGTCTGGGTAAGGTCCAACAGGAGTGTGTGTTGTCTGGGTAAGGTCCAACAGGGTGTGTGTTGTCTGGGTAAGGCCCAACAGGAGTGTGTGTTGTCTGGGTAAGGCCCAACAGGAGTGTGTGTTGTCTGGGTAAGGCCCAACAGGAGTGTGTGTTGTCTGGGTAAGGCCCAACAGGAGTGTGTGTTGTCTGGGTAAGGTCGGTCCCTGTACTGTCTGGGTAAGGCCCAACAGGAGTGTGTGTTGTCTGGGTAAGGTCCAACAGGGCACTGTACTGTCTGGGTAAGGCCCAACAGGAGTGTGTGTTGTCTGGGTTGTCTGTACTGTCTGGGTAAGGCCCAACAGGAGTGTGTGTTGTCTGGGTAAGGCCCAACAGGAGTGTGTGTTGTCTGGGTAAGGCCCAACAGGAGTGTGTGTTGTCTGGGTAAGGCCCAACAGGAGTGTGTGTTGTCTGGGTAAGGTCCAACAGGAGTGTGTGTTGTCTGGGTAAGGTCCAACAGGGCACTGTACTGTCTGGGTAAGGCCCAACAGGAGTGTGTGTTGTCTGGGTAAGGCCCAACAGGAGTGTGTGTTGTCTGGGTAAGGCCCAACAGGAGTGTGTGTTGTCTGGGTAAGGTCCAACAGGAGTGTGTGTTGTCTGGGTAAGGCCCAACAGGAGTGTGTGTTGTCTGGGTAAGGCCCAACAGGAGTGTGTGTTGTCTGGGTAAGGCCCAACAGGAGTGTGTGTTGTCTGGGTAAGGTCCAACAGGAGTGTGTGTTGTCTGGGTAAGGTCCAACAGGGCACTGTACTGTCTGGGTAAGGCCCAACAGGAGTGTGTGTTGTCTGGGTAAGGCCCAACAGGAGTGTGTGTTGTCTGGGTAAGGCCCAACAGGAGTGTGTGTTGTCTGGGTAAGGTCCAACCGGTCCCTGTACTGTCTGGGTAAGGCCCAACAGGAGTGTGTGTTGTCTGGGTAAGGTCCAACCGGTCCCTGTACTGTCTGGGTAAGGTCCAACAGGAGTGTGTGTTGTCTGGGTAAGGTCCAACAGGAGTGTGTGTTGTCTGGGCAAGGTCCAACAGGGCACTGTACTGTCTGGGTAAGGCCCAACAGGAGTGTGTGTTGTCTGGGTAAGGCCCAACAGGAGTGTGTGTTGTCTGGGTAAGGTCCAACCGGTCCCTGTACTGTCTGGGTAAGGCCCAACAGGAGTGTGTGTGTTGTCTGGGTAAGGTCCAACCGGTCCCTGTACTGTCTGGGTAAGGCCCAACAGGAGTGTGTGTTGTCTGGGTAAGGTCCAACAGGGCACTGTACTGTCTGGGTAAGGTCCAACAGGAGTGTGTGTTGTCTGGGTAAGGTCCAACCGGTCCCTGTACTGTCTGGGTAAGGCCCAACAGGAGTGTGTGTTGTCTGGGTAAGGTCCAACCGGTCCCTGTACTGTCTGGGTAAGGCCCAACAGGAGTGTGTGTTGTGTGGGTAAGGCCCAACAGAAGTGTGTGTTGTCTGGGCAAGGTCCAACAGGAGTGTGTGTTGTCTGGGTAAGGTCCAACAGGGCACTGTACTGTCTGGGTAAGGCCCAACAGGAGTGTGTGTTGTCTGGGTAAGGCCCAACAGGAGTGTGTGTTGTCTGGGTAAGGCCCAACAGGAGTGTGTGTTGTCTGGGTAAGGCCCAACAGGAGTGTGTGTTGTCTGGGTAAGGCCCAACAGGAGTGTGTGTTGTCTGGGTAAGGCCCAACAGGAGTGTGTGTTGTCTGGGTAAGGCCCAACAGGAGTGTGTGTTGTCTGGGTAAGGCCCAACAGGAGTGTGTGTTGTCTGGGTAAGGCCCAACAGGAGTGTGTGTTGTCTGGGTAAGGCCCAACAGGAGTGTGTGTTGTCTGGGTAAGGTCCAACAGGGCACTGTGTTGTCTGGGTAAGGCCCAACAGGAGTGTGTGTTGTCTGGGTAAGGCCCAACAGGAGTGTGTGTTGTCTGGGTAAGGCCCAACAGGAGTGTGTGTTGTCTGGGTAAGGCCCAACAGGAGTGTGTGTTGTCTGGGTAGGTCCAACAGGAGTGTGTGTTGTCTGGGTAAGGCCCAACAGGTGTGTGTTGTCTGGGTAAGGCCCAACAGGAGTGTGTGTTGTCTGGGTAAGGCCCAACAGGAGTGGGTGTTGTCTGGGTAAGGCCCAACAGGAGTGTGTGTTGTCTGGGTAAGGCCCAAGTGTGTGTTGTCAGGAGTGTGTGTTGTCTGGGTAAGGCCCAACAGGGTGTGTGTTGTCTGGGTAAGGCCCAACAGGAGTGTGTGTTGGTCCCTGTGTTGTCTGGGTAAGGCCCAACAGGAGTGTGTGTTGTCTGGGTAAGGTCCAACAGGAGTGTGTGTTGTCTGGGTAAGGCCCAACAGGAGTGTGTGTTGTCTGGGTAAGGTCCAACAGGAGTGTGTGTTGTCTGGGTAAGGCCCAACAGGAGTGTGTGTTGTCTGGGTAAGGTCCAACAGGGCACTGTACTGTCTGGGTAAGGCCCAACAGGAGTGTGTGTTGTCTGGGTAAGGCCCAACAGGAGTGTGTGTTGTCTGGGTAAGGTCCAACAGGAGTGTGTGTTGTCTGGGTAAGGTCCAACAGGAGTGTGTGTTGTCTGGGTAAGGCCCAACAGGAGTGTGTGTTGTCTGGGTAAGGCCCAACAGGGTGTGTGTTGTCTGGGTAAGGCCCAACAGGAGTGTGTGTTGTCTGGGTTGTCTGGTTGTCTGGGTAAGGTCCAACAGGGTCCCTGTACTGTCTGGGTAAGGCCCAACAGGAGTGTGTGTTGTCTGGGTAAGGTCCAACAGGGCACTGTACTGTCTGGGTAAGGCCCAACAGGAGTGTGTGTTGTCTGGGTAAGGTCCAACCGGTCCCTGTACTGTCTGGGTAAGGCCCAACAGGAGTGTGTGTTGTCTGGGTAAGGTCCAACGGTCCCTGTACTGTCTGGGTAAGGCCCAACAGGAGTGTGTGTTGTCTGGGTAAGGCCCAACAGGAGTGTGTGTTGTCTGGGCAAGGTCCAACAGGAGTGTGTGTTGTCTGGGTAAGGTCCAACAGGGCACTGTACTGTCTGGGTAAGGCCCAACAGGAGTGTGTGTTGTCTGGGTAAGGCCCAACAGGAGTGGCCCAACAGGAGTGTGTGTTGTCTGGGTAAGGCCCAACAGGAGTGTGTGTTGTCTGGGTAAGGCCCAACAGGAGTGTGTGTTGTCTGGGTAAGGCCCAACAGGAGTGTGTGTTGTCTGGGTAAGGTCCAACAGGGTGTGTGTTGTCTGGGTAAGCCCAACAGGAGTGTGTGTTGTCCAACAGGGCACTGTGTTGTCTGGGTAAGGCCCAACAGGAGTGTGTGTTGTCTGGGTAAGGCCCAACAGGAGTGTGTGTTGTCTGGGTAAGGCCCAACAGGAGTGTGTGTTGTCTGGGTAAGGCCCCAGGAGTGTGTGTTGTCTGGGTAAGGCCCAACAGGAGTGTGTGTTGTCTGGGTAAGGTCCAACAGGGTGTACTGTCTGGGTAAGGCCCAACAGGAGTGTGTGTTGTCTGGGTAAGGTCCAACTGTCAGGCCCAACAGGAGTGTGTGTTGTCTGGGTAAGGCCCAACAGGAGTGTGTGTTGTCTGGGTAAGGTCCAACAGGAGTGTGTGTTGTCTGGGTAAGGCCCAACAGGAGTGTGTGTTGTCTGGGTAAGGCCCAACAGGAGTGTGTGTTGTCTGGGTAAGGTCCAACAGGAGTGTGTGTTGTCTGGGTAAGGCCCAACAGGAGTGTGTGTTGTCTGGGTAAGGCCCAACAGGAGTGTGTGTTGTCTGGGTAAGGTCCAACAGGAGTGTGTGTTGTCTGGGTAAGGTCCAACAGGAGTGTGTGTTGTCTGGGTAAGGCCCAACAGGAGTGTGTGTTGTCTGGGTAAGGCCCAACAGGAGTGTGTGTTGTCTGGGTAAGGCCCAACAGGAGTGTGTGTTGTCTGGGTAAGGTCCAAGGTCCCTGTACTGTCTGGGTAAGGCCCAACAGGAGTGTGTGTTGTCTGGGTCCAACAAGGTCCCAACAGGAGTGTGTGTTGTCTGGGTAAGGTCCAACAGGAGTGTGTGTTGTCTGGGTAAGGTCCAACAGGGCACTGTACTGTCTGGGTAAGGCCCAACAGGAGTGTGTGTTGTCTGGGTAAGGCCCAACAGGAGTGTGTGTTGTCTGGGTAAGGTCCAACAAGGTCCCTGTACTGTCTGGGTAAGGCCCAACAGGAGTGTGTGTGTTGTCTGGGTAAGGTCCAACGGTCCCTGTACTGTCTGGGTAAGGCCCAACAGGAGTGTGTGTTGTCTGGGTAAGGTCCAACAGGGCACTGTACTGTCTGGGTAAGGTCCAACAGGAGTGTGTGTTGTCTGGGTAAGGTCCAACAGGTCCCTGTACTGTCTGGGTAAGGCCCAACAGGAGTGTGTGTTGTCTGGGTAAGGTCCAACCGGTCCCTGTACTGTCTGGGTAAGGCCCAACAGGAGTGTGTGTTGTCTGGGTAAGGCCCAACAGGAGTGTGTGTTGTCTGGGCAAGGTCCAACAGGAGTGTGTGTTGTCTGGGTAAGGTCCAACAGGGCATTGTACTGTCTGGGTAAGGCCCAACAGGAGTGTGTGTTGTCTGGGTAAGGCCCAACAGGAGTGTGTGTTGTCTGGGTAAGGCCCAACAGGAGTGTGTGTTGTCTGGGTAAGGCCCAACAGGAGTGTGTGTTGTCTGGGTAAGGCCCAACAGGAGTGTGTGTCTGTAAGGTCCAACAGGAGTGTGTGTTGTCTGGGTAAGGTCCAACAGGAGTGTGTGTTGTCTGGGTAAGGCCCAACAGGGCACTGTACTGTCTGGGTAAGGCCCAACAGGAGTGTGTGTTGTCTGGGTAAGGCCCAACAGGAGTGTGTGTTGTCTGGGTAAGGCCCAACAGGAGTGTGTGTTGTCTGGGTAAGGTCCAACAGGGCACTGTACTGTCTGGGTAAGGCCCAACAGGAGTGTGTGTTGTCAGGCCCAACAGGAGTGTGTGTTGTCTGGGTAAGGTCCAACAGGAGTGTGTGTTGTCTGGGTAAGGTCCAACAGGGCACTGTACTGTCTGTCTGTTGTCTGGGTAAGGCCCAACAGGAGTGTGTGTTGTCTGGGTAAGGCCCAACAGGAGTGTGTGTTGTCTGGGCCCAACAAGGTAAGGCCCAACAGGAGTGTGTGTTGTCTGGGTAAGGTCCAACAGGAGTGTGTGTTGTCTGGGTAAGGTCCAACAGGAGTGTGTGTTGTCTGGGTAAGGCCCAACAGGAGTGTGTGTTGTCTGGGTAAGGCCCAACAGGAGTGTGTGTTGTCTGGGTAAGGCCCAACAGGAGTGTGTGTTGTCTGGGTAAGGCCCAACAGGAGTGTGTGTTGTCTGGGTAAGGCCCAACAGGAGTGTGTGTTGTCTGGGTAAGGTCCAACAGGGCACTGTACTGTCTGGGTAAGGCCCAACAGGAGTGTGTGTTGTCTGGGTAAGGCCCAACAGGAGTGTGTGTTGTCTGGGTAAGGCCCAACAGGAGTGTGTGTTGTCTGGGTAAGGCCCAACAGGAGTGTGTGTTGTCTGGGTAAGGCCCAACAGGAGTGTGTGTTGTCTGGGTAAGGCCCAACAGGAGTGTGTGTTGTCTGGGTAAGGCCCAACAGGAGTGTGTGTTGTCTGGGTAAGGTCCAACAGGGCCCTGTACTGTCTGGGTAAGGCCCAACAGGAGTGTGTGTTGTCTGGGTAAGGTCCAACAGGGTCCCTGTACTGTCTGGGTAAGGCCCAACAGGAGTGTGTGTTGTCTGGGTAAGGTCCAACAGGGTCCCTGTACTGTCTGGGTAAGGCCCAACAGGGTGTGTGTTGTCTGGGTAAGGCCCAACAGGAGTGTGTGTTGTCTGGGTAAGGCCCAACAGGAGTGTGTGTTGTCTGGGTAAGGTCCAACAGGGCACTGTACTGTCTGGGTAAGGCCCAACAGGAGTGTGTGTTGTCTGGGTAAGGCCCAACAGGAGTGTGTGTTGTCTGGGTAAGGTCCAACAGGAGTGTGTGTTGTCTGGGTAAGGTCCAACAGGAGTGTGTGTTGTCTGGGTAAGGCCCAACAGGAGTGTGTGTTGTCTGGGTAAGGCCCAACAGGAGTGTGTGTTGTCTGGGTAAGGCCCAACAGGAGTGTGTGTTGTCTGGGTAAGGTCCAACAGGAGTGTGTGTTGTCTGGGTAAGGTCCAACAGGGCACTGTACTGTCTGGGTAAGGCCCAACAGGAGTGTGTGTTGTCTGGGTAAGGCACAACAGGAGTGTGTGTTGTCTGGGTAAGGCCCAACAGGAGTGTGTGTTGTCTGGGTAAGGTCCAACCGGTCCCTGTACTGTCTGGGTAAGGCCCAACAGGAGTGTGTGTTGTCTGGGTAAGGTCCAACAGGAGTGTGTGTTGTCTGGGTAAGGTCCAACAGGGCACTGTACTGTCTGGGTAAGGCCCAACAGGAGTGTGTGTTGTCTGGGTAAGGCCCAACAGGAGTGTGTGTTGTCTGGGTAAGGTCCAACAGGAGGTGTGTGTTGTCTGGGTAAGGTCCAACAGGAGTGTGTGTTGTCTGGGTAAGGCCCAACAGAGTGTGTGTTGTCTGGGTAAGGGCCCAACAGGGTGTGTGTTGTCTGGGTAAGGCCCAACAGGAGTGTGTGTTGTCTGGGTCAACAGGAGTGTGTGTTGTCTGGGTGTCAGGGTCCTGTTGTCTAAGGCCCAACAGGAGTGTGTGTTGTCTGGGTAAGGTCCAACAGGGCACTGTACTGTCTGGGTAAGGCCCAACAGGAGTGTGTGTTGTCTGGGTAAGGTCCAACAGGGACTGTACTGTTGTCTGGGTAAGGTCCAACAGGAGTGTGTGTTGTCTGGGTAAGGTCCAACAGGGTCCCTGTACTGTCTGGGTAAGGCCCAACAGGAGTGTGTGTTGTCTGGGTAAGGTCCAACAGGGTCCCTGTACTGTCTGGGTAAGGCCCAACAGGAGTGTGTGTTGTCTGGGTAAGGCCCAACAGGAGTGTGTGTTGTCTGGGTAAGGTCCAACAGGAGTGTGTGTTGTCTGGGTAAGGTCCAACAGGGCACTGTACTGTCTGGGTAAGGCCCAACAGGAGTGTGTGTTGTCTGGGTAAGGCCCAACAAGTGTGTGTTGTCTGGGTAAGGCCCAACAGGAGTGTGTGTTGTCTGGGTAAGGCCCAACAGGAGTGTGTGTCTGGGTAAGGCCCAACAGGAGTGTGTGTTGTCTGGGTAAGGCCCAACAGGAGTGTGTGTTGTCTGGGTAAGGCCCAACAGGAGTGTGTGTTGTCTGGGTAAGGTCCAACAGGAGTGTGTGTTGTCTGGGTAAGGCCCAACAGGAGTGTGTGTTGTCTGGGTAAGGCCCAACAGGTGTGTGTTGTCTGGGTAAGGCCCAACAGGAGTGTGTGTTGTCTGGGTAAGGCCCAACAGGAGTGTGTGTTGTCTGGGTAAGGCCCAACAGGAGTGTGTGTTGTCTGGGTAAGGCCCAACAGGGAGTGTGTGTTGTCTGGGTAAGGCCCAACAGGAGTGTGTGTTGTCTGGGTAAGGTCCAACAGGAGTGTGTGTTGTCTGGGTAAGGTCCAACAGGGCACTGTACTGTCTGGGTAAGGCCCAACAGGAGTGTGTGTTGTCTGGGTAAGGCCCAACAGGAGTGTGTGTTGTCTGGGTAAGGCCCAACAGGAGTGTGTGTTGTCTGGGTAAGGCCCAACAGGAGTGTGTGTTGTCTGGGTAAGGTCCAACAGGAGTGTGTGTTGTCTGGGTAAGGTCCAACAGGAGTGTGTGTTGTCTGGGTAAGGCCCAACAGGAGTGTGTGTTGTCTGGGTAAGGCCCAACAGGAGTGTGTGTTGTCTGGGTAAGGCCCAACAGGAGTGTGTGTTGTCTGGGTAAGGTCCAACAGGAGTGTGTGTTGTCTGGGTAAGGCCCAACAGGAGTGTGTGTTGTCTGGGTAAGGCCCAACAGGAGTGTGTGTTGTCTGGGTAAGGTCCAACAGGAGTGTGTGTTGTCTGGGTAAGGTCCAACAGGAGTGTGTGTTGTCTGGGTAAGGTCCAACAGGGCACTGTACTGTCTGGGTAAGGCCCAACAGGAGTGTGTGTTGTCTGGGTAAGGCCCAACAGGAGTGTGTGTTGTCTGGGTAAGGTCCAACCGGTCCCTGTACTGTCTGGGTAAGGCCCAACAGGAGTGTGTGTTGTCTGGGTAAGGTCCAACAGGGTCCCTGTACTGTCTGGGTAAGGCCCAACAGGAGTGTGTGTTGTCTGGGTAAGGTCCAACAGGGCACTGTACTGTCTGGGTAAGGTCCAACAGGAGTGTGTGTTGTCTGGGTAAGGTCCAACAGGGTCCCTGTACTGTCTGGGTAAGGCCCAACAGGAGTGTGTGTTGTCTGGGTAAGGCCCAACAGGGCAGTGTGTGTTGTCTGGGTAAGGTCCAACAGGAGTGTGTGTTGTCTGGGTAAGGTCCAACTGGTCCCTGTACTGTCTGGGTAAGGCCCAACAGGAGTGTGTGTGTTGTCTGGGTAAGGTCCAACCGGTCCCTGTACTGTCTGGGTAAGGCCCAACAGGAGTGTGTGTTGTCTGGGTAAGGTCCAACAGGGCACTGTACTGTCTGGGTAAGGCCCAACAGGAGTGTGTGTTGTCTGGGTAAGGTCCAACCGGTCCCTGTACTGTCTGGGTAAGGCCCAACAGGAGTGTGTGTTGTCTGGGTAAGGTCCAACCGGTCCCTGTACTGTCTGGGTAAGGCCCAACAGGAGTGTGTGTTGTGTGGGTAAGGCCCAACAGAAGTGTGTGTTGTCTGGGCAAGGTCCAACAGGAGTGTGTGTTGTCTGGGTAAGGTCCAACAGGGCACTGTACTGTCTGGGTAAGGCCCAACAGGAGTGTGTGTTGTCTGGGTAAGGCCCAACAGGAGTGTGTGTTGTCTGGGTAAGGCCCAACAGGAGTGTGTGTTGTCTGGGTAAGGCCCAACAGGAGTGTGTGTTGTCTGGGTAAGGTCCAACAGGAGTGTGTGTTGTCTGGGTAAGGTCCAACAGGGCACTGTACTGTCTGGGTAAGGCCCAACAGGAGTGTGTGTTGTCTGGGTAAGGCCCAACAGGAGTGTGTGTTGTCTGGGTAAGGCCCAACAGGGTGTGTGTTGTCTGGGTAAGGCCCAACAGGAGTGTGTGTTGTCTGGGTAAGGCCCAACAGGAGTGTGTGTTGTCTGGGTAAGGTCCAACAGGAGTGTGTGTTGTCTGGGTAAGGTCCAACAGGGCACTGTACTGTCTGGGTAAGGCCCAACAGGAGTGTGTGTTGTCTGGGTAAGGCCCAACAGGAGTGTGTGTTGTCTGGGTAAGGCCCAACAGGAGTGTGTGTTGTCTGGGTAAGGCCCAACAGGAGTGTGTGTTGTCTGGGTAAGGTCCAACAGGAGTGTGTGTTGTCTGGGTAAGGTCCAACAGGGCACTGTACTGTCTGGGTAAGGTCCAACAGGAGTGTGTGTTGTCTGGGTAAGGTCCAACAGGTCCCTGTACTGTCTGGGTAAGGCCCAACAGGAGTGTGTGTTGTCTGGGTAAGGTCCAACAGGTCCCTGTACTGTCTGGGTAAGGCCCAACAGGAGTGTGTGTTGTCTGGGTAAGGCCCAACAGGGAGTGTGTGTTGTCTAAGGTCCAACAGGAGTGTGTGTTGTCTGGGTAAGGTCTGTACTGTCTGGGTAAGGCCCAACAGGAGTGTGTGTTGTCTGGGTAAGGCCCAACAGGAGTGTGTGTTGTCTGGGTAAGGCCCAACAGGAGTGTGTGTTGTCTGGGTAAGGCCCAACAGGAGTGTGTGTTGTCTGGGTAAGGTCCAACAGGAGTGTGTGTTGTCTGGGTAAGGTCCAACAGGGCACTGTACTGTCTGGGTAAGGCCCAACAGGAGTGTGTGTTGTCTGGGTAAGGCCCAACAGGAGTGTGTGTTGTCTGGGTAAGGCCCAACAGGAGTGTGTGTTGTCTGGGTAAGGCCCAACAGGAGTGTGTGTTGTCTGGGTAAGGTCCAACAGGAGTGTGTGTTGTCTGGGTAAGGTCCAACAGGGCACTGTACTGTCTGGGTAAGGCCCAACAGGAGTGTGTGTTGTCTGGGTAAGGCCCAACAGGAGTGTGTGTTGTCTGGGTAAGGCCCAACAGGAGTGTGTGTTGTCTGGGTAAGGCCCAACAGGAGTGTGTGTTGTCTGGGTAAGGCCCAACAGGAGTGTGTGTTGTCTGGGTAAGGTCCAACCGGTCCCTGTACTGTCTGGGTAAGGCCCAACAGGAGTGTGTGTTGTCTGGGTAAGGTCCAACAGGGCACTGTACTGTCTGGGTAAGGTCCAACAGGAGTGTGTGTTGTCTGGGTAAGGTCCAACAGGAGTGTGTGTTGTCTGGGCAAGGTCCAACAGGGCACTGTACTGTCTGGGTAAGGCCCAACAGGAGTGTGTGTTGTCTGGGTAAGGCCCAACAGGAGTGTGTGTTGTCTGGGTAAGGCCCAACAGGAGTGTGTGTTGTCTGGGTAAGGCCCAACAGGAGTGTGTGTTGTCTGGGTAAGGCCCAACAGGAGTGTGTGTTGTCTGGGTAAGGTCCAACAGGGTCCCTGTACTGTCTGGGTAAGGCCCAACAGGAGTGTGTGTTGTCTGGGTAAGGTCCAACAGGGCACTGTACTGTCTGGGTAAGGCCCAACAGGAGTGTGTGTTGTCTGGGTAAGGTCCAACAGGGTCCCTGTACTGTCTGGGTAAGGCCCAACAGGAGTGTGTGTTGTCTGGGTAAGGTCCAACCGGTCCCTGTACTGTCTGGGTAAGGCCCAACAGGAGTGTGTGTTGTCTGGGTAAGGCCCAACAGGAGTGTGTGTTGTCTGGGCAAGGTCCAACAGGAGTGTGTGTTGTCTGGGTAAGGTCCAACAGGGCACTGTACTGTCTGGGTAAGGCCCAACAGGAGTGTGTGTTGTCTGGGTAAGGCCCAACAGGAGTGTGTGTTGTCTGGGTAAGGTCCAACAGGAGTGTGTGTTGTCTGGGTAAGGTCCAACAGGAGTGTGTGTTGTCTGGGTAAGGCCCAACAGGAGTGTGTGTTGTCTGGGTAAGGCCCAACAGGAGTGTGTGTTGTCTGGGTAAGGCCCAACAGGAGTGTGTGTTGTCTGGGTAAGGTCCAACAGGAGTGTGTGTTGTCTGGGTAAGGTCCAACAGGGCACTGTACTGTCTGGGTAAGGCCCAACAGGAGTGTGTGTTGTCTGGGTAAGGCACAACAGGAGTGTGTGTTGTCTGGGTAAGGCCCAACAGGAGTGTGTGTTGTCTGGGTAAGGTCCAACCGGTCCCTGTACTGTCTGGGTAAGGCCCAACAGGAGTGTGTGTGTTGTCTGGGTAAGGTCCAACCGGTCCCTGTACTGTCTGGGTAAGGTCCAACAGGAGTGTGTGTTGTCTGGGTAAGGTCCAACAGGAGTGTGTGTTGTCTGGGCAAGGTCCAACAGGGCACTGTACTGTCTGGGTAAGGCCCAACAGGAGTGTGTGTTGTCTGGGTAAGGCCCAACAGGAGTGTGTGTTGTCTGGGTAAGGTCCAACCGGTCCCTGTACTGTCTGGGTAAGGCCCAACAGGAGTGTGTGTGTTGTCTGGGTAAGGTCCAACCGGTCCCTGTACTGTCTGGGTAAGGCCCAACAGGAGTGTGTGTTGTCTGGGTAAGGTCCAACAGGGCACTGTACTGTCTGGGTAAGGTCCAACAGGAGTGTGTGTTGTCTGGGTAAGGTCCAACCGGTCCCTGTACTGTCTGGGTAAGGCCCAACAGGAGTGTGTGTTGTCTGGGTAAGGTCCAACCGGTCCCTGTACTGTCTGGGTAAGGCCCAACAGGAGTGTGTGTTGTCTGGGTAAGGCCCAACAGGAGTGTGTGTTGTCTGGGTAAGGTCCAACAGGAGTGTGTGTTGTCTGGGTAAGGTCCAACAGGAGTGTGTGTTGTCTGGGTAAGGCCCAACAGGAGTGTGTGTTGTCTGGGTAAGGCCCAACAGGGTGTGTGTTGTCTGGGTAAGGCCCAACAGGAGTGTGTGTTGTCTGGGTAAGGCCCAACAGGAGTGTGTGTTGTCTGGGTAAGGCCCAACAGGAGTGTGTGTTGTCTGGGTAAGGCCAGGGTCCCTGTACTGTCTGGGTAAGGCCCAACAGGAGTGTGTGTTGTCTGGGTAAGGCCCAACAGGAGTGTGTGTTGTCTGGGTAAGGTCCAACAGGAGTGTGTGTTGTCTGGGTAAGGTCCAACAGGGCACTGTACTGTCTGGGTAAGGCCCAACAGGAGTGTGTGTTGTCTGGGTAAGGCCCAACAGGAGTGTGTGTTGTCTGGGTAAGGCCCAACAGGAGTGTGTGTTGTCTGGGTAAGGCCCAACAGGAGTGTGTGTTGTCTGGGTAAGGTCCAACAGGAGTGTGTGTTGTCTGGGTAAGGTCCAACAGGGCACTGTACTGTCTGGGTAAGGCCCAACAGGAGTGTGTGTTGTCTGGGTAAGGCCCAACAGGAGTGTGTGTTGTCTGGGTAAGGCCCAACAGGAGTGTGTGTTGTCTGGGTAAGGCCCAACAGGAGTGTGTGTTGTCTGGGTAAGGTCCAACAGGAGTGTGTGTTGTCTGGGTAAGGCCCAAGGCACTGTACTGTCTGGGTAAGGCCCAAAAGGAGTGTGTGTTGTCTGGGTAAGGCCCAACAGGAGTGTGTGTTGTCTGGGTAAGGCCCAACAGGAGTGTGTGTTGTCTGGGTAAGGCCCAACAGGAGTGTGTGTTGTCTGGGTAAGGCCCAACAGGAGTGTGTGTTGTCTGGGTAAGGTCCAACCGGTCCCTGTACTGTCTGGGTAAGGCCCAACAGGAGTGTGTGTTGTCTGGGTAAGGTCCAACAGGGCACTGTACTGTCTGGGTAAGGTCCAACAGGAGTGTGTGTTGTCTGGGTAAGGTCCAACAGGAGTGTGTGTTGTCTGGGCAAGGTCCAACAGGGCACTGTACTGTCTGGGTAAGGCCCAACAGGAGTGTGTGTTGTCTGGGTAAGGCCCAACAGGAGTGTGTGTTGTCTGGGTAAGGCCCAACAGGAGTGTGTGTTGTCTGGGTAAGGCCCAACAGGAGTGTGTGTTGTCTGGGTAAGGCCCAACAGGAGTGTGTGTTGTCTGGGTAAGGTCCAACAGGTCCCTGTACTGTCTGGGTAAGGCCCAACAGGAGTGTGTGTTGTCTGGGTAAGGTCCAACAGGGCACTGTACTGTCTGGGTAAGGCCCAACAGGAGTGTGTGTTGTCTGGGTAAGGTCCAACAGGGCACTGTACTGTCTGGGTAAGGCCCAACAGGAGTGTGTGTTGTCTGGGTAAGGCCCAACAGGAGTGTGTGTTGTCTGGGTAAGGTCCAACAGGAGTGTGTGTTGTCTGGGTAAGGTCCAACAGGGCACTGTACTGTCTGGGTAAGGCCCAACAGGAGTGTGTGTTGTCTGGGTAAGGTCCAACAGGAGTGTGTGTTGTCTGGGTAAGGTCCAACAGGAGTGTGTGTTGTCTGGGTAAGGCCCAACAGGAGTGTGTGTTGTCTGGGTAAGGCCCAACAGGAGTGTGTGTTGTCTGGGTAAGGCCCAACAGGAGTGTGTGTTGTCTGGGTAAGGCCCAACAGGAGTGTGTGTTGTCTGGGTAAGGTCCAACAGGAGTGTGTGTTGTCTGGGTAAGGTCCAACAGGGCACTGTACTGTCTGGGTAAGGCCCAACAGGAGTGTGTGTTGTCTGGGTAAGGCACAACAGGAGTGTGTGTTGTCTGGGTAAGGCCCAACAGGAGTGTGTGTTGTCTGGGTAAGGTCCAACCGGTCCCTGTACTGTCTGGGTAAGGCCCAACAGGAGTGTGTGTTGTCTGGGTAAGGTCCAACCGGTCCCTGTACTGTCTGGGTAAGGTCCAACAGGAGTGTGTGTTGTCTGGGTAAGGTCCAACAGGAGTGTGTGTTGTCTGGGCAAGGTCCAACAGGGCACTGTACTGTCTGGGTAAGGCCCAACAGGAGTGTGTGTTGTCTGGGTAAGGCCCAACAGGAGTGTGTGTTGTCTGGGTAAGGTCCAACCGGTCCCTGTACTGTCTGGGTAAGGCCCAACAGGAGTGTGTGTTGTCTGGGTAAGGTCCAACAGGGTCCCTGTACTGTCTGGGTAAGGCCCAACAGGAGTGTGTGTTGTCTGGGTAAGGTCCAACAGGGCACTGTACTGTCTGGGTAAGGTCCAACAGGAGTGTGTGTTGTCTGGGTAAGGTCCAACCGGTCCCTGTACTGTCTGGGTAAGGCCCAACAGGAGTGTGTGTTGTCTGGGTAAGGCCCAACAGGAGTGTGTGTTGTCTGGGTAAGGCCCAACAGGAGTGTGTGTTGTCTGGGTAAGGTCCAACAGGAGTGTGTGTTGTCTGGGTAAGGTCCAACAGGAGTGTGTGTTGTCTGGGTAAGGTCCAACAGGAGTGTGTGTTGTCTGGGTAAGGCCCAACAGGAGTGTGTGTTGTCTGGGTAAGGCCCAACAGGAGTGTGTGTTGTCTGGGTAAGGCCCAACAGGAGTGTGTGTTGTCTGGGTAAGGTCCAACAGGAGTGTGTGTTGTCTGGGTAAGGTCCAACAGGGCACTGTACTGTCTGGGTAAGGCCCAACAGGAGTGTGTGTTGTCTGGGTAAGGCACAACAGGAGTGTGTGTTGTCTGGGTAAGGTCCAACAGGAGTGTGTGTTGTCTGGGTAAGGTCCAACAGGAGTGTGTGTTGTCTGGGCAAGGTCCAACAGGGCACTGTACTGTCTGGGTAAGGCCCAACAGGAGTGTGTGTTGTCTGGGTAAGGCCCAACAGGAGTGTGTGTTGTCTGGGTAAGGTCCAACCGGTCCCTGTACTGTCTGGGTAAGGCCCAACAGGAGTGTGTGTTGTCTGGGTAAGGTCCAACAGGGCACTGTACTGTCTGGGTAAGGCCCAACAGGAGTGTGTGTTGTCTGGGTAAGGTCCAACAGGGCACTGTACTGTCTGGGTAAGGTCCAACAGGAGTGTGTGTTGTCTGGGTAAGGTCCAACCGGTCCCTGTACTGTCTGGGTAAGGCCCAACAGGAGTGTGTGTGTTGTCTGGGTAAGGTCCAACCGGTCCCTGTACTGTCTGGGTAAGGCCCAACAGGAGTGTGTGTTGTCTGGGTAAGGTCCAACAGGGCACTGTACTGTCTGGGTAAGGTCCAACAGGAGTGTGTGTTGTCTGGGTAAGGTCCAACCGGTCCCTGTACTGTCTGGGTAAGGCCCAACAGGAGTGTGTGTTGTCTGGGTAAGGTCCAACCGGTCCCTGTACTGTCTGGGTAAGGCCCAACAGGAGTGTGTGTTGTGTGGGTAAGGCCCAACAGAAGTGTGTGTTGTCTGGGCAAGGTCAGGAGTGTGTGTTGTCTGGGTAAGGTCCAACAGGGCACTGTACTGTCTGGGTAAGGCCCAACAGGAGTGTGTGTTGTCTGGGTAAGGCCCAACAGGAGTGTGTGTTGTCTGGGTAAGGCCCAACAGGAGTGTGTGTTGTCTGGGTAAGGCCCAACAGGAGTGTGTGTTGTCTGGGTAAGGCCCAACAGGAGTGTGTGTTGTCTGGGTAAGGTCCAACAGGAGTGTGTGTTGTCTGGGTAAGGTCCAACAGGGCACTGTACTGTCTGGGTAAGGCCCAACAGGAGTGTGTGTTGTCTGGGTAAGGCCCAACAGGAGTGTGTGTTGTCTGGGTAAGGCCCAACAGGAGTGTGTGTTGTCTGGGTAAGGCCCAACAGGAGTGTGTGTTGTCTGGGTAAGGCCCAACAGGAGTGTGTGTTGTCTGGGTAAGGTCCAACAGGAGTGTGTGTTGTCTGGGTAAGGTCCAACAGGGCACTGTACTGTCTGGGTAAGGCCCAACAGGAGTGTGTGTTGTCTGGGTAAGGCCCAACAGGAGTGTGTGTTGTCTGGGTAAGGCCCAACAGGAGTGTGTGTTGTCTGGGTAAGGCCCAACAGGAGTGTGTGTTGTCTGGGTAAGGTCCAACAGGAGTGTGTGTTGTCTGGGTAAGGTCCAACAGGAGTGTGTGTTGTCTGGGTAAGGCCCAACAGGAGTGTGTGTTGTCTGGGTAAGGCCCAACAGGAGTGTGTGTTGTCTGGGTAAGGCCCAACAGGAGTGTGTGTTGTCTGGGTAAGGTCCAACAGGAGTGTGTGTTGTCTGGGTAAGGTCCAACAGGGCACTGTACTGTCTGGGTAAGGCCCAACAGGAGTGTGTGTTGTCTGGGTAAGGCACAACAGGAGTGTGTGTTGTCTGGGTAAGGTCCAACAGGAGTGTGTGTTGTCTGGGTAAGGTCCAACAGGAGTGTGTGTTGTCTGGGCAAGGTCCAACAGGGCACTGTACTGTCTGGGTAAGGCCCAACAGGAGTGTGTGTTGTCTGGGTAAGGCCCAACAGGAGTGTGTGTTGTCTGGGTAAGGTCCAACCGGTCCCTGTACTGTCTGGGTAAGGCCCAACAGGAGTGTGTGTGTTGTCTGGGTAAGGTCCAACCGGTCCCTGTACTGTCTGGGTAAGGCCCAACAGGAGTGTGTGTTGTCTGGGTAAGGTCCAACAGGGCACTGTACTGTCTGGGTAAGGTCCAACAGGAGTGTGTGTTGTCTGGGTAAGGTCCAACCGGTCCCTGTACTGTCTGGGTAAGGCCCAACAGGAGTGTGTGTTGTCTGGGTAAGGTCCAACCGGTCCCTGTACTGTCTGGGTAAGGCCCAACAGGAGTGTGTGTTGTCTGGGTAAGGCCCAACAGGAGTGTGTGTTGTCTGGGCAAGGTCCAACAGGAGTGTGTGTTGTCTGGGTAAGGTCCAACAGGGCATTGTACTGTCTGGGTAAGGCCCAACAGGAGTGTGTGTTGTCTGGGTAAGGCCCAACAGGAGTGTGTGTTGTCTGGGTAAGGCCCAACAGGAGTGTGTGTTGTCTGGGTAAGGCCCAACAGGAGTGTGTGTTGTCTGGGTAAGGTCCAACAGGGCACTGTACTGTCTGGGTAAGGCCCAACAGGAGTGTGTGTTGTCTGGGTAAGGCCCAACAGGAGTGTGTGTTGTCTGGGTAAGGCCCAACAGGAGTGTGTGTTGTCTGGGTAAGGGCCCAACAGGAGTGTGTGTTGTCTGGGTAAGGTCCAACAGGGCACTGTACTGTCTGGGTAAGGCCCAACAGGAGTGTGTGTTGTCTGGGTAAGGCCCAACAGGAGTGTGTGTTGTCTGGGTAAGGCCCAACAGGAGTGTGTGTTGTCTGGGTAAGGCCCAACAGGAGTGTGTGTTGTCTGGGTAAGGCCCAACAGGAGTGTGTGTTGTCTGGGTAAGGCCCAACAGGAGTGTGTGTTGTCTGGGTAAGGTCCAACAGGAGTGTGTGTTGTCTGGTTAAGGTCCAACAGGGCACTGTACTGTCTGGGTAAGGCCCAACAGGAGTGTGTGTTGTCTGGGTAAGGCCCAACAGGAGTGTGTGTTGTCTGGGTAAGGTCCAACAGGAGTGTGTGTTGTCTGGGTAAGGTCCAACAGGAGTGTGTGTTGTCTGGGCAAGGTCCAACAGGGCACTGTACTGTCTGGGTAAGGGTGTGTGTTGTCTGGGTAAGGTCCAACAGGAGTGTGTGTTGTCTGGGTAAGGTCCAACAGGGCACTGTACTGTCTGGGTAAGGCCCAACAGGAGTGTGTGTGTTGTCTGGGTAAGGTCCAACCGGTCCCTGTACTGTCTGGGTAAGGCCCAACAGGAGTGTGTGTTGTCTGGGTAAGGTCCAACAGGGCACTGTACTGTCTGGGTAAGGTCCAACAGGAGTGTGTGTTGTCTGGGTAAGGTCCAACCGGTCCCTGTACTGTCTGGGTAAGGCCCAACAGGAGTGTGTGTTGTCTGGGTAAGGTCCAACAGGGCACTGTACTGTCTGGGTAAGGCCCAACAGGAGTGTGTGTTGTCTGGGTAAGGCCCAACAGGAGTGTGTGTTGTCTGGGTAAGGCCCAACAGGAGTGTGTGTTGTCTGGGTAAGGCCCAACAGGAGTGTGTGTTGTCTGGGTAAGGTCCAACAGGAGTGTGTGTTGTCTGGGTAAGGTCCAACAGGGCACTGTACTGTCTGGGTAAGGCCCAACAGGAGTGTGTGTTGTCTGGGTAAGGCCCAACAGGAGTGTGTGTTGTCTGGGTAAGGCCCAACAGGAGTGTGTGTTGTCTGGGTAAGGTCCAACAGGAGTGTGTGTTGTCTGGGCAAGGTCCAACAGGGCACTGTACTGTCTGGGTAAGGCCCAACAGGAGTGTGTGTTGTCTGGGTAAGGCCCAACAGGAGTGTGTGTTGTCTGGGTAAGGTCCAACGGTCCCTGTACTGTCTGGGTAAGGCCCAACAGGAGTGTGTGTTGTCTGGGTAAGGTCCAACAGGGTCCCTGTACTGTCTGGGTAAGGCCCAACAGGAGTGTGTGTTGTCTGGGTAAGGTCCAACAGGGCACTGTACTGTCTGGGTAAGGTCCAACAGGAGTGTGTGTTGTCTGGGTAAGGTCCAACCGGTCCCTGTACTGTCTGGGTAAGGCCCAACAGGAGTGTGTGTTGTCTGGGTATGGTCCAACCGGTCCCTGTACTGTCTGGGTAAGGCCCAACAGGAGTGTGTGTTGTCTGGGTAAGGCCCAACAGGAGTGTGTGTTGTCTGGGTAAGGCCCAACAGGAGTGTGTGTTGTCTGGGTAAGGCCCAACAGGAGTGTGTGTTGTCTGGGTAAGGTCCAACAGGAGTGTGTGTTGTCTGGTTAAGGTCCAACAGGGCACTGTACTGTCTGGGTAAGGCCCAACAGGAGTGTGTGTTGTCTGGGTAAGGCACAACAGGAGTGTGTGTTGTCTGGGTAAGGTCCAACAGGAGTGTGTGTTGTCTGGGTAAGGTCCAACAGGAGTGTGTGTTGTCTGGGCAAGGTCCAACAGGGCACTGTACTGTCTGGGTAAGGCCCAACAGGAGTGTGTGTTGTCTGGGTAAGGCCCAACAGGAGTGTGTGTTGTCTGGGTAAGGTCCAACCGGTCCCTGTACTGTCTGGGTAAGGCCCAACAGGAGTGTGTGTGTTGTCTGGGTAAGGTCCAACCGGTCCCTGTACTGTCTGGGTAAGGCCCAACAGGAGTGTGTGTTGTCTGGGTAAGGTCCAACAGGGCACTGTACTGTCTGGGTAAGGTCCAACAGGAGTGTGTGTTGTCTGGGTAAGGTCCAACCGGTCCCTGTACTGTCTGGGTAAGGCCCAACAGGAGTGTGTGTTGTCTGGGTAAGGTCCAACCGGTCCCTGTACTGTCTGGGTAAGGCCCAACAGGAGTGTGTGTTGTCTGGGTAAGGCCCAACAGGAGTGTGTGTTGTCTGGGTAAGGTCCAACAGGGCATTGTACTGTCTGGGTAAGGCCCAACAGGAGTGTGTGTTGTCTGGGTAAGGCCCAACAGGAGTGTGTGTTGTCTGGGTAAGGCCCAACAGGAGTGTGTGTTGTCTGGGTAAGGCCCAACAGGAGTGTGTGTTGTCTGGGTAAGGCCCAACAGGAGTGTGTGTTGTCTGGGTAAGGTCCAACAGGAGTGTGTGTTGTCTGGGTAAGGTCCAACAGGGCACTGTACTGTCTGGGTAAGGCCCAACAGGAGTGTGTGTTGTCTGGGTAAGGCCCAACAGGAGTGTGTGTTGTCTGGGTAAGGCCCAACAGGAGTGTGTGTTGTCTGGGTAAGGCCCAACAGGAGTGTGTGTTGTCTGGGTAAGGTCCAACAGGAGTGTGTGTTGTCTGGGTAAGGTCCAACAAGGCACTGTACTGTCTGGGTAAGGCCCAAAAGGAGTGTGTGTTGTCTGGGTAAGGCCCAACAGGAGTGTGTGTTGTCTGGGTAAGGCCCAACAGGAGTGTGTGTTGTCTGGGTAAGGTCCAACCGGTCCCTGTACTGTCTGGGTAAGGCCCAACAGGAGTGTGTGTTGTCTGGGTAAGGTCCAACAGGGCACTGTACTGTCTGGGTAAGGTCCAACAGGAGTGTGTGTTGTCTGGGTAAGGTCCAACAGGAGTGTGTGTTGTCTGGGCAAGGTCCAACAGGGCACTGTACTGTCTGGGTAAGGCCCAACAGGAGTGTGTGTTGTCTGGGTAAGGCCCAACAGGAGTGTGTGTTGTCTGGGTAAGGCCCAACAGGAGTGTGTGTTGTCTGGGTAAGGCCCACCAGGAGTGTGTGTTGTCTGGGTAAGGCCCAACAGGAGTGTGTGTTGTCTGGGTAAGGCCCAACAGGAGTGTGTGTTGTCTGGGTAAGGCCCAACAGGAGTGTGTGTTGTCTGGGTAAGGTCCAACAGGAGTGTGTGTTGTCTGGGTAAGGTCCAACAGGAGTGTGTGTTGTCTGGGTAAGGCCCAACAGGAGTGTGTGTTGTCTGGGTAAGGCCCAACAGGAGTGTGTGTTGTCTGGGTAAGGCCCAACAGGAGTGTGTGTTGTCTGGGTAAGGTCCAACAGGAGTGTGTGTTGTCTGGGTAAGGTCCAACAGGGCACTGTACTGTCTGGGTAAGGCCCAACAGGAGTGTGTGTTGTCTGGGTAAGGCACAACAGGAGTGTGTGTTGTCTGGGTAAGGTCCAACAGGAGTGTGTGTTGTCTGGGTAAGGTCCAACAGGAGCGTGTGTTGTCTGGGCAAGGTCCAACAGGGCACTGTACTGTCTGGGTAAGGCCCAACAGGAGTGTGTGTTGTCTGGGTAAGGCCCAACAGGAGTGTGTGTTGTCTGGGTAAGGTCCAACAGGGCACTGTACTGTCTGGGTAAGGTCCAACAGGAGTGTGTGTTGTCTGGGTAAGGTCCAACCGGTCCCTGTACTGTCTGGGTAAGGCCCAACAGGAGTGTGTGTTGTCTGGGTAAGGTCCAAGGTCCCTGTACTGTCTGGGTAAGGCCCAACAGGAGTGTGTGTTGTCTGGGTAAGGCCCAACAGGAGTGTGTGTTGTCTGGGCAAGGTCCAACAGGAGTGTGTGTTGTCTGGGTAAGGTCCAACAGGGCATTGTACTGTCTGGGTAAGGCCCAACAGGAGTGTGTGTTGTCTGGGTAATGCCCAACAGGAGTGTGTGTTGTCTGGGTAAGGCCCAACAGGAGTGTGTGTTGTCTGGGTAAGGCCCAACAGGAGTGTGTGTTGTCTGGGTAAGGCCCAACAGGAGTGTGTGTTGTCTGGGTAAGGTCCAACAGGAGTGTGTGTTGTCTGGGTAAGGTCCAACAGGGCACTGTACTGTCTGGGTAAGGCCCAACAGGAGTGTGTGTTGTCTGGGTAAGGCCCAACAGGAGTGTGTGTTGTCTGGGTAAGGCCCAACAGGAGTGTGTGTTGTCTGGGTAAGGCCCAACAGGAGTGTGTGTTGTCTGGGTAAGGCCCAACAGGAGTGTGTGTTGTCTGGGTAAGGTCCAACAGGAGTGTGTGTTGTCTGGGTAAGGTCCAACAGGGCACTGTACTGTCTGGGTAAGGCCCAACAGGAGTGTGTGTTGTCTGGGTAAGGCCCAACAGGAGTGTGTGTTGTCTGGGTAAGGCCCAACAGGAGTGTGTGTTGTCTGGGTAAGGCCCAACAGGAGTGTGTGTTGTCTGGGTAAGGTCCAACAGGAGTGTGTGTTGTCTGGGTAAGGTCCAACAGGAGTGTGTGTTGTCTGGGTAAGGCCCAACAGGAGTGTGTGTTGTCTGGGTAAGGCCCAACAGGAGTGTGTGTTGTCTGGGTAAGGCCCAACAGGAGTGTGTGTTGTCTGGGTAAGGTCCAACCGGTCCCTGTACTGTCTGGGTAAGGCCCAACAGGAGTGTGTGTGTTGTCTGGGTAAGGTCCAACCGGTCCCTGTACTGTCTGGGTAAGGCCCAACAGGAGTGTGTGTTGTCTGGGTAAGGCCCAACAGGAGTGTGTGTTGTCTGGGTAAGGCCCAACAGGAGTGTGTGTTGTCTGGGTAAGGCCCAACAGGAGTGTGTGTTGTCTGGGTAAGGCCCAACAGGAGTGTGTGTTGTCTGGGTAAGGCCCAACAGGAGTGTGTGTTGTCTGGGTAAGGCCCAACAGGAGTGTGTGTTGTCTGGGTAAGGTCCAACAGGAGTGTGTGTTGTCTGGGTAAGGTCCAACAGGGCACTGTACTGTCTGGGTAAGGCCCAACAGGAGTGTGTGTTGTCTGGGTAAGGCCCAACAGGAGTGTGTGTTGTCTGGGTAAGGCCCAACAGGAGTGTGTGTTGTCTGGGTAAGGCCCAACAGGAGTGTGTGTTGTCTCGGTAAGGCCCAACAGGAGTGTGTGTTGTCTGGGTAAGGTCCAACAGGAGTGTGTGTTGTCTGGGTAAGGTCCAACAGGGCACTGTACTGTCTGGGTAAGGCCCAACAGGAGTGTGTGTTGTCTGGGTAAGGCCCAACAGGAGTGTGTGTTGTCTGGGTAAGGCCCAACAGGAGTGTGTGTTGTCTGGGTAAGGTCCAACAGGAGTGTGTGTTGTCTGGGTAAGGTCCAACAGGAGTGTGTGTTGTCTGGGTAAGGCCCAACAGGAGTGTGTGTTGTCTGGGTAAGGCCCAACAGGAGTGTGTGTTGTCTGGGTAAGGCCCAACAGGAGTGTGTGTTGTCTGGGTAAGGTCCAACAGGAGTGTGTGTTGTCTGGGTAAGGTCCAACAGGGCACTGTACTGTCTGGGTAAGGCCCAACAGGAGTGTGTGTTGTCTGGGTAAGGCACAACAGGAGTGTGTGTTGTCTGGGTAAGGTCCAACAGGAGTGTGTGTTGTCTGGGTAAGGTCCAACAGGAGCGTGTGTTGTCTGGGCAAGGTCCAACAGGGCACTGTACTGTCTGGGTAAGGCCCAACAGGAGTGTGTGTTGTCTGGGTAAGGCCCAACAGGAGTGTGTGTTGTCTGGGTAAGGTCCAACAGGGCACTGTACTGTCTGGGTAAGGTCCAACAGGAGTGTGTGTTGTCTGGGTAAGGTCCAACCGGTCCCTGTACTGTCTGGGTAAGGCCCAACAGGAGTGTGTGTTGTCTGGGTAAGGTCCAACCGGTCCCTGTACTGTCTGGGTAAGGCCCAACAGGAGTGTGTGTTGTCTGGGTAAGGCCCAACAGGAGTGTGTGTTGTCTGGGCAAGGTCCAACAGGAGTGTGTGTTGTCTGGGTAAGGTCCAACAGGGCATTGTACTGTCTGGGTAAGGCCCAACAGGAGTGTGTGTTGTCTGGGTAATGCCCAACAGGAGTGTGTGTTGTCTGGGTAAGGCCCAACAGGAGTGTGTGTTGTCTGGGTAAGGCCCAACAGGGTGTGTGTTGTCTGGGTAAGGCCCAACAGGAGTGTGTGTTGTCTGGGTAAGGTCCAACAGGAGTGTGTGTTGTCTGGGTAAGGTCAACAGGGCACTGTACTGTCTGGGTAAGGCCCAACAGGAGTGTGTGTTGTCTGGGTAAGGCCCAACAGGAGTGTGTGTTGTCTGGGTAAGGCCCAACAGGAGTGTGTGTTGTCTGGGTAAGGCCCAACAGGAGTGTGTGTTGTCTCGGTAAGGCCCAACAGGAGTGTGTGTTGTCTGGGTAAGGTCCAACAGGAGTGTGTGTTGTCTGGGTAAGGTCCAACAGGGCACTGTACTGTCTGGGTAAGGCCCAACAGGAGTGTGTGTTGTCTGGGTAAGGCCCAACAGGAGTGTGTGTTGTCTGGGTAAGGCCCAACAGGAGTGTGTGTTGTCTGGGTAAGGCCCAACAGGAGTGTGTGTTGTCTGGGTAAGGTCCAACAGGAGTGTGTGTTGTCTGGGTAAGGTCCAACAGGAGTGTGTGTTGTCTGGGTAAGGCCCAACAGGAGTGTGTGTTGTCTGGGTAAGGCCCAACAGGAGTGTGTGTTGTCTGGGTAAGGCCCAACAGGAGTGTGTGTTGTCTGGGTAAGGTCCAACCGGTCCCTGTACTGTCTGGGTAAGGCCCAACAGGAGTGTGTGTGTTGTCTGGGTAAGGTCCAACCGGTCCCTGTACTGTCTGGGTAAGGCCCAACAGGAGTGTGTGTTGTCTGGGTAAGGTCCAACAGGGCACTGTACTGTCTGGGTAAGGTCCAACAGGAGTGTGTGTTGTCTGGGTAAGGTCCAACCGGTCCCTGTACTGTCTGGGTAAGGCCCAACAGGAGTGTGTGTTGTCTGGGTATGGTCCAACCGGTCCCTGTACTGTCTGGGTAAGGCCCAACAGGAGTGTGTGTTGTCTGGGTAAGGCCCAACAGGAGTGTGTGTTGTCTGGGCAAGGTCCAACAGGAGTGTGTGTTGTCTGGGTAAGGTCCAACAGGGCATTGTACTGTCTGGGTAAGGCCCAACAGGAGTGTGTGTTGTCTGGGTAAGGCCCAACAGGAGTGTGTGTTGTCTGGGTAAGGCCCAACAGGAGTGTGTGTTGTCTGGGTAAGGCCCAACAGGAGTGTGTGTTGTCTGGGTAAGGCCCAACAGGAGTGTGTGTTGTCTGGGTAAGGTCCAACAGGAGTGTGTGTTGTCTGGGTAAGGTCCAACAGGGCACTGTACTGTCTGGGTAAGGCCCAACAGGAGTGTGTGTTGTCTGGGTAAGGCCCAACAGGAGTGTGTGTTGTCTGGGTAAGGCCCAACAGGAGTGTGTGTTGTCTGGGTAAGGCCCAACAGGAGTGTGTGTTGTCTGGGTAAGGTCCAACAGGAGTGTGTGTTGTCTGGGTAAGGTCCAACAAGGCACTGTACTGTCTGGGTAAGGCCCAAAAGGAGTGTGTGTTGTCTGGGTAAGGCCCAACAGGAGTGTGTGTTGTCTGGGTAAGGCCCAACAGGAGTGTGTGTTGTCTCGGTAAGGCCCAACAGGAGTGTGTGTTGTCTGGGTAAGGTCCAACCGGTCCCTGTACTGTCTGGGTAAGGCCCAACAGGAGTGTGTGTTGTCTGGGTAAGGTCCAACAGGGCACTGTACTGTCTGGGTAAGGTCCAACAGGAGTGTGTGTTGTCTGGGTAAGGTCCAACAGGAGTGTGTGTTGTCTGGGCAAGGTCCAACAGGGCACTGTACTGTCTGGGTAAGGCCCAACAGGAGTGTGTGTTGTCTGGGTAAGGCCCAACAGGAGTGTGTGTTGTCTGGGTAAGGCCCAACAGGAGTGTGTGTTGTCTGGGTAAGGCCCAACAGGAGTGTGTGTTGTCTGGGTAAGGCCCAACAGGAGTGTGTGTTGTCTGGGTAAGGCCCAACAGGAGTGTGTGTTGTCTGGGTAAGGTCCAACCGGTCCCTGTACTGTCTGGGTAAGGCCCAACAGGAGTGTGTGTTGTCTGGGTAAGGTCCAACAGGGCACTGTACTGTCTGGGTAAGGCCCAACAGGAGTGTGTGTTGTCTGGGTAAGGTCCAACCGGTCCCTGTACTGTCTGGGTAAGGCCCAACAGATGTGTGTGTTGTCTGGGTAAGGTCCAACCGGTCCCTGTACTGTCTGGGTAAGGCCCAACAGGAGTGTGTGTTGTCTGGGTAAGGCCCAACAGGAGTGTGTGTTGTCTGGGCAAGGTCCAACAGGAGTGTGTGTTGTCTGGGTAAGGCCCAACAGGAGTGTGTGTTGTCTGGGTAAGGCCCAACAGGAGTGTGTGTTGTCTGGGTAAGGTCCAACCGGTCCCTGTACTGTCTGGGTAAGGCCCAACAGGAGTGTGTGTTGTCTGGGTAAGGTCCAACGGGAGTGTATGTTGTCTGGGTAAGGTCCAACGGGAGTGTGTGTTGTCTGTGTAAGGCCCAACGGGAGTGTGTGTTGTTTGGGTAAGGCCCAACGGGAGTGTGTGTTGTCTGGGTAAGGTCCAGCAGGGCCCTGTGTTGTCTGAATACAACCCAAACTGGTCTATAGGTAATACAACCCAAACGGGTCTATAGGTAATACAACCCAAACTGGTCTATAGGTAAAACAACCTAAACTGGTCTATAGGTAATACAACCCAAACTGGTCTATAGGTAATACAAACCAAACTGGTCTATAGATAATACAACCCAAACTGGTCTATAGGTAATACAACCCAAACTGGTCTATAGGTAATACAACCCAAACTGGCCTATAGGTAATACAACCCAAACTGGTCTATAGGTAATACAACCCAAACTGGTCTATAGGTAATACAAACCAAACTGGTCTATAGATAATACAACCCAAACTGGTCTATAGGTAATACAACCCAAACTGGTCTATAGGCAATACAACCCAAACTGGTCTATAGGTAATACAACCCAAACTGGTCTATAGGTAATACAACCCAAACTGGTCTATAGGTAATACAACCCAAACTGGTCTATAGGTAATACAACCCAAACTGGTCTATAGGTAATACAAACCAAACTGGTCTATAGATAATACAACCCAAACTGGTCTATAGGTAATACAACCCAAACTGGTCTATAGGCAATACAACCCAAACTGGTCTATAGGTAATACAACCCAAACTGGTCTATAGGTAATACAACCCAAACTGGTCTATAGGTAATACAATAACACAACCATTTCTCCAGTGGCCCAAGTCTGCCTCCCTCTCCTGCTCCACAGCTGCTCTGTGTGTGTGTGAGTGTGTGTGTGAGTGTGAGTGTGAGAGAGAGAGAGAATATCACATTTGAGTATATCTTTTCATGTGACGACACTGAAGAAATGACACTTTGCTACAATGTAAAGTAGTGAGTGCACAGCTTGTAAAACAGTGTAAATGTGCTGTCCCCTCAAAATAACTCAACACACAGCCATTAATGTCTAAACCGCTGGCAACAAGAGTACACCCCTAAGTGAAAATGTCCAAATTGGGCCCAATTAGCCATTTTCCCTCCTCGGTGTCATGTGACTCGTTAGTGTTACAAGGTCTCAGGTGTGAATGGGGAGCAGGTGTGTTAAATTTGGTGTCATTCTCTCACACTCCCTCATACTGACTGGTCACTGGAAGTTCAACATGGCACCTCATGGCAAAGAACTCTCTGAGGATCTGAAAAAAATAATTGTTGCTCTACATAAAGATGGCCTGGGCTATAAGAAGATTGCCAAGACCCTGAAACTGAGCTGCAGCACGGTGGCCAAGACCATACAGCGGTTTAACTGGACAGGTTCCACTCAGAACAGGCCTCGCCATCTTCGACCAAAGAAGTTGAGTGCACGTGCTCAGCGTCATATCCAGAGGTTGTCTTTGGGAAATAGACGTATGAGTGCTGCCAGCATTGCTGCAGAGGTTGAAGGGGTGGGGGGGTCAGCCTGTCAGTGCTCAGACCATACGCCGTACACTGCATCAAATTGGTCTGCATGGCTGTCTTCCCAGAAGGAAGCCTCTTCTAAAGATGATGCACAAGAAAGCCCGCAAACAGTTTGCTGAAGACAAGCAGACTAAGGACATGGATTACTGGAACCATGTCCTGTGGTCTGATGAGACCAAGATAAACTTATTTGGTTCAGATGGTGTCAAGCGTGTGTGGCGACAACCAGGTGAGGAGTACAAAGACAAGTGTGTCTTGCCTACAGTCAAGCATGGTGGTGGGAGTGTCATGGTCTGGGGCTGCATGAGTGCTGCCGGCACTGGGGAGCTACAGTTCATTGAGGGAACCATGAATGCCAACATGTACTGTGACATACTGAAGCAGAGCATGATCCCCTCCCTTCGGAGACTGGGCCACAGGGCAGTATTCCAACATGATAACGACCCCAAACACACCTCCAAGACGACCACTGCCTTGCTAAAGAAGCTGAGGGTAAAGGTGATGGACTGGCCAAGCATGTCTCCAGACCTAAACCCTATTGAGCATCTGTGGGGCATCCTCAAACGGAAGGTGGAGGAGTGCAAGGTCTCTAACATCCACCAGCTCCGCGATGCCGTCATGGAGGAGTGGAAGAGGACTCCAGTGGCAACCTGTGAAGCTCTGGTGAACTCCATGCCCAAGAGCGTTAAGGCAGTGCTGGAAAATATTGACACCTTGGGCCCATTTTGGACATTTTCACTTAGGGGTGTACTCACTTTTGTTGCCAGCGGTTTAGACATTAATGGCTGTGTGTTGAGTTATTGTGAGGGGACAGCAAATTTACACTGTTATACAAGCTGTACACTCACTACTTTACATTGTAGCAAAGTGTCATTTCTTCAGTGTTGTCACATGAAAAGACATACAAATATTACAAATATCAAATATTTACAAAAATGTGAGTGGTGTACTCACTTTTGTGATATACTGTATAGAAACGGAGGCTGAGAGAGAGAGGGATGCAGAGAAACAGAGAGAGAGAGAGAAAGGGGACAGACAAAGAGAGAGAAGAGTTGCAGAGAGGTAGGCAGTGTGGCAGTACAGAGGCATGGTTCTCCCTATAGGCTAACCAACTATAGCATCTGTAGAATATCTAACTCAGTCTCTCAGTGACTCCACCTTCAGGACATGGACTGTTTCATTCAGCAGGTCTCTAGTAGAAGGTTGGTGGGAGGGTGCTGAGTCGGGAATAGCCCTTCTGTTATGAGGAAACCTCCATTTAAAATGCCTTTATAGGGCACGTGATGACTGATCCTCCTAACACACACACACACACACACACACACACACACACACACACACACACACACACACACACACACACACACACACACACACACACACACACACACACACCTTCTAGCCCCAGAAGCTTACCATATTTATAGGCCGCCCCATTGGCACATGACGACCTGCGGTTTTGTAACTGTCACGCATTTTTCTACTGCTCTGGTGGTTACTCACCCCTCCATCACCCCTTCTCAACCCCTGAATATATCCTCCTTTCCCCTTTCTGCTTGGTATGGAAAAAAGTGCATGTTTATGTTTTGTGTATTCCATTGTTTAGTGTGCCCCTAGGCGCACAGTATTTGAGAGGTGTGTGTGTGTGTGTTCACTAGTCATGACAATGATTGAATGAGCGGACGAAGACACTACACAGACAGACAGTGATTATGAAGGTTCTTTCAGCTCACCGCTGGACTATCCATCTGCCCAAAAGAGGAGCACTTAATAACACCAGGCTTTTCAGCCAATGAGAGAGCATTGGGATGGGTTGTGTGGCGGTCGTTGCCTGACCTGTCTGTTTCCTCATAGGGGATACCAGGGCTTTAATGTCATTAATCATATGCCACTCAAAAGACTGACACATGCACACATCAGTCTTGGCAATAGCTCTATCATCCCGTCCTTGTCTACATACTGTACATCCAAGATCCATTCTCTCCATATCTCTCTTTCTCCATCTTCTAAGTCTGTTTTTATTTTACCTTTATTTAACTAGGCAAGTCAGTTAAGAACAAATTCTTATTTTCAATGACGGCCTAGGAACAGTGGGCTAACTGCCTGTTCAGGGGCAGAACGACAGATTTGTACCTTGTCAGGTCGGGGGTTTGAACTTGCAACCTTCCGGTTACTAGTCTAACTATCTAACCACTAGGCTACCCTGCCGCCTTCTAAGTCTGTCATCCTGTGTGTTGTAGACATCATGCCTTGTGTCATTATCCTGTGTGTTATAGACATCATGCCATGTGTCATTATCCTGTGTGTTGTAGACACCATGCCATGTGTCATTATCCTGTGTGTTATAGACATCATGCCATGTGTCATTATCCTGTGTGTTGTAGACATCATGCCATGTGTCATTATCCTGTGTGTTGTAGACATCATGCCATGTGTCATTATCCTGTGTGTTATAGACATCATGCCATGTGTCATTATCCTGTGTGTTGTAGACACCATGCCATGTGTCATTATCATCGTGTGTGTTGTCGACATCATGCCATGTGTCATTATCCTGTGTGTTGTAGACATCATGCCATGTGTCATTATCCTGTGTGTTATAGACATCATGCCATGTGTCATTATCCTGTGTGTTATAGACATCATGCCTTGTGTCATCATTCTGTGTGTTTCTCTCTTCCTGCAGGTAGATAAAGTGTGTGGTCTGTCTGGTAAGGAGCCCACCACCAGCGTCCACCCTGACCCCACCCCAGAGTTCATGACCCCCACGGTGACATCATCAACCGCCCCTCCCTCTATCATCCCCTCCATTCCCCCACAGGAACAGCTGATGGGAAACCTTGCCCACCTGAGGAGGTAAGGTTGGGACAAACAATATTTTTAGAAAAGCAGAAATGTGAAATCACAAGTCAGATGTCAAAATGTTCTGCTTAATTTATCTTACATTATCCTTACGTTAGCCTTACATTATCCTTAGCCTTACATTAGCCTTAGCTGTGGTGAGCCTTGGGCGTTGGCGGAGCTTGCACTTTTGGGACTATTGTGTTTGATCCATTCTGCTGTACACGCTCAATCAAGCACATCTAATGTATTTGAAAGGAAATAGATATGTATTTGATCCAGGCCTGGTGACAGCTGACCATCACATGACCATCATAAATAAACGTAAATGAACATATATTATGTGACAGGGATAATCATTGGTCAAAGGACACCCCAATATTGTACATAGAGTATAGTGTTCCTGTCTCACACACACACACACACACACACACACACACACACACACACACACACACACACACAGCTTTGTTTTTGTGAATTTCCAGCAGACTTTTTGGGAAGTAAAACCCACACACACACATACAGACATACAGTGTGTCACACACTCCTCTCACACAGCCTAGATGGGATGTTGTGTTTGGCCGTGTCCGATTCCCCCTCCACCTCGTCCTCTGAGGCACCCTGTGCCCACTGCCCACAGGAGCTGGCAGGGCAATGCCCACAGGAATGGGGGAAGATTAATACGGACGGACAGCTTCCTGTTTACCCAGACTATCATAGCCCCAGCTCAGATCAGCTGCCCACTTCAGTTCTATCATCACATAGGCACACAGTCACACAGTCACATATTAGGCATGCAGACATGCACACCAAGTTGAATACACACACCCCCGTCTGCCCCTCCGACCTTGGACCATAGACCCAGATCCATGAATCACTGTGCCGGTGTCAGTTTAGCTGCCACTCCTGCCCTGGTGCTGCCACCTTGCTCTATGCCAACAGTACCAGCCCTCTGCCAGCCTACCTAAAGTCCAGTGTGCAGCAGCCACATCACATACATGGCCGTTTACACTGGGGCAGAGGCACAAGGCCAGTAGACACTGAATATGATATATATGAGAGTAGAATAAAAAGGGGAAATGACATTTGCATAATTCATTTTGTGTTTCCAGTCAAATGTAATACATGTGTTTATCCAATGGGATAGTTACTTCTAATGGGAATTCAATGAAATGTTTTTTATTGTTCCCAGACACTAATATTTTGAGAAAAAAGGAGTGATATACATATACAATTGTAATTGTTTTCTCAGATGTGCATTTCTCACTTGTATGACTTCAACGATTGTTTTAACACTGTGTCATGGGTTGTTTGTGTTGATGACAAACTGCTGTGTGTCTCACCTTGGGGTGTGTGTGGGGTGTGGGACGGGTGTGTGTGGGGGGGTTCACTCTGACCTATGAATATGCATGACTGACCCTTGACCCATCAACTGATTATTTCTTAGTGCTGAACGATTAACTGAAATATCTGTGATTTTGGGGGGTTTTAAACACCTAATTGACTGATGTCAGTTCAATTATGTGAATTCTATTTTTTATTTTTTTTATTCTTCTGTGAGATCAATGCGCACGTTGCACAGTTTCTCTAGAGATAAATCAGATGAATCCCGAAACGTGCGATGTAGTAGGTAGTTGTAGTTTCCAACAGGACAGAAAACGTGGTAATTAACTACAATGACCATAATCCTACTTGTCTGGTCTGTTTTTTTAATGCCTGCTATGTTAGATTAGTGTGGGGCAGACATGGAGGGAGAGAAGTGACAGAAGAATGTGCTATTGAGAGGGATAGAGCAGTTGCTTCATGAAGTATCTCTACCTGAGAATACATGACAATTGATAGTTGGCATTCAGCAGTCATAAAAGTATGTCTTATTTACTTTGAAGAACTAGTAAAATAGTGACTTTATCAGACAGTATAGGCAGCAGCTCCGTAGAGATGAGATGATGACTTGGAATTAAATAATAAAGTCATCAAATAAACAAATGTAATATACACAACAACTGAAATATATATATTTTGGTTTTATTTAACTAGGCAAGTCAGTTAAGAACAAATTATTATCTTATTTACAATTATTATCTCATTTACACTGACGGCCTACCCCGGCCAAATCAGGACAAGGCTGGGCCAATTGTGCACTGGCTTATGGGACTCCGAATCACGGCCGGTTGTGATACAGCCTGGAATCAAACCAGGGTCTGTAGTGACGCCTCTAGCACTGAGATGCAGTACCTTAGACTGCTGCGCCACTCAGGAGCAGCGGTCTAAGTAAAGTAATGTGAATAAATTATGGTTAATAAGGGATAAGCAGTAATGGGCAGTCACTAACATCATGGGACTTTTAGAAATGGTTTTATTCTGTGTTGTTACAGCATTCAACCCACACAACGCATTTAATGTTTTAAAAAATGATCGAACCAAAACCGAAGCACTAATTGCTCAACACGACTATTTCTTCCTCTCTCCCTCCCCTCCTTGTTTTGTTTTGTCCTCCTTTTGTTCCTCCCCTTGTTTTCTCTCCCTGCATCCCTCCTACTTGCATCGTTCTTCCATCCTCAGTTCATTCACCCTGAAACACTCCAGGAATGATAAACCTAGAAGTCTGAAAAAGATCTCTAGGTAAGCATGACGGACCCACCAGCAGAATGACAAGTACCTGTCTCTGTCTTCTCAGTCTCACATATTGCCATCTGTCTGTCGATCTATCCATCCATCTATCTATCTATATATCTATGTCCATCTGTCGTACTCTGAACTCTGTATCTGTGTGTCTGCCTCTGTTTCTAACTCTATCTCTCTGTTTTCTAAATCTATCTCTCTGTTTTCTAAATCTATCTCTCTGTTTCTATATATATGTTTCTATCTCTCTGTTACTAACTCTATCTCTCTGTCTAACTCTATCTCTCTGTCTCTGTTTTCTAACCCAATCTCTGTTTTCTAATTATATCTCTCTGTTTCTAACTCTCTCTGTCTCTCTGTGTCTAACTCTATCTCTCTGTCTCTGTTTTCTAACCCAATCTCTGTTTTCTAATTCTATCTCTCTGTTTCTAACTCTAACTCTCTGCGTCTATCTCTATCTCTGTTACACTCATTGAAATGATCGGACCAAGGTGCAGCGTGGTAGGCGTACATTTTGTCTTTATTAAAAATGAACACCTAAAAACAACAAAAGGAAACGGAACGTAATGTTCGGTAGGCTACCCAGAGCTGTACAAAAACAACATCCCACAAAACTAAGGTGGCAAAACAGGCTACCTAAGTATGATTACCAATCAGAGACAACAATAGACAGCTGTCCCTGATTGAGAACCATACCCGGCCAAAACATAGAAATAAAGAACATAGAGTTTCCCACCCGAGTCACACCCTGACCAACCAAACATAGAGAATAAAAATATCTCTACGGTCAGGGCGTGACAATCTCTCTGTTTCTACCTCTCTGTGTCTAACTCTATTTCTCTGTTTGTATCTCTCTGTTTCTAACTCTATCTCTCTGTTTCTAATTCTATCGCTCTGTTTCTATCTCTATCTCTCTGTGTCTAACTCTGTTTTTTTAACTCTCTCTGTTTCTATCTATATCGCTCTGTTTCTATCTCTATCGCTCTGTTTTCTAACTCTATCTCTCTGTTTCTATCTCTCTGTTTCTAACTCTGTTTTCTGTTTCTATCTCTGTCTCTCTGTTTTCTAACTCTCTGTTTTCTAACTCTCTGTTTTCTAACTCTATCTCTCTGTTTCTATCTCTCTGTTTTCTGTCTCTATCTCTCTGTTTTCTAACTCTATATCTCTGTTTCTATCTCTACCTCTGTGTCAAACCCTGTTTTTTAACTCTCTGTTTTTATCTATATTGCTCTGTCAATCTCTGTTTTCTACCTCTCTGTTTCTAACTCGATCTCTGTTTCTATTTCTATCTCTATCTATGTTTCTATCTCAATCTCTATATTTTCTATCTCTGTCTCTATGTTTTCTAACTCGATCTCTCTGTTTCTATCTCTATCTCTATGTTCTATCAAATCAAATTTATTTATATAGCCCTTCGTACAACAGCTGATATCTCAAAGTGCTGTACAGAACCCCAGCCTAAAACCCCAAACAGCAACCAATACAGGTGTTGAAGCTCGGTGGCTAGAAAAAACTCCCTAGAAAGGTCAAAACCCAGGAAGAAACCTAGAGAGGAACCAGGCTATGTGGGGTGGCCAGTCCTCTTCTGGCTGTGCTGGGTGGAGATTATAACAGAACATGGCCAAGATGTTCAAATGTTCATAAATGACCAGCATGGTCAAATAATAATACTCACAGGCAGAACAGTTGACACTGGAGCAGCAGCACGGCCAGGTGGACTGGGGACAGCAAGGAGTCATCATGTCAGGTAGTCCTGAGGCATGGTCCTAGGGCTCAGTTCCTCCGAGAGAGAGAAAGAAAGAGAGAATTAGAGAGAGCATACTTAAATTCACACAGGACACCGGATAGGACAGGAGAAGTACTCCAGATATAACAAACGGACCCTAGCCCCCCGACACATAAACTACTGCAGCATGAATACTGGAGGCTGAGATAGGAGGGGTCAGGAGACACTGTCTCTATGTTTTCTATCTATCTCTATGTTTCTCTATCTCTCTTTTTCTAACTCTTTCTCTAACGCTCTGTCGGTCTCTCTCTCCCTCTCTCTCTCTCTTTCTCACTCTATGACAGCTGATGTTATCATCAGAATTGGATCAGGCTATGATATCTCACAACAAATGTGTGTGTGTTTCTGTGTTTGTGTGTGTGTGTGTCTGTCAGTCTGGCGAGTGTCATGTGATTAATAATATGATTTAAACCTATGATTTAAAGTCCCTTGTAATTTGCCCACCCGCGGCCCACACCTAACGGGGGGCTCTGATAATGTGGCAGAAAATGTGCCATACCGTTTATCTGTCTGGGGCCTACCTCTCAACCCTCTTTCCCTCCTCTCTCCCGTCTTTGTCTCCATCTCTCTCCATTCTGTCGCCCTCCGTCCTCCCTGTTCTCTCCATCCTCTCTTTCCATCTCTCCATCCCAGGGAGTTTCTGAGCTACGTCCAGCGCTACAAGTTGTTCTTCGCGGTGCTGCCGGAGATGCTGTGTGAAGGAGAGACGGTGGTGGAGGACTTCACCTGCTGGAGCGGAGACGACGTGGTGGAGAGGTAAGACTGGAGAAGAAGGAGAGCGGGATGGGGGGATGAGGTGAAAAATAGAGGGAGGGTATGATGCTGTGTGAGGAAGAGATGGTGGTGGAGGACTCTCCGCACCTGCTGGAGTCAACGTGGTGGAGAGGTAAGACTGGAGAAGAAGGAGAGCGGGATGGGGGGATGAGGGAGAGTGGAAGGGGTGCGTAACTGGTGGCAGGGAAGTCAGACGCAGGAGAGCAGAACTAGGTAATAGCCGGAGCAGTTTAATTACAAAAAACCAACATAGGTACAAAACCCAAAGCACACCAGTAAACATGTGCACAAGCACTTACAACAAACAATTCCACACAAAGACATGGGGGGGAACAGAGGGTTAAATACACAACAATTAATGGCGGGAAATGAAAACCAGGTGTGTAGGAAAACAAGACAAAACAAATGGAAAATGAAAAATGGATTGACGATGGCTAGAAGACAGGTGATGCCGACTGCCGAACGCCGCCCGAACAAGGAGAGGAAGCGACTTCGGTGGAAGTCATGATATAGAGAAGGGAGTGGAAGGGATGAGGGGATGAGGTAGAGAGAGAGGAAGTGAAAAAGGGATGACCACTCACAGTTTTGCTGGGTTTCTACTCCATGGCTTTAGAAGCTGATATTCTCTGTCCTACTTATCTACTAGGTCTACTAGAAGAGAGAGTGTGTGTGTGTGTGTGTGTGTGTGTGTGTGTGTGTGTGTGTGTGTGTGTGTGTGTGTGTGTGTGTGTGTGTGTGTGTGTGTGTGTGTGTGTGTGTGAGAGAGATTGTGTGTGTTAGTGTAATAAGCCTGTGTGTGGTTTTATGAAGCTGTTGTTAATAAGCGAGGCAATGCGGAAGTCATAAGAACCTTCGTTCCCCGTTGGATGAAGGATAGCACTGGCTTGTGTTTTTATGGTGCTGATTTGGGGCGTGGCTCTGGATCCTCCTCACTGTATGTGGCTGTGTGGGATCCACTCATCACCTAGTCATAATGTGTGTGTGTGTTTGTGTGCGTCTGTGTGTGTGTGCGCATGTGTGGGTCTGTGTGTGTGTTTATATGTGTGTGTGTGTTCAGGCACCACAGAGTTTAGGCAGGTCACAGAGTAATTCTGATCTGTAACTTATTCCCTCTCTGGAAGGGCTTCATAAGCGCTTCTAGAATGCTCTCTTCCCTCAGCAATTATGACAACACTGGGGCCTGCGGTGGCCCCTGCCTGGCTCCAGTTACCATAGCTACCCCAAATCTTGGCAGGACATTGTTTAGTTTGACTGTTAGAGGAGTGAAGAAAGAAAGAAAAGATGGAGAGAAATCTTCAATTCCCAACAGAGTAATTGTTAAAGTAATTGTTAAAGTAATTTAAAGTAATTGTTAAAGTAATTGTAAGTAATTGTTTGTCAGATATTCTGGCCTTCGTTCATCACCCTGGATTATGCTTTATGTTACATTGAGGTTTACATATGTAATATACTGTACATGTCAGACACATGACAAGACGCCTATGACCAGTGACCTCATTTCTTTCCGGTACTGAGCAAATTTCAGGTCTGCTGAACGCAAAGGTTAACATTGTGAAAATGATGTGCAACTTCAAGCGTGTGTTTACTGTGAACACTGAGGCTGTACCCACTTTAAGTTACAGTTTCAGACAGTGGTCAAGTAGGCTACCGTGGCTATTTGATCATAATGTATGGCTACCAGAGTGGCCTACCATCAAACACATTAGAGAAAATGTATCTCATAAAATGTTAACATGGAAATAGGTGTTCTATCATTCAGCCTACAGTAGCAGCCAATGTGTGGTGTTCAATATAGGCCTACATTCCATGAGACTTTAGGAAAAAAAACATGCAGGGCTTGACATTAGCCGGTTTATCCACTCCTTCATACCCTCTGCCTATTGGTGATGTAGCTTCTTCAACCTGTTTTAAAATACAATACAAAAAATCTGTATAACCGACTTGCTTTTCAAAGATGTCTAGAAGTGTACATGTATTGTGCTCTTGTAAGACCACTCCCCCGCTGCTGCCTACAAATGATCTATAACTGGGCTAAGAACTCACTAACTAGTAAATAATATGAACAAATGTGCACAAGTGGCTACATGCAGCTCTCACTTTGATCTCAAAAAAAGCTGATCTACTTAGGACCGCTCATGCTGTAAACACAGTCCAGTTCAATGTTAATAGCACAAATCCATATATGGCAATGGTCTATTTGCATATAGGCCTACTACAGCACTGATTGGCTATGCCATACCAGTCTGTGTAGAGTATGGGCTGAGTCGTGCGTCATTGCGTCAAAGTAATAGAATTGTACGATGCGTTCTGCCTACAACAAAATCTCTTGCATTGTTAGTTTTGCATACTAAGTCTTGCAGAGTTAAGTGTGTGTGTGTGTGTGTGTGTGTGTGTGTGTGTGTGTGTGAGTGTGTGTGAGAGAGAGAGAGAGAGAGGACAGGGCATGAAAGGGGGTTGCCCCAGGTAGCACTGTGCCCCCCTCTCGCTCCTGTGGTCCTGGTTGGAGTCGCTGTATGGAGGTAGGTGTGGGCAGGGGGGCCTTGGCAGGATAAAGGCCCATTGTGGGGAGAGAGGAGTGGGGCACAGCACAGCCGTGGGGACCCCCAAAGCCTGGAGGGTAGAAACAAAGACCCTCCTATGAGGTTGCATGGGAAAGACTGGAGCCCTGAGGCCCTGTAGTCACTGTAAACCTGTTAACCTGCACCCACTCTGCCTGGGAATGAGGAGAGGAGAGGAGAGGAGAGGAGAGGAGAGGAGAGGAGAGGAGAGGAGAGGAGAGGAGAGGAGAGGAGAGGAGAGGAGGGAGGGGAGGGAGGAGAGGGGAGGAGAGGAGAGGAGGGAAATAGAGGAGGGGAGAAGAGGAGACCATAGTTGAGAAAAGAGAAGAGGAGGGTGTTACATGTGGGAATGTTACGGTGTCCCAGTAGTATAATTCTTGGTATGTGGTGTTACAGTGAAAAGGAGAGGAAAACAGAGGCTCTGTGGGTATGCTGGACCGCGCTTCCCAGAAAGCAGCTGGAAAATAACACACACTGTCTCATGTCACTCTAATTTCTCCATATGTTACGTAACAGCTGGACCACAGTATCTAAACACACCTGCACATACACACGCACACAGAAATACACACTACTACTTTAAACACACGTCTGTGTGGACACAAACACACACACACAGCAGGAACACTTCAAAGCACATGAAAGGTATTGGGGATAGCCAAGAAGCCAAGTAGCCAAGAAGCCAAGTAGCCAAGTTGTCAAAAAGCCAAGTAGCCAAGAAGCCAATTAGCCAAGCTGCCAAGAAGCCAAGTAGGTAAGAAGTCAAGTAGCCAAAAAAAACAAGTAGCCAAGCGGTCAAAATGTTGATTGGATAGCTTGTTATGGGAAGATATTGGAGATTTGTACACCTACACTACATTGTTTCTGCACTACATGCATGTCTGGCGTGTGTGTGTGTGCATGTGTGTGTACTAGAATGGGTGGTGTGTGTTTGTGTGTGTCGGAAACAGTATGGACAGCTAGACGTGAGAGGTGTGATATCTCAGAGCTGATTCTTGAGCCATGCATTCCTCTATGGATGAGAACAATATAGGTCTGTAGTGCTCCTGAGTGCCTCATATGACAATCCGTTTGTTTATCGTTCTGACATCTGGAATCCATTGTGGGGAGAGGCAAGAAGGGGAGGGCTGCACTCTGTACTGGGCAAAGGCCTAACCCCTATTCGTCTAATTCACTCTATCACTCTCTTGCTCCCTCTTTCTCTCTCTCTTTCTCTCACTCTCCCTCTTTCTCTCTCTCTTCCTCTCTCTCACTCTCTCTCTCTTTTTCTCTCTCTCGGGGATTGATGACTCTGGGATTGACAGTGAGATATATCAGGGGGGACCTCGCCAGAGTGTGAGTGGCTGATGCTTGCATTGTGGCAGTGGAGTTCTCTACATACCAGCACTCACCAGAAACCTGTTCTGAGACCAGCTGCCATGTCTGTCTATCCACACAGAGACACAGTCTGGCTGTCTGCAGTGTGTGATTTTTGGAGCTGCCTCATAGTGAAGTCTCTCCTCCCCCTTCATCTCTTTTTCCTCCACCTCTCACCTCCTTTCTCCTCCCCCTGCTTTTACCTCTCCCCATGTGTAGTTGTGTTACCTCACTACCTTAAGATGAATGCACTGTCAGTCACTCTGGATAAGAGAGTCTGCTAAATGATTAATGTACATGTAAATGTGGTATCTTCTCCACAGCTGGATCAGGAGTAAGGAGTGTAATACTCATGGTAATCATTATGTTAGGACACCAGTCAGTCAGTAGAGAGCCCCACAAACATCCCTGTCTCAGACAAAAGTCTAGGACATACACTCCCACCACACCCCTCCAACACTCCACACTTCCTAGTTCTCACCCTTGCTAACCTCGCCCCTACCCCTCACCTTTAACCCTTGTGCCACCCCTCGTCCCAACCTTATCAACCTCGCACTAACCTAACAACACTTCCGCCTCTCCTCTCCCTCTCCCTCTCCTTCCATCCCTCTCTCCCACTGTGACCTACACTGCTCACTGACAACACTCTCTCTCTGGGACCCCACTGTGACCTACACTGCTCACTGACAACACTCTCTCTCTGGGACCCCACTGTGGCCTACACTGCTCACTGACAACACTCTCTCTCTGGGACCCCACTGTGACCTACACTGCTCACTGACAACACTCTCTCTCTGGGACCCCACTGTGGCCTACACTGCTCACTGACAACACTCTCTCTCTGGGACCCCACTGTGGCCTACACTGCGCACTGTCAACACTCTCTCTCTCTGAGTGTGTGTGTGTGTGCGGGTGTATCAGGTCAGCAGAGTGCACTGTCGTGGCTGTGGGCGAAAGAGAGTGAATGTATGCACAGAGTATGTACGTTTGTGTGTGTGTGTGTGTGTGTGTGTGTGTGTGTGTGTGTGTGTGTGTGTGTGTGTGTGTGTGTGTGTGTTTATACACAGTACATGCACATGTGTGTATGGGGAGGTTTATGTGTTAAATTGTGTGAGTGCATGTGTTATTTTGGTTTTGCGTGCAGTTTTGATGTTTTGTTTGTCTGCAAGTTTGACTATGTTCAGTATGTGTGTATTGACTACATTCATCTTTTTAGTGTGCTTGTTCACTCTTGCTAATACATTTACAAACGTTATATTTAAATCCAAATGGTTTAGCAAATTAACAAGAATGTTTCACCCCATGTTCAAGAAAGGCCCTTTTCCCTTTATTGAGATTACAACCTCTCACTTTTGGTTATTTGAAAATGAAATAATCTCCAAAATATCGCTATTTTTAAAACAAGCCATAGAAAGTTGGTTGCAATTTCAGTTTAATCCACCAGAAAAGACAGAACAAATAATACAACAAATATTGTGTGTCACGCCTGCTCTCTCTCTTCCCCTCGGCTGCCCTGCATTACACACTCCTGCCACCATCATTACGCACACCTGCCCTCCCCCGTCACGCGCATCAGTGAATATTGGACTCACCAGGACTCAATCACCTGTTTATACCTCCCCTGTATGTGTCAGTTCCCTGCTCTGCTCTCCACTGCTGCAGTGTTGTCTGTCTTTATGTCAGTTCCCTGCTCTGCTCTCCACTGCTGCAGTGTTGTCTGTCTTTATGTCAGTTCCCTGCTCTGCTCTCCGCTGCTGCAGTGTTGTCTGTCTTTATGTCAGTTCCCTGCTCTGCTCTCCGCTGCTGCAGTGTTGTCTGTCTTTATGTCAGTTCCCTGCTCTGCTCTCCGCTGCTGCAGTGTTGTCTGTCTTTATGTCAGTTCCCTGCTCTGCTCTCCGCTGCTGCAGTGTTGTCTGTCTTTATGTCAGTTCCCTGCTCTGCTCTCCGCTGCTGCAGTGTTGTCTGTCTTTATGTCAGTTCCCTGCTCTGCTCTCCGCTGCTGCAGTGTTGTCTGTCTTTATGTCAGTTCCCTGCTCTGCTCTCCGCTGCTGCAGTGTTGTCTGTCTTTATGTCAGTTCCCTGCTCTGCTCTCCACTGCTGCAGTGTTGTCTGTCTTTATGTCAGTTCCCTGCTCTGCTCTCCACTGCTGCAGTGTTGTCTGTCTTTATGTCAGTTCCCTGCTCTGCTCTCCACTGCTGCAGTGTTGTCTGTCTTTATGTCAGTTCCCTGCTCTGCTCTCCACTGCTGCAGTGTTGTCTGTCTTTATGTCAGTTCCCTGCTCTGCTCTCCACTGCTGCAGTGTTGTCTGTCTTTATGTCAGTTCCCTGCTCTGCTCTCCACTGCTGCAGTGTTGTCTGTCTTTATGTCAGTTCCCTGCTCTGCTCTCCACTGCTGCAGTGTTGTCTGTCTTTATGTCAGTTCCCTGCTCTGCTCTCCACTGCTGCAGTGTTGTCTGTCTTTATGTCAGTTCCCTGCTCTGCTCTCCACTGCAGTGTGCAGTGTTGTCTGTCTTTATGTCAGTTCCCTGCTCTGCTCTCCACTGCTGCAGTGTTGTCTGTCTTTATGTCAGTTCCCTGCTCTGCTCTCCACTGCTGCAGTGTTGTCTGTCTTTATGTCAGTTCCCTGCTCTGCTCTCCACTGCTGCAGTGTTGTCTGTCTTTATGTCAGTTCCCTGCTCTGCTCTCCACTGCTGCAGTGTTGTCTGTCTTTATGTCAGTTCCCTGCTCTGCTCTCCACTGCTGCAGTGTTGTCTGTCTTTATGTTTCCCACTTCTGACGCTGTTCCTGTCCTGTTGCCTGTTCCTTCCATATTAAATGTCAACTCCCCGTACCTGCTTCTCTTCTGCAGCGTCGTTCCTTACAATTGTGGTTCAACTCAAATATACTAATTGATTAAAAAAAGGTATAATCTTTGTAAATTATATCATAAAAAGGAGTGGTGGAGTTATGTCACACATGAAGCTAACTAAATATATGGAAATGTCTACTCTACTCAAAATTACAACCAACTAATTGCAGCATTATCGCAAAAATGGAAGAGGCAAGTGGAACGGGGAGAAAGTAATGAACTTGACTGTCAGCTCTGCATTAAAGACCAAAATTTGCTAAAGAACACTGTGATAAATAAAAAAGTATACCAGTTTCATTTAAGGACCAAAACATTGACAGCCCTGCCATATAGATTGCAAAATAGTTGGGAAGAGATTTTCGGGACCTTTTCCATGGCACATGGTTTATGAACTGGGACGCAAAACAACGCCGGATTCAAACTTTGAATTTTCCAATTGAAAAAGAATATTGCAACCAATAACATATATATTTTTAAATATATATATATATATATATATATATATATATGAGCTTGTTCATTCTTGGTAATAAATGTACAAAAGTTACATTTAAATCCGAACTGGTTCTCTACAACCTTCCCAGCTCTGCAGAATTGCTGTGTCCATAAAATGTATATGGTATGTATAAGCTGGAAGTAGAAGCGGGAGGGGTGGTAGGGTTGGTGGAAAATAACAAAGGAAAATATATTTTAATAAGATATGGAGATTCACGGTCAGTTTGGATGGGGAGTGTCACTGCACAGCAATTTTCAGGTCTCTCCAGAGATGTTTGATCGTGTTCAAGTCCGGTGTGCTTCAAGTGGGCTGTCATGTGGCTTTTACTGAGGAGTGGCTTTCGTCTGGTCACTCTACCATAAAGGTGGTAGAGATGCAGAGATGGTTGTCCTTCTGGATGGTCCTCCCATCTCCACAGAGGAAATCTATAGCTTTGTCAGAGTGACCATTGGGTCTTTGGTCACCTCCCTGACCAAGGCCCTTCTCCCCTGATTGCTCAGTTTGGCGGAGCGGCCAGCTCCAGGAAGAGTCTTCGTGGTTCCAAACTTCTTCCATTTAAGAATGATGGAGGCCACTGTGTTCTTGGGGACCGCCAATGCTGCAGACATTTTTTGGTACCCTTTCCCACCAGATCGATGCCTCGACAGAATCCTGTCTCAGAGCTCCACGGACAATTCCTTCGACCTCATGGCTTGGTTTTTCCACTGACATGCACTGTCAACTGTGGGACCTTATATAGACAGGTGTGTGTGCCTTTCCAAATCATGTCCAATCAATTGAATTTACCACAGGTGGACTCTAATCAAGTTGTAGAAACATCAAGGATGATCAATGGAGACATGATGCACCTGAGCCAAAGGGTCTGAATAGTTATGTAAATAATGTATTTATGTTTTTTATTTTTAATACATTTGCCACAAATGTTTCGCTTTGTTATTATGGGGCGTTGTGTGTAGATTGCTGAGGATTTATTTTTTAAATCTATTTTAAAATAAGGCTGTAACTTAACAAACTGGGGAAACAGTCAAACGTGTGGACACACTTACTCACTTACCACGGTTTTTCTTTATTTTTACTATTTTCTACATTGTAGAATAATAGTGAAGACATCAAAACTATGAAATGACACATGGAATCACATAGTAACCAAAAAAAAAAAAAAAGAGATTTGAGATTCTTCAAAGTAGACACCCTTTGCCTTGATGACAGCTTTGCACACTTTTGGCATTCTCTCAACCAGCTTCTTGAGGTAGTTACCTGGAATGCATTTCAATTAACAGGTGTGCCTTGTTGAAAGTTCATTTGTGGAATTTCTTTGCTTCTTAATTAATGCGTTTGAGCCAATCAATTGTGTTGTAACAAGGTAATGTCACAGTTTCTGTTTGATTTGTTTGTTGTTTCCTTAGGTTACCGCTGGAGGGCACCCTTACCCTGTTTTCTGGTTTCCAGGTTACCCTGATTATTTCTTATTGGATTCACCTGTGTTTAATTACCTTCTCTGTTCACCTGGTTGTCATTTAGGTTCCTCAGTTGGCCTGTATCCTTGCTTAGGTCTCATGTTTTATTTAGTGTGGTCGCCTTGTTTCTGTTTAGACTCAAAGTAAAAGTTCTGGATGAACCCTTACCTCTGCTTGCTGTGTTTCTCTGCACCTAGGTTCGAGTTCCTACTAGAATTATTGTAACAGGTAATGGTAGTATACAGAAGATTTCGCTATTTGGTAAAAGACCAAGTCCATATTATGGCAAGAACAGCTCAAATAAGCAAAGAGAAATGACAGTCCATCATTACTTTAAGATATGAAGGTCAGTCAATAAGGAACATTTCAAGAACTTTGAAAGTTTCTTCAAGTGCAGTCGCAAAAACCATGAAGCGCTATGATGAAACTGGCTCTCATGAGGACTGCCACAGGAACGGAAGACCAAGAGTTTCCTCTGCTGCAAAGGATACTTTTATTAGAGTTAGCTGCACTTCAGATTGCAGCCAAAATAAATGCTTCACAGAGTTCAAGTAACAGACACATCTCAACATCAACTGTTCAGAGGAGACTGCATGAGTCAGGACTTCATGGTTGAATTGCTGCATAGAAACCACTACTAAAGGACACCAATAAGAAGAAGAGACTTTCTTGGGCCAAGAAACATGAGCAATGGACATTAGAACGGTGGAAATCTGTCCTTTGGTCTGATGAGTCCAAGTTTGAGATTTTTGGTTCCAACCACTGTGTCTTTGTGAAGCGCAAAGTAGGTGAACGGATGATCTCCGCATGTGTGGTTACAACTGTGAAGCATGGAGGAGGAGGTGTGATGGTGTGGTGGTGCTTTGATGGTGACACTATTGATGATTTATTTAGAATTTAACTTCTTGCGTCGAGCCAACCCGGATCCGGTATCATGACTACAGCCTCAATCCATTACCATAACGCAACGTTAACTATTCATGAAAATCGCAAATGAAATGAAATCAATATGCTAGCTCTCATACTTAGCCTTTTGTTAACAACACTGTCATCTCAGATTTTCAAAAATATGCTTCTCTACCATAGCAAACTAGCATTTAGCGTTAGCATTTATTGTTAGCATTAGCAGGCAACATTTTCACAAAAACCAGCAAAAACATTCAATAAATCATTTACCTTTGAAGAACTTTGGATGTTTTCAATGAGGAGACTCTCAGTTAGATAGCAAATGTTAAATTTTTCCTGAAAGATTTTTTGTGCAGGAGAAATCGGTCCGTTTGGTGCGTCACATTTGGCTACCAAAAAAACCCGAAAATTCAGTTATCCAAACGCCGAACTTTTTTCCAAATTAACTCCATAATATCGACTGAAACATGGCAAACGTTGTTTAGAACCAATCCTCAAGGTGTTTTTCACATATTTCTTCAATGATGTATCGTTCCTGGAAGTATGAGTCTCCTTCTGTATCGCATGGTAAAATAATTGCCACTGGGAATTACGCACCAACTTAGACAAAGGACACCGGACGGCCCCCTGGCAAATGTAGTCTCTTATGGCCAATCTTCCAATGAAATGCCTACAAATACGTCACAATGCTGCAGACATCTTGGACGAATGGCAGAGCGCATAAGCTCGTTCACAGCATATTCACAGCCATATAAGGAGACCAGAGTAAAACAGAGCGTCAAAAATCCTGCTCATTTCCTGTTTGAAGTTTCATCTTGGTTTCGCCTGTAAGATCAGTTCTGGGGCACTCACAGATAATATCTTTGCAGTTTTGAAAACGTCAGAGTGTTTTCTTTCCAAAGCCGGCAATTATATGCATAGTCGAGCATCTTTTCGTGACAAAATATTGCGCTTAAAACGGGCACGTTTTTTTATCCAATAATGACATAGCGCCCCCATAGGTTGAAGAGGTTAAGGCACACTTAACCAGCATGGCTACCACAGAATTCTGCAGCGATATGCCATCCCATCTGGTTTGGGCTTAGTGGGACTATCATTTGTTTTTCAACAGGACAATGACCCAACACACCTCCAGGCTGTGCAAGGGCTATTTGACCAAGAAGGAAAGTGGAGTGCTGCATCAGATGACCTGGCCTCCACAATCACCCAACCTCAATCCATTATTCTCATTCATCCCTTTAGATTTGTGTGTATTAGGTAGTTGTTGGGGAATTGTTAGATTACTTGTTAGATATTACTGCACTGTCGGAACTAGAAGCACAAGCATTTTGCTACACTTGCATTAACATCTGCTAACCATGTGTATGTGATCAATAAAATTGGATTTGAATTGAGATGTTTTGGGATATGTTGGACCACAGAGTGAAGGAAAAGCAGCCAACAAGTGCTAAGCATATGTGGGAACTCCTTCAAGACTGTCGGAAAATAATTCCAGGTGAAGCTGGTTGAGAGAATGCCAAGAGAGTGCAAAGCTGTCATCAAGGCAAAGGATGGCTACTTTAAAGAATCTCAAATAAAAAATATAAATATACACTTTTTTGGTTACTACATGACTCCATATGTGTTATTTCATAGTTTAGATTTAGATTTTACATTAATGGAAGAAGCTACAATCTACAGTATCTACAATATTAAAGCTGATCAACCCCCCCCCCAAAAAAAAAAAAAAAAAAAATATTCAGCAAGCTTGTATAATGTCATGACTTGTAATCTCCCTATATATAACTTGTGTTTTTGCATTCATTTGAGCAGTATGCAAAGAAAGTTGGATGTGCTCAGGAAATGCAATAAACGGTATTTAATGGACCATCAATTATATATTACTAGAATGGTTTACATTGGACTGACATGCATTGACAATGTTTCACAATGTTCTCATTGTGAAACAATGAGAACAAGGCTTAGGTGTGGACAAGGCTTAAAACTAGTGTGGACAAGGCTTAAAACTAGTGTGGACAAGGCTTAAAACTAGTGTGGACAAGGCTTAAAACTAGTGCGGACAAGGCTTAAAACTAGTGTGGACAAGGCTTAAAACTAGTGCGGACAAGGCTTAAAACTAGTGTGGACAAGGCTTAAAACTAGTGCGGACAAGGCTTAAAACTAGTGCGGACAAGGCTTAAAACTAGTGCGGACAAGGCTTAAAACTAGTGCGGAGTGGAGAGAGGGCGGGAGGGAATAACAGAGGGAGGGAGTGAGAGATGGATGGATGGAGGGGTAAAGAGAGGAAGAGAGAGAGCCAGGGAGGGAAGGATAGGAGGGGGGGAGCTGTTTGGATGGGTAGAAAATAGATGAAGGGAGAGAGATGTAAGGAAGGAGAAGAAGGGATGGAGGAATGAGAGAGATGTATGGATGGAGGGAGAAATAGAGGGGTGGACGGAGGGAGGGGGGAGTTTGTAACAGTAGCTATGCTGGAGGGCTGGCTGTGTCTTTGTGTCTTTGTGGTTTAATTTCCTCTATGAAGTTGTTTGAAAAGCCTCTCTTTGAGACCGCCGACTCCAAGCTGCCAGCATGCCCGGGGTGCCAGCCAATCTGTGTGTGTGTGTGTATGTGTGTGTGTGTGTGTGTGTGTATATATGTGTGTGTGTGTATATGTGTGTGTGTGTGTGTGTGTCTGTGTATATGTGTGTGTGTGTGTATATGTGTGTGTGTGTGTGTGTGTGTGTGTGTGTGTGTGTGTGTGTGTGTGTGTGTGTGTGTCTGTGTCTGTGTGTGTTTGTGTGTGTCTGTGTCTGTGTATATGTGTGTGTGCATGCATTTCACTCTTTGTGCTATCATCTTTGACTCCCGATACACATTTTGGCTACTGGAGACTGGAGTGGGGATAAACCCCCAAATATGGCCCTTTAATAATGCATCTGAATATGATTATGATGGGACACGAAAGGACAGAAGGAAACAAAAAAACTGCATATGCTGTTAAAACAAAACACAAATGTGCACGCATGCAAATCAAATCAATTTATTGGTCGCGTACAAATATTTTGCAGATGTTATCTCAGGTGTAGGGAAATGCTGGTGTTTCTAGCTACAACAGTGCAGTAATACCTAACAATACAAAACAATACACTCAAATCCCCAAAATGTAAAGAAATATTAGAACGAGCAATGTAAGAGTACAGGGTGGTAGTCGGCTAGTAACAGTGACTAAAGTTAAGGACCGGCTGGCTAGTGGTAATTATTTAACAGCCTGATGACCTGGAGATAGAAGCTGTTTTCAGTGTCGTGGTCCCATATTTGATGCACACCTACTGTCTCCGCCTTTTTATATGGTAGCTGGTGAACCGTAGCTCGGGTGGCTGTTCACTGTTCCTAGCTCCTAAAAACACACACACACACACACACGCACACACACGCACACACACAAAGATGTTAGTCTGCACAGATGAAAGCCACTTAGCTTTGGATCAGTTTTTATCTTCTATCAAAACAATATATTGGAACTGAAGATGCTCCAGTCAAATGAAGCGCTGGTTGTTATACTTTACAGTCCGGAGTGTTTGATCTCAATCTAGTGTGTGTGTGTGTGTGTGTGTATGGATGTGTGTGTGTGTGTGTGTGTATGGATGTGTGTGTGTATGTGTGTGTGTGTGTGTGTGTGTGTGTGTGTGTGTGTGTGTGTGTGTGTGTGTGTGTGTGTGTGTGTGGTTCACTAGCAAAGACAATGAAACAGGGATTGTAAGCCATAGGTGGTTTTGTGGGTGGGGGACAGACCTGGGTCAAATACATGTTAAATACTTTCAAATACTTGAGCTAATGCGCTTGGTTTAGGTTGCCCGGTACAATGGAGCCACGGGAATGTCCCCAAAGAGCAAATTCCAAGCTAAATCAAGCGCATCTCAGAGACAAGTATTGTATTTATTACGTGGGTTATTTGACCAAGGTCTTGTGGGGTATATAATTCTTTGACATGGCCCATTATACATTCACGATTACACATCATCGGGTTAGGGCCAGGAATGTTTCTGGATCAGAGCTCCCTATGTCTCATCACGATTTAGAAACCAATGATGAGACTCACTGGTCTAGTTCCAGGGTTAGGCAGACAGGTCTGTTCAAACAGGCCCAGTCAGGGTAGCCTAACCCTGCGGTGAGAGGGTTGGAACTGGGTCTAGAACTGGGCTTGAGCTCATCTTTAACATATAACATTTGACTATTTTATTTGGCTCTTTTCTTGATTGGTTAGACATTGGGCCTTCTCTTCTCTTCATTGGTTAGACACTGTGGCTTCTCCTTTCTTCATTGGTTAGACATTGGGGCTTCCATTCTCTTCATTGGTTAGACATTGGGGATTCTCTTCTATTCATTGGTTAGACATTGGGGCTTCTCTTCTCTTCATTGGTTAGACATTGGGGCTTCTCTTCATTGGTTAGAAATTGGGACTTCTCTTTTCTTTATTAGTTAGACATTGGGACTTCTCTTTTCTTTATTGGTTAGACATGGGGGCTTCTCTTCTCTTCATTGGTTAGACACTGTGGCTTCTCATCTCTTCATTGGTTAGACATTGGGGCTTCCAATCTCTTCATTGGTTAGACATTGGGGATTATCTTCTATTCATTGGTTAGACATTGGGGCTTCTCTTCTCTTCATTGGTTAGACATTGGGGCTTCTCTTCTCTTCATTGGTTAGACATTGGGGCTTCCATTCTCTTCATTGGTTAGACATTGGGGATTCTCTTCTATTCATTGGTTAGACACTGGGGCTTCTCTTCTCTTCATTGGTTAGACATTGGGGATTCTCTTCTATTCATTGGTTAGACACTGGGGCTTCCATTCTCTTCATTGGTTAGACATTGGGGCTTCCATTCTTTTCATTGGTTAGACATTGGGGATTATCTTCTATTCATTGGTTAGACATTGGGGCTTCCATTCTCTTCATTGGTTAGACATTGGGGATTCTCTTCTATTCATTGGTTAGACATGGGGGCTTCTCTTCTCTTCACTGGTTAGACATGGGGGCTTCTCTTCTCTTCATTGGTTAGACACTGGTGCTTCTCTTCATTGGTTAGACTCTGGGAATTCTCTTCTCTTCATTGGTTAGACACTGGGACTTCTCTTCTCTTCATTGGTTAGACATTGGGACTTCTCTTCTCTTCATTGGTTAAACATTGGGGCTTCTCTTTTCTTAATTGGTTAGACACTGGGACTTCCATTCTCTTCATTGGTTAAACATTGGGGCTTCTCTTTTCTTAATTGGTTAGACATTGGGGCTTATCTTCTCTTCATTGGTTAGACACTGGTGCTTCTCTTCTCTTCATTGGTTAGACATTGGGACTTCTCTTTTCTTTATTGGTTAAACATTGGAGCTTCTCTTTTCTTAATTGGTTAGACATTGGGGCTTCTCTTTTCTTAATTGTTTATACATTGGGGCTTCTCGTCTCCTCATTGGTTAGACGTTGGGGCTTATCTTCTCTTCATTGGTTAGACACGGGAGCTTCTCTTTTCTTCATGGGTTTGACATTGGGGCTTCTCTTCTCTTCATTGGTTATACATTGGGGCTTCTCTTTTGTTTATTGGTTAGACATTAGGACTTCTCTTCTCTTCATTGGTTAGACACTGTGGCTTCTCCTCTCTTCATTGGTTATACATTGGGGCTTCCATTCTCTTCATTGGTTAGACATTGGGGCTTCCATTCTCTTCATTGGTTAGACACTGGGACTTCTCTTTTCTTCAGAGGTTCGACGTTGGGGCTTCTCGTGTCTTCATTGGTTATACACTGGGGCTTCTCTTTTCTTAATTGGTTAGACATTGGGACTTCTCTTTTCTTCATTGGTTAGACATTGGGGCTTCTCTTTTCTTCATTGGTTAGACATTGGGGATTCTCTTTTCTTCATTGGTTAGACATTGGGGCTTCTCGTCTCTTCATTGGTTAGACATTGGGACTTCTCGTCTCTTCATTGGTTAGACATTGGGGCTTCTCGTCTCTTCAATGGTTAGACATTGGGGCTTCTCGTCTCTTCATTGGTTAGACATTGGGGCTTCTGGAGCGTGTGTGTGTTAGGGGGATGTGACTCACCTATTATTCCGTAGCCTCTTCCCTGCACAGCCCACATTCCCCCAGAGACCCGCAGGCTCCAGTCACACCACCCCAAACAGGCCTGGAATCCTAGGAACGCTTTCCCTATGTGCTCAGGTTACTACACACACACACACACACACACACACACACACACACACACACACACACACACACACACACACACACACACACACACACACACACACCACTACTTCCTCTGTCCCTAACACGATAACAGTGGCTAGTGAATAGTATTCATAGAGTAGGCTACATAAGTGTAGTCAGATAGAACTATGTCATAAAGGTGCGTGCGTGCATGCGTGTGTGCGTTCTTATGCATTTTGCCTGTGCGTGCAAACCAGTAGCCCAGAAATAGTTTATAGCCATCTATAGGGCCATAATCCCATGTCCACCCAGCTACACACACACCCCGTGTTTGGATCAAAGCAGCGGTTTGGGAGAGGATTTGCCCAGCCCTTTGAACTGCGTTAGAATACACACAGAGGGGGTTGGAGATGTAGTGAAGTGGTATTGGCCAGGGTCATATTCGGTTGATTACGAAATGGAAGAAAACAGACTGAAACAGGGAGGAATCTACCTAAGTCTGTTTGTGCTATCATGCCAACTCAATTATGTCACTGAAACAAGTTTGTCTTGATAATGACATCAATGGCAGGAACACAGGCAGATCTGGATCCAGGCTATAGGCAATCCTGATCAACTCAAAAACCTGAAGTATTTGACTGTGGCGGTCCAGGACCAGAGTTAACTGGTCGTGTCATGCTATACATGCACAAGAAGAAACACAACGTCCCAGTTGAAGTAATATTGACAGAACGACTCCATTCTCCTCGTCTGATAAGACCAGGAGGACAGACCAACCTGTATATTGGCTCTATTTACAACAGTCATTAGCTACAGTTGCTCCTTTAACAACATACTGTCAGTGGAGCCTTTTTAGCCAAGTGCCACCTGCTTGTATTTTACTGGGTGACTTTTACTTTTACTTGAGTCATTTTCTATTAAGGTATCTTTACTTTTACTCTAGTATGACGATCGGGTACTTGTTCCACCACTGGTGCTTGGCTATGGTGGGATGTGCAAAAGTAGAGCTGTGCTCCCCTCTGCCCTTACAGCAGCTGAGAGTGTGAACCCTGACCCCCTTCACTCAACACCCTCATAACCCCCAAAGCCCACTCTGCACTGTATGTGTGCATGTGCGCTAAAGACAAGGATTGAGTGTCTGAGTTGACTACTCCCTGTTTTCGGCAATGTATACATTGTGTAATTGGGTCTCTCTCTCTCTCTCTCTCTCTCTCTCTCTCTCTCTCTCTCTCTCTCTCTCTCTCTCTCTCTCTCAATTCAAACAGCTTTATTGGCATGGGAAACGTATGTTTACATTGCCAAAGCAAGTTAAATAGATAATAAACAAAAGTGAAATAAACCATCAGAAATGAACAGTAACCATTACACTCACACAATATTACGCATATATACAGTGTTGTAACAATGTGCAAATAGTTCAAATACAAAAGAGAAAATAAATAAACATAAATATGAGATGTATTTACAATGGTGATTGTTCTTCACTGCGGTCCCTTTTCTTGTGGCAACAGGTCACAAATCTTGCTGCAGTGATGGCACACTGGTATTTCATCCAAAATATATGGGAGTTTATCAAAATTGGATTTGTTTTCGAATTCTTTGTGGGTCGGTGTAATCTGAGGGAAATAATATGGTCATACATTGGCAGAAGGTTAGGAAGTGCAGCTCAGTTTCCACCTCATTTTGTGGGCAGTGTGCACATAGCCTGTCTTCTCTTGAGAGCCAGGTCTGACTTCGACGGCCTTTCTCAATAGCAAGGCTATGCTCCCTGAGTCTGTACATAGTCAAAGATTCCCTTAATTTGGGATCAGTCACAGTGGTCAGGCATTGTGCCAATGTATTCCAGTTTGCTCCGTTTTTCTCATGATTTGGTTGGGTCTAATTGTGTTGGTGTACTGGGGCTCGGTGGGGTCTGTTTGTCTCTCTCTCTCTCTCTCTCTGAGACGTGTGAGTGGTGAGTGTGTGCGGGGTTGTATGGAGTTTATTATGGTGATGGTGACATTTGCGTACATCTGCTTTTCTCTCTGTATGTGTGTTTACCTAACTGCTGTTTACATCATGGGGAGTGTAAGTTCTGGACACACTCACCCACAGACCCACACACATACATGCACACACACAGGTCTGGCAGGGTTCTATAGTACAACCATTTTATCATTTTACTTGCATTTGCACCAGTGCGCCTAGAAAAATGAAGTAAGTTAAGAACAAATTCTAATTTACAATGACGGCCTACTTGTAAAGCCCCCATGTCCAAACCCGTCCCTAATGTCACTGGGCCAATTGTGCACCGCCTTATGGGACTCCCGATTACAGTCAGTCGTGATACAGCCCAGGATCGAACCTGGGTCTGTCGTGACGCCTACTAGCACTGCTGTGCAGTGTCCCAGACCGCTGGGCCACTCGAGAGCCCAAAAATTATAATTACCTCAAATATTTTTAATTGTGCTGCTAAATGTATTTTTGTGTGCCTACATTTTGTCAAAAATGGTCAGTTTAGAGCCCTGGGGGCAGACAGTTAGACAGGTGGTCCAACCGCAGCAGGTATTAACTGACACCCCCACGCTCTCCCCTATCCCCACCCACACATGCCCCCTCTTGCCTCCCCCCCTAACCTCAGCTATCTGGGGCCTCCTCGGCATGTGGGTGTGAGAGGCATGGGGGCTGATGGGGGGTCTGCTTCAGTCCCTTTACTCCTTCTCTTCCACACACACACACACACACACACACACACACACACACACACACACACACACACACACACACACACACACACACGCCAATAACTTTGACCTGTTGTATACATCATGCTACTGCTGCCACCTGCTGGTAGTCAATAGAAAAGCAGTGTCAGGTAAAGTTGCACCTAGATGCTGATAAATGGTCAGTTTTGAATTCCCTCCCTAGGTCTAGGGGGTGGGGCTGTCCCTGGATCTGCACCTAGGGGAAACTTCATTCCAGAGCCAGATAACCCAGCAGTTGTCTATTCACTTTCACAAGAGAAAGCAGCTGAAAAACATCCTCTCTATCTGACATACTGGAACTCCTTTTAATATCTCCACTTTTTGTTCCTCTCCTCTGAGCCCAACTCTCCCATCTCTCTCTCAATTCAATCCAAGGCCCTTTATTGGCATGGGAAACGTGTGTGTGTGTGTGTGTGTGTGTGTGTGTGTCTGTGTGTGTGTGTGTGCGTGCGTGCATTCGTGCATTAGTTCATGCATGTACTGTACATTCGGAAAGTTACGTTACAGTCTTATTCTAAAATAGATGTATTTGTTTTTCCTCATCAATCTACACACAATACCCCATAATGACAAATCAAAAACTGTTGTTTGCAAACAAAGAAAACTGAAAAATCACATTTACATAAGTATTCAGACACTTTACTCATTACTTTGTTATTAAAGCACTTTGGCAGTGATTACAGCCTCGAGTCTTCTTGGGTATGACACTACAAGCTTGCCACACCTGTATTTGGGGAGTTTCTCCCATTCTTCTCTGCAGATCCTCTCAAGCTCTGTCAGGTTGGATGGGGAGTGTCGCTGCACAGCTATTTTCAGATCTCTCCAGAGATGTTCGATTAGGTTCATGTCCAGGCTCTGAATGGGCCACTCAAGGACATTCAAAATCTTTTCCCGAAGCCACTCCTGTGTTGTCTTGGCTGTGTGCTTGGGGTCATTGTCCTGTTGGAAGGTGTACCTTCGCCCCAGTCTGAGGTCTGGAGCAGGTTTTCATCAAGGATCTCTCTGTACTTTGCTCCGTTCATCTTTCCCTCGATCCTGTCTAGTCTCCCAGTCCCTGCAACTGAAAAACATCCCCTCAGCATGGTGCTGCCACCACCATGCTTCACCATAGGGATGGTGTCAGGTTTACTCCAGACGTGATGCTTGGAATTCAGGCCAAAGAGTTCAATCTTGGTTTCATCAGACTAGAGAATCTTGTTTCTCATGGTCTGAGAGTCCTTTAGGTGTTTTTTTTGTAAACTCCAAGTGGGCTGTCAGGCTACGTTGGAGTCTGGCCACTCTACCATAAAGGCTTGGTTGGTGGAGTGCTGCAGAGATGGTTGTCTTTCTGGAGGAACTCTGGAGATCTGTCAGAGTGACCATCGGATTCTTGGTCACCTCCCTGATCAATGCGCTTCTCCCCTGAATGCTCAGTTTGGCCGTGCGGCCAGCTCTAGGAAGAGTCTTGGTGGTTCCAAACTTCTTCCATTTAAGTGATGATGGAGGCATTGTGTTCTTGGGGACCTTCAATGCTGCAGAAATGTTTTGGGACCCTTCCCCAGATCTGTGCCTCGACACATTCCTGTCTCGGAGCTCTACGGACAATTCCTTCAACTTCCTGGCTTGGTTTTTGCACTGACATGCACTGTCAACTGTGGGACTTATATAGACAGGTGTGTGCCTTTCCAAATCATGTCCAATCAATTGAATTTACCTCAGGTAAACATCGCAAAGATGATCAATGGAAACAGGATGTACTTGAGCTCAATTTTGAGTCTCATAGCAAAGGGTCTGAATACTTATGTAAATAAGGTATTTTATTTGTAATGTTTTTATACATTTTCAAAAATGTCTAAAAACTTGTTTTCACTTTTTCATTGTGGGGTATTGTGTGTAATTTATTGAGGGAAAACATATATTTAATCAATTTTAGAATAAGGCTGTAACGTAACAAATGTGGGATAAGGGAAGGGGTCTGTCTTTGTGTGTTTGTAAATGTATGTCTGCATGCGAACGTGTGTTTAGAGTGTTTATGCTGTACGTGAGCATATGTTTCCCTGCACAGCATGTGGTCGTATGTGTGTGTGTGTGTGTGTGTGTGTTTATGAACACATGGGATGTGGGTAAGTAGAAGGAGGAGGGTGAGAAAGCTATAATGAGAACAGAGGGGTGAGCAGAGGGTGAGGATGTGGTTTTGGGGACGTCGTCATCTTTCCCTACATTACTTTTCCCAGCAGTGTGTGTGGTCTGTCTGCTGTTGGCTCATACTCCACTGGTTTGGTGATGCAGCTGGTCCCGTTCACAGTGAGTTGACAGTACAGACCTATACTCCTACATGCTTCCACACCCAGCCGCTGGTACACGTTGAAATAATGCCTGTGTTATATCTATTCACCACCAGAGGGCATCAGTGTTCCAGAATTACACCGCCCAGAATAACACCACGTATCAGACCAGTGTTCCCCAGCTCCAGTTCTCCAGGACCCCCTACAGCATACATTTTTGTTGTTTCCTCAGACAAACTCAACTGATTTAACTCATTGAGGGCTTGATGATTAGTTGACAAGTTGAATCAGGTGTGCTCATCCGGGGTTAGAACACAAATGTGTCCTGCTGGGAAACTCTACAGTACACTAGACTACAGTCTTCTATTTACTGCACATGTATCAAACTCATTCCACGGAGGGCCGAGTTCGCTCCTCCGTTGTACTTGATTGATTAATTAAGGTCACCAATTACTAAGGGACTCCCCACACCTGGTTGTCGAGGGCTTTATTTAAAGGGAAAAACAAAAACCTGCTGGCCCTCCATGGAATGATTTTGAAACCCCTGATCTACTGTGTTTTGATGCTGGCTTCATTCTCTCCACTCTAAGAGGTATGCTCTTAAAGCAGGTGTGATAGAAGGATCTACACTCGGGCTGTTTAGGGATGTTACTGTCCTTTAGCCCTGTCAATACATGTGGTACTCTGCAACCTTTGAGGGACCAAACATGAGGACCTGACCTCTACCGCTCCCCTCTCCTCTAACAAGAGAGGGATTTATTCCACCATGTTAACGAGCTAGACATATATAGGTATATATGTATATATGTGCAGCCAATTAAGAAGTGACTCTGCTGCCGCTGCTGTTTGGGACAAGTAAAGTCTTGGCTCATTCTCATACTAAGCCTCTCTGCCAAACATGGTGTGTGTGTGTGGGTGTGTGTTGTCATTACTATGGGCAAAGTCATTATCATACCTGCATCAAGAGTTTTCAAGTACCTGCTGTGAGTTTGATTGTGTCGACTGCAATCATTTGTCGGCAGCGTGTGTGTGTGTGGGTGGGTGGGTGGTTGGGTGTGTATTTGTATTTAATAGAGAGGGAAAGTAAGCAATTGAAAGAGAGGTGAAATCTGTCTCCATACCTGCTGTTCTGTTCTGCTCTGTACTGGGCTGAGGGAAGGAGGAAAGAGTTCCTGCCTGCCTGGAGGATGTCAACATTACCAGAGCAGGGTTACCTACAGTTACCAGCGTGAACCATTGCCATGCCGAGCTGGGGAAAACCCTAGTAACCACTCTGTACCATAAAACAAAGGCAGAACTCCACTACTCTCTCTCTCTCCCTCCCAAATATCCCTTGCTCCATCCTTCTCCTGCCATCCCTCCCCCAGTTCTGACACAAGCAGAGTTGACTGACTCTCTCTCTGCCCCTGCTAGCTTGGATAGATGAATGTGGTTGATCATAATGTCACAGACGTTAGGATTTCTGTTTTTCCCCTAGACCCAGTCTGTTAGTAGAGCTGGTTCACAGAGAGGGTTACCCTTTAAACCCTAAGGAGTGTGTGTGTGTGTGTGTGTGTGTGTGTGTGTGTGTGTGTGTGTGTGTGTGTGTGTGTGTGTGTGTGTGGTTGAATTTGGGAGGTGGGGGTTCCTTAGTTCAGGGGTGCGGTGGAGGGGTGGGGTGATATAATGTACTAGCTTAAGTATATACTTACAAAAGCACATCATCACAGCATACTACATGTCATGGAGGGACCTACGGTTTTGGGGGGGATAATTACTGTGAGGGTCAGTTCTGGTAACTCACTAGTTGTGGCTATTGGGGAGTCTGATGGTCTGGTGGTAGAAGCTATTCAGTAGCCTGATGGTTTGGTGGTAGAAGCTATTGGGGAGTCTGATGGTCTGGTGGTAGAAGCTATTCAGCAGCCTGGTGGTAGAAGCTATTCAGCAACCTGATGGTCTGGTGGTAGAAGCTATTCAGCAGCCTGATGGTCTGGTGGTAGAAGCTATTCAGCAACCTGATGGTCTGGTGGTAGAAGCTATTCAGCAACCTGATGGTCTGGTGGTAGAAGCTATTCAGCAACCTGATGGTCTGGTGGTAGAAGCTATTCAGCAGCCTGATGGTCTGGTGGTAGAAGCTATTTGGGAGTCTGATGGTCTGGTGGTAGAAGCTATTCAGCAGCCTGATGGTCTAGTGGTAGAAGCTATTCAGCAACCTGATGGTCTGGTAGTAGAAGCTATTCAGCAACCTGATGGTCTGGTAGTAGAAGCTATTCAGCAGCCTGATGGTCTGGTGGTAGAAGCTATTCAGCAACCTGATGGTCTAGTGGTAGAAGCTATTCAGCAACCTGATGGTCTGGTGGTAGAAGCTATTCAGCAACCTGATGGTCTGGTAGTAGAAGCTATTCAGCAGCCTGATGGTCTGGTGGTAGAAGCTATTCAGCAATCTGATGGTCTGGTGGTAGAAGCTATTCAGCAACCTGATGGTCTGGTGGTAGAAGCTATTGGGGAGTCTGATGGTCTGGTGGTAGAAGCTATTGGGGAGTCTGATGGTCTGGGGGTAGAAGCTATTCAGCAGCCTGATGGTCTGGTGGTAGAAGCTATTCAGCAACCTGATGGTCTGGTGGTAGAAGCTATTCAGCAGCCTGATGGTCTGGTGGTAGAAGCTATTCAGCAGCCTGATGGTCTGGTGGTAGAAGCTATTCAGCAACCTGATGGTCTGGTAGTAGAAGCTATTCAGCAGCCTGATGGTCTGGTGGTAGAAGCTATTCAGCAACCTGATGGTCTGGTGGTAAAAGCTATTCAGCAACCTGATGGTCTGGTGGTAGAAGCTATTCAGCAACCTGATGGTCTGGTGGTAGAAGCTATTCAGCAGTCTGATGGTCTGGTGGTAGAAGCTATTCAGCAACCTGATGGTCTGGTAGTAGAAGCTATTCAGCAACCTGATGGTCTGGTCGTAGAAGCTATTCAGCAGCCTGATGGTCTGGTGGTAGAAGCTATTCAGCAACCTGATGGTCTGGTAGTAGAAGCTATTCAGCAGCCTGATGGTCTGGTGGTAGAAGCTATTCAGCAACCTGATGGTCTGGTGGTAGAAGCTATTCAGCAACCTGATGGTCTGGTAGTAGAAGCTATTCAGCAACCTGATGGTCTGGTGGTAGAAGCTATTCAGCAACCTGATGGTCTGGTAGTAGAAGCTATTGGGGAGTCTGATGGTCTGGGGGTAGAAGCTATTCAGCAGTCTGATGGTCTGGTAGTAGAAGCTATTCAGCAGCCTGATGGTCTGGTGGTAGAAGCTATTCAGCAGCCTGATGGTCTGGTGGTAGAAGCTATTCAGCAACCTGTTGGTCTGGTCGTAGAAGCTATTCAGCAGCCTGATGGTCTGGTGGTAGAAGCTATTCAGCAACCTGATGGTCTGGTAGTAGAAGCTATTCAGCAGCCTGATGGTCTGGTGGTAGAAGCTATTCAGCAACCTGATGGTCTGGTGGTAGAAGCTATTCAGCAACCTGATGGTCTGGTAGTAGAAGCTATTCAGCAGCCTGATGGTCTGGTGGTAGAAGCTATTCAGCAACCTGATGGTCTGGTGGTAGAAGCTATTCAGCAGCCTGATGGTCTGGTGGTAGAAGCTATTCAGCAGCCTGATGGTCTGGTGGTAGAAGCTATTCAGCAACCTGATGGTCTGGTAGTAGAAGCTATTCAGCAGCCTGATGGTCTGGTGGTAGAAGCTATTCAGCAACCTGATGGTCTGGTGGTAAAAGCTATTCAGCAACCTGATGGTCTGGTGGTAGAAGCTATTCAGCAACCTGATGGTCTGGTGGTAGAAGCTATTCAGCAGTCTGATGGTCTGGTGGTAGAAGCTATTCAGCAACCTGATGGTCTGGTAGTAGAAGCTATTCAGCAACCTGATGGTCTGGTCGTAGAAGCTATTCAGCAGCCTGATGGTCTGGTGGTAGAAGCTATTCAGCAACCTGATGGTCTGGTGGTAGAAGCTATTCAGCAACCTGATGGTCTGGTGGTAGAAGCTATTCAGCAGCCTGATGGTCTGGTGGTAGAAGCTATTTGGGAGTCTGATGGTCTGGTGGTAGAAGCTATTCAGCAGCCTGATGGTCTAGTGGTAGAAGCTATTCAGCAACCTGATGGTCTGGTAGTAGAAGCTATTCAGCAACCTGATGGTCTGGTAGTAGAAGCTATTCAGCAGCCTGATGGTCTGGTGGTAGAAGCTATTCAGCAACCTGATGGTCTAGTGGTAGAAGCTATTCAGCAACCTGATGGTCTGGTGGTAGAAGCTATTCAGCAACCTGATGGTCTGGTAGTAGAAGCTATTCAGCAGCCTGATGGTCTGGTGGTAGAAGCTATTCAGCAATCTGATGGTCTGGTGGTAGAAGCTATTCAGCAACCTGATGGTCTGGTGGTAGAAGCTATTGGGGAGTCTGATGGTCTGGTGATAGAAGCTATTCAGCAACCTGATGGTCTGGTGGTAGAAGCTGTTCAGCAACCTGATGGTCTGGTGGTAAAAGCTATTCAGCAACCTGATGGTCTGGTGGTAGAAGCTATTCAGCAGCCTGATGGTCTGGTGGTAGAAGCTATTCAGCAGCCTGATGGTCTGGTGGTAGAAGCTATTCAGCAACCTGATGGTCTGGTAGTAGAAGCTATTCAGCAGCCTGATGGTCTGGTGGTAGAAGCTATTCAGCAACCTGATGGTCTGGTGGTAAAAGCTATTCAGCAACCTGATGGTCTGGTGGTAGAAGCTATTCAGCAACCTGATGGTCTGGTGGTAGAAGCTATTCAGCAGTCTGATGGTCTGGTGGTAGAAGCTATTCAGCAGCCTGATGGTATGGTGGTAGAAGCTATTCAGCAATCTGATGGTATGGTAGTAGAAGCTATTCAGCAGCCTGATGGTCTGGTGGTAGAAGCTATTGGGGAGTCTGATGGTCTGGTGGTAGAAGCTATTCAGCAGCCTGATGGTCTGGTGGTAGAAGCTATTCAGCAACCTGATGGTCTGGTAGTAGAAGCTATTCAGCAGCCTGATGGTCTGGTGGTAGAAGCTATTCAGCAACCTGATGGTCTGGTGGTAGAAGCTATTGGGGAGTCTGATGGTCTGGGGGTAGAAGCTATTCAGCAACCTGATGGTCTGGTGGTAGAAGCTATTCAGCAACCTGATGGTCTGGTGGTAGAAGCTATTCAGCAACCTGATGGTCTGGTGGTAGAAGCTATTGGGGAGTCTGATGGTCTGGGGGTAGAAGCTATTCAGCAACCTGATGGTCTGGTGGTAGAAGCTATTGGGGAGTATGATGGTCTGGTGGTAGAAGCTATTGGGGAGTCTGATGGTCTGGTGGTAGAAGCTATTGGGGAGTCTGATGGTCTGGTGGTAGAAGCTATTGGGGAGTCTGATGGTCTGGTGGTAGAAGCTATTGGGGAGTCTGATGGTCTGGTGATAGAAGCTATTCAGCAACCTGATGGTCTGGTGGTAGAAGCTGTTCAGCAACCTGATGGTCTGGTGGTAAAAGCTATTCAGCAACCTGATGGTCTGGTGGTAGAAGCTATTCAGCAGCCTGATGGTCTGGTGGTAGAAGCTATTCAGCAGCCTGATGGTCTGGTGGTAGAAGCTATTCAGCAACCTGATGGTCTGGTAGTAGAAGCTATTCAGCAGCCTGATGGTCTGGTGGTAGAAGCTATTCAGCAACCTGATGGTCTGGTGGTAAAAGCTATTCAGCAACCTGATGGTCTGGTGGTAGAAGCTATTCAGCAACCTGATGGTCTGGTGGTAGAAGCTATTCAGCAGTCTGATGGTCTGGTGGTAGAAGCTATTCAGCAGCCTGATGGTATGGTGGTAGAAGCTATTCAGCAATCTGATGGTATGGTAGTAGAAGCTATTCAGCAGCCTGATGGTCTGGTGGTAGAAGCTATTGGGGAGTCTGATGGTCTGGTGGTAGAAGCTATTCAGCAGCCTGATGGTCTGGTGGTAGAAGCTATTCAGCAACCTGATGGTCTGGTAGTAGAAGCTATTCAGCAGCCTGATGGTCTGGTGGTAGAAGCTATTCAGCAACCTGATGGTCTGGTGGTAGAAGCTATTCAGCAACCTGATGGTCTGGTCGTAGAAGCTATTCAGCAGCCTGATGGTCTGGTGGTAGAAGCTATTCAGCAACCTGATGGTCTGGTAGTAGAAGCTATTCAGCAGCCTGATGGTCTGGTGGTAGAAGCTATTCAGCAACCTGATGGTCTGGTGGTAGAAGCTATTCAGCAACCTGATGGTCTGGTGGTAGAAGCTATTCAGCAGCCTGATGGTCTGGTGGTAGAAGCTATTCAGCAGCCTGATGGTCTGGTGGTAGAAGCTATTCAGCAACCTGATGGTCTGGTAGTAGAAGCTATTCAGCAGCCTGATGGTCTGGTGGTAGAAGCTATTCAGCAACCTGATGGTCTGGTGGTAAAAGCTATTCAGCAACCTGATGGTCTGGTGGTAGAAGCTATTCAGCAACCTGATGGTCTGGTGGTAGAAGCTATTCAGCAGTCTGATGGTCTGGTGGTAGAAGCTATTCAGCAACCTGATGGTCTGGTAGTAGAAGCTATTCAGCAACCTGATGGTCTGGTCGTAGAAGCTATTCAGCAGCCTGATGGTCTGGTGGTAGAAGCTATTCAGCAACCTGATGGTCTGGTAGTAGAAGCTATTCAGCAGCCTGATGGTCTGGTGGTAGAAGCTATTCAGCAACCTGATGGTCTGGTGGTAGAAGCTATTCAGCAACCTGATGGTCTGGTAGTAGAAGCTATTCAGCAACCTGATGGTCTGGTGGTAGAAGCTATTCAGCAACCTGATGGTCTGGTAGTAGAAGCTATTGGGGAGTCTGATGGTCTGGGGGTAGAAGCTATTCAGCAGTCTGATGGTCTGGTAGTAGAAGCTATTCAGCAGCCTGATGGTCTGGTGGTAGAAGCTATTCAGCAGCCTGATGGTCTGGTGGTAGAAGCTATTCAGCAACCTGTTGGTCTGGTGGTAGAAGCTATTCAGCAACCTGATGGTCTGGTGGTAGAAGCTATTCAGAAACCTGATGGTCTGGTGGTAGAAGCTATTCAGCAACCTGATGGTCTGGTGGTAAAAGCTATTGGGGAGTCTGATGGTCTGGGGGTAGAAGCTATTCAGCAACCTGATGGTCTGGTGGTAGAAGCTATTCAGCAACCTGATGGTCTGGTGGTAGAAGCTATTCAGCAGCCTGATGGTCTGGTGGTAGAAGCTATTGGGGAGTCTGATGGTCTGGGGGTAGAAGCTATTCAGCAACCTGATGGTCTGGTGGTAGAAGCTATTCAGCAACCTGATGGTCTGGTGGTAGAAGCTATTCAGCAACCTGATGGTCTGGTGGTAGAAGCTATTGGGGAGTCTGATGGTCTGGGGTAGAAGCTATTCAGCAACCTGATGGTCTGGTGGTAGAAGCTATTGGGGAGTATGATGGTCTGGTGGTAGAAGCTATTGGGGAGTCTGATGGTCTGGTGGTAGAAGCTATTGGGGAGTCTGATGGTCTGGTGGTAGAAGCTATTGGGGAGTCTGATGGTCTGGTGGTAGAAGCTATTGGGGAGTCTGATGGTCTGGTGATAGAAGCTATTCAGCAACCTGATGGTCTGGTGGTAGAAGCTGTTCAGCAACCTGATGGTCTGGTGGTAAAAGCTATTCAGCAACCTGATGGTCTGGTGGTAGAAGCTATTCAGCAGCCTGATGGTCTGGTGGTAGAAGCTATTCAGCAGCCTGATGGTCTGGTGGTAGAAGCTATTCAGCAACCTGATGGTCTGGTAGTAGAAGCTATTCAGCAGCCTGATGGTCTGGTGGTAGAAGCTATTCAGCAGTCTGATGGTCTGGTGGTAGAAGCTATTCAGCAGCCTGATGGTATGGTGGTAGAAGCTATTCAGCAATCTGATGGTATGGTAGTAGAAGCTATTCAGCAGCCTGATGGTCTGGTGGTAGAAGCTATTGGGGAGTCTGATGGTCTGGTGGTAGAAGCTATTCAGCAGCCTGATGGTCTGGTGGTAGAAGCTATTCAGCAACCTGATGGTCTGGTAGTAGAAGCTATTCAGCAGCCTGATGGTCTGGTGGTAGAAGCTATTCAGCAACCTGATGGTCTGGTGGTAGAAGCTATTCAGCAACCTGATGGTCTGATGGTCTGGTCTGGTAGTAGAAGCTATTCAGCAACCTGATGGTCTGGTCTGGTGGTAGAAGCTATTCAGCAGCCTGATGGTCTGGTGGTATGGTCTAGAAGCTATTCAGCAACCTGATGGTCTGGTAGTAGAAGCTATTCAGCAGCCTGATGGTCTGGTGGTAGAAGCTATTCAGCAACCTGATGGTCTGGTGGTAGAAGCTATTCAGCAACCTGATGGTCTGGTGGTAGAAGCTATTCAGCAACCTGATGGGGTAGTCTATTCAGCAGCCTGATGGTCTGGTGGTAGAAGCTATTGGGGAGTCTGATGGTCAGCTATTCAGCCTGATGGTCTGGTGGTAGAAGCTATTCAGCAACCTGATGGTCTGGTAGTAGAAGCTATTCAGCAGCCTGATGGTCTGGTGGTAGAAGCTATTCAGCAACCTGATGGTCTGGTGGTAGAAGCTATTGGGGAGTCTGATGGTCTGGGGTAGAAGCTATTCAGCAACCTGATGGTCTGGTGGTAGAAGCTATTCAGCAACCTGATGGTCTGGTGGTAGAAGCTATTCAGCAACCTGATGGTCTGGTGGTAGAAGCTATTGGGGAGTCTGATGGTCTGGGGGTAGAAGCTATTCAGCAACCTGATGGTCTGGTGGTAGAAGCTATTGGGGAGTATGATGGTCTGGTGGTAGAAGCTATTGGGGAGTCTGATGGTCTGGTGGTAGAAGCTATTGGGGAGTCTGATGGTCTGGTGGTAGAAGCTATTGGGGAGTCTGATGGTCTGGTGGTAGAAGCTATTGGGGAGTCTGATGGTCTGGTGGTAGAAGCTATTGGGGAGTCTGATGGTCTGGTGATAGAAGCTATTCAGCAACCTGATGGTCTGGTGGTAGAAGCTGTTCAGCAACCTGATGGTCTGGTGGTAAAGCTATTCAGCAACCTGATGGTCTGGTGGTAGAAGCTATTCAGCAGCCTGATGGTCTGGTGGTAGAAGCTATTCAGCAGCCTGATGGTCTGGTGGTAGAAGCTATTCAGCAACCTGATGGTCTGGTAGTAGAAGCTATTCAGCAGCCTGATGGTCTGGTGGTAGAAGCTATTCAGCAACCTGATGGTCTGGTGGTAAAAGCTATTCAGCAACCTGATGGTCTGGTGGTAGAAGCTATTCAGCAACCTGATGGTCTGGTGGTAGAAGCTATTCAGCAGTCTGATGGTCTGGTGGTAGAAGCTATTCAGCAGCCTGATGGTATGGTGGTAGAAGCTATTCAGCAATCTGATGGTATGGTAGTAGAAGCTATTCAGCAGCCTGATGGTCTGGTGGTAGAAGCTATTGGGGAGTCTGATGGTCTGGTGGTAGAAGCTATTCAGCAGCCTGATGGTCTGGTGGTAGAAGCTATTCAGCAACCTGATGGTCTGGTAGTAGAAGCTATTCAGCAGCCTGATGGTCTGGTGGTAGAAGCTATTCAGCAACCTGATGGTCTGGTGGTAGAAGCTATTCAGCAACCTGATGGTCTGGTCGTAGAAGCTATTCAGCAGCCTGATGGTCTGGTGGTAGAAGCTATTCAGCAACCTGATGGTCTGGTAGTAGAAGCTATTCAGCAGCCTGATGGTCTGGTGGTAGAAGCTATTCAGCAACCTGATGGTCTGGTGGTAGAAGCTATTCAGCAACCTGATGGTCTGGTGGTAGAAGCTATTCAGCAGCCTGATGGTCTGGTGGTAGAAGCTATTCAGCAGCCTGATGGTCTGGTGGTAGAAGCTATTCAGCAACCTGATGGTCTGGTAGTAGAAGCTATTCAGCAGCCTGATGGTCTGGTGGTAGAAGCTATTCAGCAACCTGATGGTCTGGTGGTAAAAGCTATTCAGCAACCTGATGGTCTGGTGGTAGAAGCTATTCAGCAACCTGATGGTCTGGTGGTAGAAGCTATTCAGCAGTCTGATGGTCTGGTGGTAGAAGCTATTCAGCAACCTGATGGTCTGGTAGTAGAAGCTATTCAGCAACCTGATGGTCTGGTCGTAGAAGCTATTCAGCAGCCTGATGGTCTGGTGGTAGAAGCTATTCAGCAACCTGATGGTCTGGTAGTAGAAGCTATTCAGCAGCCTGATGGTCTGGTGGTAGAAGCTATTCAGCAACCTGATGGTCTGGTGGTAGAAGCTATTCAGCAACCTGATGGTCTGGTAGTAGAAGCTATTCAGCAACCTGATGGTCTGGTGGTAGAAGCTATTCAGCAACCTGATGGTCTGGTAGTAGAAGCTATTGGGGAGTCTGATGGTCTGGGGTAGAAGCTATTCAGCAGTCTGATGGTCTGGTAGTAGAAGCTATTCAGCAGCCTGATGGTCTGGTGGTAGAAGCTATTCAGCAGCCTGATGGTCTGGTGGTAGAAGCTATTCAGCAACCTGTTGGTCTGGTGGTAGAAGCTATTCAGCAACCTGATGGTCTGGTGGTAGAAGCTATTCAGAAACCTGATGGTCTGGTGGTAGAAGCTATTCAGCAACCTGATGGTCTGGTGGTAAAAGCTAAGCTGATGGTCTGGGGAGTCTGATGGTCTGGTGGTAGAAGCTATTCAGCAACCTGATGGTCTGGTGGTAGAAGCTATTCAGCAACCTGATGGTCTGGTGGTAGAAGCTATTCAGCAACCTGATGGTCTGGTGGTAGAAGCTATTCAGCAACCTGATGGTCTGGTGGTAGAAGCTATTCAGCAACCTGATGGTCTGGTGGTAGAAGCTATTCAGCAACCTGATGGTCTGGTGGTAGAAGCTATTCAGGTCTGATGGTCTGGTGGTAGAAGCTATTTGGGCAAGTCTGATGGTCTGGTGGTAGAAGCTATTGGGGAGTATGATGGTCTGGTGGTAGAAGCTATTGGGGAGTCTGATGGTCTGGTGGTAGAAGCTATTGGGGAGTCTGATGGTCTGGTGGTAGAAGCTATTGGGGAGTCTGATGGTCTGGTGGTAGAAGCTATTGGGGAGTCTGATGGTCTGGTGATAGAAGCTATTCAGCAACCTGATGGTCTGGTGGTAGAAGCTGTTCAGCAACCTGATGGTCTGGTGGTAAAAGCTATTCAGCAACCTGATGGTCTGGTGGTAGAAGCTATTCAGCAGCCTGATGGTCTGGTGGTAGAAGCTATTCAGCAGCCTGATGGTCTGGTGGTAGAAGCTATTCAGCAACCTGATGGTCTGGTAGTAGAAGCTATTCAGCAGCCTGATGGTCTGGTGGTAGAAGCTATTCAGCAGTCTGATGGTCTGGTGGTAGAAGCTATTCAGCAGCCTGATGGTATGGTGGTAGAAGCTATTCAGCAATCTGATGGTATGGTAGTAGAAGCTATTCAGCAGCCTGATGGTCTGGTGGTAGAAGCTATTCAGGGGAGTCTGATGGTCTGGTGGTAGAAGCTATTCAGCAGCCTGATGGTCTGGTGGTAGAAGCTATTCAGCAACCTGATGGTCTGGTAGTAGAAGCTATTCAGCAGCCTGATGGTCTGGTGGTAGAAGCTATTCAGCAACCTGATGGTCTGGTGGTAGAAGCTATTCAGCAACCTGATGGTCTGGTAGTAGCAGCTATTCAGCAACCTGATGGTCTGGTCGTAGAAGCTATTCAGCAGCCTGATGGTCTGGTGGTAGAAGCTATTCAGCAACCTGATGGTCTGGTAGTAGAAGCTATTCAGCAGCCTGATGGTCTGGTGGTAGAAGCTATTCAGCAACCTGATGGTCTGGTGGTAGAAGCTATTCAGCAACCTGATGGTCTGGTAGTAGAAGCTATTCAGCAACCTGATGGTCTGGTGGTAGAAGCTATTCAGCAACCTGATGGTCTGGTAGTAGAAGCTATTGGGGAGTCTGATGGTCTGGGGTAGAAGCTATTCAGCAGTCTGATGGTCTGGTAGTAGAAGCTATTCAGCAGCCTGATGGTCTGGTGGTAGAAGCTATTCAGCAGCCTGATGGTCTGGTGGTAGAAGCTATTCAGCAACCTGATGGTCTGGTGGTAGAAGCTATTCAGCAACCTGATGGTCTGGTGGTAGAAGCTATTCAGAAACCTGATGGTCTGGTGGTAGAAGCTATTCAGCAACCTGATGGTCTGGTGGTAGAAGCTATTGGGGAGTCTGATGGTCTGGTGGTAGAAGCTATTGGGGAGTCTGATGGTCTGGTGGTAGAAGCTATTCAGCAGTCTGATGGTCTGGTGGTAGAAGCTATTCAGCAACCTGATGGTCTGGTGGTAAAAGCTATTGGGGAGTCTGATGGTCTGGGGGTAGAAGCTATTCAGCAACCTGATGGTCTGGTGGTAGAAGCTATTCAGCAACCTGATGGTCTGGTGGTAGAAGCTATTCAGCAGCCTGATGGTCTGGTGGTAGAAGCTATTGGGGAGTCTGATGGTCTGGGGGTAGAAGCTATTCAGCAACCTGATGGTCTGGTGGTAGAAGCTATTCAGCAACCTGATGGTCTGGTGGTAGAAGCTATTCAGCAACCTGATGGTCTGGTGGTAGAAGCTATTGGGGAGTCTGATGGTCTGGGGGTAGAAGCTATTCAGCAACCTGATGGTCTGGTGGTAGAAGCTATTGGGGAGTATGATGGTCTGGTGGTAGAAGCTATTGGGGAGTCTGATGGTCTGGTGGTAGAAGCTATTGGGGAGTCTGATGGTCTGGTGGTAGAAGCTATTGGGGAGTCTGATGGTCTGGTGGTAGAAGCTATTGGGGAGTCTGATGGTCTGGTGGTAGAAGATTCAGCAACCTATGGTCTGGTGGTAGAAGCTGTTCAGCAACCTGATGGTCTGGTGGTAGAAGCTATTCAGCAACCTGATGGTCTCAGCAACCTGTGGTAGAAGCTATTCAGCAACCTGATGGTCTGGTGGTAGAAGCTATTCAGCAGCCTGATGGTCTGGTGGTAGAAGCTATTCAGCAACCTGATGGTCTGGTGGTAGAAGCTATTCAGCAACCTGATGGTCTGGTGGTAGAAGCTATTCAGGAGTCTGATGGTCTGGTGGTAGAAGCTATTGGGGAGTCTGATGGTCTGGGGTAGAAGCTATTCAGCAGCCTGATGGTCTGGTGGTAGAAGCTATTCAGCAACCTGATGGTCTGGTAGTAGAAGCTATTCAGCAGCCTGATGGTCTGGTGGTAGAAGCTATTCAGCAACCTGATGGTCTGGTGGTAGAAGCTATTCAGCAACCTGATGGTCTGGTGGTAGAAGCTATTGGGGAGTCTGATGGTCTGGTGGTAGAAGCTATTCAGCAACCTGATGGTCTGGTGGTAGAAGCTATTCAGCAACCTGATGGTCTGGTAGTAGAAGCTATTCAGCAACCTGATGGTCTGGTGGTAGAAGCTATTCAGCAACCTGATGGTCTGGTAGTAGAAGCTATTGGGGAGTCTGATGGTCTGGGGGTAGAAGCTATTCAGCAGCCTGATGGTCTGGTGGTAGAAGCTATTCAGCAACCTGATGGTCTGGTAGTAGAAGCTATTCAGCAACCTGATGGTCTGGTGGTAGAAGCTATTGGGGAGTATGATGGTCTGGTGGTAGAAGCTATTGGGGAGTCTGATGGTCTGGTGGTAGCTATTGGGAGTCTGATGGTCTGGTGGTAGAAGCTATGGGAGTCTGATGGTCTGGTGGTAGAAGCTATTGGGGAGTCTGATGGTCTGGTGATAGAAGCTATTCAGCAACCTGATGGTCTGGTGGTAGAAGCTGTTCAGCAACCTGATGGTCTGGTGGTAAAAGCTATTCAGCAACCTGATGGTCTGGTGGTAGAAGCTATTCAGCAGCCTGATGGTCTGGTGGTAGAAGCTATTCAGCAGCCTGATGGTCTGGTGGTAGAAGCTATTCAGCAACCTGATGGTCTGGTAGTAGAAGCTATTCAGCAGCCTGATGGTCTGGTGGTAGAAGCTATTCAGCAGTCTGATGGTCTGGTGGTAGAAGCTATTCAGCAGCCTGATGGTATGGTGGTAGAAGCTATTCAGCAATCTGATGGTATGGTAGTAGAAGCTATTCAGCAGCCTGATGGTCTGGTGGTAGAAGCTATTGGGGAGTCTGATGGTCTGGTGGTAGAAGCTATTCAGCAGCCTGATGGTCTGGTGGTAGAAGCTATTCAGCAACCTGATGGTCTGGTAGTAGAAGCTATTCAGCAGCCTGATGGTCTGGTGGTAGAAGCTATTCAGCAACCTGATGGTCTGGTGGTAGAAGCTATTCAGCAACCTGATGGTCTGGTAGTAGCAGCTATTCAGCAACCTGATGGTCTGGTCGTAGAAGCTATTCAGCAGCCTGATGGTCTGGTGGTAGAAGCTATTCAGCAACCTGATGGTCTGGTAGTAGAAGCTATTCAGCAGCCTGATGGTCTGGTGGTAGAAGCTATTCAGCAACCTGATGGTCTGGTGGTAGAAGCTATTCAGCAACCTGATGGTCTGGTAGTAGAAGCTATTCAGCAACCTGATGGTCTGGTGGTAGAAGCTATTCAGCAACCTGATGGTCTGGTAGTAGAAGCTATTGGGGAGTCTGATGGTCTGGGGGTAGAAGCTATTCAGCAGTCTGATGGTCTGGTAGTAGAAGCTATTCAGCAGCCTGATGGTCTGGTGGTAGAAGCTATTCAGCAGCCTGATGGTCTGGTGGTAGAAGCTATTCAGCAACCTGATGGTCTGGTGGTAGAAGCTATTCAGCAACCTGATGGTCTGGTGGTAGAAGCTATTCAGAAACCTGATGGTCTGGTGGTAGAAGCTATTCAGCAACCTGATGGTCTGGTGGTAGAAGCTATTGGGGAGTCTGATGGTCTGGTGGTAGAAGCTATTGGGGAGTCTGATGGTCTGGTGGTAGAAGCTATTCAGCAGTCTGATGGTCTGGTGGTAGAAGCTATTCAGCAACCTGATGGTCTGGTGGTAAAAGCTATTGGGGAGTCTGATGGTCTGGGGGTAGAAGCTATTCAGCAACCTGATGGTCTGGTGGTAGAAGCTATTCAGCAACCTGATGGTCTGGTGGTAGAAGCTATTCAGCAGCCTGATGGTCTGGTGGTAGAAGCTATTGGGGAGTCTGATGGTCTGGGGGTAGAAGCTATTCAGCAACCTGATGGTCTGGTGGTAGAAGCTATTCAGCAACCTGATGGTCTGGTGGTAGAAGCTATTCAGCAACCTGATGGTCTGGTGGTAGAAGCTATTGGGGAGTCTGATGGTCTGGGGGTAGAAGCTATTCAGCAACCTGATGGTCTGGTGGTAGAAGCTATTGGGGAGTATGATGGTCTGGTGGTAGAAGCTATTGGGGAGTCTGATGGTCTGGTGGTAGAAGCTATTGGGGAGTCTGATGGTCTGGTGGTAGAAGCTATTGGGGAGTCTGATGGTCTGGTGGTAGAAGCTATTGGGGAGTCTGATGGTCTGGTGGTAGAAGCTATTCAGCAACCTGATGGTCTGGTGGTAGAAGCTGTTCAGCAACCTGATGGTCTGGTGGTAGAAGCTATTCAGCAACCTGATGGTCTAGTGGTAGAAGCTATTCAGCAACCTGATGGTCTGGTGGTAGAAGCTATTCAGCAACCTGATGGTCTGGTAGTAGAAGCTATTCAGCAGCCTGATGGTCTGGTGGTAGAAGCTATTCAGCAATCTGATGGTCTGGTGGTAGAAGCTATTCAGCAACCTGATGGTCTGGTGGTAGAAGCTATTGGGGAGTCTGATGGTCTGGTGGTAGAAGCTATTGGGGAGTCTGATGGTCTGGGGGTAGAAGCTATTCAGCAGCCTGATGGTCTGGTGGTAGAAGCTATTCAGCAACCTGATGGTCTGGTAGTAGAAGCTATTCAGCAGCCTGATGGTCTGGTGGTAGAAGCTATTCAGCAACCTGATGGTCTGGTGGTAGAAGCTATTCAGCAACCTGATGGTCTGGTGGTAGAAGCTATTCAGCAACCTGATGGTCTGGTGGTAGAAGCTATTCAGCAACCTGATGGTCTGGTGGTAAAAGCTATTGGGGAGTCTGATGTCTGGTGGTAGAAGCTATTGGGGAGTCTGATGGTCTGGTGGTAGAAGCTATTGGGGAGTCTGATGTCTGGTGGTCCCTCAGCCCAGTACAGAGGGTGGTGCCAACTACCTGCCCTCCATGACACCTACACCACCCGATGTCACAGGAAGGCCAAAAAGATCACCAAGCACTACAAGCACTACAATCACCCCGCTATCATCCAGAAGGAGAGGTCAGTACAGGTGCATCAAAGCTGGGACCGAGAGACTGAAAACAGCTTCTATCTCAAGGCTATTAGACTGTTAAACACCAATCACTAACACAGAGAGGCTGCTGCCTACATTGACACCCAATCACTGGCCACTTTAATAAATGGATCACTAATCACTTTAAACAATGCCACTTGAATAATGTGTACATATCGTACATTACTCATATCACATGTAAATACTGTATTTTATACCATCTATTGCACCTTGCCTATGCCGCCCGGCCATCGCTCATCCATATATTTATATGTACATATTCTCATTCACTCCTTTAGATTTGTGTGTATTAGGTAGTTGTTGGGGATTGTTAGATTACTTGTTAGATATTACTGCACTGTCGGAACTAGAAGCACAAGCATTTCGCTACACTTGCATTAACATCTGCTATCCATGTGTATGTGACCAATACATTTATTTTTATTTTGTTTATGCATTTTTTTAATGAATCGGGTGACCGAGTAGGGGATTCATTAATGTTATCCCTGGAGGTGACCCAGAACATATTCCAGCCCACATGATCAAAACTGTCTTGGAGTATGGATTCGGAACTTCCCTCTTGAACTTCCCTCTTCCCTCTCCGGAACTTCCCTCTTGAAGCTTTGTTTGTAGGCGAGGAGGAGCAAAATGGTCCAATTTGCCCGAAAGGAGGACAGGAGAGAGCCTTATACCCGTGTCAAAATTAATGCAGATTCATGCAGTCCGGGTGGCCATTTGATTAGCTGTTGAGGAGTCTTATGGCTTGGGGGTTGAAGCTGTTAAGAAGCTATTTTTAGGGGCTTCCTCTGACATTGCCTGGTATAGAGGTCCTGGATGGCAGGAAGCTTGGCCCAAATGATGTACTGGGCCGTACGCAATACCCTCTGTAGTGCCTTGCAGTCGGAGGCCGAGCAGTTTCCCCACCAGGCGGTAATGCAACCAGTCAGGATGCTCTTGATGGTGCAGCTGTATAACTTTTCGAGGATCTGAGGACCCATGCCAAATCTTTTCAGTCTCCTGAGGGGGATTAGGCTTTGTTGTGCCCTCTTCACGACTGTCTTGGTGTGTTTGGACCATGTTAGTTTGTTGGTGATGTGGACACCAAGGAACTTGAAGCTCTCAACCTGATCCACTACAGCCCCGTCGATGAGAATGGGGGTGTGTTCGGCCCTCCTTTTCATATAGTCCACAATCATCTCCTTTGTCTTGATCACGTTGTGGGAGAGGTTGTTATCCTGGCACCACACTGCCAGGTCTCTGACCTCCTCCCTAAAGGCTGTCTCGTTGTTGTCGTTGTTCAGGCCTACCACTGTTGTGTCATCAGCAAACTTAATGATGGTGTTGGAGTCGTGCTTGGCCAGGCAGTCATGGGTGAACAGGGAGTACAGGAGGGGACTGAGCACGCACCCCTGATTGGCCCCCGTGTTGAGGATTAGCGTGGCACACATGTTGATAGTAATTCAGAAACATGGTCCTCAAATAGTTTTTGTTAAAGTCCCCCGCAACAATTTCTTCAGGGTCCAATAAAGATCCATGAGAGCATATTTGATGTCGGCTTGGGATGGGATGTACACAGCCGGGGCGATAATCCCTGAGAACCCACGTATACCAAGCTGCTGCTAACAACTCTGGTTCTAAAATAGTGCATTTTTCTCATTTCTTGGATTTGATAAATAAGTGTGAGAGAGAGAGAGAGAGAGAGAGAGAGAGAGAGAGAAAAGCCCATAGAGGGGGTGGTAATTGGCATTAATGATGAGAGCTGAGCTATAGCAGACACATCTAGCTTGCGGAGAAAGAGGGAGGGAGGGAAAAATAGAGGTATATAATAGGACTAATTACAGGTTATCAAACTTGATATAGCAGCAAGGTAATTACAGCATCAGAAAAAGGTGTGTGTGTGTGTGTTTGCATACTTATGGATAATTATTTGTGATTAATCAGTCATTCATCTGTTTGTCTGTATGTATTTTTTATCTATTTATTGGCTGGTTCTTTTCTCTCTTCATCTCTCTCGATCTCTCTCTCTACATCTCTCTCTCACTCTCTAATTCTTCATGTCTCTCTCGCTCTCTCTTTATCTCTCCCTCTCTCTTCCCTCATCACACAGCTGTTTGGCACATGGGGCAAATTCTAGTATCGCCAGTAGCCAAGTAATTCCTCCCTGTCCCAGGAGCCTTTGGGGCATGTAGACTTGGCACGCCATCCTTCTTCTACCCATGGGTCCACACCCTTCATCATTCCTCACGCCCCACCGTCTCACCCCGTCTTCCTTTCGTCTCATACCGTCTCCACCCTGTTTCCTAGTACTGCCTTCCTTCGTCTCTCCTCATCTCTCCCAGTCTTTCCTCGTCTCACCCCGTCTTCCTTTCGTCTCATACCGTCTCCACCCTGTTTCCTAGTACTGCCTTCCTTCGTCTCTCCTCATCTCTCCCAGTCTTTCCTCGTCTCACCCCGTCTTCCTTTCTCTTCGTCTCCACCCTGTTTCATACCGTCTCTCCTCATCTCTCCCAGTCTTTCCTCCTGTTTCCTAGTCTACCCTGTTTCCTAGTACTGCCTTCCTTCGTCTCTCCTCATCTCTCCCAGTCTTTCCTCGTCTCACCCCGTTTCCTAGTACTGCCTTCTTCCTTCTCTCCCAGTCTTTCCTCGTCTCATACCGTCTCCACCCTGTTTCCTAGTACTGCCTTCCTTCGTCTCTCCTCATCTCTCCCAGTCTTTCCTCGTCTCACCCCGTCTTCCTTTCGTCTCATACCGTTTCTACCCTGTTTCCTAGTACTGCCTTCCTTCGTCTCTCCTCATCTCTCCCAGTCTTTCCTCGTCTCACCCCATTTAGCTCAACCCTACCCTCCCTGCTTAAATTGGGGATATCCATTAGGCTTTAGGAAGCAAAAAGCTATGGGAGAGCTGCAACGATGTGTGCTGGGAAATGTTGACTCTGGTTCAACAATTGTCTCACCTAACCTACCCCTCTGTGCTTCCTCATTGGTCTATTGTGGATATCCAATTAGCCCTATAGAGAAATTTCTCAGTTTCTGTCTAAATATCTCCCTCTCTTTCCCTCCCTCTCTTTCCCTCTCTGTCTTTCCCTCTCTGTCTTTCCCTCTCTCCATTTCTCTCCCTTCTCTCTCTCTCTCTCTCTCTCTGAGTTCATGCTAATGGTTGTGTTTTGCACCCAGGATCTGAGGGTTGAGTAATGGCCATGCACCTGTCTTGTGATGTACTTTGCTGGCTTCTTGCCCAAAGTAAATTTGGCAATGTTCCTCTCCTGTACTCTTTAGTACACCTGTGGGGTAGAAGTCAAGTCAGTCTGCCCGGTGACTGATGAGTCAGACATAGAGACAGCCCGGGACACAGCAGACATGTCATGTTATCACCCCAAACGAGAACAGACTGACTGAACAGAATGACACTCCTAATACTATAATCCTCAGGAGAATTATGTGATAGCTCCTAATCCTAATGTCAGATATAATCTGAATGTTACCTAACGTTGTAGGAACGTTCACTGTTTGCTGGGATAGATGTTGCTAGCCTGCTAAAGTCACCTCTCTCAGCTGTGGGACAGAATATCTGCTTTGAGTTATTCAAACAATTGTATTTTATTATTCTGTGTTATCACCCATGATCAAGTATTTCAGCAGTCCTTGGTGATTTAGAACAGGGACCATCACATTTCATACAGTTTTGTTTTTCGCTTTGCTTTGCCAGACATCAGAAGTGTATTCCCCTTTAGAGGAGTTGTTTAAATGGATGAGGGGAGAGGCCAGTTCTTGTTGATTATTGGAGGGTATAGGTTAAAACGATAGAGCTGGAATGTTTCAGGTCAACCTATCTTCCACCCCCCGACCCCCTACACACACACACACACACACACACACACACACACACACACACACAGTACAGTACCTTCAGAAAGTATTCAGACTCCTTGACTTTTTTCACATTTTGTTATTTTACAGCCATATTCTAAAATGGATTCAATAAAATTAAAAATCTGAAAACAGTTTTTTAGAAATGTTTGCAAAATGTTTGCAAATTTGTTAATAACATTTTATACCTTATTTATATAACTATTCAGACCCTTTGCCATGAGACTCGAAATTGAGCTCAAGTGCATCCTGTTTCCATTGATCATCCTTGAGATGTTTCTACAACTTGATTGGAGTCAACCTGTGGTGAATTCAATTGATTGGACCTGATTTGAAAAGGCACACACCTCTCTGTGTAAAGTCCCACAGTTGACAGTGCATGTCAGAGCAAAAACCAAGCCATGATGTCGAAGGAATTGTCCGTAGAGCTCCGAGATAGGATTTTGTCGAGGCACAGATCTGGGGAAAGGTACCAAAAAATGTCTGCAGTATTGAAGGTCCCTAAGAACACAATGCATCCATCATTCTTAAATGGAAGAAGTTTGGAACCACCATGACTCTGGCGATGAGCTAGCTGCCCGGCCAGACTGAGCAATCGGGGGAGAAGGACCTTGGTCAGGGAGGTGACCAAGAACCCGATGGTCACTCTGACAGAGCTTTAGAGTTCCTCTGTGGAGATGGGAGAACCTTCCAGAAGGACAACCATCTCTGTGGCACTCAGGCCTTTATGGTAGAATGGCCAGACGGAAACCACTACTCAGTAAAAAGCACATGACAGCCTGCTTGGAGTTTGCCAAAAGGCACCTAAAAACTCCCAGAGCATAAGAAACAAGATTCTCTGGTCTGATGAAACCAAGATTGAACTCTTTGGCCTGAATTAAAAGTTTTTGTGCTGACGTTGCTTCCAGAGGCAGTTTGGAACTCGGTAGTGCATGTTGCAAATGAGGACAGATCATTTTTTTGCGCTTCAGCACCCAGTGCTCCCGTTCTGTGAGCTTGTGTGGCTTACCACTTTGAGGCTGAGCCGTTGTTGCTCATAGACGTTTCCACTTCACAATAACAGCACTAATAGTTGACCAGGGTAACTTTAGCAAGGCAGAAATTTGACGGACTGACATTTTGGAAAGGTGGCATCCTATGACGTCACCATATTGAAAGTCACTGAGCTCTTCAGTAAAGCCATTCTACTGCCAACGTTTGTCTTTGGAGATTCCTCGTTTTTATACACCTGTCAGGAATGGGTGTGGCTGAAATAGCCAAATCCACTCATTTGAAGGGGTGTCCACATACTTTTGTATATATAGTGTATCTGAATGAGAATATCTTACAAAATCAGTGGGTGGGAGGGTCCTGGAAGTCAGGGCACCGGACACGTGCTGGGGCCCTAAGCGACCACTTAAATCACTTATGCCTGGAGCCAGCCCTGGACTGCAGCTTTTGTCTCTGTGTGGGCTATGTGTTTCACCTGGGGCTAGGCACCTGTGCTGGTTTGGTTCTGTACTGTATATCTTCCCATAGGGAGTATGGGTCCTCGTCCCAGTGAAATAGAACTAGAAGACAGTTTATGGCTATGTGGTTGGTTTTGAATTACACCCCGGTGAATTGGTCTGAGTTGTCTCAGCCACACCTAAGAGGGAATAGAATGGGGATGATGGGGTGATGCTAGGGTGACCCTGTCTAGTTGAGTGAGTAGCAACACTAGGCTAGCTAGAGGCTACATGGTAGGTTAGCTATTACCCGGGGTTAGTTTACAGTAAGCTTACGTCATCGGTGGCCATTTTTCATTAAAAGACTCATTTTCTGTTAATTTTAGGTTCTGTATTTAGTGACATCCATCTATCACTCTCTCTCTCTGTTCCCTTGTCATCCCTCTAGCCCAGTCATTGCCATAATACACTACTAAAATGGAAGCTAAAGGTGAGAGGAATAACTAGGCAGAGGTCTTTCCTCCTATCTTTAGAATTCATCCCACTCATTGTATAAAATCACTTGTGAATTTTAGTTATTGTTTTGTCTCTGTACTCTAGACTTTGGATTTGAAATGATACAATGACTGAGGTTAAAGTGTGGGTATTTTCATCCATATCGGGTGAACCATTTATAACCATTTAGTACTGCACTTTTTGTACATAGTCCCCCCATTTTAGTGGACCAAAAGTATTTGGATAAATTAATTTACTATTAAAGTAGTAAAATGTTTGGTCCCATATTCATAGCATGCAATGACAACGTCATGCTTGTGACTTTAAACATTTGTTGGATGCATTTGCAGTTTGTTTTGGTTGTATTTCAGATGATTTTGTGCCTAATAGAAATGAATGGTAAATAATGCATTGTGTCATTTTGGAGTCACTTTTATTGTAAATAAGAGAATATGTTTCTAAACACTTCTACATTAATATGGATGCTACCATGATTACGGATAATCCTGAATGAGTCATGAATAATGATGAGTGAGAAAGTTACAGACGCACAAATATCAAATCAAATCAAACCCCCCAAAAATGCCAACCTCTGTGTTATTGTACAGTGCATTCAGAGCGTTTTTGGTAACTGGCCTACACACAATACCCCATAATGTCAAAGTGGAATTATGTTTCAAAAAAGTTTTAACAAATGAATAAAAATGAAAAGCTGAATTGTCTTGAGTCAATAACTATTCAACTCCTTTGTTATGGCAAGCCTAAATAAGTTCAGGAGTAAACATTTGCTTAACAAGTCACATAAAAAGTTGCATGGACTCACTCTGTGTGCAATAATAGTGTTTAACATGATTTTTTAATGACTACATCATCTCTGTACCCCACACATACAGTAAACTGTAAGGTCCCTCATTTGAGCAGTGCATTTCAAACACAGATTCAAACACAAAGACAAGGGAGGGCATCTAGTGGTAGATGGGTAAACATTAAAAAGCAGACATTGATTATCCCTTTGAGCATAATTAAGTTATTCATTACACTTTGGAGGGTGTATCAATACACCCAGTCACTACAAAGATACAGCTGTCATTCCTAACTCAGTTGCCGGAGAGTAAGGAAACCGCTCAGGAATTTCACCACAGAGTTTAATGGTTGTGATAGGTGAAAACTGAGGATGGATCAACAACATTGTAGTTACTCCACAATACTAACCTATTTGACAGAGTGAAAAGAAGGAAGTCTGTACAGAATCAAAATATTTCAAAACACGCATCCGTTTGCAACAAGGCATAAAGTAATACTGCAAAAACAATGTGGCAAAACAATTACGTTTTTGTCCTGAATACAAAGTGTCATGTTTGGGGCAAATTCAATAAAACACATTACTGTAAGGACAGACACTAGGAGACGAGAAGCAAGTACAGGGAGTGAACATTTAATAAATAACGGACATGAAACAGAACACGGACAGCGTCTGGACAGGGCAAACAAAAGGACATTAATGCTGACACAGGGAACTGTCACACCCTGATCTGTTTCACCTGTCCTTGTGCTTGTCTCCAGATGGTGTTGCCCATCATTCCCATTATCCCCTGTGTATTTATACCTGTGTTTTCTGTGTGTTACCAGTTCGTCTTGTGTGTTCAAGCCTAGCAGTGTTTTGTCTCAGCTCCTGGTTTTCCCTAGTCTCTCTTTTTTCTCTCTTTGCCTGTCCTGACCCTGTACCCGCCCACCTGACCACTGCATGACCTGACCCTGAGCCTACCTGCCGTCCTTTACCTTGGCCTCTGGTCTGGATTATCGATCAATGACCTGTCGTTTGCCTGCCCCTGTTGTCACAATAAATATTGTTACTTCACGCAGTCTGCACTTGGGTCTTACCTTGATTCCTGATAGTACGAACTGGCCATGACTGACCCAGCAGACTTGGACCAGCTCCGCAACGCCATCGAGGAGATGCTTCGTGGTCTGATGGAAGGGTTCCAGGATGTGGCTGAACGTCATGACCTAGCATTGGACGCTTTGCGGGAGAAATTCAGTGGGTTGCCTACTAGGCAACCTGCCACGACGGTAACCTCCCAGGTCCTCAGTAACCCGGCTGGTAGCAGCGCCGTCACCCCGGTTCCCAGGAACCCCGCTTACCTCCCCCGGAGCGCTGCGGTGGAGATTCCAGAACCTGCTGGGCCATTCTCTCCCAGTGCTCCCTCATTTTTGAGCTGCAGTCTTCTTCGTTCCGCTTGGAAGATAGAGTACATTATTACGCTGATGTCCAGGAGGGCCACGATGGTGTGGGAGCAACAATCCGCCATCAGCCTCAGTCTGGAGGTATTCGTGGTGGAGGTGAGAAAGCTTTTGAGGCTTCGGTGTCCGGGAGAGAGGCTGCCCGGAAGTTACTCCAGCTTCAGCAGGACACCCTCAGTGTGGTAGACTATGAACCCAGAAGCTACTCCAGCTCCGGCAGGACACCCTCAGTGTGGTAGACTATGAACCCAGAAGTTACTCCAGTTTCAGCAGGACACCCTCAGTGTGGTAGACTATGAACCCAGAAGTTACTCCAGCTTCAGCAGGACACCCTCAGTGTGGTAGACTATGAACCCTTAAGTTACTCCAGCTCCGGCAGGACACCCTCAGTGTGGTAGACTATGAACCCAGAAGTTACTCTAGCTTCAGCAGGACACCCTCAGTGTGGTAGACTATGAACCCAGAAGTTACTCCAGCTTCAGCAGGACACCCTCAGTGCGGTAGACTATGAACCCAGAAGTTACTCCAGCTTCAGCAGGACACCCTCAGTGTGGTAGACTATGAACCCAGAAGTTACTCCAGCTTCAGCAGGACTCCCTCCGTGTGGTAGACTATGAACCCAGAAGTTACTCCAGCTTCAGCAGGACACTCTCAGTGTGGTAGACTGTGAACCCAGAAGTTACTCCAGCTTCAGCAGGACACCCTCAGTGTGGTAGACTATGAACCCAGAAGTTACTTCAGCTTCGGCAGTTCTCCCTCAGTGTGGTATACTATGAACCCAGAAGTTACTCAAGCTTCGGCAGGGCTTCGGCAGGGCTCCCTCAGTGTGACAGACTATGAACCCAGAAGTTACTCCAGCTTCGGCAGGGCTCCCTCAGTGTGGCAGACTATGAACCCAGAAGTTACTCTAGCTTCAGCAGGACACCCTCAGTGTGGTAGACTATGAACCCAGAAGTTACTCCAGCTTCAGCAGGACACCCTCAGTGCGGTAGACTATGAACCCAGAAGTTACTCCAGCTTCAGCAGGACACCCTCAGTGTGGTAGACTATGAACCCAGAAGTTACTCCAGCTTCAGCAGGACTCCCTCCGTGCGGTAGACTATGAACCCAGAAGTTACTCCAGCTTCAGCAGGACACTCTCAGTGTGGTAGACTGTGAACCCAGAAGTTACTCCAGCTTCAGCAGGACACCCTCAGTGTGGTAGACTATGAACCCAGAAGTTACTTCAGCTTCGGCAGTTCTCCCTCAGTGTGGTATACTATTAACCCAGAAGTTACTCAAGCTTCGGCAGGGCTTCGGCAGGGCTCCCTCAGTGTGACAGACTATGAACCCAGAAGTTACTCCAGCTTCGGCAGGGCTCCCTCAGTGTGGCAGACTATGAACCCAGAAGTTACTTCAGCTTTGGCAGGGCTCCCTCAGTGTGGCAGACTATGCGGTGGAGTTCCTCGCGCTGGCAGCGGGGGGTACCTGGAACCCGGAAGCGCTGTTCGACACGTTCCTGAATGGATTATCGGCAGGGGTAAAGGACGAGCTTGCAGCCTGGGAACTACCAACAGATCTCGACTCACTCATCGCCTTAACTTTCTGGATCGATGGACGGTTACGGGAACGTAGGAGGGAGAGGAGGTCTGATTGCGGTCCCAATCAGTCACTCAAGGATGCCACCTTGCATCTGATGAACTCCGGAAATCCCAGAGAGGATCCAAGCTTACCCGGGTTCCTTCAAGAGCCTCCAAAGACAGCCGAGTTGCCTCTCCCAGAGCCACCTCTTCCCGAGCCAATGCAGCTCGGCAGGGCTAGGCCGCCTCCAGCCGAACGCGTATGCAGACTGAACACCCAGAGTTGTCTGTATTGCGGTACTGTCAGTCATTATGTGTCTACCTGTCCCTTCCAGAGACCCAGCTCATTCGTTGGAGTGAGTACTCTGGTGGGTCTTAAAGAATTCAATTGTTCTTCTCCCCTTACTTGCCCCGCCCTCCATGCCACCCTGCTGTGGGGCGACCAGTCCAAGTCTCTCCAGGTACTCATCGACTCGGGGGCTGATGTGAGTCTCATGGATGTTACCCTGGCATCTGAGCTGGGCATCCCCACTCAACCCCTCTCCATTCCCATGGGTGTCACGCCCTGATCTGTTTCACCTGTCTTTGTGCTTGTCTCCACCCCCCTCCAGGTGTCGCCCATGTTCCTCATTATCCCCTGTCTATTTATATTTGTATGTTTTCTCTCTGTTGCCAGTTCGTCTTGTGTGTTCAAGCCTAGCAACGTTTTGTCTCAGCTCCTGTTTTTCCCTAGTCTCTATTTTTCTCGTCCTCCTGGTTTTTGACCTTTGCCTGTCCTGACCCTGTACCCACCCGCCTGACCACTGCCTGTCTCTGACCCTGAGCCTAGCTGCCGTCCTGTGCCTTTGCTCCACCTCTGGATTACCGACTTCTGCCTGACCTGACCCTGAGCCTTCCTGCCGTCCTGTACCTTGGCCTCTGCCTTGGATTATCGACCATTGACCTGTCGTTTGCCTGCCCCTATGGTTACCATAAATATTGTTACTTCACAAGAATCATACCCAAGTCTGCTCTTGGCTCTTACCTTGATTCCTGATAGGAACAAACTGAGGAGAAGACAGATATAGAGGAGGCAATCAACAAAGTGAAGGAGTCCAGGTGAGTCCAATGAAGTGCTGATGTGCGTAATGCTGGTGACAGGTGTGACAATTACTGAATCCCACTCTCCATTTTTTCAAGCATAGTGGTGGCTGCATCCTGTTATGGGTATGCTTATAATCGTTATGGACTGGAGATTTTTTCAGGATGAAAAAGAAACAGAATGGAGCTAAGCACTGGCAAAATCCTAGAGGAAAACCTGGTTCAGTCTGCTTTCCATCAGACACTGAGAGATGAATTCACCTTTCAGCGGGACAATAACCTAAAACACAAGGCCAAATCTACACTGGAGTTGCTTACCAAGAAGATTGTAAATTTTCATGAGTGGCCGAGTTACAGTTTTGACTTAAATCTATTTGAATATCTATGGCAATATCGAAAATGTCCATCTAGCAATGATCAACAACCAATTTGACAGAGCTTGAAGAATCTTTTAAAGAATAATGGGCAAATGTTGCACAATCCAGGTGTGGAAAACTCTTAGAGACTTACCCAGAAAGACTCACAGCTGTAATCGCTGCCAAAGGTACTTCTACAAAGTATTGACTCAGGGGTGTGAATACTTATGTAAATTAGCTATTTCTGAATTTCATTTTCAATAAAATTGACGCAAAAAATGTTACATGTTTTCACTTTGTCATTATGGGGTATTGTGTGCAGATGAGTGAATTAAAAACAACATGTAATCAATTTTGAATTCAGGCTGTAACACAACAAAACGTGGAATAAGTCAAAGGGTATCAATACATTCTGAAGGCTCTGTGATTATTAGAGGTTAGAATGTCTTGGGGGTATGATACAGTATTTGTGCGTCTAACTTTTTCACTCATCATTATTCACGATACATTCAGGATTATCTGTAATCATGGTAGCATCCACATTAATGTAGAAGTGTTCAGAAACATGTTATACTCTTATTTACAATAAAAGTGACTCCAAAATGACACACTACATGATTTACCAATCATTTCTATTTGGCACAAAATAATCTGAATCTGTCACGTCTGCTCCTGTTTATTCATAAAATATTCACTCCCTGTACTTATTTCTCTTCTCCCAGCGTCTGTACTTACTTAATCACAACCAAAACAAACAGGAAATGCATCCAACTAATTTTGAAGTCACAAACTTGATGTATATGAATATGGGACCAAATACTTATCTTTTTACTACTTCAATACACATACACTGTAAGTGAATTTGTCTTGATACTTTTGGTCATCTGAAATGGGGGGACTATGTACAAAATGTCCTATCATTTCTAAATGGTTCACCAAATATTGATTAAAATATCCTCACATTAAAGCACAGTCTGCACTTTAACCTCATAGTCATTGTATCATATCAAATCCAAAGTGCTGGTGTACAGAGCCAAAACAGCAAATATGTGACTGTCCCCATACTTTTGGAGCTCACTGTAGATTGCTAACCTAGATCACTATTGGAGCATTCATTTATGTGGTGCCGTGGAAACAGCTCAAATGTTTGTTTGTTTGTCTGTTCATATAATGATGGATGTGGTGGTCATGCTAGCTGTTGGCTGACTGGAGCGTATCTGATTGGCCGATGGAAACAGATGAAAGCTGAACTCAGCCCACTCTTGGCCAATAGACCATGGTCTAGCTGAACTCTCGGGCCAATAGACCGCGGTCTAGCGGAGATCGGCGCCAGTGCCCACAGCATGCCGGAACTCTTCAAAATGTTAATTCCCCATTTTATCTCAAGTGTTTGTTTGTTTCTAGCTGGCGAGCTAGAGTCATTGAGTGGAATTTGTCTTTGCTTGCGCATTGTTGTCAATTGGCCTTTTATTGCTGTTGCTTCTATCACATAATCTGTACTGTATAGCAGGCCAAACCCTAGTAGGGGATGTGGTGTGAGATTCTTTGAACCCAACCCCAGTCTAGCCACAACCCAGCTTTGGTATTGTGCTCAATGAACCTCTGGGTTCAGCCAAAGATTTGACCCATGTTAGGATGAAGTGCTAGGATGCTATGGGTCCATCCCAGCCCTTCTTCGGTATGCTTTAGGCCTTTTTGACCCTAACCTAACACGAGAGAGAGGGAGAGAGAGAGAGCAGCAGCTTGTTCAGGCTCTCCTACTCTCTCCTACTTCCTGTCTCTCTCTCTCCTTCCTCTTCTCCCTCTCCTCTCTTCCCCCCCTCCCCCATTGCTCTCTCTCTCTCCCTCCTCCCTTTCCCCTCTTTCCTCAAATAAATGCTATTAAATCACAGAGAACACAGACTAGAACAGTGTGGTATTTGAAATACTCATATTCGAAGCTGTGTTTACATTTTAAGTGCATGCATTTGTGTGTGGGATGTGCAAATGTTTTTATATTTGAGTGAGTGCATCTGAGTGTGTGTGTGTGTGTGTGTGTGTGTGTGTGTGTGTGTGTGTGTGTGTGTGTGTGTGTGTGTGTTGGTGTGTGTGCGTGCGTGCGTGGGGGGGTTGAGTGTGTGTGGTGTCAACAATGTGTGTGTGTGTTTACTGTCTCATAGTGCAGGCCTGTTGGAGAATCTCTGTTTGATACATATTTGAGTGTCTCTTCAGCATTAGTAACTAACTTCATGTGTTTAACCCCAGTCTAAATCAGGGGATGAAACATTATGTTTGGCCTTGCTGGGGGGCATTCTACTAAGCTATATGGAATTGTTTTAAAAAGGCCATACCAAGCATCATTTAGCTATTAGATTTTGAATTTGAAGACCCCTTGAAGTACGTATAAAAAATATATTTTTGGCCTTACTGCTATTAGCCCAACAGATTAGTCCTCCCCAAACAATTCTAAAGGAAGTTTGTTCTGAAATATCTGTGAGATATAAAAGAGATAAGGAAACATTTGTTATGTTTTTTTATACATGTATTTAATCCCTTACTTTTAGCACTAAACTGTCTCCATATACAGTACCAGTCAAAAGTTTGGACACATCTACTCATTCCAGGGTTTTACTTTATATTTGACTATTTTTACTATTTTACTATTTGTTTTACTATTTAAAAAAAACTTTTCATATGTACTATTGTAGAATAATAGTGAAGACATCAAAACTATGAAATAACACATGGATGAGGATGTGTGATGGTGTGAGGTTGCTTTGCTGGTGACACTGTCTGTGATTTATTTAGAATTTAAGGAACAACTTACCACAGTAATATGCAGGGATACGCCATCCCATCTGGTTTGCGCTTAGTGGGACCATCATTTGTTTTCAACAGGACAATGACCCAAAACACACCTCCAGACTTTGTAATTGCTATTTGACCAAGAATGAGAGTGATGGTGCTGCATCAGATGACCTGGCATACCCAACCTCAACCCAATTGAGATGGTTTAGGAAAAGCAGCCAACAAGTGCTCAGCATAGAGAACTCTTTCAAGACTGTTGGAAAAGCATTCCGGGTGAAGCTGGTTGAGAGAATGCCAAGAGTGTGCAAAACTCATCAAGGCAAAGGGTGGCTACTTTGAAGAATCTGAAAAATGAAATATAAAAAAAATATATATATATTTTGATTAGTTTATTAACACTTTTTTGGTTACTACATGATTCCATGTGTCATTTCATAGTTTTGATGCCTTCACTATTATTCTACAATGTAGGAAATAGTAAAAAATTAAGAAAAACCCTTGAATGAGTAGGTGTGTCCAAACTTTTGACGGGTACTGTACACCTCCATACATTTTTTTCAACCGGGAATGGTGGAATCTTCAGATGAGTCTTGTGAGTCTTATATCCTACAGCAAAACAACTGACGTGTTTGTGTTCGTGAGAGTCACCTTTCCACAGAGGGGTCACATTAGTGTGTAGACCAAATTGTTTGGACGCTATAACCGATTTTGTAAGAAGACCGAATTTTAGGATGCCTTGTGGTCTGACAAACACTGCTCTAGCTCTGTCACCTTTCACCGCAGATGCGGAAGTGCGACACAAGCGGATGTGGTGGATTGCGACGCAGCCAATGCAAAAAAACAGCTATCTCTAGCTTAAACTGATTGATTTTTATGGGGATTTTGGTATTGTGCTCATTCGACTTTTGTGGGGGTGCTGACATCTTAGGGGGTTAATGTTACTGGAACTTCCTGTGGATGTTGTTCAGCTGTCAGTGTGAGAGAACAGCTTGGCCTTTCCTGAACAAAGACTTCATTTCAGACCAGAGTATTTTAACATGTCCAAGACCTGCTCATAAACCAAGAACTATGCCCCTTCTCAGTCTCTCTCTCTCTCAGGACTTGGAAACACATGTATTCCTCTGGGCTGAAATAAAACTTGAATAGTCATAAATCATAGTGAACAGAGTTTAGTGCTATGTCGAGAGCTAAAGGAGAATGGAAAGTGTGTGTGTGTCTATGCATTGTGTCTGTGCTTGTGTCTGTGTCTGTTTAAAGGGGACACTTGCTTTCAACAACCCTCCACACTCGCTGCCAAGGTGACAGTAAGAGTAGAAAAGTGGCAACAACACTAAAGGAAACCTCCATTTCAAAACCTGAGTGACCGTAAGAAAAACAAATGCTTTTTATTCAGTGATGGAAATATCAGTGGATGTAAATACATTTGACTGTCATCCTAATCGGTCTATAGGTTAATTTCCTAAATGTAGTGGAGTTGAATTGGGGCAGGTGTATTTTCGTAAGTCATCATGTATCTTATTTATCACACATGCACAGCGTACATAGCCTATGTTGAGCAGAGTATCACTTGTCAGATAGCGCTATAGAGCTGCTGCTACAGCTCCTCAAACAGATTGCTCGTTGCTGCCGGAGTGAAACATCTGCTTTTAAAGTTCAAATCATTGCGCTAAATTATTCTAACTTGCCGTTCAAGTGCATAGGCAACGGTAGGCAGCCTTCGGCGCATAACACACCACTTTACAAAGTGAGTTGGAGGTAGTATGCATTTTGAAAACATACACTTAATTGTTTGTAACCTGAACATTTTACTTCATATTATGAGTCATCTCTTACCTGGCTTCAAAGTAGCCTAGGCAAAATCCGACCATAGAAACGCGGAGGCGATTATTTTCGAAAGACGTCCTCATATGACATTGAAACCAGCATTTTTCTCCTGTTCTATTCGTCCAGAAGCCAAAGTCACTATCCTAGTATTAGCAACCCATCCTAGTTGTTGTTAGATCCCCCTCTTTCTAACTTTCTAATAGAGGTTTTCATCTGTCACATACGGAACTGCTCGCATCAGGTGTGCTGTTTTAAATGGCGTTTTATTGTCTGCTTCATTACAGGAGTTGCATGTTCTGTTAACATGCATTATCCTCATCTAAGTGTGATTTCTGTCAACCCCTAATGGGTTACGCACCCAATGCATATGGGTCCGGTAAATTTCTCAAATGTAAATTAAAATCTTCCCGATCACGTTGCCCGGCGCCACAAACCGAAACCCTGATGTATGTGTGTGTGTGTGTGTGTGTGTGTGTGTCTGCCAGGTTCATCAATGCCACATTTCCCTTTTTCCTCCAGCCATGGCCACTGGGTTTCCCTGTTCCCTGCACACACACAAACACACTGATCCTCCAACCCAATTGCCCATTCATGCTCTTAAACACATAGAGGCATTGGCATTGCACTGCTGTTATGAACTCAATTACAGAGCTCTTTCCTTCTCTTCACTGGTATTTCAATACTCAGTTATATAAACTGAAGCTGTCAGATGCTGAGATGAATCTGATTGACTGGCCATGTAGAATACTGTATAAGATCAGACAAGGTAACATAGTCATTTATCATATCTTAAACAGTATTCTAAATGGTACTTTAGTGTTCTATATTAAGGCTGGGAATTGCCATGGATCTCACGATACATTCCAAACATATTTCTCTCCATTACAGTGCCTTGCAAAAGTCTTCATCCCCCTTGCCGTTTCTTCCTATTTTGTTGCATTACAACCTGTAATTTAAATGTATATTTATTTAATGTAATGGACATACACAAAATAGTCCAAATTGGTGAAGTGAAATGAAAAAAATGAAAAAAAAACGTACAATTTATTCCCTGATGTCCTTACACAGCTCTCTGGTCTTGGCCATTGTGGAGAGGTTGGAGTCTGTTTGATTGAGTGTGTGGACAGGTGTTTTTCATACAGGTAACGAGTTCAAATAAGTGCAGTTAATACAGGTAACGAGTGGAGAACAGGAGAGGTTCTTAAAGAAAAACGAACAGGTCTGTTTTGTTTTAGATTCCATCTCTCACAGTTGAAGTGTACCTATGATAATAATTACAGACCTCTACATGCTTTGTATGTAGGAAAACCTGCAAAATCAGTGTATCAAATACTTGTTCTCCCCACTGTATGATCTGGTGCAACCAATTATCTTCAGAAGTCACATAATTAGTTTTAAAAAGTCCACCTGTGTGCGATCTAAGTGTCACATGATCTGTCACATGATCTCAGTATATATGCACCTGTTATGAAAGTCCTCAGTCTGCAACACCACTAAGCAAGGGGCACCACCAAGCAAGCGGCACCATGAAGACCAAGGTGCTCTCCTAACAGGTCAGGGACAAAGTTGTGGAGAAGTACAAATCAGGGGTGGGTTATAAAAAAATATCAGAAACATTGAACATCCCATGGAGCACCATTAAATCCTTTATTAAAAAATGGAAAGAATATGGCACCACAACAAACCTGCCAAGAGAGGGCCGCCCACCAAAACTCACGGAAGGAGGGGATTAATCAGGCAAGGAGGGGATTAATCAGAGAGGCAACAAAGAGACCAAAGATAACCCTGAAGGAGCTGCAAAGCTCCACAGCTGAGATTGGAGTATCTGTGCATTTGGACCATACACTCCACAGAGCTGGGCTTTATGGAAGAGTGGGAAGAAAAAAGCCATTGCTTAAAGAAAAAAATAAGCAAAGACATTTAGTGTTCGCCAAAAGGCATGTGGGAGACTCCCCAAACATATGGAAGAAGGTACTCTGGTCAGATGAGACTAAAATTGAGCTTTTTGGCCATCAAGGAAAACACTATGTCTCATCACCCCGAGAACCCTATCATGCTGTGGGGATATTTTTCATCCGCAGGGACTGGATTACTGGTCAGAATTGAAGGATTGATGGATGGTGCTAAATACAGGGAAATTCTTGAGGGAAACCTGTTTCAGTCTTCCAGAGATTTGAGACTGGGACGGAGGTTCACCTTCCGTCAGGACAATGACCCTAAGCATACTGCTAAAGCAACACAAGTGGTTTAAGGGGAAACATGTAAATGTCTTGAAATGGCCTAGTCAAAGCCCAGACCTCAATCCAATTGAGAATCTGTGGTATGACTTAAAGATGGCTGTACACCAGCGGAACTCATCCAACTTGAAGGAGCTGGAGCAGTTTTGCCTTGAGGAATGGGCAAAAATCCCAGTGGCTAGATGTGCCAAGCTTATAGAGACATACTCCAAGAGACTTGCAGCTCTAATTACTGCAAAAGGTGGCTCTACAAAGTACTGACTTGGGGGTGAATAGTTATGCACTCTCAAGTGTTCAGTTTTTGGTCTTATTTCTTGTTTGTTTCACAATAACAAATATTTTGCTTCTTCAAAGTGATAGGCATGTTGTGTAAATCAAATGATATAACCCCCCCCAAAATACATTTTAATTTCAGGTTGTTAGGCAACAAAATAAAAAATGCCAAGGGGGGTGAATACTTTCGCAAGCCACTGTATGTCTGCTGCAGAGGGACAAGAAAGAGAGATGACAAACGTGTTTTGATCAGTCATGGAAATAAAATAAAAATGCTGAAAACAAATTAGCTCCCTATTTAAAAAATAAGATGGAGGAAAAATACAGGTACAGTCGACTAGCACAAAAATAATTTTGCGATTTTGTCCAAAGTAATATTGCGATATATGGTCAAAAACCGCACCTTCCTCTTTACTTCCGGCTCATGTTCCCTAATCTTTTGAATGGGCTTGATGATTATATCATCAAATATGTGGAAACACTGTCATTTAAGATATATTTGTGGATGAATTTACTGCCAGATGCCTTTTATTACGTTTTTGCCCAACGTTTTTGCTCATCGAAGACTCATCCAAAGCCTACAAAAGTTCAAAAACGACAAGGGTGAGAGGTAGTCACTTCCTGGTAACTTTCATAACGTATTGCAATCTCTCAGATCCGCTCACTAACACACTGCACCACCTTTTCCATATGCAGTTTCAAGCCCTGCAAAAGAGCATAGAATTACAGAACATGCAATTTTATAGGATCTCTACAGGTGTATACCAAAGAGACTGTGCTTTATCTCGTATATGTGTAGAATTCAGTTGAGCTCATCAGTATTGACAATCCTCTATGCAACAGCTCCCGACAGACCTCGCGTTTGAAGTTCTGGTGAGTAAGACACTGGAGGTGAAGTTCACTGCTAATCCCTGTTCCAGGGTCAGATTAATGCATGGTGTCAGGGAGGGAACTGTAGGTCAGGAGCAGGCATTGCTAATCCCTGAGCAGTTATTGGGGGGGATTTTCTCTTTGGAGTGAATCAGTACTTAGAGGAGTGAGTCAGAGTGTCCGGATTCACACAGAGCAGCAGTGACTGAGTGAGAGCATACACACACACACACACACACACACACACACACACACACACACACACACACACACACACACACACAGAACCTCCCCCATACCCTCATTAATGCCCAACTTTACACTCTTTAATATTCTTGTTTAATTAGCTTCTATCTGATGACTACCACGTGAATACATCCACCCTCAGCCAAGCCATTAACCCAACCCCCAGGCAAGCCAATAACCCAACCCCCAGCTAAGCCATTAACCCAACCCCCAGCCAAGCCAATAACCCAACCCCCAGCCAAGCCAATAACCCAACCCCCAGCCAAGCCATTAACCCAAGCCCCAGCCAAGCCAATAACCCAACCCCCAGCCAAGCCAATAACCCCACCCCCAGCCAAGCCATTAACCCAACCCCCAGCTAAGCCAATCCGCTCCCCTAGTCATGTCAAAGCACAGCAGGACGCTCTTACCTTTCAACACAAGAAAAGGAAGCCATTTGACTTTTCAATGAATCACTGATGTCGGGGGAGGTGGGTATGAGTCCAATAGGTATTGATTGTTTCCCCTTGACAAGACAGGCTTCAAGACCTGCAGGTACAATTAGGGGCCTTTGTTTGTTGTCAAGACAGAGATGGAGAGAGAGGGGGAAGGAGAGAAAGAGAGATGGAGAGCATTAGCAATGCCAGACACTCTGAGGAGAGAGAGGGAGAGAGAGAAGAAGTGAGGAGAGAGAGCGAGAGGAGAGAGGTGAAGCTAGGGGAGGTTTAAGACTTCTATTGCAACTCTGTGAAGTGCTGTTCCAGCCAGATGAAGAGAGATACATATACACCTTATCAACACATCACTACATAGATCAGCCAGTGATACTTCAGTTCACCTTGCTTATCGGCTTTTACGTTGGAACACATCTTAGGTATTTTGTATTTGTATTTATTATGGATCCCCATTAGCTGCTGCTAAGACAGAAGAGAAAATGACATGCATATCAATAATGTTAGCTCTCTGTTTACATCCAAGGGCCAGCCGTTCTTCCCTGTTCTGAGCCAATTGCAATTTTCCTAAGTCCCTCTTTGTGGCACCTGACCACACAACTGAACAGTAGTCAAGGTGTTACAAAACTAGGGCCTGTAGCACCTGCCTTGTTGATAGTGCTGTTAAGAAGGCAGCAGTGTTTTATTATAGACAGACTTCTCCCCATCCTAGCTACTGTTGTATCAATATGTTTTGACCATGACAGTTTACAATCCAGGGTTACTCCAAGCAGTTGAGTTTCTTCAACTTAAACATTATTCATTGCAAGATTTAGTTGAGGTTTAGAGTTTAGTGAATGATTTGTCCCAAATACAATACTTTTCGTTTTTGAAATATTTAGGACTTGCCCATTCTGAAACTAAATGGAGCTCTTTGTTAGTAAGTGTTTCTGTCATGTCAGTTCCTGTGGTAGCTGACATGTATAGTGTTGGGACATCCGTATACATGGACACACTGACTTTACTCAAAGCCAATGACATGTTGTTAGTAAAGATTGAAAAAAGTAAGGGCCTAGACAGCTGTCCTGGGGAATTCCTGATTCTACCTGGATTTTGTTGGAGAGGCTTCCATTAAAGAACTCTCTTTGCGTTCTGTTATACAGGTAACTCTTTGTCCACAATATAGCAAGGGGTGTAAAGCCATAAAACATGTGTTTTATCCAGCAACAGACTATGATCTATAATGTCAAAAGCCGCACTGAAGTCTAACAAAACATCCACCACAATCTTTTTATCATCAATTTCTCTCAGCCAATCACCAGTCATTTGTATAAGTGCTGTGCTTGTTGAATGTTCTTTCCTATAAGCGTGCTGAAAATCTGTTTGTTTACTGTAAAATAGCATTGTATCTGGTCAAACACAATTTTTTCCAAAAGTTTACTATGCGTTGATAACAGGCTGATTGATCAGCTATTTGAGCCAGTTAAGGGGACTTTACTATTCTTAGGTAGGGGAATAACTTTTGTTTTTCTCCAGGCCCGAGAGCACACACGTTTTAGTAGGCTTAAGTTTAAGATATGGCAAATAGGTGTCACGTTCTGACCATAGTTCTTTTGTGTTTTCTTTGTTTTAGTGTTGGTCAGGACGTGAGCTGAGTGGGCATTCTATGTTGTATGTCTAGTTTGTCTATTTCTATGTTTGGCCTGATATGGTTCTCAATCAGAGGCAGGTGTTAGTCATTGTCTCTGATTGGGAACCATATTTAGGTAGCCTGTTTTGTGTTGGGTTTTGTGGGTGGTTGTTTCCTGTCTTCTGTCTTTGGGTCTATGCACCAGATAGGACTGTTTCGGTTTTTTCACAATCAGCCAACAAGTGCTCAGCATATATGGGAACTCCTTCAAGACTGTTGGAAAAGCATTCCAGGTGAAGCTGGTTGAGAGAATGCCAAGAGTGTGCAAAGCTGTCATCAAGGCAAAGGGTGGCTACTTGGAAGAATCTCAAATATAAAATCCGTATATTTTCATTAGCTAAACACTTTTTTGCTTACTTCATGATTCTATATGTGTTTTTTCATAGTGTTGATGTCTTCACTATTATTCTACAATGTAGAATGATCGTGTCTTTGAGAAAATGTTGTGCTGCTGAGAACGTGCTGGACTAACTGTCCTCATCTCTCTGAGTGGATCCAAAGTGCTTTGTTCTACTTTGAATTTGAAACCGATAGAGGGTAGACTTGAAGAATGTCATCAACATTTTAGCTGGCACGTTATCATTTTTACTACTGCATTATACACTTTGAATGTTTTGATACATCTTGTATGTTTGTGTTTTGATACACATTGAATGAGGGTTTTGATACATATTGAAGGAGGGTTTTGATGCATATTGAATGAGGGTTTTGATGCATATTGTAGCAGGGTTTTGATATTGAATGTTTGGGTTTTGATACATATTGAATGTTTGGGTTTTGATACATACTGAATGTTTGGGGTTTGATACATACTGAATGTTTGGGGTTTGATACATACTGAATGTTTGGGGTTTGATACATACTGAATGTTTGGGGTTTGATACATTGAATGTTTGGGGTTTGATACATATTGAAGGAGGGTTTTGATACATAGTGTAGGAGGTTTTGATACATGTTGAAGGAGGGTTTTGATACATAGTGTAGGAGGTTTTGATACATGTTGAAGGAGGGTTTTGATACATATTGAAGGAGGTTTTGATACATATTGAAGGAGGTTTTGATACACGTTGAAGGAGGGTTTTGATACATATTGAAGGAGATTTTGATGCATATTGTAGCAGGGTTTTGATGCATATTGTAGCAGGGTTTTGATGCATATTGTAGCAGGGTTTTGATATTGAATGTTTGGGTTTTGATACTGAATGTTTGGGGTTTGATATATATTGAATGTTTAGGGTTTGATACATATTGAAGGAGGGTTTTGATACATATTGAATGTTTGGGTTTTGATACATACTGAATGTTTGGGGTTTGATACATATTGAAGGAGGGTTTTGATACATATTGAAGGAGGTTTTGATACATATTGAAGGAGGTTTTGATACATATTGAAGGAGGTTTTGATACATGTTGAAGGAGGGTTTTGATACATATTGAAGGAGGTTTTGATACATAGTGTAGGAGGTTTTGATACACGTTGAAGGAGGGTTTTGATACATATTGAAGGAGGTTTTGATACATATTGAAGGAGGTTTTGATACACGTTGAAGGAGGGTTTTTGATACATATTGAAGGAGGTTTTGATGCATATTGTAGCAGGGTTTTGATGCATATTGTAGCAGGGTTTTGATATTGAATGTTTGGGTTTTGATACTGAATGTTTGGGGTTTGATATATATTGAATGTTTGGGGTTTGATACATATTGAAGGAGGGTTTTGATACATATTGAATGAGGGTTTTCATACATATTGAATGAGGGTTTTGATGCATATTGAAGGAGGGTTTTGATGCATATTGAAGGAGGGTTTTGATACATGTTGAAGGAGGGTTTTGATGCATATTGAAGGAGGGTTTTGATACATATTGAAGGAGGGTTTTGATGCATATTGAAGGAGGGTTTTGATACATGTTGAAGGAGGGTTTTGATACATGTTGAAGGAGGGTTTTGATACATATTGTAGCAGGGTTTTGATGCATATTGTAGCAGGGTTTTGATGCATATTGAATGAGGGTTTTGATGCATATTGTAGCAGGGTTTTGATGCATATTGAATGAGGGTTTTGATGCATATTGTAGCAGGGTTTTGATATTGAATGTTTGGGTTTTGATACATACTGAATGTTTGGGGTTTGATACATACTGAATGTTTGAAATTTGATACATATTGAAGGAGGGTTTTGATACATATTGAAGGAGGTTTTGATACATGTTGAAGGAGGGTTTTGATACATATTGAAGGAGGTTTTGATACATCTTGAAGGAGGTTTTGATACACGTTGAAGGAGGGTTTTGATACATATTGAAGGAGGTTTTGATGCATATTGTAGCAGGGTTTTGATACATATTGAAGGAGGTTTTGATGCATATTGAATGAGGGTTTTGATGCATATTGAAGGAGGGTTTTGATGCATGTTTGGGGTTTTGATGCATATTGAATGCAGTTTGTTTTGATGCATATACATATTGAAGGGTTTTGATGCATATTGTAGCAGGGTTTTGATACGTATTGAAGGAGGGTTTTGATGCATATTGTAGCAGGGTTTTGATGCATATTGTAGCAGGGTTTTGATGCATATTGTAGCAGGGTTTTGATACATATTGTAGCAGGGTTTTGATACATATTGTAGCAGGGTTTTGATACATATTGTAGCAGGGTTTTGATACATATTGTAGCAGGGTTTTGATACATATTGAAGGAGGGTTTTGATGCATATTGTAGCAGGGTTTTGATACATATTGTAGCAGGGTTTTGATGCATATTGTAGCAGGGTTTTGATACATATTGTAGCAGGGTTTTGATACATATTGTAGCAGGGTTTTGATGCATATTGTAGCAGGGTTTTGATACATATTGTAGCAGGGTTTTGATACGTATTGAAGGAGGGTTTTGATACATATTGTAGCAGGGTTTTGATACATATTGTAGCAGGGTTTTGATACATATTGTAGCAGGGTTTTGATGAATATTGTAGCAGGGTTTTGATACATATTGTAGCAGGGTTTTGATACATATTGTAGCAGGGTTTTGATACATATTGTAGCAGGGTTTTGATACGTATTGAAGGAGGGTTTTGATACATATTGTTGCAGGGTTTTGATACATATTGTAGCAGGGTTTTGATACATATTGTAGCAGGGTTTTGATACGTATTGAAGGAGGGTTTTGATACATATTGTAGCAGGGTTTTGATGCATATTGAAGGAGGGTATTGATGCATATTAAATAAGGGTTTTGATACATATTGAATGAGTGTTGGTTGTTTGACATATAATCCAGATTGTGATGTGATGCAATGTCACTGTTTTTATTGCCTACGTTCAACAACTCAATGATCAATTCAACCTCTCTTTCTCTACCCATCCTCATTCTCTATCTCTCTCTAGTTACACAGGCAGAGTGGTGGGGAACGGTCTCCAGGCCCAGAAGCAGAACCCAGAGGTCAAAGTTCGCAGCCCTAACCCAGAACTGGCTGAGGTCAAGGAGAGGCTGGAACGCTTCAACCAGGTAGGCCATCCCTCCAGCCTCATGCTGTTACCATGGTTACATGAACACAAAGTTGTATCGCTACTGAGTTGGCTATAGGCGTATACAGCAAAAACGGGTGAGACCAGACAAGGCAAAGGCAGTTGATTGACAGGTTTATACAATTATCATTACGTTTGCATGTGAAAGGATGGGTTTTAGAATTACACGTTTAAAGAAACATATTCTTGTTGTGTGTTCATGTGTCTACTTAGGAAGGTGGTACTAGTATATGTGCAGACAGTGTACGCTGTCTAAAGGTACAGTGCATAACTAGTCATCTAGAGATTCCAGACCTACAAAGAAAAGCTGTGGAAGTGGGACGAGAGCCTAAAGCAGTGGATGTGGATCCATGTCTCTTTCAACACAATGAGAACAGAGCAGATTCCTACTGTACCATACTGTATTCTACCCTCAGGGCAGCTGTTGAGGAGAAGAGGAGGAATGTATGAAACTTGATGCAGATGCTACAATCTACTGTTTTCTATATGCTTTATTATCCTAGCTTACATACTGTATTACCGTATATTGGACAGTTCGGATCTTGTTTATTATAGGTAAAACTGGAGAAAACAGCTTGGTCTTATTGGATTGGTTCTGGCTTTACTGTACCTAGTCCGTGTCACTACGTTTGATCCTGTTACTTGAATATTGAACACACCATAACATGACATCTGAAGCATAGTTGTATTTTGTTAGCTGACCTCTGCTTTCCTGTGTTTCTCTCTTATACCAAGATTGTTGTAAGAGCAAACGATAAATGAGAGAGAGGGAAAGAGAGACGGCGAGAGAGAGAGAGAGAGAGAGAGAGAGAGGTAATAAGAGACAGTGAGATAGACAGAGAGAGAGAGAATGCCAGCCATCGGGAGAGAGCGACACACATAGAGCAAAAGGCCAGCAGTGAGTGACGGCCAGGCGGAGATGACACAGTGCAGCTTCAAAGTGACACTGTTGTTATGTAGATGAGGATTAGGTCCTGAAAGGGCCCGGGTATAAAAGCCTATTGCCCAGGGGTCCTTAGGGGCCATTTGAGGGGACAGATTCTGTTTCACTGCTGCCTTTTGTGGCCCTGCATATTATACCCTCAGGTAGTACTCACACTGGCCATCTCTTTTTATCTCTTTCTTCCTCCCTCACTTTGTCCCCTCCTTTCTCATTCTAACACTCTCCCTCTCTCTCCTCGTCTGTTTACACCTCTCTCTATCTTTTCTCTCACTCTATGTGTTCCTCTCCCCTCTCCCTCTCCCCTCTTTCTCACTTCCTTACCATCCATCATCTCTCCTCTCATTTTCTCTCTCTCTTGTTCTTCCTTTCTGTCTCTACTTGTCTGTCCATCCTCCTGTTGCTGAGAGATTACTGATGTCTCCTCTGATTGACAATGGTGACTTCCTCCTGCAATGCATTCTGGGGTGGTGAGGGGTCATTGCCATGGCAACCCATAATGGAGACGTGATGCTGTTGACATTTAAAGATATTCAATTATACCTTGATAGTGAGAGAAAAAGATAGAGAGAGAGAGGTGCTGGGCTTCAGTGTTTACTTCAGATAAGAGCACAGACAGGGTCACCCAGAGTGGCAAACTGTTTAATCTGCCCATAGCCGCTGTCCAGGATTCACTGGATAAACACACAGAAGATGGGGGAACAGACACACATGCGTCTGCACACATCACACACACGCATGCATGCACATACACACACTCATGCAGGAGCGGACACACACAAATTAGGGAATGGAACACACGGGTTTTCACACAGACACACGCAGGTGTGTGTGTGTGTGTGTGTGTCTGTCTGCGTGCGTGCATGCATGTTCGTGTGCATGTTAAGAAGATTGTACGGAGTGGTGCTGTGAAGTGACAGTGTCTTTAATCTCCATACAGCCACATGACATTCTCCTAGTAGAGCCCACAGAGTTGGTATCACAGGGGGCACTGCTGGCACCAGGGTACTGATACACACACTGACATACTCCATACAAGAGCTTAGTGTTACACTGGCACTGCCATGACCCGGCGAAGGGTGAAGGGGATAAGTTGTAAGGTACTATGCACACGCCCCTACACACACACACACACACATACACTATTACACACTATCACACACACACTGTGCCATTCACTCTCTTTTACACACACCGCACGTTCTCTCAGAGGAGCGTCCGCGGCGGCAGAGACGATCTCTAAGCCTTCTAATCGCCTGACCCCACATAAAAAGGTCCATGAAAAGCCTCGCCCACTCCAGCCATCCTCGCTCTCTCGCTCTCTCCCTCCCCCCTCTCTCTCTGAGGATCATCTCCCCTTCTCTTCTCTCTCTCTTCTCATCCCTTTCTCCTCCCCTCTACTCTGACAGTAAATACAGCTCATGTCTACTGGAAGGAGCTCTGAGAGGGTGAGTTCTGATTGCAGACCAACAGCCCAGCTGTTTTTGGGTGGAGATGCATTCACAATGCTCTCTGTCCCCTATAGCAGCATTACAATGTTAATGTGTCTCCATCCCTGCACACACACACACACACACACACACACACACACACACACACACACACACACACACACACACACACACACACACACACACACACACACACACACACACACACAGTGAAGAAATGAGATGAGTGAGGTTGATGAAAGCAGTGCTTAGTGACTTGCCTGGAATGTAATGACGGGATAGGTCAGCGTATTGGCTCCAAGCCTCTGACACGATAGGGAGAGGTCTGTTAACTCTATGATTCATTACTAGACTACTAGCCTGGCCTACTCTCTATTGGATCTGTACTCACTGTAACATATCACAGATATTTTGTCATGTAGTTGTACAGTTGATTGGAGCATGGTGCTTGCAATACCATCATCGTTTTGCCTTTAATTGTTTCATGGCCCATATGCTGTACATGTATAGGTTAAACATATATGATCAATGAACAAAAGCATCTGCCATGGTGAATGATTGTATTGTTGTAAACATTTTATTCAAGTAAACATAATTAACAAAAGCATATGCTACAGTAAATGACTGTATAGTTATTAACATTTTATTACAGTAAACATAGTTAACCCTGACTGACTGAGCAAAAGCATCTGCCACAGTAAATGACTGTATTGTTATTAACATTTTATTACAGGAAACATAGTTAACCCCGACTGACTGAGCAAAAGCATCTGCCACAGTAAATGACTGTATTGTTATTAATATTTTATTACAGGAAACATAGTTAACCCCGACTGACTGAGCAAAAGCATCTGCCACAGTAAATGACTGTATTGTTATTAACATTTTATTGTTATTAACATTTTATTACAGTAAAACTGTATTGTTATATTTTAACAGTAAACCTGACTGACTGAGCAAAAGCATCTGCCACAGTAAATGACTGTATTGTTATTAACATTTTATTACAGTAAACATAGTTAACCCTGACTGACTGAGCAAAAGCATCTGAGCAAAAGCATCTGCTACAGTAAATGACTGTATTGTTATTAACATTTTATTACAGTAAACATAGTTAACCCTGACTGACTGAGCAAAAGCATCTGCTACAGTAAATGACTGTATTGTTATTAACATTTTATTACAGTAAACATAGTTAACCCTGACTGACTGAGCAAAAGCATCTGCTACAGTAAATGACTGTATTGTTATTAACATTTTATTACAGTAAACATAGTTAACCCTGACTGACTGAACAAAAGCATCTGCTACAGTAAATGACTGTATTGTTATTAACATTTTATAACAGTAAACATAGTTAACCCCGACTGACTGAGCAAAAGCATCTGCTACAGTAAATGACTGTATTGTTATTAACATTTTATTACAGTAAACATAGTTAACCCTGACTGACTGAACAAAAGCATCTGCTACAGTAAATGACTGTATTGTTATTAACATTTTATTACAGTAAACATAGTTAACCCCGACTGACTGAGCAAAAGCATCTGCTACAGTAAATGACTGTATTGTTATTAACATTTTATTACAGTAAACATAGTTGTTCAGGTTAGTTATCATTGTTTTAGTTCACAATGGACCCCCTAGTTCCACTCTTCATACCCCTGATAACTCCTTTGTCCCACCTCCCACACATGCGGTGACCTCACCCATTACAACCAGCATGTCCAGAGACACAACCTCTCTCATCATCACCCGGGGCCTGGGCTTACCTCCGCTGTACCTGCACCCCACCATACCCTTGTCTGCGCATTATGCCCTGAATATATTCTACCATGCCCAGAAACCTGCTCCTCTTATTCTCTGTCCCCAACGCTCTAGGCGACCAGTTTTGATAGCCTTTAGCCGCACCCTCATACTACTCCTTCTCTGTTCCGCGGGTGATGTGGAGGTAAACCCAGGCCCTGCATGTCCCCAGGCACCCTCATTTGTTGACTTCTGTGATCGAAAAAGCCTTTGTTTCATGCATGTCAACATCAGAAGCCTCCTCCCTAAGTTTGTTTTACTCACTGCTTTAGCACACTCTGCTAACCCTGATGTCCTTGCTGTGTCTGAATCCTGGCTCAGGAAGGCCACCAAAAATTCAGAGATTTCCATACCAAACTATAATATCTTCCGTCAAGATAGAACTGCCAAAGGGGGAGGAGTTGCAGTCTACTGCAGAGATAGCCTGCAAAGTAATGTCATACTTTCCAGGTCCATACCCAAACAGTTCGAACTACTAATTTTGAAAATTACTCTCTCCAGAAATAAGTCTCTCACTGTTGCCGCCTGCTACCGACCCCCCTCAGCTCCCAGCTGTGCCCTGGACACCATTTGTGAATTGATCGCCCCCCATCTAGCTTCAGAGTTTGTTCTGTTAGGTGACCTAAACTGGGATATGCTTAACACCCCGGCAGTCCTACAATCTAAGCTAGATGCCCTCAATCTCACACAAATCATCAAGGAACCCACCAGGTACAACCCTAACTCTGTAAACAAGGGCACCCTCATAGACGTCATCCTGACCAACTGGCCTTCCAAATACACCACCGCTGTCTTCAACCAGGATCTCAGCGATCACTGCCTCATTGCCTGTATCCGCTACGGAGCCGCAGTCAAACGACCACCCCTCATCACTGTCAAACGCTCCCTAAAACACTTCTGTGAGCAGGCCTTCCTAATCGACCTGGCCCGGGTATCCTGGAAGGACATTGACCTCATCCCGTCAGTTGAGGATGCCTGGTCATTCTTTAAAAGCAACTTCCTCTCCATTTTAGATAAGCATGCTCCGTTCAAAAAATGCAGAACCAAGAACAGATACAGCCCTTGGTTCACTCCAGACCTGACTGCCCTCGACCAGCACAAAAACATCCTGTGGCGGACTGCAATAGCATCGAATAGTCGCCGTGATATGCAACTGTTCAGGGAAGTCAGGAACCAATACACGCAGTCAGTCAGGAAAGCTAAGGCCAGCTTCTTCAGGCAGAAGTTTGCATCCTGTAGCTCCAACTCCAAAAAGTTCTGGGACACTGTGAAGTCCATGGAGAACAAGAGCACCTCCTCCCAGCTGCCCACTGCACTGAGGCTAGGTAACACGGTCACCACCGATAAATCCATGATTATCGAAAACTTCAATAAGCATTTCTCAACGGCTGGCCATGCCTTCCGCCTGGCTTCTCCAACCTCGGCCAACAGCTCCGCCCCCCGCAGCTCCTCGCCCAAGCCTCTCCAGGTTCTCCTTTACCCAAATCCAGATAGCAGATGTTCTGAAAGAGCTCCAAAACCTGGACCCGTACAAATCAGCTGGGCTTGACAATCTGGACCCTCTATTTCTGAAACTATCCGCCGCCATTGTCGCAACCCCTATTACCAGCCTGTTCAACCTCTCTTTCATATCGTCCGAGATCCCCAAGGATTGGAAAGCTGCCGCAGTCATCCCCCTCTTCAAAGGGGGAGACACCCTGGACCCAAACTGTTACAGACCTATATCCATCCTGCCCTGCCTATCTAAGGTCTTCGAAAGCCAAGTCAACAAACAGGTCACTGACCATCTCGAATCCCACCGTACCTTCTCCGCTGTGCAATCTGGTTTCCGAGCCGGTCACGGGTGCACCTCAGCCACACTCAAGGTACTAAACGATATCATAACCGCCATCGATAAAAGACAGTACTGTGCAGCCGTCTTCATCGACCTTGCCAAGGCCTTCGACTCTGTCAATCACCATATTCTTATCGGCAGACTCAGTAGCCTCGGTTTTTCGGATGACTGCCTTGCCTGGTTCACCAATTACTTTGCAGACAGAGTTCAGTGTGTCAAATCGGAGGGCATGCTGTCCGGTCCTCTGGCAGTCTCTATGGGGGTGCCACAGGGTTCAATTCTCGGGCCGACTCTTTTCTCTGTATATATCAATGATGTTGCTCTTGCTGCGGGCGATTCCCTGATCCACCTCTACGCAGACGACACCATTCTATATACTTTCGGCCCGTCATTGGACACTGTGCTATCTAACCTCCAAACGAGCTTCAATGCCATACAACACTCCTTCCGTGGCCTCCAACTGCTCTTAAACGCTAGTAAAACCAAATGCATGCTTTTCAACCGATCGCTGCCTGCACCCGCATGCCCGACTAGCATCACCACCCTGGATGATTCCGACCTTGAATATGTGGACATCTATAAGTACCTAGGTGTCTGGCTAGACTGCAAACTCTCCTTCCAGACTCATATCAAACATCTCCAATCGAAAATCAAATCAAGAGTCGGCTTTCTATTCCGCAACAAAGCCTCCTTCACTCACGCCGCCAAGCTTACCCTAGTAAAACTGACTATCCTACCGATCCTCGACTTCGGCGATGTCATCTACAAAATGGCTTCCAACACTCTACTCAGCAAACTGGATGCAGTCTATCACAGTGCCATCCGTTTTGTCACTAAAGCACCTTATACCACCCACCACTGCGACTTGTATGCTCTAGTCGGCTGGCCCTCGCTACATATTCGTCGCCAGACCCACTGGCTCCAGGTCATCTACAAGTCCATGCTAGGTAAAGCTCCGCCTTATCTCAGTTCACTGGTCACGATGGCAACACCCATCCGTAGCACGCGCTCCAGCAGGTGTATCTCATTGATCATCCCTAAAGCCAACACCTCATTCGGCCGCCTTTCGTTCCAGTACTCTGCTACCTGTGACTGGAACGAATTGCAAAAATCGCTGAAGTTGGAGACTTTTATCTCCCTCACCAACTTCAAACATCAGCTATCTGAGCAGCTAACCGATCGCTGCAGCTGTACATAGTCTATTGGTAAATAGCCCACCCATTTTCACCTACCTCATCCCCATACTGTTTTATTTATTTACTTTTCTGTTCTTTTGCACACCAATATCTCTACCTGTACATGACCATCTGATCATTTATCACTCCAGTGTTAATCTGCAAAATTGTAATTATTCGCCTACCTCATGCCTTTTGCACACATTGTATATAGACTCCCCCCTTTTTTTCTACTGTGTTATTGACTTGTTAATTGTTTACTCCATGTGTAACTCTGTGTTGTCTGTTCACACTGCTATGCTTTATCTTGGCCAGGTCGCAGTTGCAAATGAGAACTTGTTCTCAACTAGCCTACCTGGTTAAATAAAGGTGAAATAAAATAAAAATAACCCCGACTGACTGAGCAAAAGCATCTGCCACAGTAAATTTTAACATTTAACATTTAAGTCATTTAGCAGACACTCTTATCCAGAGCGACTTACAATGACTGTATTGTTATTAACATTTTATTACAGTAAACATAGTTAACCCTGACTGACTGAGCAAAAGCATCTGCTACAGTAAATGACTGTATTGTTATTAACATTTTATTACAGTAAACCTAGTTAACCCCGACTGACTGAGCAAAAGCATCTGCCACAGTAAATGACTGTATTGTTATTAACATTTTATTACAGTAAACATAGTTAACCCCGACTGACTGAGCAAAAGCATCTGCCACAGTAAATGACTGTATTGTTATTAACATTTTATTACAGTAAACATAGTTAACCCTGACTGACTGAACAAAAGCATCTGCCACAGTAAATGACTGTATTGTTATTAACATTTTATTACAGTAAACATAGTTAACCCTGACTGACTGAACAAAAGCATCTGCTACAGTAAATGACTGTATTGTTATTAACATTTTATTACAGTAAACATAGTTCACCCCGACTGACTGAGCAAAAGCATCTGCTACAGTAAATGACTGTATTGTTATTAACATTTTATTACAGTAAACATAGTTAACCCCGACTGACTGAACAAAAGCATCTGCCACAGTAAATAACTGTTTTGCTATCAAACATTTTATTACAGTAAACCTCAAACGCCGTGAGGCCCAAGATGAGACAAATAGACCATAGTTGAGCTGACAACCAGTTGAAGGGAGGGACAGATTCTTTCCTCTTGATGATTGAGCTAACCTATACTGTAAATCTGGTGCTTCTGAAACACTGTAGCCCCACAGGGGATCATATGAGACTTTCACTGACTCCTTTTACAACTGGAGAGGTACTGGAAGTTAAAAGGTCTCTGAAAATATATCTGTATCTCGGATGTACCCCCTGCTGTGGGTTATTGGAGACGCCTAACTGGACAATGTTTCACTCCCTGTGTTTTAATAAACCACATTTGGAGTGTATTAGAGTCCTCCTTTCTGTCTTTGTATTTATCTGTCTGTTCCAACACCTTAACCTTTGGGATGTGCGTATATTTCATTTTCATTCACTTTATATTCTGTTGCTCAGAGCAGCAGGTAGGTGGTGGTACGGTGTGTATTGAGAGTTTTGTGTGGGTTTTTGATTCATGAATAGGCAAATAGCAGTGAGGGCGTCAACACTCCATATCAAAATATATAAACAAATATATCCAGATTTCACTGGTCCCTGTCTGATACTTAGAATCGTTAAAATCTCAGTTGTATAAGCGGTTTGGTCTAGTGTGAGGTTTGCCATCTGTGGTTATTTAATGCTACTTAGACATCATAGAAAGGTATAGAGTGATCAGGAGAGAGGGATTGATGGAACGGGATAGAGTGATCAGGAGAGAGGGATTGATGGAACGGGATAGAGTGATCAGGAGAGATGGATTGATGGAACGGGATAGAGTGATCAGGAGAGAGGGATTGATGGAACGGGATAGAGTGATCAGGAGAGATGGATTGATGGAACGGGATAGAGTGATCAGGAGAGAGGGATTGATGGAACGGGATAGAGTGATCAGGAGAGAGGGATTGATGGAACGGGATAGAGTGATCAGGAGAGAGGGATTGATGGAACGGGATAGAGTGATCAGGAGAGATGGATTGATGGAACGGGATAGAGTGATCAGGAGAGAGGGATTGATGGAACGGGATAGAGTGATCAGGAGAGATGGATTGATGGAACGGGATAGAGTGATCAGGAGAGAGGGATTGATGGAACGGGATAGAGTGATCAGGAGAGATGGATTGATGGAACGGGATAGAGTGATCAGGAGAGAGGGATTGATGGAACGGGATAGAGTGATCAGGAGAGATGGATTGATGGAACGGGATAGAGTGATCAGGAGAGAGGGTTTGATGGAACGGGATAGAGTGATCAGGAGAGAGGGATTGATGCAACGGGATAGAGTGATCAGGAGAGAGGGATTTATGGAACGGGATAGAGTGATCAGGAGAGAGGGATTGATGCAACGGGATAGAGTGATCAGGAGAGATGGATTGATGGAATCAGGGATATGGAGTGATCAGGAGAGAGGGATTGATGGAACGGGGGATAGAGTGATCGGGGAGAGAGGGATTGATGGAACGGGATAGAGTGATCAGGAGAGAGGGATTGATGGAACGGGATAGAGTGATCAGGAGAGAGGGATTGATGGAACGGGATGGAGCGATCAGGAGAGAGGGATTTATGGAACGGGATGGAGCGATCAGGAGAGAGGGATCGATGGAACGGGATGGAGGGATTGATGGAACGGGATGGAGCGATCAGGAGAGAGGGATTGATGGAACGGGATGGAGGGATTGATGGAACGGGATGGAGCGATTGATGGAACGGGATGAGCGATTGGGAGAGAGGGATTGATGGAAACGGGATAGAGCGATAGGGAGAGAGGGATCGATGGAACGGGATGAGGGATTGATGGAACGGGATAGAGTGATCCGGAGAGAGGGATCGATGGAACGGGATGAGGGATTGATGGAACGGGATGGAGCGATTGGGAGAGAGGGATCGATGGAAACAGATGAAGAGAGAGATACACACAAACATACACTTGTTTGACCGACCAAGCTTCAAACCTGGGTCACCTGCGCAAATATTCAGGTGTCAGGAAAGCTTGCTCATCACGCGAGCTAGCAAAGTTCACACACACACACACACACACACACACACACACACACACACACACACACACACACACACACACACACACACACACACACACACACACACACACACACACAGACATTCACAGATACACACACACACACACACACACACACACACACCACACCACACCCCACCCCACCCCGCCCACAGAACAATATATCAAGCCACACTTCTAAAAGGCATAGAGATAAAAGCAATGAGCCAGATCCTCTTGGTATTCCCAGCCTTCCTACGGTCTGAATAGGAGACCCCCAGAGGGGCGACCATAACCCCACTGTCCACCCATCCCTCCCCACCTCACCCCCTCAGTGACCGCCCGGCCGTATTCCATGTCAAGGGCCTCTTGGAATCCCGGCCTCAGGGAATACCGACGCTCTGTTTGAAGTCAGGTCTGAAATCTATAGCCTGCTGAGGACAGCAGAGAGCAGAGCATGTGTTATTATCACACACACACACACACACACACACACACACACACACACACACACACACACACACACACATACGGACACACACACACACACCCAGTCACACACACACACACACACACACACACACTGTAAATATGGTATTGGAACTAACTGACCCTGTATATACATAGCTTATTTATTTATTTATTTTTTCCACAACATTGATATTGGGACGGCAGGGTAGTGGTTAGCGCGTTGGACTAGTAACCGAAAGGTTGCAAGATCGAATCCCTGAGCTGACCTGTCGTTCTGCCCCTCAACAAGGCAGTTAACCCACTGTTCCTAGGCCGTCATTGAAAATAAGAATTCGTTCTTAACTTAAATAAAGGTAAAATAAAAAATTGTTGGGTTTGGAGCAGGAAAGGCATTTCACTGTGTGTGACATTGAAACATACACAGGCACACCCACCAAATCTCCACTGTGACAGTCCATGACATGTCCCAACCATTGAGAAGGTCTGAGGTGACTTATGACATATGACTCACATGCATGGCCCAATGTGATGTCATGGCCTTTAAACAGTCTTTAACGTTCAGGACACTACTGGGACTAGTTTAGACCAGATGATTCAAGTGGAGCAGCTCTTCAAAGAGATGGAGCAGAACTACAGTCCTCGTGCCAGGGGAGACTCATGATCTGGGTAATCTTTACAAACGGATGCCATCCCAACCACTGGGTTGCCTCTGAAGCTAAGCAGAGTTGTGCCTGGACAGAGCCTGGATGTAAGATCACTCAGACCAGATGTAGCTGGAAGTGGTATTGGAGGGAGGGTCTTTAGGAGGAACCAGTCTAAGGAGACCCCAATGTCCCAGGAAAATGATGGGAACGTGGACACTGCCCTACTTCAGATGGGACATTTAAACCTTCAAATTTAAATCTTTAAAGGGGTGCCTTCCCACACACATGAATCTTAGTCCTGGGCTGAAAAGCATGTTCAATGGATCATTTCAGCTTAATCCATATCTGGGAAACTGGCCCTCTTCATTTTCTGTGGTTACTAAAGATCCTATGAAACCTGTCCCAAGAGTAGGGGTGTTAACCTCGGTGTCCTGGCAAAATGTCCTCTCTGGTCCCTCACTGTGGGTACATCAATCATCCATAGCTTCCCTCTTCTATCCTCTGGGGCCGAATGTATCAAACATCTGAGTAGGAGTGCTGATTTAAGGACCATTTTTGGCCTTTGAGATTACAATAAATAAAAACACATGGACTGATCCCAGATCAGCACTCCTGCTCTGAGACCCTTCATACACACTGCCCCTGCTCCAAGTCTTTCTACTGTAGCGGTGTTAAATTGTCCCTGGTGGCTCTCTGGCCATATTACAGTGTATTACACATAATTAATCTACTGAGCCAAACCAGAAATCTAATCACACACACACACACACACACACACACACACACACACACACACACACACACACACACACACACACACACACACACACACACACACACACACACACACACACACACACACACACACACACACACACACAAACTCATTCTGTGGACAGTTCAGATCTCTCAAACACTGTTAAAATACCATCCATGACTACAGGATATCTGTACAACTACTGGCTGGCTCCCTGCTCTGCCATTGACCCTGTGATGTGGGGTGGGAAGCCCCTCCCTGTGATGTGGGGTGGGAAGCCCCTCCCAGTGCTGCTCTCTATCCCCTTTCTGTGAAATAGTACCACACGGCCCTGTTTTGCCCTCCTACCCACTGAGCCTGGTCACAATATCAATATTCTCACATAAGACTGGAATGTGTGTCTTTATCCCCCTGCTGGGGTGCATTGGAGTGGTTACACACACACACACATGCACACACACATACACACACAATCACACACAGAGACACACGCACACAGACACACAGTGAGTCAGCATCTCTCCCCCTCACCATTTAGGGGATTGGTAACTCCTGGAAACACTGTCTTCAGTGTGAGTAGGATAAACACACACACACACACACACACACACACACACACACACACACACACACACACACACACACACACACACACACACACACACACACACACACACACACACACACACTCCTCCAGAATGTTCCTGGAGAAAACAGGGAGGGAAATTGAGAGAGAGGGATGGAAGGGGGGTCATGGTAGCCATGGTGGAGTGCAGAGCAACAAGGCTGTGTCTCAGTACATTAAAATGGCTTCCTATCTTTGCACTGATAGCCGAGACAGAAGATTGCCACGTGTCAGTAATGCGTTTAACCTTTATGTAACATTCATTCAACCAGATCAGACAGACGAACACAGCCACTGCTCTGACTGTACACTATCTCACCCCAACTCACAATATCCTCATAACTGATTCATTCATAACATTCTCGTAACATTGCTCTGTCCTATGCCCTACATTGGTTGCATCCTTAATATCACCCTAATTCCCTGTATAGGTCACTACTTTTGACCACTGCCCTATGGGCCCTGGTCGAGTACACTAGATAGGGAAAAGGGTGTCATTTGGGACTCAGCGATTGAGAAGGCTGCATACATACCAGCAAGAACGGTAAAGTGCGAACGGTAAAGTGCATCCACAGCCAACTTGAACCAAGATCAGAACTACTGGAGCGTTGGCTGAAATGCCAAGGAGCAGGGAGAAACATGTTGGAACAGAGCAGAACAGAGACCATGTTGGAACAGAGCAGAACAGAGCCCATGTTGGAGATCCTGCCGCCTTTTGGCATGTGATGTAAGGGTCTAAAGCTAATCGTGAGGATCTCTGTGTGTGTGTGATCTCATGCTCGCCATGTGGCGTACAGTCCTTTCCCAGGGTGCATTTCTCCATCTGGCCCCACTTGACCAATCAGGCAATTGCGTTTTGATTCCTCCGACGCCTATTGGTGCTCTACCTAGGTGCTCCTTGCATCATGACCAATCTGGCAATTAGTATTTGTGTTATAGTACTTTTGAACTTATTGTTGATGACATCAGACAGGAAGTAAGCCTTCAATTTTTTATCCGTCCTTAACAGTGGCGTTGAATCTAATCAACTTTATTGGTCAATCGCCAGAGTGGAAATGGTTTCCTGTCGTTTGGAACGTAGCACCACAACGCCTAGCACCAGTTCTTGTTTTGCCTAGCACCAGTTCTTGTTTTACTCCAACTATCATAGCTCCACAGTGAACCCAGACATGAAGTGGAATTATTCCCACATGAGAAGGGACGGGAGTTTGCCCAGTCAGATCACGTGGTCAGGTAAAACTCCTGGCCCTATAAAGTCTGAGGAAGTCTGGGGTCTAGTTGGCATCAAACTGGGCATTGTGGGCAGCAAACTGATGTCATGGGCATCAACTTCTACCTTCTAGTACATACACAGTCCCTCCTCAGAACAGGCCAGATAGCCAGGCAGAGGGAAGCATATCCAGTCAATACTACAGTGCCTTGCGAAAGTATTCGGTCCCCTTGAACTTTGCGACCTTTTGCCACATTTCAGGCTTCAAACATAAAGATATAAAACTGTATTCAATCATCAACAAATCAACAACAAGTGGGACACAATCATGAAGTGGAACGACATTTATTGGATATTTCAAACTTTTTTAACAAATCAAAAACTGAAAAATTGGGCGTGCAAAATTATTCAGCCCCTTTACTTTCAGTGCAGCAAACTCTCTCCAGAAGTTCAGTGAGGATCTCTGAATGATCCAATGTTGACCTAAATGACTAATGATGATAAATACAATCCACCTGTGTGTAATCAAGTCTCCGTATAAATGCACCTGCACTGTGATAGTCTCAGAGGTCCGTTAAAAGCGCAGAGAGCATCATGAAGAATAAGGAACACACCAGGCAGGTCCGAGATACTGTTGTGAAGAAGTTTAAAGCTGGATTTGGATACAAAAAGATTTCCCAACCTTTAAACATCCCAAGGAGCACTGTGCAAGCGATAATATTGAAATGGAAGGAGTATCAGACCACTGCAAATCTACCAAGACCTGGCCGTCCCTCTAAACTTTCAGCTCATACAAGGAGAAGACTGATCAGAGATGCAGCCAAGAGGCCCATGATCACTCTGGATGAACTGCAGAGATCTACAGCTGAGGTGGGAGACTCTGTGCATAGGACAACAATCAGTCGTATATTGCACAAATCTGGCCTTTATGTAAGAGTGGCAAGAAGAAAGCCATTTCTTAAAGATATCCATAAAAAGTGTTGTTTAAAGTTTGCCACAAGTCACCTGGGAGACACACCAAACATGTGGAAGAAGGTGCTCTGGTCAGATGAAACCAAAATTGAACTTTTTGGCAACAATGCAAAACGTTATGTTTGGCGTAAAAGCAACACAGCTCATCACCCTGACCACACCATCCCCACTGTCAAACATGGTGGTGGCAGCATCATGGTTTGGGCCTGCTTTTCTTCTGCAGGGACAGGGAAGATGGTTAAAATTGATGGGAAGATGGATGGAGCCAAATACAGGACCATTCTGGAAGAAAACCTGATGGAGTCTGCAAAAGACCTGAGACTGGGACGGAGATTTGTCTTCCAACAAGACAATGATCCAAAACATAAAGCAAAATCTACAATGGAATGGTTCAAAAATAAACATATCCAGGTGTTAGAATGGCCAAGTCAAAGTCCAGACCTGAATCCAATCGAGAATCTGTGGAAAGAACTGAAAACTGCTGTTCACAAATGCTCTCCATCCAACCTCACTGAGCTCGAGCTGTTTTGCAAAGAGGAATGGGAAAAATGTTCAGTCTCTCGATGTGCAAAACTGATAGAAACATACCCCAAGCGACTTACAGTTGTAATCGCAGCAAAAGGTGGCGCTACAAAGTATTAACTTAAGGGGGCTGAATAATTTTGCACGCCCAATTTTTCAGTTTTTGATTTGTTAGAAAAGTTTGAAATATCCAATAAATGTCGTTCCACTTCATGATTGTGTCCCACTTGTTGTTGATTCTTCACAAAAAAATACAGTTTTATATCTTTATGTTTGAAGCCTGAAATGTGGCAAAAGGTCGCAAAGTTCAAGGGGGCCGAATACTTTCGCAAGGCACTGTATATTAGAAAAAAGCCACTAAAGAATCCCATTATTGAAATATTTTATGTAGAGTATTTCTCACACACACAGCCAGCCCGGCCTTGCCTCCACATAGCTGCTACATCGCAATAAACGTTACAGCAATTTGCTTTTCAAACCGCTACTGCTCCATAGATTGTAAAGGTAATAAACAACCAGGCATACAATAACAATAAACAATCACACACAAACAGCTTAGAAAAGCCACCGGTTAACGAGTCGTTGCCACAGCGATGGCGTTTAATTAATTTAATCAATTTTCTTGTTAATTAAAGGGGCTTTAAAGACGACTGGGCTGGACAGTGTTATAACACACACACACTCAAACACACTTTAGGCTGAACAGTGTTGTGCACAGGCTGGAATATGTTTCCGGGATTCATCTAATAACATTGAGGAGTTTACCACATCAGTCACCGGCTTCATTAATAAGTGCATCGACGACGTCGTCCCCACAGTGACCATACGTACATATCCCAACCAGAAGCCATTGATTACAGGCAACAGCCGCACTGAGTTATATATAAGGCTAGAGCTGCCTCTTTCAAGGAGCAGGACGCTAATCCGGACGCTTATAAGAAATATTGCTCCGACGAGCCAACAAACATGTAAACCGTCAATACAGGACTAAGATTGAATCCTAATATGTGGGCTCTGACACTCGTCGGATGTGGCAGGGCTTGTGAACTATCACAGATTACGAAGGGAATCCCAGCAGCGAGCTGCTAAGAGACGCAATCCTACCAGCTAAATACCTTCTATGCTCACGTCGAGGCAAGCAACACAGAGCCATGCATGAGAGCACCAGCTATGCTCGGACAACTGTGTGATCTCACTCTCCATGCACGATGTGAGGAAGACTTTTAAACAGGTTAACATTCACAAGGCTGCAGGGCCAGACGGATTACCAGGATGTTTTCCCCCGAGCCTGTGCTGACCAACTGGCAAGTGTCTTCACTGGCATTTTCATCCTCCCTGTCTGAGTCTGTAATACCAACATGTTTCAAGCAGACCACCATAGTCCCTGTGCCCAAGATCACTAAGGTAGCCTGTCTAAATGACTACCAACCCGTAGCACTCATGCCTGTAGCCATGAAGTGCTTTGAAAGGCTGGTCATGGCTCACATCAACACCATCATCACAGACAGCCTGGACCCACTCCAATTCGCATACCGCCCCAACAGATCCACCGATGACGCTATCTCTATTGCACTCCACACCTGGATAAGAGGAACACCTATGTGAGAATGCTGTTCATTGACTACAGCCCAGCATTCAAAACCATAGTACCCTCCACGCTCATTACTAAGCTCAGGACCCAAAGACTAAACACCTCCGTCTGCAACTGGATGCTGGACTTCCTGACGGGCCGGCCCCAGGTGCTGAGGATAGGCAACAACACATCCCCCACGCTGACCCTCAACATGGGGGCCCCTCAGGGTGCTTGCTCAGTCCCCTCCTGTACTCCAGGTTCAACCACAACTACGTGGCCGCGCATGACTCCAACACCATCATTAAGTTTCCTGATGACACAACTGTGGTAGGCCTGATCACCGATGACGATGAAATAGCCTATAGGAAGGAGGTAAGTGACCTGGCACTGTCGAAAAGAAGGAACGACAACACCTCTTCTCCCTCAGGAGATTGAAAAGATTTGTCATGGGCCCTC